>NW_025963555.1:4045987-4716750 GCF_910591885.1 Bombus terrestris
ATAATGTAGAAGTACATAAAGTTATCCGGTATAACGTAGTAGCACATAACGTTATACTTTACTACGTAGTATTACATAACGTCAAACGTCACATAGTGATACAATGTAACGTTATACGTTATAATGTAGAAGTACAAAACGTTATACGTTATAACGTAGTAGTACATAATGTCAAACGTCACATAGTGATACAGTATAACGTTATACGTTATAACGTAGAAGTACAAAACTTTATACGTTATAACGTAGTAGTACTTAACGTTATACGTTACTGCGTAGTAGTACATAACGTTATACGTCATATAGTAGTACAATATAACGTTATACGTTATAACGTAGCAGTACATAACGTTATACGGTATAACGCAGTAGCACATAACGTTACACGTTACTACGTAGTAGTACATAACGTCAAACGTCACATAGTGATACAATGTAACGTTATACGTTATAATGTAGAAGTACAAAACGTTATACGTTATAACGTAGTAGTACATAACGTTATACGTCATATAGTAGTACAATATAACGTTATACGTTATAACGTAGCAGTACACAACGTTATACGGTATAACGTAGTAGCACATAACGTTATACGTTACTACGTAGTAGTACATAACGTCAAACGTCACATAGTGATACAATGTAACGTTATACGTTATAATGTAGAAGTACAAAACATTATACGTTATAACGTAATAGTACATATCTATATACGTCATATAGTGATGCAATATAACGTTATACGTTATAACGTAGCAGTATATAACGTTTAACGGTATAACGTAGTAGCACATAACGTTATACGTTGCTACGTAGTAGTACATGACGTCAAACGTCAGATAGTGTTACAATGTAACGTTATACGTTATAATGTAGAAGTACAAAACGTTATACGTTATAACGTAGTAGTACATAACGTCAAACGTCACATAGTGATACAGTATAACGTTATACGTTATAATGTAGAAGTACAAAACGTTATACGTTATAACGTAGTAGTACATAACGTCAAACGTCACATAGTGATACAGTATAACGTTATACGTTATAACGTAGCAGTACATAACGTTATGCGGTATAACGTAGTAGCACATAACGTTATACGTTACTACGTAGTAGTACATAACGTCAAACGTCACATAGTGATACAATGTAACGTTATACGTTATAATGTAGAAGTACAAAACGTTATACGTTATAAGGTAGTAGTACATAATGTCAAACGTCACATAGTGATACAGTATAACGTTATACGTTATAACGTAGAAGTACAAAACTTTATACGTTATAACGTAGTAGTACTTAACGTTATACGTTACTGCGTAGTAGTACATAACGTTATACGTTACTGCGTAGTAGTACATAACGTCAAACGTCACATAGTGATACAATGTAACGTTATACGTTATAATGTAGAAGTACAAAACGTTATACGTTATAACGTAGTAGTACGTAACGTCAAACGTCACATAGTGATACAGTATAACGTTATACGTTATAATGTAGAAGTACAAAACGTTATACGTTATAACGTAGTAGTACATAACGTCAAACGTCACATAGTGATACAGTATAACGTTATACGTTATAACGTAGCAGTACATAACGTTATGCGGTATAACGTAGTAGCACATAACGTTATACGTTACTACGTAGTATTACATAACGTCAAACGTCACATAGTGATACAGTATAGCGTTATACGTTATAATGTAGAAGTACAAAACGTTATACGTTATAACGTAGTAGTACATAACGTTATACGTCATATAGTAGTACAATATAACGTTATACGTTATAACGTAGCAGTACACAACGTTATACGGTATAACGTAGTAGCACATAGCGTTATACGTTACTACGTAGTAGTACATGACGTCAAACGTCACATAGTGATACAATGTAACGTTATACGTTATAATGTAGAAGTTCAAAACGTTATACGTTATAACGTAATAGTACATATCTATATACGTCATATAGTGATGCAATATAATGTCATACGTTATAATGTAGAAGTACATAAAGTTATCCGGTATAACGTAGTAGCACATAACGTTATACTTTACTACGTAGTATTACATAACGTCAAACGTCACATAGTGATACAATGTAACGTTATACGTTATAATGTAGAAGTACAAAACGTTATACGTTATAACGTAGTAGTACATAATGTCAAACGTCACATAGTGATACAGTATAACGTTATACGTTATAACGTAGAAGTACAAAACTTTATACGTTATAACGTAGTAGTACTTAACGTTATACGTTACTGCGTAGTAGTACATAACGTTATACGTCATATAGTAGTACAATATAACGTTATACGTTATAACGTAGCAGTACATAACGTTATACGGTATAACGTAGTAGCACATAACGTTATACGTTACTACGTAGTAGTACATAACGTCAAACGTCACATAGTGATACAATGTAACGTTATACGTTATAATGTAGAAGTACAAAACGTTATACGTTATAACGTAGTAGTACATAACGTTATACGTCATATAGTAGTACAATATAACGTTATACGTTATAACGTAGCAGTACACAACGTTATACGGTATAACGTAGTAGCACATAACGTTATACGTTACTACGTAGTAGTACATAACGTCAAACGTCACATAGTGATACAATGTAACGTTATACGTTATAATGTAGAAGTACAAAACGTTATACGTTATAAGGTAGTAGCACATAATGTCAAACGTCACATAGTGATACAGTATAACGTTATACGTTATAACGTAGAAGTACAAAACTTTATACGTTATAACGTAGTAGTACTTAACGTTATACGTTACTGCGTAGTAGTACATAACGTTATACGTTACTGCGTAGTAGTACATAACGTTATACATTATAACGTAGCAGTACATAACGTTATACGGTATAACGTAGTAGCACATAACGTTATACGTTACTACGTAGTAGTACATAACGTCAAACGTCACATAGTGATACAATGTAACGTTATACGTTATAATGTAGAAGTACAATACGTTATACGTTATAACGTAGTAGTACATAACGTCAAACGTCACATAGTGATACAATGTAACGTTATACGTTATAATGTAGAAGTACAAAACGTTATACGTTATAACGTAGTAGTACATAACGTCAAACGTCACATAGTGATACAGTATAACGTTATACGTTATAATGTAGAAGTACAAAACGTTATACTTTATAACGTAGTAGTACATAACGTCAAACGTCACATAGTGATACAGTATAACGTTATACGTTATAACGTAGAAGTACAAAACGTTATACGTTATAACGTAGTAGTACTTAACGTTATACGTCATATAGTGATACAATGTAACGTTATACGTTATAATGTAGAAGTACAAAACGTTATACGTTATAACGTAGTAGTACATAACGTGAAACGTCACACAGTGATGCAATATAACGTCATACGTTATAACGTAGAAGTACATAAAGTTATCCGGTATAACGTAGTAACACATAACGTTATACTTTACTACGTAGAATTACATAACGTCAAGCGTCACATAGTGATACAATGTAACGTTATACGTTATAATGTAGAAGTACAAAACGTTGTACGTTATAACGTAGTAGTACATAATGTCAAACGTCACATAGTGATACAATATAACGTTATACGTTATAACGTAGAAGTACATAACGTTATACGTTATAACTTAGTAGTATATAACGTTATACGTTATAACGTAGTAGTACATAACGTCAAACGTCACATAGTGATACAATATAACGTTATACGTTATAATGTAGAAGTACAAAACGTTGTACGTTATAACGTAGTAGTACATAATGTCAAACGTCACATAGTGATACAGCATAACGTTATACGTTATAACGTAGTAGTACTTAACGTTATACGTTACTGCGTAGTAGTACATAACGTTATACGTCATATAGTAGTACAATATAACGTTATACGTTATAACGTAGCAGTACATAACGTTATACGGTATAACGTAGTAGCACATAACGTTATACGTTACTACGTAGTAGTACATGACGTCAAACGTCAGATAGTGTTACAATGTAACGTTATACGTTATAATGTAGAAGTACAAAACGTTATACGTTATAACGTAGTAGTACATAACGTTATACGTCATATAGTAGTACAATATAACGTTATACGTTATAACGTAGCAGTACACAACGTTATACGGTATAACGTAGTAGCACATAGCGTTATACGTTACTACGTAGTAGTACATGACGTCAAACGTCACATAGTGATACAATGTAACGTTATACGTTATAATGTAGAAGTTCAAAACGTTATACGTTATAACGTAATAGTACATATCTATATACGTCATATAGTGATGCAATATAATGTCATACGTTATAATGTAGAAGTACATAAAGTTATCCGGTATAACGTAGTAGCACATAACGTTATACTTTACTACGTAGTATTACATAACGTCAAACGTCACATAGTGATACAATGTAACGTTATACGTTATAATGTAGAAGTACAAAACGTTATACGTTATAACGTAGTAGTACATAATGTCAAACGTCACATAGTGATACAGTATAACGTTATACGTTATAACGTAGAAGTACAAAACTTTATACGTTATAACGTAGTAGTACTTAACGTTATACGTTACTGCGTAGTAGTACATAACGTTATACGTCATATAGTAGTACAATATAACGTTATACGTTATAACGTAGCAGTACATAACGTTATACGGTATAACGTAGTAGCACATAACGTTATACGTTACTACGTAGTAGTACATAACGTCAAACGTCACATAGTGATACAATGTAACGTTATACGTTATAATGTAGAAGTACAAAACGTTATACGTTATAACGTAGTAGTACATAACGTTATACGTCATATAGTAGTACAATATAACGTTATACGTTATAACGTAGCAGTACACAACGTTATACGGTATAACGTAGTAGCACATAACGTTATACGTTACTACGTAGTAGTACATAACGTCAAACGTCACATAGTGATACAATGTAACGTTATACGTTATAATGTAGAAGTACAAAACGTTATACGTTATAAGGTAGTAGCACATAATGTCAAACGTCACATAGTGATACAGTATAACGTTATACGTTATAACGTAGAAGTACAAAACTTTATACGTTATAACGTAGTAGTACTTAACGTTATACGTTACTGCGTAGTAGTACATAACGTTATACGTTACTGCGTAGTAGTACATAACGTTATACATTATAACGTAGCAGTACATAACGTTATACGGTATAACGTAGTAGCACATAACGTTATACGTTACTACGTAGTAGTACATAACGTCAAACGTCACATAGTGATACAATGTAACGTTATACGTTATAATGTAGAAGTACAATACGTTATACGTTATAACGTAGTAGTACATAACGTCAAACGTCACATAGTGATACAAT
The DNA here is from genome assembly GCF_910591885.1 of Bombus terrestris. Taxonomy (NCBI): domain Eukaryota; kingdom Metazoa; phylum Arthropoda; class Insecta; order Hymenoptera; family Apidae; genus Bombus; species Bombus terrestris. The sequence continues at coordinate 4,051,433 of NW_025963555.1, forward strand.
GTAACGTTATACGTTATAATGTAGAAGTACAAAACGTTATACGTTATAACGTAGTAGTACATAACGTCAAACGTCACATAGTGATACAGTATAACGTTATACGTTATAATGTAGAAGTACAAAACGTTATACGTTATAACGTAGTAGTACATAACGTCAAACGTCACATAGTGATACAGTATAACGTTATACGTTATAACGTAGAAGTACAAAACGTTATACGTTATAACGTAGTAGTACTTAACGTTATACGTCATATAGTGATACAATGTAACGTTATACGTTATAATGTAGAAGTACAAAACGTTATACGTTATAACGTAGTAGTACATAACGTGAAACGTCACACAGTGATGCAATATAACGTCATACGTTATAACGTAGAAGTACATAAAGTTATCCGGTATAACGTAGTAACACATAACGTTATACTTTACTACGTAGAATTACATAACGTCAAACGTCACATAGTGATACAATGTAACGTTATACGTTATAATGTAGAAGTACAAAACGTTGTACGTTATAACGTAGTAGTACATAATGTCAAACGTCACATAGTGATACAATATAACGTTATACGTTGTAACGTAGAAGTACAAAACGTTATACGTTATAACGTAGTAGTATATAACGTTATACGTTTTAACGTAGTAGTACATAACGTCAAACGTCACATAGTGATACAATATAACGTTATACGTTATAATGCAGAAGCACAAAACGTTGTACGTTATAACGTAGTAGTACATAATGTCAAACGTCACATAGTGATACAGCATAACGTTATACGTTATAACGTAGTAGTACTTAACGTTATACGTTACTGCGTAGTAGTACATAACGTTATACGTCATATAGTAGTACAATATAACGTTATACGTTATAACGTAGCAGTACATAACGTTATACAGTATAACGTAGTAGCACATAACGTTATACGTTACTACGTAGTAGTACATGACGTCAAACGTCAGATAGTGTTACAATGTAACGTTATACGTTATAATGTAGAAGTACAAAACGTTATACGTTATAACGTAGTAGTACATAACGTCAAACGTCACATAGTGATACAGTATAACGTTATACGTTATAATGTAGAAGTACAAAACGTTATACGTTATAACGTAGTAGTACATAACGTCAAACGTCACATAGTGATACAGTATAACGTTATACGTTATAACGTAGCAGTACATAACGTTATGCGGTATAACGTAGTAGCACATAACGTTATACGTTACTACGTAGTAGTACATAACGTCAAACGTCACATAGTGATACAATGTAACGTTATACGTTATAATGTAGAAGTACAAAACGTTATACGTTATAACGTAGTAGTACATAACGTCAAACGTCACATAGTGATACAGTATAGCGTTATACGTTATAATGTAGAAGTACAAAACGTTATACGTTATAACGTAGTAGTACATAACGTTATACGTCATATAGTAGTACAATATAACGTTATACGTTATAACGTAGCAGTACACAACGTTATACGGTATAACGTAGTAGCACATAACGTTATACGTTACTACGTAGTAGCACATAGCGTCAAACGTCACATAGTGATACAATGTAACGTTATACGTTATAATGTAGAAGTACAAAACGTTATACTTTATAACGTAGTAGTACATAACGTCAAACGTCACATAGTGATACAGTATAGCGTTATACGTTATAATGTAGAAGTACAAAACGTTATACGTTATAACGTAGTAGTACATAACGTTATACGTCATATAGTAGTACAATATAACGTTATACGTTATAACGTAGCAGTACACAACGTTATACGGTATAACGTAGTAGCACATAACGTTATACGTTACTACGTAGTAGCACATAGCGTCAAACGTCACATAGTGATACAATGTAACGTTATACGTTATAATGTAGAAGTACAAAACGTTATACGTTATAACGTAATAGTACATATCTATATACGTCATATAGTGATGCAATATAATGTCATACGATATAACGTAGAAGTACATAAAGTTATCCGGTATAACGTAGTAGCACATAACATTATACTTTACTACGTAGTATTACATAACGTCAAACGTCACATAGTGATACAATGTAACGTTATACGTTATAATGTAGAAGTACAAAACGTTATACGTTATAACGTAGTAGTACATAATGTCAAACGTCACATAGTGATACAGTATAACGTTATACGTTATAACGTAGAAGTACAAAACTTTATACGTTATAACGTAGAAGTACTTAACGTTATACGTTACTGCGTAGTAGTACATAACGTTATACGTCATATAGTAGTACAATATAACGTTATACGTTATAACGTAGCAGTACATAACGTTATACGGTATAACGTAGTAGCACATAACGTTATACTTTACTACGTAGTATTACATAACGTCAAACGTCACATAGTGATACAATGTAACGTTATACGTTATAACGTAGAAGTACAAAACTTTATACGTTATAACGTAGTAGTACTTAACGTTATACGTTACTGCGTAGTAGTACATAACGTCAAACGTCACATAGTGATACAATGTAACGTTATACGTTATAATGTAGAAGTACAAAACGTTATACGTTATAACGTAGTAGTACATAACGTAGAACGTCACATGGTGATACAGTATAACGTTATACGTTATAATGTAGAAGTACAAAACGTTATACGTTATAACGTAGTAGTACATAATGTCAAACGTCACATAGTGATACAGTATAACGTTATTCGTTATAATGTAGAAGTACAAAACGTTATACGTTATAACGTAGTAGTACATAATGTCAAACGTCACATAGTGATACAGTATAACGTTATACGTTATAACGTAGAAGTACAAAACATTATACGTTATAACGTAGTAGTACTTAACGTTATACGTTACTGCGTAGTAGTACATAACGTTATACGTCATATAGTAGTACAATATAACGTTATACGTTATAACGTAGCAGTACATAACGTTATACGTTATAACGTAGTAGTACATAACGTCAAACGTCACATAGTGATACAGTATAACGTTATACGTTATAATGTAGAAGTACAAAACGTTATACGTTATAACGTAGTAGTACATAATGTCAAACGTCACATAGTGATACAGCATAACGTTATACGTTATAACGTAGTAGTACTTAACGTTATACGTTACTGCGTAGTAGTACATAACGTTATACGTCATATAGTAGTACAATATAACGTTATACGTTATAACGTAGCAGTACATAACGTTATACGGTATAACGTAGTAGCACATAACGTTATACGTTACTACGTAGTAGTACATGACGTCAAACGTCAGATAGTGTTACAATGTAACGTTATACGTTATAATGTAGAAGTACAAAACGTTATACGTTATAACGTAGTAGTACATAACGTCAAACGTCACATAGTGATACAGTATAACGTTATACGTTATAATGTAGAAGTACAAAACGTTATACATTATAAGGTAGTAGCACATAATGTCAAACGTCACATAGTGATACAGTATAACGTTATACGTTATAACGTAGAAGTACAAAACTTTATACGTTATAACGTAGTAGTACTTAACGTTATACGTTACTGCGTAGTAGTACATAACGTTATACGTTACTGCGTAGTAGTACATAACGTTATACATTATAACGTAGCAGTACATAACGTTATACGGTATAACGTAGTAGCACATAACGTTATACGTTACTACGTAGTAGTACATAACGTCAAACGTCACATAGTGATACAATGTAACGTTATACGTTATAATGTAGAAGTACAATACGTTATACGTTATAACGTAGTAGTACATAACGTCAAACGTCACATAGTGATACAATGTAACGTTATACGTTATAATGTAGAAGTACAAAACGTTATACGTTATAACGTAGTAGTACATAACGTCAAACGTCACATAGTGATACAGTATAACGTTATACGTTATAATGTAGAAGTACAAAACGTTATACTTTATAACGTAGTAGTACATAACGTCAAACGTCACATAGTGATACAGTATAACGTTATACGTTATAACGTAGAAGTACAAAACGTTATACGTTATAACGTAGTAGTACTTAACGTTATACGTCATATAGTGATACAATGTAACGTTATACGTTATAATGTAGAAGTACAAAACGTTATACGTTATAACGTAGTAGTACATAACGTGAAACGTCACACAGTGATGCAATATAACGTCATACGTTATAACGTAGAAGTACATAAAGTTATCCGGTATAACGTAGTAACACATAACGTTATACTTTACTACGTAGAATTACATAACGTCAAACGTCACATAGTGATACAATGTAACGTTATACGTTATAATGTAGAAGTACAAAACGTTGTACGTTATAACGTAGTAGTACATAATGTCAAACGTCACATAGTGATACAATATAACGTTATACGTTATAACGTAGAAGTACAAAACGTTATACGTTATAACGTAGTAGTATATAACGTTATACGTTATAACGTAGTAGTACATAACGTCAAACGTCACATAGTGATACAATATAACGTTATACGTTATAATGTAGAAGTACAAAACGTTGTACGTTATAACGTAGTAGTACATAATGTCAAACGTCACATAGTGATACAGCATAACGTTATACGTTATAACGTAGTAGTACTTAACGTTATACGTTACTGCGTAGTAGTACATAACGTTATACGTCATATAGTAGTACAATATAACGTTATACGTTATAACGTAGCAGTACATAACGTTATACGGTATAACGTAGTAGCACATAACGTTATACGTTACTACGTAGTAGTACATGACGTCAAACGTCAGATAGTGTTACAATGTAACGTTATACGTTATAATGTAGAAGTACAAAACGTTATACGTTATAACGTAGTAGTACATAACGTCAAACGTCACATAGTGATACAGTATAACGTTATACGTTATAATGTAGAAGTACAAAACGTTATACGTTATAACGTAGTAGTACATAACGTCAAACGTCACATAGTGATACAGTATAACGTTATACGTTATAACGTAGCAGTACATAACGTTATGCGGTATAACGTAGTAGCACATAACGTTATACGTTACTACGTAGTAGTACATAACGTCAAACGTCACATAGTGATACAATGTAACGTTATACGTTATAATGTAGAAGTACAAAACGTTATACGTTATAACGTAGTAGTACATAACGTCAAACGTCACATAGTGATACAGTATAGCGCTATACGTTATAATGTAGAAGTACAAAACGTTATACGTTATAACGTAGTAGTACATAACGTTATACGTCATATAGTAGTACAATATAACGTTATACGTTATAACGTAGCAGTACACAACGTTATACGGTATAACGTAGTAGCACATAACGTTATACGTTACTACGTAGTAGCACATAGCGTCAAACGTCACATAGTGATACAATGTAACGTTATACGTTATAATGTAGAAGTACAAAACGTTATACTTTATAACGTAGTAGTACATAACGTCAAACGTCACATAGTGATACAGTATAGCGTTATACGTTATAATGTAGAAGTACAAAACGTTATACGTTATAACGTAGTAGTACATAACGTTATACGTCATATAGTAGTACAATATAACGTTATACGTTATAACGTAGCAGTACACAACGTTATACGGTATAACGTAGTAGCACATAACGTTATACGTTACTACGTAGTAGCACATAGCGTCAAACGTCACATAGTGATACAATGTAACGTTATACGTTATAATGTAGAAGTACAAAACGTTATACGTTATAACGTAATAGTAGATATCTATATACGTCATATAGTGATGCAATATAATGTCATACGATATAACGTAGAAGTACATAAAGTTATCCGGTATAACGTAGTAGCACATAACATTATACTTTACTACGTAGTATTACATAACGTCAAACGTCACATAGTGATACAATGTAACGTTATACGTTATAATGTAGAAGTACAAAACGTTATACGTTATAACGTAGTAGTACATAATGTCAAACGTCACATAGTGATACAGTATAACGTTATACGTTATAACGTAGAAGTACAAAACTTTATACGTTATAACGTAGTAGTACTTAACGTTATACGTTACTGCGTAGTAGTACATAACGTTATACGTCATATAGTAGTACAATATAACGTTATACGTTATAACGTAGTAGTACATAATGTTATACGGTATAACGTAGTAGCACATAACGTTATACTTTACTACGTAGTATTACATAACGTCAAACGTCACATAGTGATACAATGTAACGTTATACGTTATAACGTAGAAGTACAAAACTTTATACGTTATAACGTAGTAGTACTTAACGTTATACGTTACTGCGTAGTAGTACATAACGTCAAACGTCACATAGTGATACAATGTAACGTTATACGTTATAATGTAGAAGTACAAAACGTTATACGTTATAACGTAGTAGTACATAACGTAGAACGTCACATGGTGATACAGTATAACGTTATACGTTATAATGTAGAAGTACAAAACGTTATACGTTATAACGTAGTAGTACATAATGTCAAACGTCACATAGTGATACAGTATAACGTTATACGTTATAATGTAGAAGTACAAAACGTTATACGTTATAACGTAGTAGTACATAATGTCAAACGTCACATAGTGATACAGTATAACGTTATACGTTATAACGTAGAAGTACAAAACTTTATACGTTATAACGTAGTAGTACTTAACGTTATACGTTACTGCGTAGTAGTACATAACGTTATACGTCATATAGTAGTACAATATAACGTTATACGTTATAACGTAGCAGTACATAACGTTATACGTTATAACGTAGTAGTACATAACGTCAAACGTCACATAGTGATACAGTATAACGTTATACGTTATAATGTAGAAGTACAAAACGTTATACGTTATAACGTAGTAGTACATAATGTCAAACGTCACATAGTGATACAGCATAACGTTATACGTTATAACGTAGTAGTACTTAACGTTATACGTTACTGCGTAGTAGTACATAACGTTATACGTCATATAGTAGTACAATATAACGTTATACGTTATAACGTAGCAGTACATAACGTTATACGGTATAACGTAGTAGCACATAACGTTATACGTTACTACGTAGTAGTACATGACGTCAAACGTCAGATAGTGTTACAATGTAACGTTATACGTTATAATGTAGAAGTACAAAACGTTATACGTTATAACGTAGTAGTACATAACGTCAAACGTCACATAGTGATACAGTATAACGTTATACGTTATAATGTAGAAGTACAAAACGTTATACGTTATAACGTAGTAGTACATAACGTCAAACGTCACATAGTGATACAGTATAACGTTATACGTTATAACGTAGCAGTACATAACGTTATGCGGTATAACGTAGTAGCACATAACGTTATACGTTACTACGTAGTAGTACATAACGTCAAACGTCACATAGTGATACAATGTAACGTTATACGTTATAATGTAGAAGTACAAAACGTTATACGTTATAACGTAGTAGTACATAACGTCAAACGTCACATAGTGATACAGTATAGCGTTATACGTTATAATGTAGAAGTACAAAACGTTATACGTTATAACGTAGTAGTACATAACGTTATACGTCATATAGTAGTACAATATAACGTTATACGTTATAACGTAGCAGTACACAACGTTATACGGTATAACGTAGTAGCACATAACGTTATACGTTACTACGTAGTAGCACATAGCGTCAAACGTCACATAGTGATACAATGTAACGTTATACGTTATAATGTAGAAGTACAAAACGTTATACTTTATAACGTAGTAGTACATAACGTCAAACGTCACATAGTGATACAGTATAGCGTTATACGTTATAATGTAGAAGTACAAAACGTTATACGTTATAACGTAGTAGTACATAACGTTATACGTCATATAGTAGTACAATATAACGTTATACGTTATAACGTAGCAGTACACAACGTTATACGGTATAACGTAGTAGCACATAACGTTATACGTTACTACGTAGTAGCACATAGCGTCAAACGTCACATAGTGATACAATGTAACGTTATACGTTATAATGTGGAAGTACAAAACGTTATACGTTATAACGTAATAGTACATATCTATATACGTCATATAGTGATGCAATATAATGTCATACGATATAACGTAGAAGTACATAAAGTTATCCGGTATAACGTAGTAGCACATAACATTATACTTTACTACGTAGTATTACATAACGTCAAACGTCACATAGTGATACAATGTAACGTTATACGTTATAATGTAGAAGTACAAAACGTTATACGTTATAACGTAGTAGTACATAATGTCAAACGTCACATAGTGATACAGTATAACGTTATACGTTATAACGTAGAAGTACAAAACTTTATACGTTATAACGTAGTAGTACTTAACGTTATACGTTACTGCGTAGTAGTACATAACGTTATACGTCATATAGTAGTACAATATAACGTTATACGTTATAACGTAGCAGTACATAACGTTATACGGTATAACGTAGTAGCACATAACGTTATACTTTACTACGTAGTATTACATAACGTCAAACGTCACATAGTGATACAATGTAACGTTATACGTTAAAGTGTAGAAGTACAAATCTTTATACGTTATAACGTAGTAGTACTTAACGTTATACCTTACCGCGTAGTAGTACATAACGTCATACGTCATATAGTGATACAATGTAACGTTATACGTTATAATGTAGAAGTACAAAACGTTATACGTTATAACGTAGTAGTACATAACGTAGAACGTCACATGGTGATACAGTATAACGTTATACGTTATAATGTAGAAGTACAAAACGTTATACGTTATAACGTAGTAGTACATAATGTCAAACGTCACATAGTGATACAGTATAACGTTATACGTTATAATGTAGAAGTACAAAACGTTATACGTTATAACGTAGTAGTACATAATGTCAAACGTCACATAGTGATACAGTATAACGTTATACGTTATAACGTAGAAGTACAAAACTTTATACGTTATAACGTAGTAGTACTTAACGTTATACGTTACTGCGTAGTAGTACATAACGTTATACGTCATATAGTAGTACAATATAACGTTATACGTTATAACGTAGCAGTACATAACGTTATACGGTATAACGTAGTGGCACATAACGTTATACGTTACTACGTAGTAGTACATAACGTCAAACGTCACATAGTGATACAATATAACGTTATACGTTATAACGTAGTTGTACATAACGTTATACGTTACTACGTAGTATTACATAACGTCAAACGTCACATAGTGATACAATGTAACGTTATACGTTATAATGTAGAAGTACAAAACGTTATACGTTATAACGTAGTAGTACATATCGTCAAACGTCACATAGTGATACAATATAACGTTATACGTTATAATGCAGAAGCACAAAACGTTATACGTTATAACGTAGTAGTACTTAAAGTTATACGCTACTACGTAGTAGTACATAACGTTATACGTCATAAAGTAGTACACTATAACGTTATACGTTATAACGCAGCAGTACACAACGTTATACGTTATAACGTAGTAGCACATAACGTTATACGTTACTACGTAGTAGTACATAACGTCAAACGTCACATAGTGATACAATGTAACGTTATACGTTATAATGTAGAAGTACAAAACGTTATACGTTATAACGTAGTAGTACATAACGTCAAACGTCACATAGTGATACAATATAACGTTATACGTTATAATGTAGAAGTACAAAACGTTATACTTTATAACGTAGTAGTACATAACGTCAAACGTCACATAGTGATACAGTATAACGTTATACGTTATAACGTAGAAGTACAAAACGTTATACGTTATAACGTAGTAGTACTTAACGTTATACGTCATATAGTGATACAATGTAACGTTATACGTTATAATGTAGAAGTACAAAACGTTATACGTTATAACGTAGTAGTACATAACGTGAAACGTCACACAGTGATGCAATATAACGTCATACGTTATAACGTAGAAGTACATAAAGTTATCCGGTATAACGTAGTAACACATAACGTTATACTTTACTACGTAGAATTATATAACGTCAAACGTCACATAGTGATACAATGTAACGTTATACGTTATAATGTAGAAGTACAAAACGTTGTACGTTATAACGTAGTAGTACATAATGTCAAACGTCACATAGTGATACAATATAACGTTATACGTTATAACGTAGAAGTACATAACGTTATACGTTATAACTTAGTAGTATATAACGTTATACGTTATAACGTAGTAGTACATAACGTCAAACGTCACATAGTGATACAATATAACGTTATACGTTATAATGTAGAAGTACAAAACGTTATACGTTATAACGTAGTAGTACATAATGTCAAACGTCACATAGTGATACAGCATAACGTTATACGTTATAACGTAGAAGTACAAAACTTTATACGTTATAACGTAGTAGTACAAAACGTTATACGTTATAACGTAGTAGTACTTAACGTTATACGTTATAACGTAGTAGTACATAATGTCAAACGTCACATAGTGATACAGCATAACGTTATACGTTATAACGTAGCAGTACATAACGTTATACGGTATAACGTAGTAGCACATAACGTTATACGTTACTACGTAGTAGTACATGACGTCAAACGTCAGATAGTGTTACAATGTAACGTTATACGTTATAATGTAGAAGTACAAAACGTTATACGTTATAACGTAGTAGTACATAACGTCAAACGTCACATAGTGATACAGTATAACGTTATACGTTATAATGTAGAAGTACAAAACGTTATACGTTATAACGTAGTAGTACATAACGTCAAACGTCACATAGTGATACAGTATAACGTTATACGTTATAACGTAGCAGTACATAACGTTATGCGGTATAACGTAGTAGCACATAACGTTATACGTTACTACGTAGTAGTACATAACGTCAAACGTCACATAGTGATACAATGTAACGTTATACGTTATAATGTAGAAGTACAAAACGTTATACGTTATAACGTAGTAGTACATAACGTCAAACGTCACATAGTGATACAGTATAGCGTTATACGTTATAATGTAGAAGTACAAAACGTTATACGTTATAACGTAGTAGTACATAACGTTATACGTCATATAGTAGTACAATATAACGTTATACGTTATAACGTAGCAGTACACAACGTTATACGGTATAACGTAGTAGCACATAACGTTATACGTTACTACGTAGTAGCACATAACGTCAAACGTCACATAGTGATACAATGTAACGTTATACGTTATAATGTAGAAGTACAAAACGTTATACGTTATAACGTAATAGTACATATCTATATACGTCATATAGTGATGCAATATAATGTCATACGATATAACGTAGAAGTACATAAAGTTATCCGGTATAACGTAGTAGCACATAACGTTATACTTTACTACGTAGTATTACATAACTTCAAACGTCACACAGTGATACAATGTAACGTTATACGTTATAATGTAGAAGTACAAAACGTTATACGTTATAACGTAGTAGTACATAATGTCAAACGTCACATAGTGATACAATATAACGTTATACGTTATAACGTAGAAGTACATAACGTTATACGTTATAACTTAGTAGTATATAACGTTATACGTTATAACGTAGTAGTACATAACGTCAAACGTCACATAGTGATACAATATAACGTTATACGTTATAATGTAGAAGTACAAAACGTTGTACGTTATAACGTAGTAGTACATAATGTCAAACGTCACATAGTGATACAGCATAACGTTATACGTTATAACGTAGAAGTACAAAACTTTATACGTTATAACGTAGTAGTACAAAACGTTATACGTTATAACGTAGTAGTACTTAACGTTATACGTTATAACGTAGTAGTACATAATGTCAAACGTCACATAGTGATACAGCATAACGTTATACGTTATAACGTAGCAGTACATAACGTTATACGGTATAACGTAGTAGCACATAACGTTATACGTTACTACGTAGTAGTACATGACGTCAAACGTCAGATAGTGTTACAATGTAACGTTATACGTTATAATGTAGAAGTACAAAACGTTATACGTTATAACGTAGTAGTACATAACGTCAAACGTCACATAGTGATACAGTATAACGTTATACGTTATAATGTAGAAGTACAAAACGTTATACGTTATAACGTAGTAGTACATAACGTCAAACGTCACATAGTGATACAGTATAACGTTATACGTTATAACGTAGCAGTACATAACGTTATGCGGTATAACGTAGTAGCACATAACGTTATACGTTACTACGTAGTAGTACATAACGTCAAACGTCACATAGTGATACAATGTAACGTTATACGTTATAATGTAGAAGTACAAAACGTTATACGTTATAACGTAGTAGTACATAACGTCAAACGTCACATAGTGATACAGTATAGCGTTATACGTTATAATGTAGAAGTACAAAACGTTATACGTTATAACGTAGTAGTACATAACGTTATACGTCATATAGTAGTACAATATAACGTTATACGTTATAACGTAGCAGTACACAACGTTATACGGTATAACGTAGTAGCACATAACGTTATACGTTACTACGTAGTAGCACATAACGTCAAACGTCACATAGTGATACAATGTAACGTTATACGTTATAATGTAGAAGTACAAAACGTTATACGTTATAACGTAATAGTACATATCTATATACGTCATATAGTGATGCAATATAATGTCATACGATATAACGTAGAAGTACATAAAGTTATCCGGTATAACGTAGTAGCACATAACGTTATACTTTACTACGTAGTATTACATAACTTCAAACGTCACACAGTGATACAATGTAACGTTATACGTTATAATGTAGAAGTACAAAACGTTATACGTTATAACGTAGTAGTACATAATGTCAAACGTCACATAGTGATACAGTATAACGTTATACGTTATAACGTAGAAGTACAAAACTTTATACGTTATAACGTAGTAGTACTTAACGTTATACGTTACTGCGTAGTAGTACATAACGTTATACGTCATATAGTAATACAATATAACGTTATACGTTATAACGTAGCAGTACATAACGTTATACGGTATAACGTAGTAGCACATAACGTTATACTTTACTACGTAGTATTACATAACGTCAAACGTCACATAGTGATACAATGTAACGTTATACGTTAAAGTGTAGAAGTACAAAACTTTATACGTTATAACGTAGTAGTACTTAACGTTATACGTTACTGCGTAGTAGTACATAACGTTATACGTCATATAGTAGTACAATATAACGTTATACGTTATAACGTAGCAGTACATAACGTTATACGGTATAACGTAGTAGCACATAACGTTATACGTTACTACGTAGTAGTACATAACGTCAAACGTCACATAGTGATACAATGTAACGTTATACGTTATAATGTAGAAGTACAAAACGTTATACGTTATAACGTAGTAGTACATAACGTTATACGTCATATAGTAGTACAATATAACGTTATACGTTATAACGTTGCAGTACACAACGTTATACTGTATAACGTAGTAGCACATAACGTTATACGTTACTACGTAGTAGTACATAACGTCAAACGTCACATAGTGATACAATGTAACGTTATACGTTATAACGTAGTAGCACATAACGTTATACGTTACTACGTAGTAGTACATAACGTCAAACGTCACATAGTGATACAATGTAACGTTATACGTTATAATGTAGAAGTACAAAACGTTATACGTTATAACGTAGTAGTACATAACGTCAAACGTCACATAGTGATACAGTATAACGTTATACGTTATAATGTAGAAGTACAAAACGTTATACTTTATATCGTAGTAGTACATAACGTCAAACGTCACATAGTGATACAGTATAACGTTATACGTTATAACGTAGAAGTACAAAACGTTATACGTTATAACGTAGTAGTACTTAACGTTATACGTCATATAGTGATACAATGTAACGTTATACGTTATAATGTAGAAGTACAAAACGTTATACGTTATAACGTAGTAGTACATAACGTGAAACGTCACACAGTGATGCAATATAACGTCATACGTTATAACGTAGAAGTACATAAAGTTATCCGGTATAACGTAGTAACACATAACGTTATACTTTACTACGTAGAATTATATAACGTCAAACGTCACATAGTGATACAATGTAACGTTATACGTTATAATGTAGAAGTACAAAACGTTGTACGTTATAACGTAGTAGTACATAATGTCAAACGTCACATAGTGATACAATATAACGTTATACGTTATAACGTAGAAGTACATAACGTTATACGTTATAACGTAGTAGTATATAACGTTATACGTTATAACGTAGTAGTACATAACGTCAAACGTCACATAGTGATACAATATAACGTTATACGTTATAATGTAGAAGTACAAAACGTTGTACGTTATAACGTAGTAGTACATAATGTCAAACGTCACATAGTGATACAGCATAACGTTATACGTTATAACGTAGAAGTACAAAACTTTATACGTTATAACGTAGTAGTACAAAACGTTATACGTTATAACGTAGTAGTACTTAACGTTATACGTTATAACGTAGTAGTACATAATGTCAAACGTCACATAGTGATACAGCATAACGTTATACGTTATAACGTAGCAGTACATAACGTTATACGGTATAACGTAGTAGCACATAACGTTATACGTTACTACGTAGTAGTACATGACGTCAAACGTCAGATAGTGTTACAATGTAACGTTATACGTTATAATGTAGAAGTACAAAACGTTATACGTTATAACGTAGTAGTACATAACGTCAAACGTCACATAGTGATACAGTATAGCGTTATACGTTATAATGTAGAAGTACAAAACGTTATACGTTATAACGTAGTAGTACATAACGTCAAACGTCACATAGTGATACAGTATAACGTTATACGTTATAACGTAGCAGTACATAACGTTATGCGGTATAACGTAGTAGCACATAACGTTATACGTTACTACGTAGTAGTACATAACGTCAAACGTCACATAGTGATACAATGTAACGTTATACGTTATAATGTAGAAGTACAAAACGTTATACGTTATAACGTAGTAGTACATAACGTCAAACGTCACATAGTGATACAGTATAGCGTTATACGTTATAATGTAGAAGTACAAAACGTTATACGTTATAACGTAGTAGTACATAACGTTATACGTCATATAGTAGTACAATATAACGTTATACGTTATAACGTAGCAGTACACAACGTTATACGGTATAACGTAGTAGCACATAACGTTATACGTTACTACGTAGTAGCACATAACGTCAAACGTCACATAGTGATACAATGTAACGTTATACGTTATAATGTAGAAGTACAAAACGTTATACGTTATAACGTAATAGTACATATCTATATACGTCATATAGTGATGCAATATAATGTCATACGATATAACGTAGAAGTACATAAAGTTATCCGGTATAACGTAGTAGCACATAACGTTATACTTTACTACGTAGTATTACATAACTTCAAACGTCACATAGTGATACAATGTAACGTTATACGTTATAATGTAGAAGTACAAAACGTTATACGTTATAACGTAGTAGTACATAATGTCAAACGTCACATAGTGATACAGTATAACGTTATACATTATAACGTAGAAGTACAAAACTTTATACGTTATAACGTAGTAGTACTTAACGTTATACGTTACTGCGTAGTAGTACATAACGTTATACGTCATATAGTAGTACAATATAACGTTATACGTTATAACGTAGCAGTACATTACGTTATACGGTATAACGTAGTAGCACATAACGTTATACTTTACTACGTAGTATTACATAACGTCAAACGTCCTATAGTGATACAATGTAACGTTATACGTTAAAGTGTAGAAGTACAAATCTTTATACGTTATAACGTAGTAGTACTTAACGTTATACGTTACTGCGTAGTAGTACATAACGTTATACGTCATATAGTGGTACAATATAACGTTATACGTTATAACGTAGCAGTACATACCGTTATACGGTATAACGTAGTAGCACATAACGTTATACGTTACTACGTAGTAGTACATAACGTCAAACGTCACATAGTGATACAATGTAACGTTATACGTTATAATGTAGAAGTACAAAACGTTATACGTTATAACGTAGTAGTACATAACGTTATACGTCATATAGTAGTACAATATAACGTTATACGTTATAACGTTGCAGTACACAACGTTATACGGTATAACGTAGTAGCACATAACGTTATACGTTACTACGTAGTAGTACATAACGTCAAACGTCACATAGTGATACAATGTAACGTTATACGTTATAATGTAGAAGTACAAAACGTTATACGTTATAACGTAGTAGTACATAACGTAGAACGTCACATGGTGATACAGTATAACGTTATACGTTATAATGTAGAAGTACAAAACGTTATACTTTATAACGTAGTAGTACATAACGTCAAACGTCACATAGTGATACAGTATAACGTTATACGTTATAACGTAGAAGTACAAAACGTTATACGTTATAACGTAGTAGTACTTAACGTTATACGTCATATAGTGATACAATGTAACGTTATACGTTATAATGTAGAAGTACAAAACGTTATACGTTATAACGTACTAGTACATAACGTAATCCGGTATAACGTAATAGTACATATCTATATACGTCATATGGTGATGCAATATAACGTCATACGTTATAACGTAGTAGTACATAACGTTATACGTCATATAGTAGTACAATATAACGTTATACGTTATAACGTAGCAGTACATAACGTTATACGGTATAACGTAGTAGCACATAACGTTATACGTTACTGCGTAGTAGTTCATAACGTCAAACCTCACATAGTGATACAGTGTAACGTTATACGTTATAGTGTAGAAGTACAAAACGTTATACGTTATAACGTAATAGTACATATCTATATACGTCATATAGTGATGCAATATAATGTCATACGTTATAACGTAGAAGTACATAAAGTTATCCGGTATAACGTAGTAGCACTTAACGTTATACTTTACTACGTAGTATTACATAACGTCAAACGTCACATAGTGATACAATGTAACGTTAGACGTTATAATGTAGAAGTACAAAACGTTATACGTTATAACGTAGTAGTACATAATGTCAAACGTCACATAGTGATACAGTATAACGTTATACGTTATAACGTAGAAGTACAAAACTTTATACGCTATAACGTAGTAGTACTTAACGTTATACGTTACTGCGTAGTAGTACATAACGTTATACGTCATATAGTAGTACAATATAACGTTATACGTTATAACGTAGCAGTACATAACGTTATACGGTATAACGTAGTAGCACATAACGTTATACGTTACAACGTAGTAGTACATAACGTCATACGTCCTATAGTGATACAATGTAACGTTATACGTTATAACGTAGTAGTATATAACGTTATACGTTATAACGTAGTAGTACATAACGTCAAACGTCACATAGTGATACAATGTAACGTTATACGTTATAATGTAGAAGTACAAAACGTTATACGTTATAACGTAGTAGTACATAACGTAGAACGTCACATGGTGATACAGTATAACGTTATACGTTATAATGTAGAAGTACAAAACGTTATACGTTATAACGTAGTAGTACATAATGTCAAACGTCACATAGTGATACAGTATAACGTTATACGTTATAATGTAGAAGTACAAAACGTTATACGTTATAACGTAGTAGTACATAATGTCAAACGTCACATAGTGATACAGTATAACGTTATACGTTATAACGTAGAAGTACAAAACTTTATACGTTATAACGTAGTAGTACTTAACGTTATACGTTACTGCGTAGTAGTACATAACGTTATACGTCATATAGTAGTACAATGTAACGTTATACGTTATAACGTAGCAGTACATAACGTTATACGGTATAACGTAGTGGCACATAACGTTATACGTTACTACGTAGTAGTACATAACGTCAAACGTCACATAGTGATACAATATAACGTTATACGTTATAACGTAGTTGTACATAACGTTATACGTTACTACGTAGTATTACATAACGTCAAACGTCACATAGTGATACAATGTAACGTTATACGTTATAATGTAGAAGTACAAAACGTTATACGTTATAACGTAGTAGTACATATCGTCAAACGTCACATAGTGATACAGTATAACGTTATACGTTATAACGTAGAAGTACAAAACGTTATACGTTATAACGTAGTAGTACTTAACGTTATACGTTACTGCGTAGTAGTACATAACGTTATACGTCATAAAGTAGTACACTATAACGTTATACGTTATAACGCAGCAGTACACAACGTTATACGTTATAACGTAGTAGCACATAACGTTATACGTTACTACGTAGTAGTACATAACGTCAAACGTCACATAGTGATACAATGTAACGTTATACGTTATAATGTAGAAGTACAAAACGTTATACGTTATAACGTAGTAGTACATAACGTCAAACGTCACATAGTGATACAGTATAACGTTATACGTTATAATGTAGAAGTACAAAACGTTATACTTTATAACGTAGTAGTACATAACGTCAAACGTCACATAGTGATACAGTATAACGTTATACGTTATAACGTAGAAGTACAAAACGTTATACGTTATAACGTAGTAGTACTTAACGTTATACGTCATATAGTGATACAATGTAACGTTATACGTTATAATGTAGAAGTACAAAACGTTATACGTTATAACGTAGTAGTACATAACGTGAAACGTCACACAGTGATGCAATATAACGTCATACGTTATAACGTAGAAGTACATAAAGTTATCCGGTATAACGTAGTAACACATAACGTTATACTTTACTACGTAGAATTATATAACGTCAAACGTCACATAGTGATACAATGTAACGTTATACGTTATAATGTAGAAGTACAAAACGTTGTACGTTATAACGTAGTAGTACATAATGTCAAACGTCACATAGTGATACAATATAACGTTATACGTTATAACGTAGAAGTACAAAACGTTATACGTTATAACGTAGTAGTATATAACGTTATACGTTTTAACGTAGTAGTACATAACGTCAAACGTCACATAGTGATACAATATAACGTTATACGTTATAATGCAGAAGCACAAAACGTTGTACGTTATAACGTAGTAGTACATAATGTCAAACGTCACATAGTGATACAGCATAACGTTATACGTTATAACGTAGAAGTACAAAACTTTATACGTTATAACGTAGTAGTACAAAACGTTATACGTTATAACGTAGTAGTACTTAACGTTATACGTTATAACGTAGTAGTACATAATGTCAAACGTCACATAGTGATACAGCATAACGTTATACGTTATAACGTAGCAGTACATAACGTTATACGGTATAACGTAGTAGCACATAACGTTATACGTTACTACGTAGTAGTACATGACGTCAAACGTCAGATAGTGATACAATATAACGTTATACGTTATAACGTAGTTGTACATAACGTTATACGTTACTACGTAGTATTACATAACGTCAAACGTCACATAGTGATACAATGTAACGTTATACGTTATAATGTAGAAGTACAAAACGTTATACGTTATAACGTAGTAGTACATATCGTCAAACGTCACATAGTGATACAGTATAACGTTATACGTTATAACGTAGAAGTACAAAACGTTATACGTTATAACGTAGTAGTACTTAACGTTATACGTTACTGCGTAGTAGTACATAACGTTATACGTCATATAGTAGTACACTATAACGTTATACGTTATAACGCAGCAGTACACAACGTTATACGTTATAACGTAGTAGCACATAACGTTATACGTTACTACGTAGTAGTACATAACGTCAAACGTCACATAGTGATACAATGTAACGTTATACGTTATAATGTAGAAGTACAAAACGTTATACGTTATAACGTAGTAGTACATAACGTCAAACGTCACATAGTGATACAGTATAACGTTATACGTTATAATGTAGAAGTACAAAACGTTATACTTTATAACGTAGTAGTACATAACGTCAAACGTCACATAGTGATACAGTATAACGTTATACGTTATAACGTAGAAGTACAAAACGTTATACGTTATAACGTAGTAGTACTTAACGTTATACGTCATATAGTGATACAATGTAACGTTATACGTTATAATGTAGAAGTACAAAACGTTATACGTTATAACGTAGTAGTACATAACGTGAAACGTCACACAGTGATGCAATATAACGTCATACGTTATAACGTAGAAGTACATAAAGTTATCCGGTATAACGTAGTAACACATAACGTTATACTTTACTACGTAGAATTATATAACGTCAAACGTCACATAGTGATACAATGTAACGTTATACGTTATAATGTAGAAGTACAAAACGTTGTACGTTATAACGTAGTAGTACATAATGTCAAACGTCACATAGTGATACAATATAACGTTATACGTTATAACGTAGAAGTACAAAACGTTATACGTTATAACGTAGTAGTATATAACGTTATACGTTTTAACGTAGTAGTACATAACGTCAAACGTCACATAGTGATACAATATAACGTTATACGTTATAATGTAGAAGCACAAAACGTTGTACGTTATAACGTAGTAGTACATAATGTCAAACGTCACATAGTGATACAGCATAACGTTATACGTTATAACGTAGAAGTACAAAACTTTATACGTTATAACGTAGTAGTACAAAACGTTATACGTTATAACGTAGTAGTACTTAACGTTATACGTTATAACGTAGTAGTACATAATGTCAAACGTCACATAGTGATACAGCATAACGTTATACGTTATAACGTAGCAGTACATAACGTTATACGGTATAACGTAGTAGCACATAACGTTATACGTTACTACGTAGTAGTACATGACGTCAAACGTCAGATAGTGTTACAATGTAACGTTATACGTTATAATGTAGAAGTACAAAACGTTATACGTTATAACGTAGTAGTACATAACGTCAAACGTCACATAGTGATACAGTATAACGTTATACGTTATAATGTAGAAGTACAAAACGTTATACGTTATAACGTAGTAGTACATAACGTCAAACGTCACATAGTGATACAGTATAACGTTATACGTTATAACGTAGCAGTACATAACGTTATGCGGTATAACGTAGTAGCACATAACGTTATACGTTACTACGTAGTAGTACATAACGTCAAACGTCACATAGTGATACAATGTAACGTTATACGTTATAATGTAGAAGTACAAAACGTTATACGTTATAACGTAGTAGTACATAACGTCAAACGTCACATAGTGATACAGTATAGCGTTATACGTTATAATGTAGAAGTACAAAACGTTATACGTTATAACGTAGTAGTACATAACGTTATACGTCATATAGTAGTACAATATAACGTTATACGTTATAACGTAGCAGTACACAACGTTATACGGTATAACGTAGTAGCACATAACGTTATACGTTACTACGTAGTAGCACATAACGTCAAACGTCACATAGTGATACAATGTAACGTTATACGTTATAATGTAGAAGTACAAAACGTTATACGTTATAACGTAATAGTACATATCTATATACGTCATATAGTGATGCAATATAATGTCATACGATATAACGTAGAAGTACATAAAGTTATCCGGTATAACGTAGTAGCACATAACGTTATACTTTACTACGTAGTATTACATAACTTCAAACGTCACACAGTGATACAATGTAACGTTATACGTTATAATGTAGAAGTACAAAACGTTATACGTTATAACGTAGTAGTACATAATGTCAAACGTCACATAGTGATACAATATAACGTTATACGTTATAACGTAGAAGTACATAACGTTATACGTTATTACTTAGTAGTATATAACGTTATACGTTATAACGTAGTAGTACATAACGTCAAACGTCACATAGTGATACAATATAACGTTATACGTTATAATGTAGAAGTACAAAACGTTGTACGTTATAACGTAGTAGTACATAATGTCAAACGTCACATAGTGATACAGTATAACGTTATACGTTATAACGTAGAAGTACAAAACGTTATACGTTATAACGTAGTAGTACAAAACGTTATACGTTATAACGTAGTAGTACATAACGTTATACGTTATAACGTAGTAGTACATAATGTCAAACGTCACATAGTGATACAGCATAACGTTATACGTTATAACGTAGCAGTACATAACGTTATACGGTATAACGTAGTAGCACATAACGTTATACGTTACTACGTAGTAGTACATGACGTCAAACGTCAGATAGTGTTACAATGTAACGTTATACGTTATAATGTAGAAGTACAAAACGTTATACGTTATAACGTAGTAGTACATAACGTCAAACGTCACATAGTGATACAGTATAACGTTATACGTTATAATGTAGAAGTACAAAACGTTATACGTTATAACGTAGTAGTACATAACGTCAAACGTCACATAGTGATACAGTATAACGTTATACGTTATAACGTAGCAGTACATAACGTTATGCGGTATAACGTAGTAGCACATAACGTTATACGTTACTACGTAGTAGTACATAACGTCAAACGTCACATAGTGATACAATGTAACGTTATACGTTATAATGTAGAAGTACAAAACGTTATACGTTATAACGTAGTAGTACATAACGTCAAACGTCACATAGTGATACAGTATAGCGTTATACGTTATAATGTAGAAGTACAAAACGTTATACGTTATAACGTAGTAGTACATAACGTTATACGTCATATAGTAGTACAATATAACGTTATACGTTATAACGTAGCAGTACACAACGTTATACGGTATAACGTAGTAGCACATAACGTTATACGTTACTACGTAGTAGCACATAACGTCAAACGTCACATAGTGATACAATGTAACGTTATACGTTATAATGTAGAAGTACAAAACGTTATACGTTATAACGTAATAGTACATATCTATATACGTCATATAGTGATGCAATATAATGTCATACGATATAACGTAGAAGTACATAACGTTATCCGGTATAACGTAGTAGCACATAACGTTATACTTTACTACGTAGTATTACATAACTTCAAACGTCACACAGTGATACAATGTAACGTTATACGTTATAATGTAGAAGTACAAAACGTTATACGTTATAACGTAGTAGTACATAATGTCAAACGTCACATAGTGATACAGTATAACGTTATACGTTATAACGTAGAAGTACAAAACTTTATACGTTATAACGTAGTAGTACTTAACGTTATACGTTACTGCGTAGTAGTACATAACGTTATACGTCATATAGTAGTACAATATAACGTTATACGTTATAACGTAGCAGTACATAACGTTATACGGTATAACGTAGTAGCACATAACGTTATACTTTACTACGTAGTATTACATAACGTCAAACGTCACATAGTGATACAATGTAACGTTATACGTTATAATGTAGAAGTACAAAACTTTATACGTTATAACGTAGTAGTACTTAACGTTATACGTTACTGCGTAGTAGTACATAACGTTATACGTCATATAGTAGTACAATATAACGTTATACGTTATAACGTAGCAGTACATAACGTTATACGGTATAACGTAGTAGCACATAACGTTATACGTTACTACGTAGTAGTACATAACGTCAAACGTCACATAGTGATACAATGTAACGTTATACGTTATAATGTAGAAGTACAAAACGTTATACGTTATAACGTAGTAGTACATAACGTTATACGTCATATAGTAGTACAATATAACGTTATACGTTATAACGTTGCAGTACACAACGTTATACGGTATAACGTAGTAGCACATAACGTTATACGTTACTACGTAGTAGTACATAACGTCAAACGTCACATAGTGATACAATGTAACGTTATACGTTATAACGTAGTAGCACATAACGTTATACGTTACTACGTAGTAGTACATAACGTCAAACGTCACATAGTGATACAATGTAACGTTATACGTTATAATGTAGAAGTACAAAACGTTATACGTTATAACGTAGTAGTACATAACGTCAAACGTCACATAGTGATACAGTATAACGTTATACGTTATAATGTAGAAGTACAAAACGTTATACTTTATAACGTAGTAGTACATAACGTCAAACGTCACATAGTGATACAGTATAACGTTATACGTTATAACGTAGAAGTACAAAACGTTATACGTTATAACGTAGTAGTACTTAACGTTATACGTCATATAGTGATACAATGTAACGTTATACGTTATAATGTAGAAGTACAAAACGTTATACGTTATAACGTAGTAGTACATAACGTGAAACGTCACACAGTGATGCAATATAACGTCATACGTTATAACGTAGAAGTACATAAAGTTATCCGGTATAACGTAGTAACACATAACGTTATACTTTACTACGTAGAATTATATAACGTCAAACGTCACATAGTGATACAATATAACGTTATACGTTATAATGTAGAAGTACAAAACGTTGTACGTTATAACGTAGTAGTACATAATGTCAAACGTCACATAGTGATACAATATAACGTTATACGTTATAACGTAGAAGTACATAACGTTATACGTTATAACTTAGTAGTATATAACGTTATACGTTATAACGTAGTAGTACATAACGTCAAACGTCACATAGTGATACAATATAACGTTATACGTTATAATGTAGAAGTACAAAACGTTGTACGTTATAACGTAGTAGTACATAATGTCAAACGTCACATAGTGATACAGCATAACGTTATACGTTATAACGTAGAAGTACAAAACTTTATACGTTATAACGTAGTAGTACAAAACGTTATACGTTATAACGTAGTAGTACTTAACGTTATACGTTATAACGTAGTAGTACATAATGTCAAACGTCACATAGTGATACAGCATAACGTTATACGTTATAACGTAGCAGTACATAACGTTATACGGTATAACGTAGTAGCACATAACGTTATACGTTACTACGTAGTAGTACATGACGTCAAACGTCAGATAGTGTTACAATGTAACGTTATACGTTATAATGTAGAAGTACAAAACGTTATACGTTATAACGTAGTAGTACATAACGTCAAACGTCACATAGTGATACAGTATAACGTTATACGTTATAATGTAGAAGTACAAAACGTTATACGTTATAACGTAGTAGTACATAACGTCAAACGTCACATAGTGATACAGTATAACGTTATACGTTATAACGTAGCAGTACATAACGTTATGCGGTATAACGTAGTAGCACATAACGTTATACGTTACTACGTAGTAGTACATAACGTCAAACGTCACATAGTGATACAATGTAACGTTATACGTTATAATGTAGAAGTACAAAACGTTATACGTTATAACGTAGTAGTACATAACGTCAAACGTCACATAGTGATACAGTATAGCGTTATACGTTATAATGTAGAAGTACAAAACGTTATACGTTATAACGTAGTAGTACATAACGTTATACGTCATATAGTAGTACAATATAACGTTATACGTTATAACGTAGCAGTACACAACGTTATACGGTATAACGTAGTAGCACATAACGTTATACGTTACTACGTAGTAGCACATAACGTCAAACGTCACATAGTGATACAATGTAACGTTATACGTTATAATGTAGAAGTACAAAACGTTATACGTTATAACGTAATAGTACATATCTATATACGTCATATAGTGATGCAATATAATGTCATACGATATAACGTAGAAGTACATAAAGTTATCCGGTATAACGTAGTAGCACATAACGTTATACTTTACTACGTAGTATTACATAACTTCAAACGTCACATAGTGATACAATGTAACGTTATACGTTATAATGTAGAAGTACAAAACGTTATACGTTATAACGTAGTAGTACATAATGTCAAACGTCACATAGTGATACAGTATAACGTTATACGTTATAACGTAGAAGTACAAAACTTTATACGTTATAACGTAGTAGTACTTAACGTTATACGTTACTGCGTAGTAGTACATAACGTTATACGTCATATAGTAGTACAATATAACGTTATACGTTATAACGTAGCAGTACATAACGTTATACGGTATAACGTAGTAGCACATAACGTTATACTTTACTACGTAGTATTACATAACGTCAAACGTCACATAGTGATACAATGTAACGTTATACGTTAAAGTGTAGAAGTACAAAACTTTATACGTTATAACGTAGTAGTACTTAACGTTATACGTTACTGCGTAGTAGTACATAACGTTATACGTCATATAGTAGTACAATATAACGTTATACGTTATAACGTAGCAGTACATAACGTTATACGGTATAACGTAGTAGCACATAACGTTATACGTTACTACGTAGTAGTACATAACGTCAAACGTCACATAGTGATACAATGTAACGTTATACGTTATAATGTAGAAGTACAAAACGTTATACGTTATAACGTAGTAGTACATAACGTTATACGTCATATAGTAGTACAATATAACGTTATACGTTATAACGTTGCAGTACACAACGTTATACGGTATAACGTAGTAGCACATAACGTCAAACGTCACATAGTGATACAGTATAACGTTATACGTTATAACGTAGAAGTACAAAACGTTATACGTTATAACGTAGTAGTACTTAACGTTATACGTCATATAGTGATACAATGTAACGTTATACGTTATAATGTAGAAGTACAAAACGTTATACGTTATAACGTACTAGTACATAACGTCAAACGTCACATAGTGATACAGTATAACGTTATACGTTATAACGTAGAAGTACAAAACGTTATACGTTATAACGTAGTAGTACTTAACGTTATACGTCATATAGTGATACAATGTAACGTTATACGTTATAATGTAGAAGTACAAAACGTTATACGTTATAACGTACTAGTACATAACGTAATCCGGTATAACGTAATAGTACATATCTATATACGTCATATGGTGATGCAATATAACGTCATACGTTATAACGTAGTAGTACATAACGTTATACGTCATATAGTAGTACAATATAACGTTATACGTTATAACGTAGCAGTACATAACGTTATACGGTATAACGTAGTAGCACATAACGTTATACGTTACTGCGTAGTAGTTCATAACGTCAAACCTCACATAGTGATACAGTGTAACGTTATACGTTATAATGTAGAAGTACAAAACGTTATACGTTATAACGTAATAGTACATATCTATATACGTCATATAGTGATGCAATATAATGTCATACGTTATAACGTAGAAGTACATAAAGTTATCCGGTATAACGTAGTAGCACTTAACGTTATACTTTACTACGTAGTATTACATAACGTCAAACGTCACATAGTGATACAATGTAACGTTAGACGTTATAATGTAGAAGTACAAAACGTTATACGTTATAACGTAGTAGTACATAATGTCAAACGTCACATAGTGATACAGTATAACGTTATACGTTATAACGTAGAAGTACAAAACTTTATACGCTATAACGTAGTAGTACTTAACGTTATACGTTACTGCGTAGTAGTACATAACGTTATACGTCATATAGTAGTACAATATAACGTTATACGTTATAACGTAGCAGTACATAACGTTATACGGTATAACGTAGTAGCACATAACGTTATACGTTACAACGTAGTAGTACATAACGTCATACGTCCTATAGTGATACAATGTAACGTTATACGTTATAACGTAGTAGTATATAACGTTATACGTTATAACGTAGTAGTACATAACGTCAAACGTCACATAGTGATACAATATAACGTTATACGTTATATCGTAGAAGTACATAACGTTATACGTTATAAACTAGTAGTGTAACGTCAAACGTCACATAGTGATACAATATAACGTTATACGTTATAATGTAGAAGTACAAAACGTTATACGTTATAACGTAGTAGTACATAACGTCAAACGTCACATAGTGATACAGTATAACGTTATACGTTATAACGTAGAAGTACATAACGTTATGCGGTATAACGTAGTAGTACATAACGTTATACGTCATATAGTAGTACAATATATCGTTATACGTTATAACGTAGCAGTACATAACGTTATACGGTATAACGTAGTAGTACGTAACGTCAAACGTCACATAGTGATACAGTATAACGTTATACGTTATAATGTAGAAGTACAAAACGTTATACGTTATAACGTAGTAGTACATAACGTTATACGTCATATAGTAGTACAATATAACGTTATACGTTATAACGTAGCAGTACACAACGTTATACGGTATAACGTAGTAGCACATAGCGTTATACGTTACTACGTAGTAGTACATGACGTCAAACGTCACATAGTGATACAATGTAACGTTATACGTTATAATGTAGAAGTTCAAAACGTTATACGTTATAACGTAATAGTACATATCTATATACGTCATATAGTGATGCAATATAATGTCATACGTTATAATGTAGAAGTACATAAAGTTATCCGGTATAACGTAGTAGCACATAACGTTATACTTTACTACGTAGTATTACATAACGTCAAACGTCACATAGTGATACAATGTAACGTTATACGTTATAATGTAGAAGTACAAAACGTTATACGTTATAACGTAGTAGTACATAATGTCAAACGTCACATAGTGATACAGTATAACGTTATACGTTATAACGTAGAAGTACAAAACTTTATACGTTATAACGTAGTAGTACTTAACGTTATACGTTACTGCGTAGTAGTACATAACGTTATACGTCATATAGTAGTACAATATAACGTTATACGTTATAACGTAGCAGTACATAACGTTATACGGTATAACGTAGTATTACATAACGTTATACGTTACTACGTAGTAGTACATAACGTCAAACGTCACATAGTGATACAATGTAACGTTATACGTTATAATGTAGAAGTACAAAACGTTATACGGTATAACGTAGTAGTACATAACGTTATACGTCATATAGTAGTACAATATAACGTTATACGTTATAACGTAGCAGTACACAACGTTATACGGTATAACGTAGTAGCACATGACGTTATACGTTACTACGTAGTAGTACATAACGTCAAACGTCACATAGTGATACAATGTAACGTTATACGTTATAATGTAGAAGTACAAAACGTTATACGTTATAAGGTAGTAGCACATAATGTCAAACGTCACATAGTGATACAGTATAACGTTATACGTTATAACGTAGAAGTACAAAACTTTATACGTTATAACGTAGTAGTACTTAACGTTATACGTTACTGCGTAGTAGTACATAACGTTATACGTTACTGCGTAGTAGTACATAACGTTATACATTATAACGTAGCAGTACATAACGTTATACGGTATAACGTAGTAGCACATAACGTTATACGTTACTACGTAGTAGTACATAACGTCAAACGTCACATAGTGATACAATGTAACGTTATACGTTATAATGTAGAAGTACAAAACGTTATACGTTATAACGTAGTAGTACATAACGTCAAACGTCACATGGTGATACAGTATAACGTTATACGTTATAATGTAGGAGTACAAAACGTTATACTTTATAACGTAGTAGTACATAGCGTTAAACGTTACATGGTAGTAGTACATAACGTCATACGTCCTATAGTGATACAATGTAACTTTATACGTTATAACGTAGTATTATATAACGTTATACGTTATAACGTAGTAGTACATAACGTCATACGTCCTATGGTGATACAATGTAACGTTATACGTTATAACGTAGTAGTATATAAGGTTATACGTTATAACGTAGTAGTACATAACGTCAAACGTCACATAGTGATACAATATAACGTTATACGTTATAACGTAGAAGTACATAACGTTATACGTTATAACTTAGTAGTATATAACGTTATACGTTATAACGTAGTAGTACATAACGTCAAACGTCACATAGTGATACAATATAACGTTATACGTTATAACGTAGTTGTACATAACGTTATACGTTACTACGTAGTATTACATAACGTCAAACGTCACATAGTGATACAATGTAACGTTATACGTTATAATGTAGAAGTACAAAACGTTATACGTTATAACGTAGTAGTACATAACGTCAAACGTCACATAGTGATACAGTATAACGTTATACGTTATAACGTAGAAGTACAAAACGTTATACGTTATAACGTAGTAGTACTTAACGTTATACGTTACTGCGTAGTAGTACATAACGTTATACGTCATATAGTAGTACACTATAACGTTATACGTTATAACGCAGCAGTACACAACGTTATACGTTATAACGTAGTAGCACATAACGTTATACGTTACTACGTAGTAGTACATAACGTCAAACGTCACATAGTGATACAATGTAACGTTATACGTTATAATGTAGAAGTACAAAACGTTATACGTTATAACGTAGTAGTACATAACGTCAAACGTCACATAGTGATACAGTATAACGTTATACGTTATAATGTAGAAGTACAAAACGTTATACTTTATAACGTAGTAGTACATAACGTCAAACGTCACATAGTGAAACAGTATAACGTTATACGTTATAACGTAGAAGTACAAAACGTTATACGTTATAACGTAGTAGTACTTAACGTTATACGTCATATAGTGATACAATGTAACGTTATACGTTATAATGTAGAAGTACAAAACGTTATACGTTATAACGTAGTAGTACATAACGTGAAACGTCACACAGTGATGCAATATAACGTCATACGTTATAACGTAGAAGTACATAAAGTTATCCGGTATAACGTAGTAACACATAACGTTATACTTTACTACGTAGAATTACATAACGTCAAACGTCACATAGTGATACAATGTAACGTTATACGTTATAATGTAGAAGTACAAAACGTTGTACGTTATAACGTAGTAGTACATAATGTCAAACGTCACATAGTGATACAATATAACGTTATACGTTATAACGTAGAAGTACATAACGTTATACGTTATAACTTAGTAGTATATAACGTTATACGTTATAACGTAGTAGTACATAACGTCAAACGTCACCTAGTGATACAATATAACGTTATACGTTATAACGTAGTTGTACATAACGTTATACGTTACTACGTAGTATTACATAACGTCAAACGTCACATAGTGATACAATGTAACGTTATACGTTATAATGTAGAAGTACAAAACGTTATACGTTATAACGTAGTAGTACATAACGTCAAACGTCACATAGTGATACAGTATAACGTTATACGTTATAACGTAGAAGTACAAAACGTTATACGTTATAACGTAGTAGTACTTAACGTTATACGTTACTGCGTAGTAGTACATAACGTTATACGTCATATAGTAGTACAATATAACGTTATACGTTATAACGCAGCAGTACACAACGTTATACGTTATAACGTAGTAGCACATAACGTTATACGTTACTACGTAGTAGTACATAACGTCAAATGTCACATAGTGATACAATGTAACGTTATACGTTATAATGTAGAAGTACAAAACGTTATACGTTATAACGTTGTAGTACATAACGTCAAACGTCACATAGTGATACAGTATAACGTTATACGTTATAATGTAGAAGTACAAAACGTTATACTTTATAACGTAGTAGTACATAACGTCAAACGTCACATAGTGATACAGTATAACGTTATACGTTATAACGTAGAAGTACAAAACGTTATACGTTATAACGTAGTAGTACTTAACGTTATACGTCATATAGTGATACAATGTAACGTTATACGTTATAATGTAGAAGTACAAAACGTTATACGTTATAACGTAGTAGTACATAACGTGAAACGTCACACAGTGATGCAATATAACGTCATACGTTATAACGTAGAAGTACATAAAGTTATCCGGTATAACGTAGTAACACATAACGTTATACTTTACTACGTAGTATTACATAACGTCAAACGTCACATAGTGATACAATGTAACGTTATACGTTATAACGTAGAAGTACAAAACTTTATACGTTATAACGTAGTAGTACACAACGTTATACGTTATAACGTAGTAGTACTTAACGTTATACGTTACTGCGTAGTAGTACATAACGTTATACGTCATATAGTAGTACAATATAACGTTATACGTTATAACGTAGCAGTACATAACGTTATACGGTATAACGTAGTAGCACATAACGTTATACGTTACTACGTAGTAGTACATGACGTCAAACGTCAGATAGTGTTACAATGTAACGTTATACGTTATAATGTAGAAGTACAAAACGTTATACGTTATAACGTGGTAGTACATAACGTCAAACGTCACATAGTGATACAGTATAACGTTATACGTTATAATGTAGAAGTTCAAAACGTTATACGTTATAACGTAGTAGTACATAACGTCAAACGTCACATAGTGATACAGTATAACGTTATACGTTATAACGTAGCAGTACATAACGTTATGCGGTATAACGTAGTAGCACATAACGTTATACGTTACTACGTAGTAGTACATAACGTCAAACGTCACATAGTGATACAATGTAACGTTATACGTTATAATGTAGAAGTACAAAACGTTATACGTTATAACGTAGTAGTACATAACGTAGAACGTCACATGGTGATACAGTATAACGTTATACGTTATAATGTAGAAGTACAAAACGTTATACTTTATAACGTAGTAGTACATAACGTCAAACGTCACATAGTGATACAGTATAACGTTATACGTTATAACGTAGAAGTACAAAACGTTATACGTTATAACGTAGTAGTACTTAACGTTATACGTCATATAGTGATACAATGTAACGTTATACGTTATAACGTAGCAGTACACAACGTTATACGGTATAACGTAGTAGCACATAACGTTATACGTTACTACGTAGTAGCACATAACGTCAAACGTCACATAGTGATACAATGTAACGTTATACGTTATAATGTAGAAGTACAAAACGTTATACGTTATAACGTAATAGTACATATCTATATACGTCATATAGTGATGCAATATAATGTCATACGTTATAACGTAGAAGTACATAAAGTTATCCGGTATAACGTAGTAACACATAACGTTATACTTTACTACGTAGAATTACATAACGTCAAACGTCACATAGTGATACAATGTAACGTTATACGTTATAATGTAGAAGTACAAAACGTTGTACGTTATAACGTAGTAGTACATAATGTCAAACGTCACATAGTGATACAATATAACGTTATACGTTATAACGTAGAAGTACATAACGTTATACGTTATAACTTAGTAGTATATAACGTTATACGTTATAACGTAGTAGTACATAACGTCAAACGTCACCTAGTGATACAATATAACGTTATACGTTATAACGTAGTTGTACATAACGTTATACGTTACTACGTAGTATTACATAACGTCAAACGTCACATAGTGATACAATGTAACGTTATACGTTATAATGTAGAAGTACAAAACGTTATACGTTATAACGTAGTAGTACATAACGTCAAACGTCACATAGTGATACAGTATAACGTTATACGTTATAACGTAGAAGTACAAAACGTTATACGTTATAACGTAGTAGTACTTAACGTTATACGTTACTGCGTAGTAGTACATAACGTTATACGTCATATAGTAGTACAATATAACGTTATACGTTATAACGCAGCAGTACACAACGTTATACGTTATAACGTAGTAGCACATAACGTTATACGTTACTACGTAGTAGTACATAACGTCAAACGTCACATAGTGATACAATGTAACGTTATACGTTATAATGTAGAAGTACAAAACGTTATACGTTATAACGTAGTAGTACATAACGTCAAACGTCACATAGTGATACAGTATAGCGTTATACGTTATAATGTAGAAGTACAAAACGTTATACTTTATAACGTAGTAGTACATAACGTCAAACGTCACATAGTGATACAGTATAACGTTATACGTTATAACGTAGAAGTACAAAACGTTATACGTTATAACGTAGTAGTACATAACGTTATACGTCATATAGTGATACAATGTAACGTTATACGTTATAATGTAGAAGTACAAAACGTTATACGTTATAACGTAGTAGTACATAACGTGAAACGTCACACAGTGATGCAATATAACGTCATACGTTATAACGTAGAAGTACATAAAGTTATCCGGTATAACGTAGTAACACATAACGTTATACTTTACTACGTAGTATTACATAACGTCAAACGTCACATAGTGATACAATGTAACGTTATACGTTATAATGTAGAAGTACAAAACGTTGTACGTTATAACGTAGTAGTACATAATGTCAAACGTCACATAGTGATACAGCATAACGTTATACGTTATAACGTAGAAGTACAAAACTTTATACGTTATAACGTAGTAGTACAAAACGTTATACGTTATAACGTAGTAGTACTTAACGTTATACGTTACTGCGTAGTAGTACATAACGTTATACGTCATATAGTAGTACAATATAACGTTATACGTTATAACGTAGCAGTACATAACGTTATACGGTATAACGTAGTAGCACATAACGTTATACGTTACTACGTAGTAGTACATGACGTCAAACGTCAGATAGTGTTACAATGTAACGTTATACGTTATAATGTAGAAGTACAAAACGTTATACGTTATAACGTAGTAGTACATAACGTCAAACGTCACATAGTGATACAGTATAACGTTATACGTTATAACGTAGAAGTACAAAACGTTATACGTTATAACGTAGTAGTACATAACGTCAAACGTCACATAGTGATACAGTATAACGTTATACGTTATAACGTAGCAGTACATAACGTTATGCGGTATAACGTAGTAGCACATAACGTTATACGTTACTACGTAGTAGTACATAACGTCAAACGTCACATAGTGATACAATGTAACGTTATACGTTATAATGTAGAAGTACAAAACGTTTTACGTTATAACGTAGTAGTACATAACGTAGAACGTCACATGGTGATACAGTATAACGTTATACGTTATAATGTAGAAGTACAAAACGTTATACTTTATAACGTAGTAGTACATAACGTCAAACGTCACATAGTGATACAGTATAACGTTATACGTTATAACGTAGAAGTACAAAACGTTATACGTCATAACGTAGTAGTACTTAACGTTATACGTCATATAGTGATACAATGTAACGTTATACGTTATAACGTAGCAGTACACAACGTTATACGGTATAACGTAGTAGCACATAACGTTATACGTTACTACGTAGTAGCACATAACCTCAAACGTCACATAGTGATACAATGTAACGTTATACGTTATAATGTAGAAGTACAAAACGTTATACGTTATAACGTAATAGTACATATCTATATACGTCATATAGTGATGCAATATAATGTCATACGATATAACGTAGAAGTACATAAAGTTATCCGGTATAACGTAGTAACACATAACGTTATACTTTACTACGCAGTATTACATAACGTCAAACGTCACATAGTGATACAATGTAACGTTATACGTTATAATGTAGAAGTACAAAACGTTGTACGTTATAACGTAGTAGTACATAATGTCAAACGTCACATAGTGATACAGCATAACGTTATACGTTATAACGTAGAAGTACAAAACTTTATACGTTATAACGTAGTAGTACACAACGTTATACGTTATAACGTAGTAGTACTTAACGTTATACGTTACTGCGTAGTAGTACATAACGTTATACGTCATATAGTAGTACAATATAACGTTATACGTTATAACGTAGAAGTACATAACGTTATACGGTATAACGTAGTAGCACATAACGTTATACGTTACTACGTAGTAGTACATGACGTCAAACGTCAGATAGTGTTA
The DNA here is from genome assembly GCF_910591885.1 of Bombus terrestris. NCBI lineage: Eukaryota > Metazoa > Arthropoda > Insecta > Hymenoptera > Apidae > Bombus > Bombus terrestris. The sequence continues at coordinate 4,087,427 of NW_025963555.1, forward strand.
CAATGTAACGTTATACGTTATAATGTAGAAGTACAAAACGTTATACGTTATAACGTAGTAGTACATAACGTCAAACGTCACATAGTGATACAGTATAACGTTATACGTTATAATGTAGAAGTACAAAACGTTATACGTTATAACGTAGTAGTACATAACGTCAAACGTCACATAGTGATACAGTATAACGTTATACGTTATAACGTAGCAGTACATAACGTTATGCGGTATAACGTAGTAGCACATAACGTTATACGTTACTACGTAGTAGTACATAACGTCAAACGTCACATAGTGATACAATGTAACGTTATACGTTATAATGTAGAAGTACAAAACGTTATACGTTATAACGTAGTAGTACATAACGTAGAACGTCACATGGTGATACAGTATAACGTTATACGTTATAATGTAGAAGTACAAAACGTTATACTTTATAACGTAGTAGTACATAACGTCAAACGTCACATAGTGATACAGTATAACGTTATACGTTATAACGTAGAAGTACAAAACGTTATACGTTATAACGTAGTAGTACTTAACGTTATACGTCATATAGTGATACAATGTAACGTTATACGTTATAACGTAGCAGTACACAACGTTATACGGTATAACGTAGTAGCACATAACGTTATACGTTACTACGTAGTAGCACATAACGTCAAACGTCACATAGTGATACAATGTAACGTTATACGTTATAATGTAGAAGTACAAAACGTTATACGTTATAACGTAATAGTACATATCTATATACGTCATATAGTGATGCAATATAATGTCATACGTTATAACGTAGAAGTACATAAAGTTATCCGGTATAACGTAGTAACACATAACGTTATACTTTACTACGTAGAATTACATAACGTCAAACGTCACATAGTGATACAATGTAACGTTATACGTTATAATGTAGAAGTACAAAACGTTGTACGTTATAACGTAGTAGTACATAATGTCAAACGTCACATAGTGATACAATATAACGTTATACGTTATAACGTAGAAGTACATAACGTTATACGTTATAACTTAGTAGTATATAACGTTATACGTTATAACGTAGTAGTACATAACGTCAAACGTCACCTAGTGATACAATATAACGTTATACGTTATAACGTAGTTGTACATAACGTTATACGTTACTACGTAGTATTACATAACGTCAAACGTCACATAGTGATACAATGTAACGTTATACGTTATAATGTAGAAGTACAAAACGTTATACGTTATAACGTAGTAGTACATAACGTCAAACGTCACATAGTGATACAGTATAACGTTATACGTTATAACGTAGAAGTACAAAACGTTATACGTTATAACGTAGTAGTATTTAACGTTATACGTTACTGCGTAGTAGTACATAACGTTATACGTCATATAGTAGTACAATATAACGTTATACGTTATAACGCAGCAGTACACAACGTTATACGTTATAACGTAGTAGCACATAACGTTATACGTTACTACGTAGTAGTACATAACGTCAAACGTCACATAGTGATACAATGTAACGTTATACGTTATAATGTAGAAGTACAAAACGTTATACGTTATAACGTAGTAGTACATAACGTCAAACGTCACATAGTGATACAGTATAACGTTATACGTTATAATGTAGAAGTACAAAACGTTATACTTTATAACGTAGTAGTACATAACGTCAAACGTCACATAGTGATACAGTATAACGTTATACGTTATAACGTAGAAGTACAAAACGTTATACGTTATAACGTAGTAGTACTTAACGTTATACGTCATATAGTGATACAATGTAACGTTATACGTTATAATGTAGAAGTACAAAACGTTATACGTTATAACGTAGTAGTACATAACGTGAAACGTCACACAGTGATGCAATATAACGTCATACGTTATAACGTAGAAGTACATAAAGTTATCCGGTATAACGTAGTAACACATAACGTTATACTTTACTACGTAGCATTACATAACGTCAAACGTCACATAGTGATACAATGTAACGTTATACGTTATAATGTAGAAGTACAAAACGTTGTACGTTATAACGTAGTAGTACATAATGTCAAACGTCACATAGTGATACAGCATAACGTTATACGTTATAACGTAGAAGTACAAAACGTTATACGTTATAACGTAGTAGTACAAAACGTTATACGTTATAACGTAGTAGTACTTAACGTTATACGTTACTGCGTAGTAGTACATAACGTTATACGTCATATAGTAGTACAATATAACGTTATACGTTATAACGTAGCAGTACATAACGTTATACGGTATAACGTAGTAGCACATAACGTTATACGTTACTACGTAGTAGTACATGACGTCAAACGTCAGATAGTGTTACAATGTAACGTTATACGTTATAATGTAGAAGTACAAAACGTTATACGTTATAACGTAGTAGTACATAACGTCAAACGTCACATAGTGATACAGTATAACGTTATACGTTATAATGTAGAAGTACAAAACGTTATACGTTATAACGTAGTAGTACATAACGTCAAACGTCACATAGTGATACAGTATAACGTTATACGTTATAACGTAGCAGTACATAACGTTATACGGTATAACGTAGTAGCACATAACGTTATACGTTACTACGTAGTAGTACATAACGTCAAACGTCACATAGTGATACAATGTAACGTTATACGTTATAATGTAGAAGTACAAAACGTTATACGTTATAACGTAGTAGTACATAACGTAGAACGTCACATGGTGATACAGTATAACGTTATACGTTATAATGTAGAAGTACAAAACGTTATACTTTATAACGTAGTAGTACATAACGTCAAACGTCACATAGTGATACAGTATAACGTTATACGTTATAACGTAGAAGTACAAAACGTTATACGTTATAACGTAGTAGTACTTAACGTTATACGTCATATAGTGATACAATGTAACGTTATACGTTATAACGTAGCAGTACACAACGTTATACGGTATAACGTAGTAGCACATAACGTTATACGTTACTACGTAGTAGCACATAACGTCAAACGTCACATAGTGATACAATGTAACGTTATACGTTATAATGTAGAAGTACAAAACGTTATACGTTATAACGTAGTAGTACATAATGTCAAACGTCACATAGTGATACAGTATAACGTTATACGTTATAACGTAGAAGTACAAAACTTTATACGTTATAACGTGGTAGTACTTAACGTTATACGTTACTGCGCAGTAGTACATAACGTCAAACGTCACATAGTGATACAATGTAACGTTATACGTTATAATGTAGAAGTACAAAACGTTATACGTTATAACGTAGTAGTACATAACGTCAAACGTCACATAGTGATGCAGTATAGCGTTATACGTTATAATGTAGAAGTACAAAACGTTATACGTTATAACGTAGTAGTACATAACGTCAAACGTCACATAGTGATACAGTATAGCGTTATACGTTATAATGTAGAAGTACAAAACGTTATACGTTATAACGTAGTAGTACATAACGTTATACGTCATATAGTAGTACAATATAACGTTATACGTTATAACGTTGCAGTACTCAACGTTATACGGTATAACGTAGTAGCACATAACGTTATACGTTACTACGTAGTAGTACATAACGTCAAACGTCACATAGTGATACAATGTAACGTTATACGTTATAATGTAGAAGTACAAAACGTTATACGTTATAACGTAGTAGTACATAACGTAGAACGTCACATGGTGATACAGTATAACGTTATACGTTATAATGTAGAAGTACAAAACGTTATACTTTATAACGTAGTAGTACATAACGTCAAACGTCACATAGTGATACAGTATAACGTTATACGTTATAACGTAGAAGTACAAAACGTTATACGTTATAACGTAGTAGTACTTAACGTTATACGTCATATAGTGATACAATGTAACGTTATACGTTATAATGTAGAAGTACAAAACGTTATACGTTATAACGTACTAGTACATAACGTAATCCGGTATAACGTAATAGTACATATCTATATACGTCATATGGTGATGCAATATAACGTCATACGTTATAACGTAGTAGTACATAACGTTATACGTCATATAGTAGTACAATATAACGTTATACGTTATAACGTAGCAGTACATAACGTTATACGGTATAACGTAGTAGCACATAACGTTATACGTTACTGCGTAGTAGTACATAACGTCAAACCTCACATAGTGATACAGTGTAACGTTATACGTTATAATGTAGAAGTACAAAACGTTATACGTTATAACGTAGTAGTACAAAACGTTATACGTTATAACGTAGTAGTACTTAACGTTATACGTTACTGCGTAGTAGTACATAACGTTATACGTCATATAGTAGTACAATATAACGTTATACGTTATAACGTAGCAGTACATAACGTTATACGGTATAACGTAGTAGCACATAACGTTATACGTTACTACGTAGTAGTACATGACGTCAAACGTCAGATAGTGTTACAATGTAACGTTATACGTTATAATGTAGAAGTACAAAACGTTATACGTTATAACGTAGTAGTACATAACGTCAAACGTCACATAGTGATACAGTATAACGTTATACGTTATAATGTAGAAGTACAAAACGTTATACGTTATAACGTAGTAGTACATAACGTCAAACGTCACATAGTGATACAGTATAACGTTATACGTTATAACGTAGCAGTACATAACGTTATGCGGTATAACGTAGTAGCACATAACGTTATACGTTACTACGTAGTAGTACATAACGTCAAACGTCACATAGTGATACAATGTAACGTTATACGTTATAATGTAGAAGTACAAAACGTTATACGTTATAACGTAGTAGTACATAACGTAGAACGTCACATGGTGATACAGTATAACGTTATACGTTATAATGTAGAAGTACAAAACGTTATACTTTATAACGTAGTAGTACATAACGTCAAACGTCACATAGTGATACAGTATAACGTTATACGTTATAACGTAGAAGTACAAAACGTTATACGTTATAACGTAGTAGTACTTAACGTTATACGTCATATAGTGATACAATGTAACGTTATACGTTATAACGTAGCAGTACACAACGTTATACGGTATAACGTAGTAGCACATAACGTTATACGTTACTACGTAGTAGCACATAACGTCAAACGTCACATAGTGATACAATGTAACGTTATACGTTATAATGTAGAAGTACAAAACGTTATACGTTATAACGTAATAGTACATATCTATATACGTCATATAGTGATGCAATATAATGTCATACGATATAACGTAGAAGTACATAAAGTTATCCGGTATAACGTAGTAACACATAACGTTATACTTTACTACGTAGTATTACATAACGTCAAACGTCACATAGTGATACAATGTAACGTTATACGTTATAATGTAGAAGTACAAAACGTTGTACGTTATAACGTAGTAGAACATAATGTCAAACGTCACATAGTGATACAGCATAACGTTATACGTTATAACGTAGAAGTACAAAACTTTATACGTTATAACGTAGTAGTACACAACGTTATACGTTATAACGTAGTAGTACTTAACGTTATACGTTACTGCGTAGTAGTACATAACGTTATACGTCATATAGTAGTACAATATAACGTTATACGTTATAACGTAGCAGTACATAACGTTATACGGTATAACGTAGTAGCACATAACGTTATACGTTACTACGTAGTAGTACATGACGTCAAACGTCAGATAGTGTTACAATGTAACGTTATACGTTATAATGTAGAAGTACAAAACGTTATACGTTATAACGTAGTAGTACATAACGTCAAACGTCACATAGTGATACAGTATAACGTTATACGTTATAATGTAGAAGTACAAAACGTTATACGTTATAACGTAGTAGTACATAACGTCAAACGTCACATAGTGATACAGTATAACGTTATACGTTATAACGTAGCAGTACATAACGTTATGCGGTATAACGTAGTAGCACATAACGTTATACGTTACTACGTAGTAGTACATAACGTCAAACGTCACATAGTGATACAATGTAACGTTATACGTTATAATGTAGAAGTACAAAACGTTATACGTTATAACGTAGTAGTACATAACGTCAAGCGTCACATAGTGATACAGTATAACGTTATACGTTATAACGTAGCAGTACATAACGTAATGCGGTATAACGTAGTAGCACATAACGTTATACGTTACTACGTAGTAGTACTTAACGTTATACGTTATAGGTAGTAGTACATAACGTCATACGTCCTATAGTAGTACAATATAACGTTATACGTTATAACGTAGCAGTACATAACGTTATACGGTATAACGTAGTAGCACATAACGTTATACGTTACAACGTAGTAGTACATAACGTCATACGTCCTATAGTGATACAATGTAACGTTATACGTTATAACGTAGTAGTATATAACGTTATACGTTATAACGTAGTAGTACATAACGTCAAACGTCACATAGTGATACAATATAACGTTATACGTTATATCGTAGAAGTACATAACGTTATACGTTATAAACTAGTAGTGTAACGTCAAACGTCACATAGTGATACAATATAACGTTATACGTTATAATGTAGAAGTACAAAACGTTATACGTTATAACGTAGTAGTACATAACGTCAAACGTCACATAGTGATACAGTATAACGTTATACGTTATAACGTAGAAGTACAAAACGTTATACGTTATAACGTAGTAGTACATAACGTCAAGCGTCACATAGTGATACAGTATAACGTTATACGTTATAACGTAGCAGTACATAACGTAATGCGGTATAACGTAGTAGCACATAACGTTATACGTTACTACGTAGTAGTACTTAACGTTATACGTTATAGGTAGTAGTACATAACGTCATACGTCCTATAGTGATACAATGTAACGTTATACGTTATAATGTAGAAGTACAAAACGTTATACGTTATAACGTAGTAGTACATATCGTTATCCGGTATAACGTAATAGTACATATCTATATACGTCATATAGTGATGCAATATAACGTCATACGTTATAACGTAGAAGTACATAACGTTATACATTATAAAGTAGTATTACATAACGTTATACGTTACTACGTAGTAGTACATAACGTCAAACGTCACATAGTGATACAATATAACGTTATACGTTATATCGTAGAAGTACATAACGTTATACGTTATAAACTAGTAGTACATAACGTTATACGTTACAACGTAGTAGTACATAACGTCAAACGTCACATAGTGATACAATATAACGTTATACGTTATATCGTAGAAGTACATAACGTTATACGTTATAAACTAGTAGTACTTAACGTTATACGTTACTGCGCAGTAGTACATAACGTCAAACGTCACATAGTGATACAATGTAACGTTATACGTTATAATGTAGAAGTACAAAACGTTATACGTTATAACGTAGTAGTACATAACGTCAAACGTCACATAGTGATGCAGTATAGCGTTATACGTTATAATGTAGAAGTACAAAACGTTATACGTTATAACGTAGTAGTACATAACGTCAAACGTCACATAGTGATACAGTATAACGTTATACGTTATAACGTAGCAGTACATAACGTAATGCGGTATAACGTAGTAGCACATAACGTTATACGTTACTACGTAGTAGTACATAACGTCAAACGTCACATAGTGATACAATGTAACGTTATACGTTATAATGTAGAAGTACAAAACGTTATACGTTATAACGTAGTAGTACATAACGTCAAACGTCACATAGTGATACAGTATAGCGTTATACGTTATAATGTAGAAGTACAAAACGTTATACGTTACTGCGTAGTAGTACATAACGTTATACGTCATATAGTAGTACAATATAACGTTATACGTTATAACGTAGCAGTACATAACGTTATACGGTATAACGTAGTAGCACATAACGTTATACGTTACTACGTAGTAGTACATAACGTCAAACGTCACATAGTGATACTATGTAACGTTATACGTTATAATGTAGAAGTACAAAACGTTATACGTTATAACGTAGTAGTACATAACGTCAAACGTCACATAGTGATACAGTATAACGTTATACGTTATAACGTAGAAGTACAAAACGTTATACGTTATAACGTAGTAGTACATAACGTCAATCTTCACATAGTGATACTATATAGCGTTATACGTTATAACGTAGAAGTACAAAACGTTATACGTTATAACGTAGTAGTACTTAACGTTATACGTTATAGGTAGTAGTACATATCGTCATACGTCCTATGGTGATACAATGTAACGTTATACGTTATAATGTAGAAGTACAAAACGTTATACGTTATAACGTAGTAGTACATAACGTTATCCGGTATAACGTAATAGTACATATCTATATACGTCATATAGTGATGCAATATAACGTCATACGTTATAACGTAGAAGTACATAACGCTATACATTATAAAGTAGTAGTTCATAACGTTATACGTTACTACGTAGTAGTACATAACGTCATACGTCCTATAGTGATACAATGTAACGTTATACGTTATAACGTTGTAGTACTTAACGTTATACGTTACTGCGTAGTAGTACATAACGTTATACGTCACATAGTGATACAGTATAACGTTATACGCTTTAATGTAGAAGTACAAAACGTTATACTTTATAACGTAGTAGTACATAACGTTAAACGTTACAACGTAGTAATACATAACGTCATACGTCCTATAGTGATACAATGTAACTTTATACGTTATAACGTAGTATTATATAACGTTATACGTTATAACGTAGTAGTACATAACGTCAAACGTCACATAGTGATACAATATAACGTTATACTTTATAACGTAGAAGTACATAACGTTATACGTTATAAAGTAGTTGTACATAACGTTACACGTTACAACGTAGTAGTACATAACGTCATACGTTATAAAGTAGTGGTACATAACGTTATACGTTATAGGGTAGTAGTACATAACGTTATACGTTATAACGTAGTAGTACATAACGTCAAACGTCACATAGTGATACAATATAACGTTATACGTTATATCGTAGAAGTACATAACGTTATACGTTATAAACTAGTAGTACATAACGTTATACGTTACAACGTAGTAGTACATAACGTCAAACGTCACATAGTGATACAATATAACGTTATACGTTATATCGTAGAAGTACATAACGTTATACGTTATAAACTAGTAGTACTTAACGTTATACGTTACTGCGCAGTAGTACATAACGTCAAACGTCACATAGTGATACAATGTAACGTTATACGTTATAATGTAGAAGTACAAAACGTTATACGTTATAACGTAGTAGTACATAACGTCAAACGTCACATAGTGATACAGTATAGCGTTATACGTTATAATGTAGAAGTACAAAACGTTATACGTTATAACGTAGTAGTACATAACGTTATACGTCATATAGTAGTACAATATAACGTTATACGTTATAACGTAGCAGTACATAACGTTATACGGTATAACGTAGTAGCACATAACGTTATACGTTTCTACGTAGTAGTACATAACGTCAAACGTCACATAGTGATACAATGTAACGTTATACGTTATAATGTAGAAGTACAAAACGTTATACGTTATAACGTAATAGTACATATCTATATACGTCATATAGTGATGCAATATAACGTTATACGTTATAACGTAGCAGTACATAACGTTTAACGGTATAACGTAGTAGCACATAACGTTATACGTTGCTACGTAGTAGTACATGACGTCAAACGTCAGATAGTGTTACAATGTAACGTTATACGTTATAATGTAGAAGTACAAAACGTTATACGATATAACGTAGTAGTACATAACGTCAAACGTCACATAGTGATACAGTATAACGTTATACGCTTTAATGTAGAAGTACAAAACGTTATACTTTATAACGTAGTAGTACATAACGTTAAACGTTACAACGTAGTAATACATAACGTCATACGTCCTATAGTGATACAATGTAACTTTATACGTTATAACGTAGTATTATATAACGTTATACGTTATAACGTAGTAGTACATAACGTCAAACGTCACATAGTGATACAATATAACGTTATACTTTATAACGTAGAAGTACATAACGTTATACGTTATAAAGTAGTAGTACATAACGTTACACGTTACAACGTAGTAGTACATAACGTCATACGTCCTATAGTGATACAATGTAACGTTATACGTTATAACGTAGTAGTACATAACGTTATACGTTATAACGTAGTAGTACATAACGTCAAACGTCACATAGTGATACAATATAACGTTATACGTTATATCGTAGAAGTACATAACGTTATACGTTATAAACTAGTAGTACATAACGTTATACGTTACAACGTAGTAGTACATAACGTCAAACGTCACATAGTGATACAATATAACGTTATACGTTATATCGTAGAAGTACATAACGTTATACGTTATAAACTAGTAGTACTTAACGTTATACGTTACTGCACAGTAGTACATAACGTCAAACGTCACATAGTGATACAATGTAACGTTATACGTTATAATGTAGAAGTACAAAACGTTATACGTTATAACGTAGTAGTACATAACGTCAAACGTCACATAGTGATACAGTATAGCGTTATACGTTATAATGTAGAAGTACAAAACGTTATACGTTATAACGTAGTAGTACATAACGTTATACGTCATATAGTAGTACAATATAACGTTATACGTTATAACGTAGCAGTACATAACGTTATACGGTATAACGTAGTAGCACATAACGTTATACGTTACTACGTAGTAGTACATAACGTCAAACGTCACATAGTGATACAATGTAACGTTATACGTTATAATGTAGAAGTACAAAACGTTATACGTTATAACGTAATAGTACATATCTATATACGTCATATAGTGATGCAATATAACGTTATACGTTATAACGTAGCAGTACATAACGTTTAACGGTATAACGTAGTAGCACATAACGTTATACGTTGCTACGTAGTGGTACATGACGTCAAACGTCAGATAGTGTTACAATGTAACGTTATACGTTATAATGTAGAAGTACAAAACGTTATACGATATAACGTAGTAGTACATAACGTCAAACGTCACATAGTGATACAGTATAACGTTATACGTTATAATGTAGAAGTACAAAACGTTATACGTTATAACGTAGTAGTACATAACGTCAAACGTCACATAGTGATACAGTATAACGTTATACGTTATAACGTAGCAGTACATAACGTTATGCGGTATAACGTAGTAGCACATAACGTTATACGTTACTACGTAGTAGTACATAACGTCAAACGTCACATAGTGATACAATGTAACGTTATACGTTATAATGTAGAAGTACAAAACGTTATACGTTATAACGTAGTAGTACATAACGTCAAACGTCACATAGTGATACAGTATAGCGTTATACGTTATAATGTAGAAGTACAAAACGTTATACGTTACTGCGTAGTAGTACAATATAACGTTATACGTTATAACGTAGCAGTACATAACGTTATACGGTATAACGTAGTAGCACATAACGTTATACGTTACTACGTAGTAGTACATAACGTCAAACGTCACATAGTGATACAATGTAACGTTATACGTTATAATGTAGAAGTACAAAACGTTATACGTTATAACGTAGTAGTACATAACGTCAAACGTCACATAGTGATACAGTATAACGTTATACGTTATAACGTAGAAGTACAAAACTTTATACGTTATAACGTAGTAGTACTTAACGTTATACGTTACTGCGCAGTAGTACATAACGTCAAACGTCACATAGTGATACAATGTAACGTTATACGTTATAATGTAGAAGTACAAAACGTTATACTTTATAACGTAGTAGTACATAACGTCAAACGTCACATAGTGATACAGTATAACGTTATACGTTATAATGTAGAAGTACAAAACGTTATACGTTATAACGTAGTAGTACATAACGTCAAACGTCACATAGTGATACAGTATAACGTTATACGTTATAACGTAGCAGTACAAAACGTTATGCGGTATAACGTAGTAGCACATAACGTTATACGTTACTACGTAGTAGTACATAACGTCAAACGTCACATAGTGATACAATGTAACGTTATACGTTATAATGTAGAAGTACAAAACGTTATACGTTATAACGTAGTAGTACATAACGTAGAACGTCACATGGTGATACAGTATAACGTTATACGTTATAATGTAGAAGTACAAAACGTTATACTTTATAACGTAGTAGTACATAACGTCAAACGTCACATAGTGATACAGTATAACGTTATACATTATAACGTAGAAGTACAAAACGTTATACGTTATAACGTAGTAGTACTTAACGTTATACGTCATATAGTGATACAATGTAACGTTATACGTTATAACGTAGCAGTACACAACGTTATACGGTATAACGTAGTAGCACATAACGTTATACGTTACTACGTAGTAGCACATAACGTCAAACGTCACATAGTGATACAATGTAACGTTATACGTTATAATGTAGAAGTACAAAACGTTATACGTTATAACGTAGTAGTACATAATGTCAAACGTCACATAGTGATACAGTATAACGTTATACGTTATAACGTAGAAGTACAAAACTTTATACGTTATAACGTAGTAGTACTTAACGTTATACGTTACTGCGCAGTAGTACATAACGTCAAACGTCACATAGTGATACAATGTAACGTTATACGTTATAATGTAGAAGTACAAAACGTTATACGTTATAACGTAGTAGTACATAACGTCAAACGTCACATAGTGATGCAGTATAGCGTTATACGTTATAATGTAGAAGTACAAAACGTTATACGTTATAACGTAGTAGTACATAACGTCAAACGTCACATAGTGATACAGTATAGCGTTATACGTTATAATGTAGAAGTACAAAACGTTATACGTTATAACGTAGTAGTACATAACGTTATACGTCATATAGTAGTACAATATAACGTTATACGTTATAACGTTGCAGTACACAACGTTATACGGTATAACGTAGTAGCACATAACGTTATACGTTACTACGTAGTAGTACATAACGTCAAACGTCACATAGTGATACAATGTAACGTTATACGTTATAATGTAGAAGTACAAAACGTTATACGTTATAACGTAGTAGTACATAACGTAGAACGTCACATGGTGATACAGTATAACGTTATACGTTATAATGTAGAAGTACAAAACGTTATACTTTATAACGTAGTAGTACATAACGTCAAACGTCACATAGTGATACAGTATAACGTTATACGTTATAACGTAGAAGTACAAAACGTTATACGTTATAACGTAGTAGTACTTAACGTTATACGTCATATAGTGATACAATGTAACGTTATACGTTATAATGTAGAAGTACAAAACGTTATACGTTATAACGTACTAGTACATAACGTAATCCGGTATAACGTAATAGTACATATCTATATACGTCATATGGTGATGCAATATAACGTCATACGTTATAACGTAGTAGTACATAACGTTATACGTCATATAGTAGTACAATATAACGTTATACGTTATAACGTAGCAGTACATAACGTTATACGGTATAACGTAGTAGCACATAACGTTATACGTTACTGCGTAGTAGTTCATAACGTCAAACCTCACATAGTGATACAGTGTAACGTTATACGTTATAATGTAGAAGTACAAAACGTTATACGTTATAACGTAGTAGTACAAAACGTTATACGTTATAACGTAGTAGTACTTAACGTTATACGTTACTGCGTAGTAGTACATAACGTTATACGTCATATAGTAGTACAATATAACGTTATACGTTATAACGTAGCAGTACATAACGTTATACGGTATAACGTAGTAGCACATAACGTTATACGTTACTACGTAGTAGTACATGACGTCAAACGTCAGATAGTGTTACAATGTAACGTTATACGTTATAATGTAGAAGTACAAAACGTTATACGTTATAACGTAGTAGTACATAACGTCAAACGTCACATAGTGATACAGTATAACGTTATACGTTATAATGTAGAAGTACAAAACGTTATACGTTATAACGTAGTAGTACATAACGTCAAACGTCACATAGTGATACAGTATAACGTTATACGTTATAACGTAGCAGTACATAACGTTATGCGGTATAACGTAGTAGCACATAACGTTATACGTTACTACGTAGTAGTACATAACGTCAAACGTCACATAGTGATACAATGTAACGTTATACGTTATAATGTAGAAGTACAAAACGTTATACGTTATAACGTAGTAGTACATAACGTAGAACGTCACATGGTGATACAGTATAACGTTATACGTTATAATGTAGAAGTACAAAACGTTATACTTTATAACGTAGTAGTACATAACGTCAAACGTCACATAGTGATACAGTATAACGTTATACGTTATAACGTAGAAGTACAAAACGTTATACGTTATAACGTAGTAGTACTTAACGTTATACGTCATATAGTGATACAATGTAACGTTATACGTTATAACGTAGCAGTACACAACGTTATACGGTATAACGTAGTAGCACATAACGTTATACGTTACTACGTAGTAGTACATAACGTCATACGTCCTATAGTGATACAATGTAACGTTATACGTTATAACGTAGTAGTATATAACGTTATACGTTATAACGTAGTAGTACATAACGTCAAACGTCACATAGTGATACAATATAACGTTATACGTTATATCGTAGAAGTACATAACGTTATACGTTATAAACTAGTAGTGTAACGTCAAACGTCACATAGTGATACAATATAACGTTATACGTTATAATGTAGAAGTACAAAACGTTATACGTTATAACGTAGTAGTACATAACGTCAAACGTCACATAGTGATACAGTATAACGTTATACGTTATAACGTAGAAGTACAAAACGTTATACGTTATAACGTAGTAGTACATAACGTCAAACGTCACATAGTGATACAGTATAACGTTATACGTTATAACGTAGCAGTACATAACGTAATGCGGTATAACGTAGTAGCACATAACGTTATACGTTACTACGTAGTAGTACTTAACGTTATACGTTATAGGTAGTAGTACATAACGTCATACGTCCTATAGTGATACAATGTAACGTTATACGTTATAATGTAGAAGTACAAAACGTTATACGTTATAACGTAGTAGTACATATCGTTATCCGGTATAACGTAATAGTACATATCTATATACGTCATATAGTGATGCAATATAACGTCATACGTTATAACGTAGAAGTACATAACGTTATACATTATAAAGTAGTAGTACATAACGTTATACGTTACTACGTAGTAGTACATAACGTCAAACGTCACATAGTGATACAATATAACGTTATACGTTATATCGTAGAAGTACATAACGTTATACGTTATAAACTAGTAGTACATAACGTTATACGTTACAACGTAGTAGTACATAACGTCAAACGTCACATAGTGATACAATATAACGTTATACGTTATATCGTAGAAGTACATAACGTTATACGTTATAAACTAGTAGTACTTAACGTTATACGTTACTGCGCAGTAGTACATAACGTCAAACGTCACATAGTGATACAATGTAACGTTATACGTTATAATGTAGAAGTACAAAACGTTATACGTTATAACGTAGTAGTACATAACGTCAAACGTCACATAGTGATGCAGTATAGCGTTATACGTTATAATGTAGAAGTACAAAACGTTATACGTTATAACGTAGTAGTACATAACGTCAAACGTCACATAGTGATACAGTATAACGTTATACGTTATAACGTAGCAGTACATAACGTAATGCGGTATAACGTAGTAGCACATAACGTTATACGTTACTACGTAGTAGTACATAACGTCAAACGTCACATAGTGATACAATGTAACGTTATACGTTATAATGTAGAAGTACAAAACGTTATACGTTATAACGTAGTAGTACATAACGTCAAACGTCACATAGTGATACAGTATAGCGTTATACGTTATAATGTAGAAGTACAAAACGTTATACTTTATAACGTAGTAGTACATAACGTTAAACGTTACAACGTAGTAATACATAACGTCATACGTCCTATAGTGATACAATGTAACTTTATACGTTATAACGTAGTATTATATAACGTTATACGTTATAACGTAGTAGTACATAACGTCAAACGTCACATAGTGATACAATATAACGTTATACTTTATAACGTAGAAGTACATAACGTTATACGTTATTAAGTAGTAGTACATAACGTTACACGTTACAACGTAGTAGTACATAACGTCATACGTTATAAAGTAGTGATACAATGTAACGTTATACGTTATAACGTAGTAGTACATAACGTTATACGTTATAAAGTTGTAGTACATAACGTCAAACGTCACATAGTGATACAATATAACGTTATACGTTATATCGTAGAAGTACATAACGTTATACGTTATAAACTAGTAGTACATAACGTTATACGTTACAACGTAGTAGTACATAACGTCAAACGTCACATAGTGATACAATATAACGTTATACGTTATATCGTAGAAGTACATAACGTTATACGTTATAAACTAGTAGTACTTAACGTTATACGTTACTGCACAGTAGTACATAACGTCAAACGTCACATAGTGATACAATGTAACGTTATACGTTATAATGTAGAAGTACAAAACGTTATACGTTATAACGTAGTAGTACATAACGTCAAACGTCACATAGTGATACAGTATAGCGTTATACGTTATAATGTAGAAGTACAAAACGTTATACGTTATAACGTAGTAGTACATAACGTTATACGTCATATAGTAGTACAATATAACGTTATACGTTATAACGTAGCAGTACATAACGTTATACGGTATAACGTAGTAGCACATAACGTTATACGTTACTACGTAGTAGTACATAACGTCAAACGTCACATAGTGATACAATGTAACGTTATACGTTATAATGTAGAAGTACAAAACGTTATACGTTATAACGTAATAGTACATATCTATATACGTCATATAGTGATGCAATATAACGTTATACGTTATAACGTAGCAGTACATAACGTTTAACGGTATAACGTAGTAGCACATAACGTTATACGTTGCTACGTAGTAGTACATGACGTCAAACGTCAGATAGTGTTACAATGTAACGTTATACGTTATAATGTAGAAGTACAAAACGTTATACGATATAACGTAGTAGTACATAACGTCAAACGTCACATAGTGATACAGTATAACGTTATACGTTATAATGTAGAAGTACAAAACGTTATACGTTATAACGTAGTAGTACATAACGTCAAACGTCACATAGTGATACAGTATAACGTTATACGTTATAACGTAGCAGTACATAACGTTATGCGGTATAACGTAGTAGCACATAACGTTATACGTTACTACGTAGTAGTACATAACGTCAAACGTCACATAGTGATACAATGTAACGTTATACGTTATAATGTAGAAGTACAAAACGTTATACGTTATAACGTAGTAGTACATAACGTCAAACGTCACATAGTGATACAGTATAGCGTTATACGTTATAATGTAGAAGTACAAAACGTTATACGTTACTGCGTAGTAGTACAATATAACGTTATACGTTATAACGTAGCAGTACATAACGTTATACGGTATAACGTAGTAGCACATAACGTTATACGTTACTACGTAGTAGTACATAACGTCAAACGTCACATAGTGATACAATGTAACGTTATACGTTATAATGTAGAAGTACAAAACGTTATACGTTATAACGTAGTAGTACATAACGTCAAACGTCACATAGTGATACAGTATAACGTTATACGTTATAACGTAGAAGTACAAAACTTTATACGTTATAACGTAGTAGTACTTAACGTTATACGTTACTGCGCAGTAGTACATAACGTCAAACGTCACATAGTGATACAATGTAACGTTATACGTTATAATGTAGAAGTACAAAACGTTATACTTTATAACGTAGTAGTACATAACGTCAAACGTCACATAGTGATACAGTATAACGTTATACGTTATAATGTAGAAGTACAAAACGTTATACGTTATAACGTAGTAGTACATAACGTCAAACGTCACATAGTGATACAGTATAACGTTATACGTTATAACGTAGCAGTACAAAACGTTATGCGGTATAACGTAGTAGCACATAACGTTATACGTTACTACGTAGTAGTACATAACGTCAAACGTCACATAGTGATACAATGTAACGTTATACGTTATAATGTAGAAGTACAAAACGTTATACGTTATAACGTAGTAGTACATAACGTAGAACGTCACATGGTGATACAGTATAACGTTATACGTTATAATGTAGAAGTACAAAACGTTATACTTTATAACGTAGTAGTACATAACGTCAAACGTCACATAGTGATACAGTATAACGTTATACGTTATAACGTAGAAGTACAAAACGTTATACGTTATAACGTAGTAGTACTTAACGTTATACGTCATATAGTGATACAATGTAACGTTATACGTTATAACGTAGCAGTACACAACGTTATACGGTATAACGTAGTAGCACATAACGTTATACGTTACTACGTAGTAGCACATAACGTCAAACGTCACATAGTGATACAATGTAACGTTATACGTTATAATGTAGAAGTACAAAACGTTATACGTTATAACGTAGTAGTACATAATGTCAAACGTCACATAGTGATACAGTATAACGTTATACGTTATAACGTAGAAGTACAAAACTTTATACGTTATAACGTAGTAGTACTTAACGTTATACGTTACTGCGCAGTAGTACATAACGTCAAACGTCACATAGTGATACAATGTAACGTTATACGTTATAATGTAGAAGTACAAAACGTTATACGTTATAACGTAGTAGTACATAACGTCAAACGTCACATAGTGATGCAGTATAGCGTTATACGTTATAATGTAGAAGTACAAAACGTTATACGTTATAACGTAGTAGTACATAACGTCAAACGTCACATAGTGATACAGTATAGCGTTATACGTTATAATGTAGAAGTACAAAACGTTATACGTTATAACGTAGTAGTACATAACGTTATACGTCATATAGTAGTACAATATAACGTTATACGTTATAACGTTGCAGTACACAACGTTATACGGTATAACGTAGTAGCACATAACGTTATACGTTACTACGTAGTAGTACATAACGTCAAACGTCACATAGTGATACAATGTAACGTTATACGTTATAATGTAGAAGTACAAAACGTTATACGTTATAACGTAGTAGTACATAACGTAGAACGTCACATGGTGATACAGTATAACGTTATACGTTATAATGTAGAAGTACAAAACGTTATACTTTATAACGTAGTAGTACATAACGTCAAACGTCACATAGTGATACAGTATAACGTTATACGTTATAACGTAGAAGTACAAAACGTTATACGTTATAACGTAGTAGTACTTAACGTTATACGTCATATAGTGATACAATGTAACGTTATACGTTATAATGTAGAAGTACAAAACGTTATACGTTATAACGTACTAGTACATAACGTAATCCGGTATAACGTAATAGTACATATCTATATACGTCATATGGTGATGCAATATAACGTCATACGTTATAACGTAGTAGTACATAACGTTATACGTCATATAGTAGTACAATATAACGTTATACGTTATAACGTAGCAGTACATAACGTTATACGGTATAACGTAGTAGCACATAACGTTATACGTTACTGCGTAGTAGTTCATAACGTCAAACCTCACATAGTGATACAATGTAACGTTATACGTTATAATGTAGAAGTACAAAACGTTATACGTTATAACGTAGTAGTACAAAACGTTATACGTTATAACGTAGTAGTACTTAACGTTATACGTTACTGCGTAGTAGTACATAACGTTATACGTCATATAGTAGTACAATATAACGTTATACGTTATAACGTAGCAGTACATAACGTTATACGGTATAACGTAGTAGCACATAACGTTATACGTTACTACGTAGTAGTACATGACGTCAAACGTCAGATAGTGTTACAATGTAACGTTATACGTTATAATGTAGAAGTACAAAACGTTATACGTTATAACGTAGTAGTACATAACGTCAAACGTCACATAGTGATACAGTATAACGTTATACGTTATAATGTAGAAGTACAAAACGTTATACGTTATAACGTAGTAGTACATAACGTCAAACGTCACATAGTGATACAGTATAACGTTATACGTTATAACGTAGAAGTACAAAACTTTATACGTTATAACGTAGTAGTACTTAACGTTATACGTTACTGCGCAGTAGTACATAACGTCAAACGTCACATAGTGATACAATGTAACGTTATACGTTATAATGTAGAAGTACAAAACGTTATACGTTATAACGTAGTAGTACATAACGTCAAACGTCACATAGTGATGCAGTATAGCGTTATACGTTATAATGTAGAAGTACAAAACGTTATACGTTATAACGTAGTAGTACATAACGTCAAACGTCACATAGTGATACAGTATAGCGTTATACGTTATAATGTAGAAGTACAAAACGTTATACGTTATAACGTAGTAGTACATAACGTTATACGTCATATAGTAGTACAATATAACGTTATACGTTATAACGTTGCAGTACACAACGTTATACGGTATAACGTAGTAGCACATAACGTTATACGTTACTACGTAGTAGTACATAACGTCAAACGTCACATAGTGATACAATGTAACGTTATACGTTATAATGTAGAAGTACAAAACGTTATACGTTATAACGTAGTAGTACATAACGTAGAACGTCACATGGTGATACAGTATAACGTTATACGTTATAATGTAGAAGTACAAAACGTTATACTTTATAACGTAGTAGTACATAACGTCAAACGTCACATAGTGATACAGTATAACGTTATACGTTATAACGTAGAAGTACAAAACGTTATACGTTATAACGTAGTAGTACTTAACGTTATACGTCATATAGTGATACAATGTAACGTTATACGTTATAATGTAGAAGTACAAAACGTTATACGTTATAACGTACTAGTACATAACGTAATCCGGTATAACGTAATAGTACATATCTATATACGTCATATGGTGATGCAATATAACGTCATACGTTATAACGTAGTAGTACATAACGTTATACGTCATATAGTAGTACAATATAACGTTATACGTTATAACGTAGCAGTACATAACGTTATACGGTATAACGTAGTAGCACATAACGTTATACGTTACTGCGTAGTAGTTCATAACGTCAAACCTCACATAGTGATACAGTGTAACGTTATACGTTATAATGTAGAAGTACAAAACGTTATACGTTATAACGTAGTAGTACAAAACGTTATACGTTATAACGTAGTAGTACTTAACGTTATACGTTACTGCGTAGTAGTACATAACGTTATACGTCATATAGTAGTACAATATAACGTTATACGTTATAACGTAGCAGTACATAACGTTATACGGTATAACGTAGTAGCACATAACGTTATACGTTACTACGTAGTAGTACATGACGTCAAACGTCAGATAGTGTTACAATGTAACGTTATACGTTATAATGTAGAAGTACAAAACGTTATACGTTATAACGTAGTAGTACATAACGTCAAACGTCACATAGTGATACAGTATAACGTTATACCTTATAATGTAGAAGTACAAAACGTTATACGTTATAACGTAGTAGTACATAACGTCAAACGTCACATAGTGATACAGTATAACGTTATACGTTATAACGTAGCAGTACATAACGTTATGCGGTATAACGTAGTAGCACATAACGTTATACGTTACTACGTAGTAGTACATAACGTCAAACGTCACATAGTGATACAATGTAACGTTATACGTTATAATGTAGAAGTACAAAACGTTATACGTTATAACGTAGTAGTACATAACGTAGAACGTCACATGGTGATACAGTATAACGTTATACGTTATAATGTAGAAGTACAAAACGTTATACTTTATAACGTAGTAGTACATAACGTCAAACGTCACATAGTGATACAGTATAACGTTATACGTTATAACGTAGAAGTACAAAACGTTATACGTTATAACGTAGTAGTACTTAACGTTATACGTCATATAGTGATACAATGTAACGTTATACGTTATAACGTAGCAGTACACAACGTTATACGGTATAACGTAGTAGCACATAACGTTATACGTTACTACGTAGTAGCACATAACGTCAAACGTCACATAGTGATACAATGTAACGTTATACGTTATAATGTAGAAGTACAAAACGTTATACGTTATAACGTAATAGTACATATCTATATACGTCATATAGTGATGCAATATAATGTCATACGATATAACGTAGAAGTACATAAAGTTATCCGGTATAACGTAGTAACACATAACGTTATACTTTACTACGTAGTATTACATAACGTCAAACGTCACATAGTGATACAATGTAACGTTATACGTTATAATGTAGAAGTACAAAACGTTGTACGTTATAACGTAGTAGTACATAATGTCAAACGTCACATAGTGATACAGCATAACGTTATACGTTATAACGTAGAAGTACAAAACTTTATACGTTATAACGTAGTAGTACACAACGTTATACGTTATAACGTAGTAGTACTTAACGTTATACGTTACTGCGTAGTAGTACATAACGTTATACGTCATATAGTAGTACAATATAACGTTATACGTTATAACGTAGCAGTACATAACGTTATACGGTATAACGTAGTAGCACATAACGTTATACGTTACTACGTAGTAGTACATGACGTCAAACGTCAGATAGTGTTACAATGTAACGTTATACGTTATAATGTAGAAGTACAAAACGTTATACGTTATAACGTAGTAGTACATAACGTCAAACGTCACATAGTGATACAGTATAACGTTATACGTTATAATGTAGAAGTACAAAACGTTATACGTTATAACGTAGTAGTACATAACGTCAAACGTCACATAGTGATACAGTATAACGTTATACGTTATAACGTAGGAGTACATAACGTTATGCGGTATAACGTAGTAGCACATAACGTTATACGTTACTACGTAGTAGTACATAACGTCAAACGTCACATAGTGATACAATGTAACGTTATACGTTATAATGTAGAAGTACAAAACGTTATACGTTATAACGTAGTAGTACATAACGTCAAGCGTCACATAGTGATACAGTATAACGTTATACGTTATAACGTAGCAGTACATAACGTAATGCGGTATAACGTAGTAGCACATAACGTTATACGTTACTACGTAGTAGTACTTAACGTTATACGTTATAGGTAGTAGTACATAACGTCATACGTCCTATAGTAGTACAATATAACGTTATACGTTATAACGTAGCAGTACATAACGTTATACGGTATAACGTAGTAGCACATAACGTTATACGTTACAACGTAGTAGTACATAACGTCATACGTCCTATAGTGATACAATGTAACGTTATACGTTATAACGTAGTAGTATATAACGTTATACGTTATAACGTAGTAGTACATAACGTCAAACGTCACATAGTGATACAATATAACGTTATACGTTATATCGTAGAAGTACATAACGTTATACGTTATAAACTAGTAGTGTAACGTCAAACGTCACATAGTGATACAATATAACGTTATACGTTATAATGTAGAAGTACAAAACGTTATACGTTATAACGTAGTAGTACATAACGTCAAACGTCACATAGTGATACAGTATAACGTTATACGTTATAACGTAGAAGTACAAAACGTTATACGTTATAACGTAGTAGTACATAACGTCAAGCGTCACATAGTGATACAGTATAACGTTATACGTTATAACGTAGCAGTACATAACGTAATGCGGTATAACGTAGTAGCACATAACGTTATACGTTACTACGTAGTAGTACTTAACGTTATACGTTATAGGTAGTAGTACATAACGTCATACGTCCTATAGTGATACAATGTAACGTTATACGTTATAATGTAGAAGTACAAAACGTTATACGTTATAACGTAGTAGTACATATCGTTATCCGGTATAACGTAATAGTACATATCTATATACGTCATATAGTGATGCAATATAACGTCATACGTTATAACGTAGAAGTACATAACGTTATACATTATAAAGTAGTAGTACATAACGTTATACGTTACTACGTAGTAGTACATAACGTCAAACGTCACATAGTGATACAATATAACGTTATACGTTATATCGTAGAAGTACATAACGTTATACGTTATAAACTAGTAGTACATAACGTTATACGTTACAACGTAGTAGTACATAACGTCAAACGTCACATAGTGATACAATATAACGTTATACGTTATATCGTAGAAGTACATAACGTTATACGTTATAAACTAGTAGTACTTAACGTTATACGTTACTGCGCAGTAGTACATAACGTCAAACGTCACATAGTGATACAATGTAACGTTATACGTTATAATGTAGAAGTACAAAACGTTATACGTTATAACGTAGTAGTACATAACGTCAAACGTCACATAGTGATGCAGTATAGCGTTATACGTTATAATGTAGAAGTACAAAACGTTATACGTTATAACGTAGTAGTACATAACGTCAAACGTCACATAGTGATACAGTATAACGTTATACGTTATAACGTAGCAGTACATAACGTAATGCGGTATAACGTAGTAGCACATAACGTTATACGTTACTACGTAGTAGTACATAACGTCAAACGTCACATAGTGATACAATGTAACGTTATACGTTATAATGTAGAAGTACAAAACGTTATACGTTATAACGTAGTAGTACATAACGTCAAACGTCACATAGTGATACAGTATAGCGTTATACGTTATAATGTAGAAGTACAAAACGTTATACGTTACTGCGTAGTAGTACATAACGTTATACGTCATATAGTAGTACAATATAACGTTATACGTTATAACGTAGCAGTACATAACGTTATACGCTATAACGTAGTAGCACATAACGTTATACGTTACTACGTAGTAGTACATAACGTCAAACGTCACATAGTGATACTATGTAACGTTATACGTTATAATGTAGAAGTACAAAACGTTATACGTTATAACGTAGTAGTACATAACGTCAAACGTCACATAGTGATACAGTATAACGTTATACGTTATAACGTAGAAGTACAAAACGTTATACGTTATAACGTAGTAGTACATAACGTCAATCTTCACATAGTGATACAATATAGCGTTATACGTTATAACGTAGAAGTACAAAACGTTATACGTTATAACGTAGTAGTACTTAACGTTATACGTTATAGGTAGTAGTACATATCGTCATACGTCCTATGGTGATGCAATATAACGTCATACGTTATAACGTAGAAGTACATAACGCTATACATTATAAAGTAGTAGTTCATAACGTTATACGTTACTACGTAGTAGTACATAACGTCATACGTCCTATAGTGATACAATGTAACGTTATACGTTATAACGTTGTAGTACTTAACGTTATACGTTACTGCGTAGTAGTACATAACGTTATACGTCACATAGTGATACAGTATAACGTTATACGCTTTAATGTAGAAGTACAAAACGTTATACTTTATAACGTAGTAGTACATAACGTTAAACGTTACAACGTAGTAATACATAACGTCATACGTCCTATAGTGATACAATGTAACTTTATACGTTATAACGTAGTATTATATAACGTTATACGTTATAACGTAGTAGTACATAACGTCAAACGTCACATAGTGATACAATATAACGTTATACTTTATAACGTAGAAGTACATAACGTTATACGTTATTAAGTAGTTGTACATAACGTTACACGTTACAACGTAGTAGTACATAACGTCATACGTTATAAAGTAGTGGTACATAACGTTATACGTTATAGGGTAGTAGTACATAACGTTATACGTTATAACGTAGTAGTACATAACGTCAAACGTCACATAGTGATACAATATAACGTTATACGTTATATCGTAGAAGTACATAACGTTATACGTTATAAACTAGTAGTACTTAACGTTATACGTTACTGCGCAGTAGTACATAACGTCAAACGTCACATAGTGATACAATGTAACGTTATACGTTATAATGTAGAAGTACAAAACGTTATACGTTATAACGTAGTAGTACATAACGTCAAACGTCACATAGTGATACAGTATAGCGTTATACGTTATAATGTAGAAGTACAAAACGTTATACGTTATAACGTAGTAGTACATAACGTTATACGTCATATAGTAGTACAATATAACGTTATACGTTATAACGTAGCAGTACATAACGTTATACGGTATAACGTAGTAGCACATAACGTTATACGTTTCTACGTAGTAGTACATAACGTCAAACGTCACATAGTGATACAATGTAACGTTATACGTTATAATGTAGAAGTACAAAACGTTATACGTTATAACGTAATAGTACATATCTATATACGTCATATAGTGATGCAATATAACGTTATACGTTATAACGTAGCAGTACATAACGTTTAACGGTATAACGTAGTAGCACATAACGTTATACGTTGCTACGTAGTAGTACATGACGTCAAACGTCAGATAGTGTTACAATGTAACGTTATACGTTATAATGTAGAAGTACAAAACGTTATACGATATAACGTAGTAGTACATAACGTCAAACGTCACATAGTGATACAGTATAACGTTATACGCTTTAATGTAGAAGTACAAAACGTTATACTTTATAACGTAGTAGTACATAACGTTAAACGTTACAACGTAGTAATACATAACGTCATACGTCCTATAGTGATACAATGTAACTTTATACGTTATAACGTAGTATTATATAACGTTATACGTTATAACGTAGTAGTACATAACGTCAAACGTCACATAGTGATACAATATAACGTTATACTTTATAACGTAGAAGTACATAACGTTATACGTTATTAAGTAGTTGTACATAACGTTACACGTTACAACGTAGTAGTACATAACGTCATACGTTATAAAGTAGTGGTACATAACGTTATACGTTATAGGGTAGTAGTACATAACGTTATACGTTATAACGTAGTAGTACATAACGTCAAACGTCACATAGTGATACAATATAACGTTATACGTTATATCGTAGAAGTACATAACGTTATACGTTATAAACTAGTAGTACATAACGTTATACGTTACAACGTAGTAGTACATAACGTCAAACGTCACATAGTGATACAATATAACGTTATACGTTATATCGTAGAAGTACATAACGTTATACGTTATAAACTAGTAGTACTTAACGTTATACGTTACTGCACAGTAGTACATAACGTCAAACGTCACATAGTGATACAATGTAACGTTATACGTTATAATGTAGAAGTACAAAACGTTATACGTTATAACGTAGTAGTACATAACGTCAAACGTCACATAGTGATACAGTATAGCGTTATACGTTATAATGTAGAAGTACAAAACGTTATACGTTATAACGTAGTAGTACATAACGTTATACGTCATATAGTAGTACAATATAACGTTATACGTTATAACGTAGCAGTACATAACGTTATACGGTATAACGTAGTAGCACATAACGTTATACGTTACTACGTAGTAGTACATAACGTCAAACGTCACATAGTGATACAATGTAACGTTATACGTTATAATGTAGAAGTACAAAACGTTATACGTTATAACGTAATAGTACATATCTATATACGTCATATAGTGATGCAATATAACGTTATACGTTATAACGTAGCAGTACATAACGTTTAACGGTATAACGTAGTAGCACATAACGTTATACGTTGCTACGTAGTAGTACATGACGTCAAACGTCAGATAGTGTTACAATGTAACGTTATACGTTATAATGTAGAAGTACAAAACGTTATACGATATAACGTAGTAGTACATAACGTCAAACGTCACATAGTGATACAGTATAACGTTATACGTTATAATGTAGAAGTACAAAACGTTATACGTTATAACGTAGTAGTACATAACGTCAAACGTCACATAGTGATACAGTATAACGTTATACGTTATAACGTAGAAGTACATAACGTTATACGTTATAAACTAGTAGTACATAACGTTATACGTTACAACGTAGTAGTACATAACGTCAAACGTCACATAGTGATACAATATAACGTTATACGTTATATCGTAGAAGTACATAACGTTATACGTTATAAACTAGTAGTACTTAACGTTATACGTTACTGCACAGTAGTACATAACGTCAAACGTCACATAGTGATACATTGTAACGTTATACGTTATAATGTAGAAGTACAAAACGTTATACGTTATAACGTAAGAGTACATATCTATATACGTCATATAGTGATGCAATATAACGTTATACGTTATAACGTAGCAGTACATAACGTTTAACGGTATAACGTAGTAGCACATAACGTTATACGTTGCTACGTAGTAGCACATGACGTCAAACGTCAGATAGTGTTACAATGTAACGTTATACGTTATAATGTAGAAGTACAAAACGTTATACGATATAACGTAGTAGTACATAACGTCAAACGTCACATAGTGATACAGTATAACGTTATACGTTATAATGTAGAAGTACAAAACGTTATACGTTATAACGTAGTAGTACATAACGTCAAACGTCACATAGTGATACAGTATAACGTTATACGTTATAACGTAGCAGTACATAACGTTATGCGGTATAACGTAGTAGCACATAACGTTATACGTTACTACGTAGTAGTACATAACGTCAAACGTCACATAGTGATACAATGTAACGTTATACGTTATAATGTAGAAGTACAAAACGTTATACGTTATAACGTAGTAGTACATAACGTTATACGTTACTACGTAGTAGTACATAACGTCAAACGTCACATAGTGATACAATGTAACGTTATACGTTATAATGTGGAAGTACAAAACGTTATACGTTATAACGTAGTAGTACATAACGTTATACGTCATATAGTAGTACAATATAACGTTATACGTTATAACGTTGCAGTACACAACGTTATACGGTATAACGTAGTAGCACATAACGTTATACGTTACTACGTAGTAGTACATAACGTCAAACGTCACATAGTGATACAATGTAACGTTATACGTTATAATGTAGAAGTACAAAACGTTATACGTTTCTACGTAGTAGTACATAACGTCAAACGTCACATAGTGATACAATGTAACGTTATACGTTATAATGTAGAAGTACAAAACGTTATACGTTATAACGTAATAGTACATATCTATATACGTCATATAGTGATGCAATATAACGTTATACGTTATAACGTAGCAGTACATAACGTTTAACGGTATAACGTAGTAGCACATAACGTTATACGTTGCTACGTAGTAGTACATGACGTCAAACGTCAGATAGTGTTACAATGTAACGTTATACGTTATAATGTAGAAGTACAAAACGTTATACGATATAACGTAGTAGTACATAACGTCAAACGTCACATAGTGATACAGTATAACGTTATACGCTTTAATGTAGAAGTACAAAACGTTATACGTTATAACGTAGTAGTACATAACGTCAAACGTCACATAGTGATACAGTATAACGTTATACGTTATAACGTAGCAGTACATAACGTTATGCGGTATAACGTAGTAGCACATAACGTTATACGTTACTACGTAGTAGTACATAACGTCAAACGTCACATAGTGATACAATGTAACGTTATACGTTATAATGTAGAAGTACAAAACGTTATACGTTATAACGTAGTAGTACATAACGTCAAACGTCACATAGTGATACAGTATAGCGTTATACGTTATAATGTAGAAGTACAAAACGTTATACGTTACTGCGTAGTAGTACAATATAACGTTATACGTTATAACGTAGCAGTACATAACGTTATACGGTATAACGTAGTAGCACATAACGTTATACGTTACTACGTAGTAGTACATAACGTCAAACGTCACATAGTGATACAATGTAACGTTATACGTTATAATGTAGAAGTACAAAACGTTATACGTTATAACGTAATAGTACATATCTATATACGTCATATAGTGATGCAATATAACGTTATACGTTATAACGTAGCAGTACATAACGTTTAACGGTATAACGTAGTAGCACATAACGTTATACGTTGCTACGTAGTAGTACATGACGTCAAACGTCAGATAGTGTTACAATGTAACGTTATACGTTATAATGTAGAAGTACAAAACGTTATACGATATAACGTAGTAGTACATAACGTCAAACGTCACATAGTGATACAGTATAACGTTATACGCTTTAATGTAGAAGTACAAAACGTTATACTTTATAACGTAGTAGTACATAACGTTAAACGTTACAACGTAGTAATACATAACGTCATACGTCCTATAGTGATACAATGTAACTTTATACGTTATAACGTAGTATTATATAACGTTATACGTTATAACGTAGTAGTACATAACGTCAAACGTCACATAGTGATACAATATAACGTTATACTTTATAACGTAGAAGTACATAACGTTATACGTTATAAAGTAGTAGTACATAACGTTACACGTTACAACGTAGTAGTACATAACGTCATACGTTATAAAGTAGTGGTACATAACGTTATACGTTATAGGGTAGTAGTACATAACGTTATACTTTGTAAAGTAGTAGTACATAACGTCAAACGTCACATAGTGATACAATATAACGTTATACGTTATATCGTAGAAGTACATAACGTTATACGTTATAAACTAGTAGTACATAACGTTATACGTTACAACGTAGTAGTACATAACGTCAAACGTCACATAGTGATACAATATAACGTTATACGTTATATCGTAGAAGTACATAACGTTATACGTTATAAACTAGTAGTACTTAACGTTATACGTTACTGCACAGTAGTACATAACGTCAAACGTCACATAGTGATACAATGTAACGTTATACGTTATAATGTAGAAGTACAAAACGTTATACGTTATAACGTAGTAGTACATAACGTCAAACGTCACATAGTGATACAGTATAGCGTTATACGTTATAATGTAGAAGTACAAAACGTTATACGTTATAACGTAGTAGTACATAACGTTATACGTCATATAGTAGTACAATATAACGTTATACGTTATAACGTAGCAGTACATAACGTTATACGGTATAACGTAGTAGCACATAACGTTATACGTTACTACGTAGTAGTACATAACGTCAAACGTCACATAGTGATACAATGTAACGTTATACGTTATAATGTAGAAGTACAAAACGTTATACGTTATAACGTAATAGTACATATCTATATACGTCATATAGTGATGCAATATAACGTTATACGTTATAACGTAGCAGTACATAACGTTTAACGGTATAACGTAGTAGCACATAACGTTATACGTTGCTACGTAGTAGTACATGACGTCAAACGTCAGATAGTGTTACAATGTAACGTTATACGTTATAATGTAGAAGTACAAAACGTTATACGATATAACGTAGTAGTACATAACGTCAAACGTCACATAGTGATACAGTATAACGTTATACGTTATAATGTAGAAGTACAAAACGTTATACGTTATAACGTAGTAGTACATAACGTCAAACGTCACATAGTGATACAGTATAACGTTATACGTTATAACGTAGCAGTACATAACGTTATGCGGTATAACGTAGTAGCACATAACGTTATACGTTACTACGTAGTAGTACATAACGTCAAACGTCACATAGTGATACAATGTAACGTAATACGTTATAATGTAGAAGTACAAAACGTTATACGTTATAACGTAGTAGTACATAACGTCAAACGTCACATAGTGATACAGTATAGCGTTATACGTTATAATGTAGAAGTACAAAACGTTATACGTTACTGCGTAGTAGTACAATATAACGTTATACGTTATAACGTAGCAGTACATAACGTTATACGGTATAACGTAGTAGCACATAACGTTATACGTTACTACGTAGTAGTACATAACGTCAAACGTCACATAGTGATACAATGTAACGTTATACGTTATAATGTAGAAGTACAAAACGTTATACGTTATAAGGTAGTAGTACATAATGTCAAACGTCACATAGTGATACAGTATAACGTTATACGTTATAATGTAGAAGTACAAATCGTTATACTTTATAACGTAGTAGTACATAACGTCAAACGTCACATAGTGATACAGTATAACGTTATACGTTATAACGTAGAAGTACAAAACGTTATACGTTATAACGTAGTAGTACTTAACGTTATACGTCATATAGTGATACAATGTAACGTTATACGTTATAATGTAGAAGTACAAAACGTTATACGTTATAACGTAGTAGTACATAACGTAATCCGGTATAACGTAATAGTACATATCTATATACGTCATATGGTGATGGAATATAACGTCATACGTTATAAGGTAGTAGTACATAACGTTATACGTCATATAGTAGTACAATATAACGTTATACGTTATAACGTAGCAGTACATAACGTCATACGTCCTATGGTGATACAATGTAACGTTATACGTTATAACGTAGTAGTATATAAGGTTATACGTTATAACGTAGTAGTACATAACGTCAAACGTCACATAGTGATATAATATAGCGTTATACGTTATAACGTAGAAGTACATAACGTTATACGTTATAAAGTAGTAGTACATAACGTTATACGTTACAACGTAGTAGTACATAACGTCATACGTCCTATAGTGATACAATGTAACGTTATACGTTATAACGTAGTAGTATATAACGTTATACGTTATAACGTAGTAGTACATAACGTCAAACGTCACATAGTGATACAATATAACGTTATACGTTATAATGTAGAAGTACAAAACGTTATACGTTATAACGTAGTAGTACATAACGTCAAACGTCACATAGTGATACAGTATAGCGTTATACGTTATAATGTAGAAGTACAAAACGTTATACGTTATAACGTAGTAGTACATAACGTCAAACGTCACATAGTGATACAGTATAACGTTATACGTTATAAGGTAGCAGTACATAACGTAATGCGGTATAACGTAGTAGCACATAACGTTATACGTTACTACGTAGTAGTACATAACGTCAAACGTCACATAGTGATACAATGTAACGTTATACGTTATAATGTAGAAGTACAAAACGTTATACGTTATAACGTAGTAGTACATAACGTCAAACGTCACATAGTGATACAGTATAGCGTTATACGTTATAATGTAGAAGTACAAAACGTTATACGTTACTGCGTAGTAGTACATAACGTTATACGTCATATAGTAGTACAATATAACGTTATACGTTATAACGTAGAAGTACAAAACGTTATACGTTATAACGTAGTAGTACTTAACGTTATACGTTATAGGTAGTAGTACATAACGTCATACGTCCTATGGTGATACAATGTAACGTTATACGTTATAATGTAGAAGTACAAAACGTTATACGTTATAACGTAGTAGTACATAACGTTATCCGGTATAACGTAATAGTACATATCTATATACGTCATATAGTGATGCAATATAACGTCATACGTTATAACGTAGAAGTACATAACGTTATACGGTATAACGTAGTAGCACATAACGTTATACGTTACTACGTAGTAGTACATAACGTCAAACGTCACATAGTGATACAATGTAACGTTATACGTTATAATGTAGAAGTACAAAACGTTATACGTTATAACGTAGTAGTACATAACGTTATACGTCATATAGTAGTACAATATAACGTTATACGTTATAACGTTGCAGTACACAACGTTATACGGTATAACGTAGTAGCACATAACGTTATACGTCACTACGTAGTAGTACATAACGTCAAACGTCACATAGTGATACAATGTAACGTTATACGTTATAATGTAGAAGTACAAAACGTTATACGTTATAAGGTAGTAGTACATAACGTCAAACGTCACATAGTGATACAATATAACGTTATACGTTATAATGTAGAAGTACAAAACGTTATACGTTATAACGTAGTAGTACATAACGTCAAACGTCACATAGTGATACAGTATAGCGTTATACGTTATAATGTAGAAGTACAAAACGTTATACGTTATAACGTAGTAGTACATAACGTCAAACGTCACATAGTGATACAGTATAACGTTATACGTTATAACGTAGCAGTACATAACGTAATGCGGTATAACGTAGTAGCACATAACGTTATACGTTACTACGTAGTAGTACATAACGTCAAACGTCACATAGTGATACAATGTAACGTTATACGTTATAATGTAGAAGTACAAAACGTTATACGTTATAACGTAGTAGTACATAACGTCAAACGTCACATAGTGATACAATGTAACGTTATACGTTATAATGTAGAAGTACAAAACGTTATACGTTATAACGTAGTAGTACATAACGTCAAACGTCACATAGTGATACAGTATAACGTTATACGTTATAACGTAGAAGTACAAAACGTTATACGTTATAACGTAGTAGTACATAACGTCAATCTTCACATAGTGATACAATATAGCGTTATACGTTATAACGTAGAAGTACAAAACGTTATACGTTATAACGTAGTAGTACTTAACGTTATACGTTATAGGTAGTAGTACATAACGTCATACGTCCTATGGTGATACAATGTAACGTTATACGTTATAATGTAGAAGTACAAAACGTTATACGTTATAACGTAGTAGTACATAACGTTATCCGGTATAACGTAATAGTAGATATCTATATACGTCATATAGTGATGCAATATAACGTCATACGTTATAACGTAGAAGTACATAACGTTATACGGTATAACGTAGTAGCACATAACGTTATACGTTACTACGTAGTAGTACATAACGTCAAACGTCATATAGTGATACAATCTAACGTTATACGTTATAATGTAGAAGTACAAAACGTTATACGTTATAACGTAGTAGTACATAACGTAATCCGGTACAACGTAATAGTACATATCTATATACGTCATATGGTGATGCAATATAACGTCATACGTTATAAGGTAGTAGTACATAACGTTATACGTCATATAGTAGTACAATATAACGTTATACGTTATAACGTAGCAGTACATAACGTCATACGTCCTATGGTGATACAATGTAACGTTATACGTTATAACGTAGTAGTATATAAGGTTATACGTTATAACGTAGTAGTACATAACGTCAAACGTCACATAGTGATACAATGTAACGTTATACGATATAATGTAGAAGTACAAAACGTTATACTTTATAACGTAGTAGTACATAGCGTTAAACGTTACAACGTAGTAGTACATAACGTCATACGTCCTATAGTGATACAATGTAACTTTATACGTTATAACGTAGTATTATATAACGTTATACGTTATAACGTAGTAGTACATAACGTCATACGTCCTATGGTGATACAATGTAACGTTATACGTTATAACGTAGTAGTCTATAAGGTTATACGTTATAACGTAGTAGTACATAACGTCAAACGTCACATAGTGATATAATATAACGTTATACGTTATAACGTAGAAGTACATAACGTTATACGTTATAAAGTAGTAGTACATAACGTTATACGTTACAACGTAGTAGTACATAACGTCATACGTCCTATAGTGATACAATGTAACGTTATACGTTATAACGTAGTAGTATATAACGTTATACGTTATAACGTAGTAGTACATAACGTCAAACGTCACATAGTGATACAATATAACGTTATACGTTATAACGTAGTATTATATAACGTTATACGTTATAACGTAGTAGTACATAACGTCATACGTCCTATGGTGATACAATGTAACGTTATACGTTATAACGTAGTAGTATATAAGGTTATACGTTATAACGTAGTAGTACATAACGTCAAACGTCACATAGTGATACAATATAACGTTATACGTTATAACGTAGAAGTACATAACGTTATACGTTATAAAGTATTAGTACATAACGTTATACGTTACAACGTAGTAGTACATAACGGCATACGTCCTATAGTGATACAATGTAACGTTATACGTTATAACGTAGTAGTATATAACGTTATACGTTATAACGTAGTAGTACATAACGTCAAACGTCACATAGTGATACAATATAACGTTATACGTTATATCGTAGAAGTACATAACGTTATACGTTATAAACTAGTAGTACATAACGTTATACGTTACAACGTAGTAGTACATAATGATATACGTCATATAGTAGTACAATATAACGTTATACGTTATAACGTAGCAGTACATAACGTTATACGGTATAACGTAGTAGCACATAACGTTATACGTTACTACGTAGTAGTACATAACGTCAAACGTCACATAGTGATACAATGTAACGTTATACGTTATAATGTAGAAGTACAAAACGTTATACGTTATAACGTAGTAGTACATAACGTCAAACGTCACATAGTGATACAGTATAACGTTATACGTTATAATGTAGAAGTACAAAACGTTATACTTTATAACGTAGTAGTACATAACATCAAACGTCACATAGTGATACAGTATAACGTTATACGTTATAACGTAGAAGTACAAAACGTTATACGTTATAACGTAGTAGTACTTAACGTTATACGTCATATAGTGATACAATGTAACGTTATACGTTATAATGTAGAAGTACAAAACGTTATACGTTATAACGTAGTAGTACATAACGTAATCCGGTATAACGTAATAGTACATATCTATATACGTCATATGGTGATGCAATATAACGTCATACGTTATAAGGTAGTAGTACATAACGTTATACGTCATATAGTAGTACAATATAACGTTATACGTTATAACGTAGCAGTACATAACGTCATACGTCCTATGGTGATACAATGTAACGTTATACGTTATAACGTAGTAGTATATAAGGTTATACGTTATAACGTAGTAGTACATAACGTCAAACGTCACATAGTGATACAATGTAACGTTATACGATATAATGTAGAAGTACAAACCGTTATACTTTATAACGTAGTAGTACATAGCGTTAAACGTTACAACGTAGTAGTACATAACGTCATACGTCCTATAGTGATACTATGTAACTTTATACGTTATAACGTAGTATTATATAACGTTATACGTTATAACGTAGTAGTACATAACGTCATACGTCCTATGGTGATGCAATGTAACGTTATACGTTATAACGTAGTAGTATATAAGGTTATACGTTATAACGTAGTAGTACATAACGTCAAACGTCACATAGTGATACAATATAACGTTATACGTTATAACGTAGAAGTACATAACGTTATACGTTATAAAGTAGTAGTACATAACGTTATACGTTACAACGTAGTAGTACATAACGTCATACGTCCTATAGTGATACAATGTAACGTTATACGTTATAACGTAGTAGTATATAACGTTATACGTTATAACGTAGTAGTACATAACGTCAAACGTCACATAGTGATACAATATAACGTTATACGTTATATCGTAGAAGTACATAACGTTATACGTTATAAACTAGTAGTACATAACGTTATACGTTACAACGTAGTAGTACATAACGATATACGTCATATAGTAGTACAATATAACGTTATACGTTATAACGTAGCAGTACATAACGTTATACGGTATAACGTAGTAGCACTTAACGTTATACGTTACTACGTAGTAGTACATAACGTCAAACGTCACATAGTGATACAATGTAACGTTATACGTTATAATGTAGAAGTACAAAACGTTATACGTTATAACGTAGTAGTACATAACGTCAAACGTCACATAGTGATACAGTATAACGTTATACGTTATAATGTAGAAGTACAAAACGTTATACTTTATAACGTAGTAGTACATAACGTCAAACGTCACATAGTGATATAATATAACGTTATACGTTATAACGTAGAAGTACATAACGTTATACGTTATAAAGTAGTAGTACATAACGTTATACGTTACAACGTAGTAGTACATAACGTCATACGTCCTATAGTGATACAATGTAACGTTATACGTTATAACGTAGTAGTATATAACGTTATACGTTATAACGTAGTAGTACATAACGTCAAACGTCACATAGTGATACAATATAACGTTATACGTTATAACGTAGTATTATATAACGTTATACGTTATAACGTAGTAGTACATAACGTCATACGTCCTATGGTGATACAATGTAACGTTATACGTTATAACGTAGTAGTATATAAGGTTATACGTTATAACGTAGTAGTACATAACGTCAAACGTCACATAGTGATACAATATAACGTTATACGTTATAACGTAGAAGTACATAACGTTATACGTTATAAAGTATTAGTACATAACGTTATACGTTACAACGTAGTAGTACATAACGTCATACGTCCTATAGTGATACAATGTAACGTTATACGTTATAACGTAGTAGTATATAACGTTATACGTTATAACGTAGTAGTACATAACGTCAAACGTCACATAGTGATACAATATAACGTTATACGTTATATCGTAGAAGTACATAACGTTATACGTTATAAACTAGTAGTACATAACGTTATACGTTACAACGTAGTAGTACATAACGATATACGTCATATAGTAGTACAATATAACGTTATACGTTATAACGTAGCAGTACATAACGTTATACGGTATAACGTAGTAGCACATAACGTTATACGTTACTACGTCGTAGTACATAACGTCAAACGTCACATAGTGATACAATGTAACGTTATACGTTATAATGTAGAAGTACAAAACGTTATACGTTATAACGTAGTAGTACAAAACGTTATACTTTATAACGTAGTAGTACATAACGTCAAACGTCACATAGTGATACAGTATAACG
Organism: Bombus terrestris; assembly: GCF_910591885.1. NCBI lineage: Eukaryota > Metazoa > Arthropoda > Insecta > Hymenoptera > Apidae > Bombus > Bombus terrestris. The sequence goes on from NW_025963555.1 coordinate 4,126,437, forward strand.
TTATACGTTATAACGTAGAAGTACAAAACGTTATACGTTATAACGTAGTAGTACTTAACGTTATACGTCATATAGTGATACAATGTAACGTTATACGTTATAATGTAGAAGTACAAAACGTTATACGTTATAACGTAGTAGTACATAACGTAATCCGGTATAACGTAATAGTACATATCTATATACGTCATATGGTGATGCAATATAACGTCATACGTTATAAGGTAGTAGTACATAACGTTATACGTCATATAGTAGTACAATATAACGTTATACGTTATAACGTAGCAGTACATAACGTCATACGTCCTATGGTGATACAATGTAACGTTATACGTTATAACGTAGTAGTATATAAGGTTATACGTTATAACGTAGTAGTACATAACGTCAAACGTCACATAGTGATACAATGTAACGTTATACGATATAATGTAGAAGTACAAAACGTTATACTTTATAACGTAGTAGTACATAGCGTTAAACGTTACAACGTAGTAGTACATAACGTCATACGTCCTATAGTGATACTATGTAACTTTATACGTTATAACGTAGTATTATATAACGTTATACGTTATAACGTAGTAGTACTTAACGTTATACGTCATATAGTGATACAATGTAACGTTATACGTTATAATGTAGAAGTACAAAACGTTATACGTTATAACGTAGTAGTACATAACGTAATCCGGTACAACGTAATAGTACATATCTATATACGTCATATGGTGATGCAATATAACGTCATACGTTATAAGGTAGTAGTACATAACGTTATACGTCATATAGTAGTACAATATAACGTAATACGTTATAACGTAGCAGTACATAACGTCATACGTCCTATGGTGATACAATGTAACGTTATACGTTATAACGTAGTAGTATATAAGGTTATACGTTATAACGTAGTAGTACATAACGTCAAACGTCACATAGTGATACAATGTAACGTTATACGATATAATGTAGAAGTACAAAACGTTATACTTTATAACGTAGTAGTACATAGCGTTAAACGTTACAACGTAGTAGTACATAACGTCATACGTCCTATAGTGATACAATGTAACTTTATACGTTATAACGTAGTATTATATAACGTTATACGTTATAACGTAGTAGTACATAACGTCATACGTCCTATGGTGATACAATGTAACGTTATACGTTATAACGTAGTAGTATATAAGGTTATACGTTATAACGTAGTAGTACATAACGTCAAACGTCACATAGTGATATAATATAACGTTATACGTTATAACGTAGAAGTACATAACGTTATACGTTATAAAGTAGTAGTACATAACGTTATACGTTACAACGTAGTAGTACATAACGTCATACGTCCTATAGTGATACAATGTAACGTTATACGTTATAACGTAGTAGTATATAACGTTATACGTTATAACGTAGTAGTACATAACGTCAAACGTCACATAGTGATACAATATAACGTTATACGTTATAACGTAGTATTATATAACGTTATACGTTATAACGTAGTAGTACATAACGTCATACGTCCTATGGTGATATAATGTAACGTTATACGTTATAACGTAGTAGTATATAAGGTTATACGTTATAACGTAGTAGTACATAACGTCAAACGTCACATAGTGATACAATATAACGTTATACGTTATAACGTAGAAGTACATAACGTTATACGTTATAAAGTATTAGTACATAACGTTATACGTTACAACGTAGTAGTACATAACGTCATACGTCCTATAGTGATACAATGTAACGTTATACGTTATAACGTAGTAGTATATAACGTTATACGTTATAACGTAGTAGTACATAACGTCAAACGTCACATAGTGATACAATATAACGTTATACGTTATATCGTAGAAGTACATAACGTTATACGTTATAAACTAGTAGTACATAACGTTATACGTTACAACGTAGTAGTACATAACGATATACGTCATATAGTAGTACAATATAACGTTATACGTTATAACGTAGCAGTACATAACGTTATACGGTATAACGTAGTAGCACATAACGTTATACGTTACTACGTAGTAGTACATAACGTCAAACGTCACATAGTGATACAATGTAACGTTATACGTTATAATGTAGAAGTACAAAACGTTATACGTTATAACGTAGTAGTACATAACGTCAAACGTCACATAGTGATACAGTATAACGTTATACGTTATAATGTAGAAGTACAAAACGTTATACTTTATAACGTAGTAGTACATAACATCAAACGTCACATAGTGATACAGTATAACGTTATACGTTATACCGTAGAAGTACAAAACGTTATACGTTATAACGTAGTAGTACTTAACGTTATACGTCATATAGTGATACAATGTAACGTTATACGTCATAATGTAGAAGTACAAAACGTTATACGTTATAACGTAGTAGTACATAACGTAATCCGGTATAACGTAATAGTACATATCTATATACGTCATATGGTGATGCAATATAACGTCATACGTTATAAGGTAGTAGTACATAACGTTATACGTCATATAGTAGTACAATATAACGTTATACGTTATAACGTAGCAGTACATAACGTCATACGTTACTATGGTGATACAATGTAACGTTATACGTTATAACGTAGTAGTATATAAGGTTATACGTTATAACGTAGTAGTACATAACGTCAAACGTCACATAGTGATACAATGTAACGTTATACGATATAATGTAGAAGTACAAAACGTTATACTTTATAACGTAGTAGTACATAGCGTTAAACGTTACAACGTAGTAGTACATAACGTCATACGTCCTATAGTGATACTATGTAACTTTATACGTTATAACGTAGTATTATATAACGTTATACGTTATAACGTAGCAGTACATAACGTCATACGTCCTATGGTGATACAATGTAACGTTATACGTTATAACGTAGTAGTATATAAGGTTATACGTTATAACGTAGTAGTACATAACGTCAAACGTCACATAGTGATACAATATAACGTTATACGTTATAACGTAGAAGTACATAACGTTATACGTTATAAAGTAGTAGTACATAACGTTATACGTTACAACGTAGTAGTACATAACGTCATACGTCCTATAGTGATACAATGTAACGTTATACGTTATAACGTAGTAGTACATAACGTCAAACGTCACATAGTGATACAATATAACGTTATACGTTATATCGTAGAAGTACATAACGTTATACGTTATAAACTAGTAGTACATAACGTTATACGTTACAACGTAGTAGTACATAACGATATACGTCATATAGTAGTACAATATAACGTTATACGTTATAACGTAGCAGTACATAACGTTATACGGTATAACGTAGTAGCTACGTTACTACGTAGTAGTACATAACGTCAAACGTCACATAGTGATACAATGTAACGTTATACGTTATAATGTAGAAGTACAAAACGTTATACGTTATAACGTAGTAGTACATAACGTCAAACGTCACATAGTGATACAGTATAACGTTATACGTTATAATGTAGAAGTACAAAACGTTATACTTTATAACGTAGTAGTGCATAACGTCAAACGTCACATAGTGATATAATATAACGTTATACGTTATAACGTAGAAGTACATAACGTTATACGTTATAAAGTAGTAGTACATAACGTTATACGTTACAACGTAGTAGCACATAACGTCATACGTCCTATAGTGATACAATGTAACGTTATACGTTATAACGTAGTAGTATATAACGTTATACGTTATAACGTAGTAGTACATAACGTCAAACGTCACATAGTGATACAATATAACGTTATACGTTATAACGTAGTATTATATAACGTTATACGTTATAAAGTAGTAGTACATAACGTTATACGTTACAACGTAGTAGTACATAACGTCATACGTCCTATAGTGATACAATGTAACGTTATACGTTATAACGTAGTAGTATATAACGTTATACGTTATAACGTAGTAGTACATAACGTCAAACGTCACATAGTGATACAATATAACGTTATACGTTATATCGTAGAAGTACATAACGTTATACGTTATAAACTAGTAGTACATAACGTTATACGTTACAACGTAGTAGTACATAACGATATACGTCATATAGTAGTACAATATAACGTTATACGTTATAACGTAGCAGTACATAACGTTATACGATATAACGTAGTAGCACATAACGTTATACGTTACTACGTAGTAGTACATAACGTCAAACGTCACATAGTGATACAATGTAACGTTATACGTTATAATGTAGAAGTACAAAACGTTATACGTTATAACGTAGTAGTACATAATGTCAAACGTCACATAGTGATACAGTATAACGTTATACGTTATAATGTAGAAGTACAAAACGTTATACTTTATAACGTAGTAGTACATAACGTCAAACGTCACATAGTGATACAGTATAACGTTATACGTTATAACGTAGAAGTACAAAACGTTATACGTTATAACGTAGTAGTACTTAACGTTATACGTCATATAGTGATACAATGTAACGTTATACGTTATAATGTAGAAGTACAAAACGTTATACGTTATAACGTAGTAGTACATAACGTAATCCGGTATAACGTAATAGTACATATCTATATACGTCATATGGTGATGCAATATAACGTCATACGTTATAAGGTAGTAGTACATAACGTTATACGTCATATAGTAGTACAATATAACGTTATACGTTATAACGTAGCAGTACATAACGTCATACGTCCTATGGTGATACAATGTAACGTTATACGTTATAACGTAGTAGTATATAAGGTTATACGTTATAACGTAGTAGTACATAACGTCAAACGTCACATAGTGATACAATGTAACGTTATACGATATAATGTAGAAGTACAAAACGTTATACTTTATAACGTAGTAGTACATAGCGTTAAACGTTACGACGTAGTAGTACATAACGTCATACGTCCTATAGTGATACAATGTAACTTTATACGTTATAACGTAGTAGTACATAACGTCATACGTCCTATGGTGATACAATGTAACGTTATACGTTATAACGTAGTAGTATATAAGGTTATACGTTATAACGTAGTAGTACATAACGTCAAACGTCACATAGTGATATAATATAACGTTATACGTTATAACGTAGAAGTACATAACGTTATACGTTATAAAGTAGTAGTACATAACGTTATACGTTACAACGTAGTAGTACATAACGTCATACGTCCTATAGTGATACAATGTAACGTTATACGTTATAACGTAGTAGTATATAACGTTATACGTTACTACGTAGTGGTACATAACGTCAAACGTCACATAGTGATACAATGTAACGTTATACGTTATAATGTAGAAGTACAAAACGTTATACGTTATAACGTAGTAGTACATATCGTCAAACGTCACATAGTGATACAGTATAACGTTATACGTTATAATGTAGAAGTACAAAACGTTATACTTTATAACGTAGTAGTACATAACGTCAAACGTCACATAGTGATACAGTATAACGTTATACGTTATAACGTAGAAGTACAAAACGTTATACGTTATAACGTAGTAGTACTTAACGTTATACGTCATATAGTGATACAATGTAACGTTATACGTTATAATGTAGAAGTACAAAACGTTATACGTTATAACGTAGTAGTACATAACGTAATCCGGTATAACGTAATAGTACATATCTATATACGTCATATGGTGATGCAATATAACGTCATACGTTATAAGGTAGTAGTACATAACGTTATACGTCATATAGTAGTACAATATAACGTTATACGTTATAACGTAGCAGTACATAACGTCATACGTCCTATGGTGATACAATGTAACGTTATACGTTATAACGTAGTAGTATATAAGGTTATACGTTATAACGTAGTAGTACATAACGTCAAATGTCACATCGTGATACAATGTAACGTTATACGTTATAATGTAGAAGCACAAAACGTTATACGTTATAACGTAGTAGTACATAACGTCAAACGTCACATAGTGATACAGTATAGCGTTATACGTTATAATGTAGAAGTACAAAACGTTATACGTTACTGCGTAGTAGTACAATATAACGTTATACGTTATAACGTAGCAGTACATAACGTTATACGGTATAACGTAGTAGCACATAACGTTATACGTTACTACGTAGTAGTACATAACGTCAAACGTCACATAGTGATACAATGTAACGTTATACGTTATAATGTAGAAGTACAAAACGTTATACGTTATAACGTAGTAGTACATAACGTTATACGTCATATAGTAGTACAATATAACGTTATACGTTATAACGTTGCAGTACACAACGTTATACGGTATAACGTAGTAGCACATAACGTTATACGTTACTACGTAGTAGTACATAACGTCAAACGTCACATAGTGATGCAATGTAACGTTATACGTTATAATGTAGAAGTACAAAACGTTATACGTTATAACGTAGTAGTACATAACGTCAAACGTCACATAGTGATACAGTATAGCGTTATACGTTATAATGTAGAAGTACAAAACGTTATACGTTACTGCGTAGTAGTACATAACGTTATACGTCATATAGTAGTACAATATAACGTTATACGTTATAACGTAGCAGTACATAACGTTATACGGTATAACGTAGTAGCACATAACGTTATACGTTACTACGTAGTAGTACATAACGTCAAACGTCACATAGTGATACAATGTAACGTTATACGTTATAATGTAGAAGTACAAAACGTTATACGTTATAACGTAGTAGTACATAACGTCAAACGTCACATAGTGATACAATGTAACGTTATACGTTATAATGTAGAAGTACAAAACGTTATACGTTATAACGTAATAGTACATATCTATATACGTCATATAGTGATGCAATATAATGTCATACGTTATAACGTAGAAGTACATAAAGTTATCCGGTATAACGTAGTAGCACATAACGTTATACTTTACTACGTAGTATTACATAACGTCAAACGTCACATAGTGATACAATGTAACGTTATACGGTATAACGTAGTAGCACATAACGTTATACGTTACTACGTAGTAGTACATAACGTCAAACGTCACATAGTGATACAATGTAACGTTATACGTTATAATGTAGAAGTACAAAACGTTATACTTTATAACGTAGTAGTACATAACGTTAAACGTTACAACGTGGTAGTACATAACGTCATACATCCTATAGTGATACAATGTAACTTTATACGTTATAACGTAGTATTATATAACGTTATACGTTATAACGTAGTAGTACATAACGTCATACGTCCTATGGTGATACAATGTAACGTTATACGTTACAACGTAGTAGTATATAACGTTATACGTTATAACGTAGTAGTACATAACGTCAAACGTCACATAGTGATACAATATAACGTTATACGTTATAACGTAGAAGTACATAACGTTATACGTTATAAAGTAGTAGTACATAACGTTATACGTTACAACGTAGTAGTACATAGCGTCATACGTCCTATAGTGATACAATGTAACGTTATACGTTATAACGTAGTAGTATATAACGTTATACGTTATAACGTAGTAGTACATAACGTTAACGTCACATAGTGATACAATATAACGTTATACGTTATATCGTAGAAGTACATAACGTTATACGTTATAAACTAGTAGTACATAACGTTATACGTTACAACGTAGTAGTACATAACGTCATACGTCCTATAGTGATACAATGTAACGTTATACGTTATAATGTAGAAGTACAAAACGTTATACATTATAAAGTAGTAGTACATAACGTTATACGTTACTACGTAGTAGTACATAACGTCATACGTCCTATAGTGATACAATGTAACGTTATACGTTATAACGTAGTAGTACTTAACGTTATACGTTACTGCGTAGTAGTACATAACGTTATACGTCATATAGTGGTACAATATAACGTTATACGTCATAATATAGTACTACATAACGCTAAAAGTCACATAGTGATACAGTATAACGTTATACGTTATAACGTAGAAGTACAAAACGTTATACGTTATAACGTAGTAGTACATAACGTCATACGTCCTATGGTGATACAATGTAACGTTATACGTTATAACGTAGTAGTACATAACGTCAAACGTCACATAGTGATAAAATATAACGTTATACGTTATATCGTAGAAGTACATAACGTTATACGCTATAAACTAGTAGTACATAACGTTATACGTTACAACGTAGTAGTACATAACGTCAAACGTCACATAGTGATACAATATAACGTTATACGTTATATCGTAGAAGTACATAACGTTATACGTTATAAACTAGTAGTACTTGACGTTATACGTTACTGCGTAGTAGTACATAACGATATACGTCATATAGTAGTACAATATAACGTTATACGTTATATCGTAGCAGTACATAACGTTATACGGTATAACGTAGTAGCACATAACGTTATACGTTACTACGTAGTAGTACATAACGTCAAACGTCACATAGTGATACAATGTAACGTTATACGTTATAATGTAGAAGTACAAAACGTTACACGTTATAACGTAGTAGTACATAACGTCAATCGTCACATAGTGATACAGTATAACGTTATACGTTATAACGTAGAAGTACAAGTCGTTATACGTTATAACGTAGTAGTACTTAACGTTATACGTCATATAGTGATACAATGTAATGTTATACGTTATAATGTAGAAGTACAAAACGTTATACGTTATAACGTAGCAGTACATAACGTGAAACGTCACATAGTGATGCAATATAACGTCATACGTTATAACGCAGAAGTACATAAAGTTATCCGGTATAACGTAGTAGCACATAACGTTATACCTTACTACGTAGTATTACATAACGTCAAACGTCACATAGTGATACAATGTAACGTTATACGTTATAATGTAGAAGTACAAAACGTTATTCGTTATAACGTAGTAGTTCATAATGTCAAACGTCACATAGTGATACAGTATAACGTTATACGTTATAAAGTAGAAGTACAAAACTTTATACGTTATAACGTAGAAGTACATAACGTTATACGTTATAAAGTAGTAGTACATAACGTTATACGTTACAATGTAGTAGTACATATCGTCAAACGTCACATAGTGATACAGTATAACGTTATACGTTATAACGTAGAAGTACAAAACGTTATACGTTATAACGTAGTAGTACATAACGTCAAACGTCACATAGTGATACAGTATAACGTTATACGTTATAACGTAGAAGTACAAAACGTTTTACGTTATAACGTAGTAGTACTTAACGTTATACGTCATATAGTGATACAATGTAACGTTATACGTTATAACGTAGAAGTACATAAAGTTATCCGGTATAACGTAGTAGCACATAACGTTATACTTTACTACGTAGCATTACATAACGTCAAACGTCACATAGTGATACAATGTAACGTTATACGTTATAAAGTAGAAGTACAAAACGTTATACGTTATAACGTAGTAGTACATAACGTCAAACTTCACATAGTGATACAATATAGCGTTATACGTTACAACGTAGAAGTACAAAACGTTATACGTTATAACGTAGTAGTACATAACGTCAAACTTCACATAGTGATACAATATAGCGTTATACGTTATAACGTAGAAGTACAAAACGTTATACGTTATAACGTAGTAGTACTTAACGTTATATGTTATAGGTAGTAGTACATAACGTCATACGTCCTATAGTGATACAATGTAACGTTATACGTTATAATGTAGAAGTACAAAACGTTATACGTTATAACGCAGTAGTACATAACGTAATCCGGTATAACGTAATAGTACATATCTATATACGTCATATGGTGATGCAATATAACGTCATACGTTATAACGTAGTAGTACATAACGTTATACGTCATATAGTAGTACAATATAACGTTATACGTTATATCGTAGCAGTACATAACGTTATACGGTATAACGTAGTAACACATAACGTTATACGTTACTACGTAGTAGTACATAACGTCAAACGTCACATAGTGATACAATGTAACGTTATACGTTATAATGTAGAAGTACAAAACGTTATACGTTATAACGTAGTAGTACATAACGTCAATCGTCACATAGTGATACAGTATAACGTTATACGTTATAATGTAGAAGTACAAAACGTTATACTTTATAACGTAGTAGTACATAACGTCAAACGTCACATAGTGATACAGTATAACGTTATACGTTATAACGTAGAAGTACAAATCGTTATACGTTATAACGTAGTAGTACTTAACGTTATACGTCATATAGTGATACAATGTAATGTTATACGTTATAATGTAGAAGTACAAAACGTTATACGTTATAACGTAGCAGTACATAACGTGAAACGTCACATAGTGATGCAATATAACGTCATACGTTATAACGCAGAAGTTCATAAAGTTATCCGGTATAACGTAGTAGCACATAACGTTATACCTTACTACGTAGTATTACATAACGTCAAACGTCACATAGTGAAACAATGTAACGTTATACGTTATAATGTAGAAGTACAAAACGTTATACGTTATAACGTAGTAGTTCATAATGTCAAACGTCACATAGTGATACAGTATAACGTTATACGTTATAACGTAGAAGTACAAAACGTTTTACGTTATAACGTAGTAGTACATAACGTTATACGTTACAATGTAGTAGTACATAACGTCAAACGTCACATAGTGATACAGTATAACGTTATACGTTGTAACGTAGAAGTACAAAACGTTATACGTTATAACGTAGTAGTACATAACGTCAAACGTCACATAGTGATACAGTATAACGTTATACGTTATAACGTAGAAGTACAAAACGTTTTACGTTATAACGTAGTAGTACTTAACGTTATACGTCATATAGTGATACAATGTAACGTTATACGTTATAACGTAGAAGTACATAAAGTTATCCGGTATAACGTAGTAGCACATAACGTTATACTTTACTACGTAGCATTACATAACGTCAAACGTCACATAGTGATACAATGTAACGTTATACGTTATAAAGTAGAAGTACAAAACGTTATACGTTATAACGTAGTAGTACATAACGTCAAACTTCACATAGTGATACAATATAGCGTTATACGTTATAACGTAGAAGTACAAAACGTTATACGTTATAACGTAGTAGTACATAACGTCAAACTTCACATAGTGATACAATATAGCGTTATACGTTATAACGTAGAAGTACAAAACGTTATACGTTATAACGTAGTAGTACTTAACGTTATATGTTATAGGTAGTAGTACATAACGTCATACGTCCTATAGTGATACAATGTAACGTTATACGTTATAATGTAGAAGTACAAAACGTTATACGTTATAACGTAGTAGTACATAACGTCAATCTTCACATAGTGATACAATATAGCGTTATACGTTATAACGTAGAAGTACAAAACGTTATACGTTATAACGTAGTAGTACTTAACGTTATATGTTATAGGTAGTAGTACATAACGTCATACGTCCTATAGTGATACAATGTAACGTTATACGTTATAAACTAGTAGTACATAACGTTATACGTTACTACGTAGTAGTACATAACGTTAAACGTCACATAGTGATACAATATAACGTTATACGTTATATCGTAGAAGTACATAGCATTATACGTTATAAACTAGTAGTACATAACGTTATACGTTACAACGTAGTAGTACATAACGTCATACGTCCTATAGTGATACAATGTAACGTTATACGTTATAACGTAGTAGTATATAACGTTATACGTTATAACGTAGTAGTACATAACGTTATACGTTACTACGTAGTAGTACATAACGTCAAACGTCACATAGTGATACAACGTAACGTTATACGTTATAACGTAGTAGTATATAACGTTATACGTTATAACGTAGTAGTATATAACGTTATACGTTATAACGTAGTAGTACATAACGTCAAACGTCACATAGTGATACAATATAACATTATACGTTATATCGTAGAAGTAGATAACGTTATACGTTATAAACTAGTAGTACTTAACGTTACACGTTACTGCGTAGTAGTACATAACGATATACGTCATATAGTAGTACAATATAACGTTATACGTTATAACGTAGCAGTACATAACGTTATACGGTATAACGTAGTAGCACATAACATTATACGTTACTACGTAGTAGTACATAACGTCAAACGTCACATAGTGATACAATGTAACGTTATACGTTATAACGTAGAAGTACAAAACGTTATACGTTATAACGTAGTAGTACATAACGTCAATCTTCACATAGTGATACAATATAGCGTTATACGTTATAACGTAGAAGTACAAAACGTTATACGTTATAACGTAGTAGTACTTAACGTTATATGTTATAGGTAGTAGTACATAACGTCATACGTCCTATAGTGATACAATGTAACGTTATACGTTATAATGTAGAAGTACAAAACGTTATACGTTATAACGTAGTAGTACATAACGTAATCCGGTATAACGTAATAGTACATATCTATATACGTCATATGGTGATGCAATATAACGTCATACGTTATAACGTAGTAGTACATAACGTTATACGTCATATAGTAGTACAATATAACGTTATACGTTATAACGTAGCAGTACTTAACGTTATACGGTATAACGTAGTAGCACATAACGTTATACGTTACTACGTAGTAGTACATAACGTCAAACGTCATATAGTGATACAATGTAACCTTATACGTTATAATGTAGAAGTACAAAACGTTATACGTTATAACGTAATAGTACATATCTATATACGTCATATAGTGATGCAATATAATGTCATACGTTATAACGTAGAAGTACATAAAGTTATCCGGTATAACGTAGTAGCACATAAAGTTATACTTTACTACGTAGTAGTACATAACGTCAAACGTCACATAGTGATACAATGTAACGTTATACGTTATAATGTAGAAGTACAAAACGTTATACGTAATAACGTAGTAGTACATAACGTCAAACGTCACAAAGTGATACAATATAACGTTATACGTTATATCGTAGAAGTACATAACATTATACGTTATAAACTAGTAGTACATAACGTTATACGTTACTACGTAGTAGTACATAACGTTAAACGTCACATAGTGATACAATATAACGTTATACGTTATATCGTAGAAGTACATAACATTATACGTTATAAACTAGTAGTACATAACGTTATACGTTACAACGTAGTAGTACATAACGATATACGTCATATAGTAGTACAATATAACGTTATACGTTATAACGTAGCAGTACATAACGTTATACGGTATAACGTAGTAGCACATAACATTATACGTTACTACGTAGTAGTACATAACGTCAAACGTCACATAGTGATACAATGTAACGTTATACGTTATAACGTAGAAGTACAAAACGTTATACGTTATAACGTAGTAGTACATAACGTCAATCTTCACATAGTGATACAATATAGCGTTATACGTTATAACGTAGAAGTACAAAACGTTATACGTTATAACGTAGTAGTACTTAACGTTATACGTTACTGCGTAGTAGTACATAACGACATACGTCATATAGTAGTACAATATAACGTTATACGTTATATCGTAGCAGTACATAACGTTATACGGTATAACGTAGTAGCACATAACATTATACGTTACTACGTAGTAGTACATAACGTCAAACGTCACATAGTGATACAATGTAACGTTATTCGTTACAATGTAGAAGTACAAAACGTTATACGTCATATAGTGGTACAATATAACGTTATACGTCATAATATAGTACTACATAACGCTAAAAGTCACATAGTGATACAATATAACGTTATACGTCATAATATCGTACTACATAACGCTAAAAGTCACATAGTGATACAATATAACGTTATACGTTATAACGTATAAGTACATAACGTTATACGTTATAAAGTAGTAGTACATAACGTTACACGTTACAACGTAGTAGTACATAACGTCATACGTCCTATAGTGATACAATGTAACGTTATACGTTATAACGTAGTAGTATATAACGTTATACGTTATAACGTAGTAGTACATAACGTCAAACGTCACATAGTGATACAATATAACGTTATACGTTATATCGTAGAAGTACATAACGTTATACGTTATAAACTAGTAGTACATAACGTTATACGTTACAACGTAGTAGTACATAACGTCAAACGTCACATAGTGATACAATATAACGTTATACGTTATATCGTAGAAGTACATAACGTTATACGTTATAAACTAGTAGTACTTAACGTTATACGTTACTGCGTAGTAGTACATAACGACATACGTCATATAGTAGTACAATATAACGTTATACGTTATATCGTAGCAGTACATAACGTTATACGGTATAACGTAGTAGCACATAACGTTATACGTTACTACGTAGTAGTACATAACGTCAAACGTCACATAGTGATACAATGTAACGTTATACGTTATAATGTAGAAGTACAAAACGTTATACGTTATAACGTAGTAGTACATAACGTCAATCGTCACATAGTGATACAGTATAACGTTATACGTTATAACGTAGAAGTACAAAACGTTTTACGTTATAACGTAGTAGTACTTAACGTTATACGTCATATAGTGATACAATGTAACGTTATACGTTATAACGTAGAAGTACATAAAGTTATCCGGTATAACGTAGTAGCACATAACGTTATACTTTACTACGTAGCATTACATAACGTCAAACGTCACATAGTGATACAATGTAACGTTATACGTTATAAAGTAGAAGTACAAAACGTTATACGTTATAACGTAGTAGTACATAACGTCAAACTTCACATAGTGATACAATATAGCGTTATACGTTATAACGTAGAAGTACAAAACGTTATACGTTATAACGTAGTAGTACATAACGTCAAACTTCACATAGTGATACAATATAGCGTTATACGTTATAACGTAGAAGTACAAAACGTTATACGTTATAACGTAGTAGTACTTAACGTTATATGTTATAGGTAGTAGTACATAACGTCATACGTCCTATAGTGATACAATGTAACGTTATACGTTATAATGTAGAAGTACAAAACGTTACACGTTATAACGTAGTAGTACATAACGTCAATCTTCACATAGTGATACAATATAGCGTTATACGTTATAACGTAGAAGTACAAAACGTTATACGTTATAACGTAGTAGTACTTAACGTTATATGTTATAGGTAGTAGTACATAACGTCATACGTCCTATAGTGATACAATGTAACGTTATACGTTATAAACTAGTAGTACATAACGTTATACGTTACTACGTAGTAGTACATAACGTTAAACGTCACATAGTGATACAATATAACGTTATACGTTATATCGTAGAAGTACATAGCATTATACGTTATAAACTAGTAGTACATAACGTTATACGTTACAACGTAGTAGTACATAACGTCATACGTCCTATAGTGATACAATGTAACGTTATACGTTATAACGTAGTAGTATATAACGTTATACGTTATAACGTAGTAGTACATAACGTTATACGTTACTACGTAGTAGTACATAACGTCAAACGTCACATAGTGATACAACGTAACGTTATACGTTATAACGTAGTAGTATATAACGTTATACGTTATAACGTAGTAGTATATAACGTTATACGTTATAACGTAGTAGTACATAACGTCAAACGTCACATAGTGATACAATATAACATTATACGTTATATCGTAGAAGTA
This sequence comes from Bombus terrestris, assembly GCF_910591885.1. NCBI lineage: Eukaryota > Metazoa > Arthropoda > Insecta > Hymenoptera > Apidae > Bombus > Bombus terrestris. The sequence continues at coordinate 4,142,196 of NW_025963555.1, forward strand.
GATAACGTTATACGTTATAAACTAGTAGTACTTAACGTTACACGTTACTGCGTAGTAGTACATAACGATATACGTCATATAGTAGTACAATATAACGTTATACGTTATAACGTAGCAGTACATAACGTTATACGGTATAACGTAGTAGCACATAACATTATACGTTACTACGTAGTAGTACATAACGTCAAACGTCACATAGTGATACAATGTAACGTTATACGTTATAACGTAGAAGTACAAAACGTTATACGTTATAACGTAGTAGTACATAACGTCAATCTTCACATAGTGATACAATATAGCGTTATACGTTATAACGTAGAAGTACAAAACGTTATACGTTATAACGTAGTAGTACTTAACGTTATATGTTATAGGTAGTAGTACATAACGTCATACGTCCTATAGTGATACAATGTAACGTTATACGTTATAATGTAGAAGTACAAAACGTTATACGTTATAACGTAGTAGTACATAACGTAATCCGGTATAACGTAATAGTACATATCTATATACGTCATATGGTGATGCAATATAACGTCATACGTTATAACGTAGTAGTACATAACGTTATACGTCATATAGTAGTACAATATAACGTTATACGTTATAACGTAGCAGTACTTAACGTTATACGGTATAACGTAGTAGCACATAACGTTATACGTTACTACGTAGTAGTACATAACGTCAAACGTCATATAGTGATACAATGTAACCTTATACGTTATAATGTAGAAGTACAAAACGTTATACGTTATAACGTAATAGTACATATCTATATACGTCATATAGTGATGCAATATAATGTCATACGTTATAACGTAGAAGTACATAAAGTTATCCGGTATAACGTAGTAGCACATAAAGTTATACTTTACTACGTAGTAGTACATAACGTCAAACGTCACATAGTGATACAATGTAACGTTATACGTTATAATGTAGAAGTACAAAACGTTATACGTAATAACGTAGTAGTACATAACGTCAAACGTCACAAAGTGATACAATATAACGTTATACGTTATATCGTAGAAGTACATAACATTATACGTTATAAACTAGTAGTACATAACGTTATACGTTACTACGTAGTAGTACATAACGTTAAACGTCACATAGTGATACAATATAACGTTATACGTTATATCGTAGAAGTACATAACATTATACGTTATAAACTAGTAGTACATAACGTTATACGTTACAACGTAGTAGTACATAACGATATACGTCATATAGTAGTACAATATAACGTTATACGTTATAACGTAGCAGTACATAACGTTATACGGTATAACGTAGTAGCACATAACATTATACGTTACTACGTAGTAGTACATAACGTCAAACGTCACATAGTGATACAATGTAACGTTATACGTTATAACGTAGAAGTACAAAACGTTATACGTTATAACGTAGTAGTACATAACGTCAATCTTCACATAGTGATACAATATAGCGTTATACGTTATAACGTAGAAGTACAAAACGTTATACGTTATAACGTAGTAGTACTTAACGTTATACGTTATAGGTAGTAGTACATAACGTCATACGTCCTATAGTGATACAATGTAACGTTATTCGTTACAATGTAGAAGTACAAAACGTTATACGTCATATAGTGGTACAATATAACGTTATACGTCATAATATAGTACTACATAACGCTAAAAGTCACATAGTGATACAATATAACGTTATACGTCATAATATCGTACTACATAACGCTAAAAGTCACATAGTGATACAATATAACGTTATACGTTATAACGTAGAAGTACATAACGTTATACGTTATAAAGTAGTAGTACATAACGTTACACGTTACAACGTAGTAGTACATAACGTCATACGTCCTATAGTGATACAATGTAACGTTATACGTTATAACGTAGTAGTATATAACGTTATACGTTATAACGTAGTAGTACATAACGTCAAACGTCACATAGTGATACAATATAACGTTATACGTTATATCGTAGAAGTACATAACGTTATACGTTATAAACTAGTAGTACATAACGTTATACGTTACAACGTAGTAGTACATAACGTCAAACGTCACATAGTGATACAATATAACGTTATACGTTATATCGTAGAAGTACATAACGTTATACGTTATAAACTAGTAGTACTTAACGTTATACGTTACTGCGTAGTAGTACATAACGACATACGTCATATAGTAGTACAATATAACGTTATACGTTATATCGTAGCAGTACATAACGTTATACGGTATAACGTAGTAGCACATAACGTTATACGTTACTACGTAGTAGTACATAACGTCAAACGTCACATAGTGATACAATGTAACGTTATACGTTATAATGTAGAAGTACAAAACGTTATACGTTATAACGTAGTAGTACATAACGTCAATCGTCACATAGTGATACAGTATAACGTTATACGTTATAATGTAGAAGTACAAAACGTTATACTTTATAACGTAGTAGTACATAACGTCAAACGTCACATAGTGATACAGTATAACGTTATACGTTATAACGTAGAAGTACAAATCGTTATACGTTATAACGTAGTAGTACTTAACGTTATACGTCATATAGTGATACAATGTAATGTTATACGTTATAATGTAGAAGTACAAAACGTTATACGTTATAACGTAGCAGTACATAACGTGAAACGTCACATAGTGATGCAATATAACGTCATACGTTATAACGCAGAAGTACATAAAGTTATCCGGTATAACGTAGTAGCACATAACGTTATACCTTACTACGTAGTATTACATAACGTCAAACGTCACATAGTGAAACAATGTAACGTTATACGTTATAATGTAGAAGTACAAAACGTTATACGTTATAACGTAGTAGTTCATAATGTCAAACGTCACATAGTGATACAGTATAACGTTATACGTTATAACGTAGAAGTACAAAACGTTTTACGTTATAACGTAGTAGTACATAACGTTATACGTTACAATGTAGTAGTACATAACGTCAAACGTCACATAGTGATACAGTATAACGTTATACGTTGTAACGTAGAAGTACAAAACGTTATACGTTATAACGTAGTAGTACATAACGTCAAACGTCACATAGTGATACAGTATAACGTTATACGTTATAACGTAGAAGTACAAAACGTTTTACGTTATAACGTAGTAGTACTTAACGTTATACGTCATATAGTGATACAATGTAACGTTATACGTTATAACGTAGAAGTACATAAAGTTATCCGGTATAACGTAGTAGCACATAACGTTATACTTTACTACGTAGCATTACATAACGTCAAACGTCACATAGTGATACAATGTAACGTTATACGTTATAAAGTAGAAGTACAAAACGTTATACGTTATAACGTAGTAGTACATAACGTCAAACTTCACATAGTGATACAATATAGCGTTATACGTTATAACGTAGAAGTACAAAACGTTATACGTTATAACGTAGTAGTACATAACGTCAAACTTCACATAGTGATACAATATAGCGTTATACGTTATAACGTAGAAGTACAAAACGTTATACGTTATAACGTAGTAGCACTTAACGTTATATGTTATAGGTAGTAGTACATAACGTCATACGTCCTATAGTGATACAATGTAACGTTATACGTTATAATGTAGAAGTACAAAACGTTATACGTTATAACGTAGTAGTACATAACGTAATCCGGTATAACGTAATAGTACATATCTATATACGTCATATGGTGATGCAATATAACGTCATACGTTATAACGTAGTAGTACATAACGTTATACGTCATATAGTAGTACAATATAACGTTATACGTTATAACGTAGCAGTACTTAACGTTATACGGTATAACGTAGTAGCACATAACGTTATACGTTACTACGTAGTAGTACATAACGTCAAACGTCACATAGTGATACAATGTAACCTTATACGTTATAATGTAGAAGTACAAAACGTTATACGTTATAACGTAATAGTACATATCTATATACGTCATATAGTGATGCAATATAATGTCATACGTTATAACGTAGAAGTACATAAAGTTATCCGGTATAACGTAGTAGCACATAAAGTTATACTTTACTACGTAGTAGTACATAACGTCAAACGTCACATAGTGATACAATGTAACGTTATACGTTATAAACTAGTAGTACATAACGTTATACGTTACTACGTAGTAGTACATAACGTTAAACGTCACATAGTGATACAATATAACGTTATACGTTATATCGTAGAAGTACATAACATTATACGTTATAAACTAGTAGTACATAACGTTATACGTTACAACGTAGTAGTACATAACGTCATACGTCCTATAGTGATACAATGTAACGTTATACGTTATAACGTAGTAGTATATAACGTTATACGTTATAACGTAGTAGTACATAACGTTATACGTTACTACGTAGTAGTACATAACGTCAAACGTCACATAGTGATACAATGTAACGTTATACGTTATAACGTAGTAGTATATAACGTTATACGTTATAACGTAGTAGTATATAACGTTATACGTTATAACGTAGTAGTACATAACGTCAAACGTCACATAGTGATACAATATAACATTATACGTTATATCGTAGAAGTAGATAACGTTATACGTTATAAACTAGTAGTACTTAACGTTACACGTTACTGCGTAGTAGTACATAACGTCAAACGTCACATAGTGAAACAATGTAACGTTATACGTTATAATGTAGAAGTACAAAACGTTATACGTTATAACGTAGTAGTTCATAATGTCAAACGTCACATAGTGATACAGTATAACGTTATACGTTATAACGTAGAAGTACAAAACGTTTTACGTTATAACGTAGTAGTACATAACGTTATACGTTACAATGTAGTAGTACATAACGTCAAACGTCACATAGTGATACAGTATAACGTTATACGTTATAATGTAGAAGTACAAAACGTTATACTTTATAACGTAGTAGTACATAACGTCAAACGTCACATAGTGATACAGTATAACGTTATACGTTATAACGTAGAAGTACAAATCGTTATACGTTATAACGTAGTAGTACTTAACGTTATACGTCATATAGTGATACAATGTAATGTTATACGTTATAATGTAGAAGTACAAAACGTTATACGTTATAACGTAGTAGTACATAACGTCAATCGTCACATAGTGATACAGTATAACGTTATACGTTATAATGTAGAAGTACAAAACGTTATACTTTATAACGTAGTAGTACATAACGTCAAACGTCACATAGTGATACAGTATAACGTTATACGTTATAACGTAGAAGTACAAATCGTTATACGTTATAACGTAGTAGTACTTAACGTTATACGTCATATAGTGATACAATGTAATGTTATACGTTATAATGTAGAAGTACAAAACGTTATACGTTATAACGTAGCAGTACATAACGTGAAACGTCACATAGTGATGCAATATAACGTCATACGTTATAACGCAGAAGTACATAAAGTTATCCGGTATAACGTAGTAGCACATAACGTTATACCTTACTACGTAGTATTACATAACGTCAAACGTCACATAGTGAAACAATGTAACGTTATACGTTATAATGTAGAAGTACAAAACGTTATACGTTATAACGTAGTAGTTCATAATGTCAAACGTCACATAGTGATACAGTATAACGTTATACGTTATAACGTAGAAGTACAAAACGTTTTACGTTATAACGTAGTAGTACATAACGTTATACGTTACAATGTAGTAGTACATAACGTCAAACGTCACATAGTGATACAGTATAACGTTATACGTTGTAACGTAGAAGTACAAAACGTTATACGTTATAACGTAGTAGTACATAACGTCAAACGTCACATAGTGATACAGTATAACGTTATACGTTATAACGTAGAAGTACAAAACGTTTTACGTTATAACGTAGTAGTACTTAACGTTATACGTCATATAGTGATACAATGTAACGTTATACGTTATAACGTAGAAGTACATAAAGTTATCCGGTATAACGTAGTAGCACATAACGTTATACTTTACTACGTAGCATTACATAACGTCAAACGTCACATAGTGATACAATGTAACGTTATACGTTATAAAGTAGAAGTACAAAACGTTATACGTTATAACGTAGTAGTACATAACGTCAAACTTCACATAGTGATACAATATAGCGTTATACGTTATAACGTAGAAGTACAAAACGTTATACGTTATAACGTAGTAGTACATAACGTCAAACTTCACATAGTGATACAATATAGCGTTATACGTTATAACGTAGAAGTACAAAACGTTATACGTTATAACGTAGTAGCACTTAACGTTATATGTTATAGGTAGTAGTACATAACGTCATACGTCCTATAGTGATACAATGTAACGTTATACGTTATAATGTAGAAGTACAAAACGTTATACGTTATAACGTAGTAGTACATAACGTAATCCGGTATAACGTAATAGTACATATCTATATACGTCATATGGTGATGCAATATAACGTCATACGTTATAACGTAGTAGTACATAACGTTATACGTCATATAGTAGTACAATATAACGTTATACGTTATAACGTAGCAGTACTTAACGTTATACGGTATAACGTAGTAGCACATAACGTTATACGTTACTACGTAGTAGTACATAACGTCAAACGTCACATAGTGATACAATGTAACCTTATACGTTATAATGTAGAAGTACAAAACGTTATACGTTATAACGTAATAGTACATATCTATATACGTCATATAGTGATGCAATATAATGTCATACGTTATAACGTAGAAGTACATAAAGTTATCCGGTATAACGTAGTAGCACATAAAGTTATACTTTACTACGTAGTAGTACATAACGTCAAACGTCACATAGTGATACAATGTAACGTTATACGTTATAAACTAGTAGTACATAACGTTATACGTTACTACGTAGTAGTACATAACGTTAAACGTCACATAGTGATACAATATAACGTTATACGTTATATCGTAGAAGTACATAACATTATACGTTATAAACTAGTAGTACATAACGTTATACGTTACAACGTAGTAGTACATAACGTCATACGTCCTATAGTGATACAATGTAACGTTATACGTTATAACGTAGTAGTATATAACGTTATACGTTATAACGTAGTAGTACATAACGTTATACGTTACTACGTAGTAGTACATAACGTCAAACGTCACATAGTGATACAATGTAACGTTATACGTTATAACGTAGTAGTATATAACGTTATACGTTATAACGTAGTAGTATATAACGTTATACGTTATAACGTAGTAGTACATAACGTCAAACGTCACATAGTGATACAATATAACATTATACGTTATATCGTAGAAGTAGATAACGTTATACGTTATAAACTAGTAGTACTTAACGTTACACGTTACTGCGTAGTAGTACATAACGATATACGTCATATAGTAGTACAATATAACGTTATACGTTATAACGTAGCAGTACATAACGTTATACGGTATAACGTAGTAGCACATAACATTATACGTTACTACGTAGTAGTACATAACGTCAAACGTCACATAGTGATACAATGTAACGTTATACGTTATAACGTAGAAGTACAAAACGTTATACGTTATAACGTAGTAGTACATAACGTCAATCTTCACATAGTGATACAATATAGCGTTATACGTTATAACGTAGAAGTACAAAACGTTATACGTTATAACGTAGTAGTACTTAACGTTATACGTTATAGGTAGTAGTACATAACGTCATACGTCCTATAGTGATACAATGTAACGTTATTCGTTACAATGTAGAAGTACAAAACGTTATACGTCATATAGTGGTACACTATAACGTTATACGTCATAATATAGTACTACATAACGCTAAAAGTCACATAGTGATACAATATAACGTTATACGTTATAACGTAGAAGTACAAAACGTTATACGTTATAACGTAGTAGTACATAACGTCATACGTCCTATGGTGATACAATGTAACGTTATACGTTATAATGTAGTAGTATATAACGTCAAACGTCACATAGTGATACAATATAACGTTATACGTCATAATATCGTACTACATAACGCTAAAAGTCACATAGTGATACAATATAACGTTATACGTTATAACGTAGAAGTACATAACGTTATACGTTATAAAGTAGTAGTACATAACGTTACACGTTACAACGTAGTAGTACATAACGTCATACGTCCTATAGTGATACAATGTAACGTTATACGTTATAACGTAGTAGTATATAACGTTATACGTTATAACGTAGTAGTACATAACGTCAAACGTCACATAGTGATACAATATAACGTTATACGTTATATCGTAGAAGTACATAACGTTATACGTTATAAACTAGTAGTACATAACGTTATACGTTACAACGTAGTAGTACATAACGTCAAACGTCACATAGTGATACAATATAACGTTATACGTTATATCGTAGAAGTACATAACGTTATACGTTATAAACTAGTAGTACTTAACGTTATACGTTACTGCGTAGTAGTACATAACGACATACGTCATATAGTGATACAATGTAACGTTATACGTTATAATGTAGAAGTACAAAACGTTATACGTTATAACGTAGTAGTACATAACGTCAATCGTCACATAGTGATACAGTATAACGTTATACGTTATAATGTAGAAGTACAAAACGTTATACTTTATAACGTAGTAGTACATAACGTCAAACGTCACATAGTGATACAGTATAACGTTATACGTTATAACGTAGAAGTACAAATCGTTATACGTTATAACGTAGTAGTACTTAACGTTATACGTCATATAGTAATACAATGTAATGTTATACGTTATAATGTAGAAGTACAAAACGTTATACGTTATAACGTAGTAGTACATAACGTGAAACGTCACATAGTGATGCAATATAACGTCATACGTTATAACGCAGAAGTACATAAAGTTATCCGGTATAACGTAGTAGCACATAACGTTATACTTTACTACGTAGTATTACATAACGTCAAACGTCACATAGTGATACAATGTAACGTTATACGTTATAATGTAGAATTACAAAACGTTATACGTTATAACGTAGTAGTTCATAATGTCAAACGTCACATAGTGATACAGTATAACGTTATACGTTATAAAGTAGAAGTACAAAACTTTATACGTTATAACGTAGAAGTACATAACGTTATACGTTATAAAGTAGTAGTACATAACGTTATACGTTACAATGTAGTAGTACATAACGTCAAACGTCACATAGTGATACAGTATAACGCTATACGTTATAACGTAGAAGTACAAAACGTTATACGTTATAACGTAGTACTACATAACGTTATCCGGTATAACGAAATAGTACATATCTATATACGTCATATAGTGATGCAATATAACGTCATACGTTATTACGTAGAAGTATATAACGTTATACATTATAAAGTAGTAGTACATAACGTTATACGTTACTACGTAGTAGTACATAACGTCATACGTCCTATAGTGATACAATCTAACGTTATACGTTATAACGTAGTAATACTTAACGTTATACGTTACTGCGTAGTAGTACATAACGTTATACGTCATATAGTGGTACAATATAACGTTATACGTCATAATATAGTACTACATAACGCTAAAAGTCACATAGTGATACAATATAACGTTATACGTTATAACGTAGAAGTACAAAACGTTATACGTTATAACGTAGTAGTACATAACGTCATACGTCCTATGGTGATACAATGTAACGTTATACGTTATAACGTAGTAGTATATAACGTTATACGTTATAACGTAGTAGTACATAACGTCAAACGTCACATAGTGATACAATATAACGTTATACGTCATAATATCGTACTACATAACGCTAAAAGTCACATAGTGATACAATATAACGTTATACGTTATAACGTAGAAGTACATAACGTTATACGTTATAAAGTAGTAGTACATAACGTTACACGTTACAACGTAGTAGTACACAACGTCATACGTCCTATAGTGATACAATGTAACGTTATACGGTATAACGTAGTAGTATATAACGTTATACGTTACAACGTAGTAGTACATAACGTCAAATGTCACATAGTGATACAATATAACGTTATACGTTATATCGTAGAAGTACATAACGTTATACGTTATAAACTAGTAGTACTTAACGTTATACGTTACTGCCTAGTAGTACATAACGACATACGTCATATAGTAGTACAATATAACGTTATGCGTTATATCGTAGCAGTACATAACATTATACGGTATAACGTAGTAGCACATAACGTTATACGTTACTACGTAGTAGTACATAACGTCAATCGTCACATAGTGATACAGTATAACGTTATACGTTATAATGTAGAAGTACAAAACGTTATACTTTATAACGTAGTAGTACATAACGTCAAACGTCACATAGTGGTACAGTATAACGTTATACGTTATAACGTAGAAGTACAAATCGTTATACGTTATAACGTAGTAGTACTTAACGTTATACGTCATATAGTAATACAATGTAATGTTATACGTTATAATGTAGAAGTACAAAACGTTATACGTTATAACGTAGTAGTACATAACGTGAAACGTCACATAGTGATGCAATATAACGTCATACGTTATAACGCAGAAGTACATAAAGTTATCCGGTATAACGTAGTAGCACATAACGTTATACTTTACTACGTAGTATTACATAACGTCAAACGTCACATAGTGATACAATGTAACGTTATACGTTATAATGTAGAAGTACAAAACGTTATACGTTATAACGTAGTAGTTCATAATGTCAAACGTCACATAGTGATACAGTATAACGTTATACGTTATAAAGTAGAAGTACAAAACTTTATACGTTATAACGTAGAAGTACATAACGTTATACGTTATAAAGTAGTAGTACATAAGGTTATACGTTACAATGTAGTAGTACATAACGTCAAACGTCACATAGTGATACAGTATAACGCTATACGTTATAACGTAGAAGTACAAAACGTTATACGTTATAACGTAGTAGTACATAACGTCAAACGTCACATAGTGATACAGTATAACGTTATACGTTATAACGTAGAAGTACAAAACGTTATACGTTATAACGTAGTAGTACTTAACGTTATACGTCATATAGTGATACAATGTAACGTTATACGTTATAACGTAGAAGTACATAAAGTTATCCGGTATAACGTAGTAGCACATAACGTTATACTTTACTACGTAGTATTACATAACGTCAAACGTCACATAGTGATACAATGTAACGTTATACGTTATAAAGTAGAAGTACAAAACGTTATACGTTATAACGTAGTAGTACATGATGTCAAACGTCAAATAGTGATACAGTATAACGTTATACGTTATAACGTAGAAGTACAAAACTTTATACGTTATAACGTAGTAGTACTTAACGTTATACGTTACTGCGTAGTAATACATAACGTTATACGTCATATAGTGGTACAATATAACGTTATACGTTATAACGTAACAGTACATAACGTTATACGGTATAACGTAGTAGCACATAACGTTATACGTTACTACGTAGTAGTACATAACGTCAAACGTAACATAGTGATACAATGTAACGTTATACGTTATAATGTAGAAGTACAAAACGTTATACGTTATAACGTAATAGTACATATCTATATACGTCATATAGTGATGCAATATAATGTCATACGTTATAACGTAGAAGTACATAAAGTTATCCGGTATAACGTAGTAGCACATAACGTTATACTTTACTACGTAGTATTACATAACGTCAAACGTCACATAGTGATACAATGTAACGTTATACGTTATAATGTAGAAGTACAAAACGTTATACGTTATAACGTAGTAGTACATAATGTCAAACGTCACATAGTGAAACAATATAACGTTATACGTTATAACGTAGAAGTACAAAACTTTATACGTTATAACGTAGTAGTACTTAACGTTATACGTTACTGCGTAGTAGTACATAACGTTATACGTCAAATAGTAGTACAAAATAACGATATACGTTATAACGTAGCAGTACATAACGTTATACGGTATAACGTAGTAGCACATAACGTTATACGTTACTACGTAGTAGTACATAACGTCAAACGTCACATAGTGATACAATGTAACGTTATACGTTATAATGTAGAAGTACAAAACGTTATACGTTATAACGTAGTAGTACATAACGTCAAACGTCACATAGTGATACAGTATAACGTTGTACGTTATAATGTAGAAGTACAAAACGTTATACTTTATAACGTAGTAGTACATAACGTCAAACGTCACATAGTGATACAGTATAACGTTATACGTTATAACGTAAAAGTACAAAACGTTATACGTTATAACGTAGTAGTACTTAACGTTATACGTCATATAGTGATACAATGTAACGTTATACGTTATAATGTAGAAGTACAGAACGTTATACGTTATAACGTAGTAGTACATAACGTGAAACGTCACATAGTGATGCAATATAACGTCATACGTTATAACGTAGAAGTACATAAAGTTATCCGGTATAACGTAGTAGCACGTAACGTTATACTTTACTACGTAGTATTACATAACGTCAAACGTCACATAGTGATACAATGTAACGTTATACGTTATAATGTAGAAGTACAAAACGTTATACGTTATAACGTAGTAGTACATAATGTCAAACGTCACATAGTGATACAGTATAACGTTATACGTTATAACTTAGAAGTACAAAACGTTATACTTTATAACGTAGTAGTACATAACGTCAAACGTCACATAGTGATACAGTATAACGTTATACGTTATAACGTAGAAGTACAAAACGTTATACGTTATAACGAAGTAGTACATAACGTCAATCGTCACATAGTGATATAGTATAACGTTATACGTTATAACGTAGAAGTACAAAACTTTATACGTTATAACGTAGTAGTACTTAACGTTATACGTTACTGCGTAGTAGTACATAACGTTATACGTCAAATAGTAGTACAATATAACGTTATACGTTATAACGTAGCAGTACATAACGTTATACGGTATAACGTAGTAGCACATAACGTTATACGTTACTACTTAGTAGTACATAACGTCAAACGTCACATAGTGGTACAATGTAACGTTATACGTTATAATGTAGAAGTACAAAACGTTATACGTTATAACGTAGTAGTACATAACGTCAAACGTCACATAGTTATACAGTATAACGTTGTACGTTATAATGTAGAAGTACAAAACGTTATACTTTATAACGTAGTAGTACATAACTTCAAACGTCACATAGTGATACAGTATAACGTTATACGTTATAACGTAAAAGTACAAAACGTTATACGTTATAACGTAGTAGTACTTAACGTTATACGTCATATAGTGATACAATGTAACGTTATACGTTATAATGTAGAAGTACAAAACGTTATACGTTATAACGTAGTTGTACATAACGTGAAACGTCACATAGTGATGCAATATAACGTCATACGTTATAACGTAGAAGTACAAAACGTTATACGTTATAACGTAGTAGTACTTAACGTTATACGTCATATAGTGATACAATGTAACGTTATACTTTATAACGTAGAAGTACATAAAGTTATCCGGTATAACGTAGTAGCACATAACGTTATACTTTACTACCTTGTATTACATAACGCCAAACGTCACATAGTGATACAATGTAACGTTATACGTTATACAGTAGAAGTACAAAACGTTATACGTTATAACGTAGTAGTACATAATGTCAAACGTCAAATAGTGATACAGTATAACGTTATACGTTATAATGTAGAAGTACAAAACGTTATACGTTATAACGTAGTAGTACATAATGTCAAACGTCACATAGTGATACAGTATAACGTTATACGTTATAACGTAGAAGTACAAAGCTTTACACGTTATAACGTAGTAGTAGTTAACGTTATACGTTACTGCGTAGTAGTGCATAACGTTATACGTTACTACGTAGTAGTACATAACGTCAAACGTCACATAGTGATACAATGTAACGTTATACGTTATAATGTAGAAGTACAAAACGTTATACGTTATAACGTAATAGTACATATCTATATACGTCATATAGTGATGCAATATAATGTCATACGTTATAACGTAGAAGTACATAAAGTTATCCGGTATAACGTAGTAGCACATAACGTTATACTTTACTACGTAGTATTACATAACGTCAAACGTCACATAGTGATACAATGTAACGTTATACGTTATAATGTAGAAGTACAAAACGTTATACGTTATAACGTAGTAGTACATAATGTCAAACGTCACATAGTGAAACAATATAACGTTATACGTTATAACGTAGAAGTACAAAACTTTATACGTTATAACGTAGTAGTACTTAACGTTATACGTCATATAGTGATACAATGTAACGTTATACGTTATAATGTAGAAGTACAGAACGTTATACGTTATAACGTAGTAGTACATAACGTGAAACGTCACATAGTGATGCAATATAACGTCATACGTTATAACGTAGAAGTACATAAAGTTATCCGGTATAACGTAGTAGCACGTAACGTTATACTTTACTACGTAGTATTACATAACGTCAAACGTCACATAGTGATACAATGTAACGTTATACGTTATAATGTAGAAGTACAAAACGTTATACGTTATAACGTAGTAGTACATAATGTCAAACGTCACATAGTGATACAGTATAACGTTATACGTTATAACTTAGAAGTACAAAACGTTATACTTTATAACGTAGTAGTACATAACGTCAAACGTCACATAGTGATACAGTATAACGTTATACGTTATAACGTAGAAGTACAAAACGTTATACGTTATAACGAAGTAGTACATAACGTCAAACGTCACATAGTGATATAGTATAACGTTATACGTTATAACGTAGAAGTACAAAACTTTATACGTTATAACGTAGTAGTACTTAACGTTATACGTTACTGCGTAGTAGTACATAACGTTATACGTCAAATAGTAGTACAATATAACGTTATACGTTATAACGTAGCAGTACATAACGTTATACGGTATAACGTAGTAGCACATAACGTTATACGTTACTACGTAGTAGTACATAACGTCAAACGTCACATAGTGGTACAATGTAACGTTATACGTTATAATGTAGAAGTACAAAACGTTATACGTTATAACGTAGTAGTACATAACGTCAAACGTCACATAGTTATACAGTATAACGTTGTACGTTATAATGTAGAAGTACAAAACGTTATACTTTATAACGTAGTAGTACATAACTTCAAACGTCACATAGTGATACAGTATAACGTTATACGTTATAACGTAAAAGTACAAAACGTTATACGTTATAACGTAGTAGTACTTAACGTTATACGTCATATAGTGATACAATGTAACGTTATACGTTATAATGTAGAAGTACAAAACGTTATACGTTATAACGTAGTTGTACATAACGTGAAACGTCACATAGTGATGCAATATAACGTCATACGTTATAACGTAGAAGTACAAAACGTTATACGTTATAACGTAGTAGTACTTAACGTTATACGTCATATAGTGATACAATGTAACGTTATACTTTATAACGTAGAAGTACATAAAGTTATCCGGTATAACGTAGTAGCACATAACGTTATACTTTACTACCTTGTATTACATAACGCCAAACGTCACATAGTGATACAATGTAACGTTATACGTTATACAGTAGAAGTACAAAACGTTATACGTTATAACGTAGTAGTACATAATGTCAAACGTCAAATAGTGATACAGTATAACGTTATACGTTATAATGTAGAAGTACAAAACGTTATACGTTATAACGTAGTAGTACATAATGTCAAACGTCACATAGTGATACAGTATAACGTTATACGTTATAACGTAGAAGTACAAAGCTTTACACGTTATAACGTAGTAGTAGTTAACGTTATACGTTACTGCGTAGTAGTACATAACGTTATACGTTACTACGTAGTAGTACATAACGTCAAACGTCACATAGTGATACAATGTAACGTTATACGTTATAATGTAGAAGTACAAAACGTTATACGTTATAACGTAGTAGTACATAACGTCAAACGTCACATAGTGATACAGTATAACGTTATACGTTATAATGTAGAAGTACAAAACGTTATACTTTATAACGTAGTAGTACATAACGTTAAACGTTACAACGTAGTAGTACATAACGTCAAACGTCACATAGTGATACAGTATAACGTTATACGTTATAATGTAGAAGTACAAAACGTTATACTTTATAACGTAGTAGTGCATAACGTTAAACGTTACAACGTAGTAGTACATAACGTCATACGTCCTATAGTGATGCAATGTGACTTTATACGTTATAACGTAGTATTATATAACGTTATACGTTATAACGTAGTAGTACATAACGTCATACGTCCTATGGTGATACAATGTAACGTTATACGTTATAACGTAGTAGTATATAACGTTATACGTTATAACGTAGTAGTACATAACGTCAAACGTCACATAGTGATACAATATAACGTTATACGTTATAATGTAGAAGTACAAAACGTTATACTTTATAACGTAGTAGTACATAACGTTAAACGTTACAACGTAGTAGTACATAACGTCATACGTCACATAGTGATACAATGTAACGTTATACGTTATAATGTAGAAGTACAAAACGTTCTACGTTATAACGTAGTAGTACATAACGTTAAACGTTACAACGTAGTAGTACATAACGTCATACGTCCTACAGTGATACAATGTGACTTTATACGTTATAACGTAGTATTATATAACGTTATACGCTTATAACGTAGCAGTACATAACGTTATACGGTATAACGTAGTAGCACATAACGTTATACGTTACTACGTAGTAGTAAATAACGTCAAACGTCACATAGTGATACAATGTAACGTTATACGTTATAATGTAGAAGTACAAAACGTTATACGTTATAACGTAGTAGTACATAACGTCAAACGTCACATAGTGATACAGTATAACGTTATACGTTATAATGTAGAAGTACAAAACGTTATACTTTATAACGTAGTAGTACATAACGTTAAACGTTACGACGTAGTAGTACATTACGTCATACGTCCTATAGTGATACAATGTGACTTTATACGTTATAACGTAGTATTATATAACGTTATACGTTATAACGTAGTAGTACATAACGTCATACGTCCTATGGTGATACAATGTAACGTTATACGTTATAACGTAGTAGTATATAACGTTATACGTTATAACGTAGTAGTACATAACGTCAAACGTCACATAGTGATACAATATAACGTTATACGTTATAACGTAGAAGTACATAACGTTATACGTTATAAAGTAGTAGTACATAACGTTATACGTTACAACGTAGTAGTACATAACGTCATACGTCCTATAGTGATACAATGTAACGTTATACGTTATAACGTAGTAGTATATAACGTTATACGTTATAACGTAGTAGTACATAACGTCAAACGTCACATAGTGATACAATATAACGTTATACGTTATATCGTAGAAGTACATAACGCTATACGTTATAAACTAGTAGTACATAACGTTATACGTTACAACGTAGTAGTAAATAACGTCATACGTCCTATAGTGATACAATGTAACGTTATACGTTATAACGTAGTAGTATATAACGTTATACGTTATAACGTAGTAGTACATAACGTTATATGTTACTACGTAGTAGTACATAACGTCAAACGTCACATAGTGATACAATGTAACGTTATACGTTATAACGTAGTAGTATATAACGTTATACGTTATAACGTAGTAGTACATAACGTCAAACGTCACATAGTGATACAATATAACGTTATACGTTATATCGTAGAAGTAGATAACGTTATACGTTATAAACTAGTAGTACTTAACGTTACACGATACTGCGTAGTAGTACTTAACGATATACGTCATATAGTAGTACAATATAACGTTATACGTTATAACGTAGCAGTACATAACGTTATACGGTATAACGTAGTAGCACATAACGTTATACGTTACTACGTATTAGTACATAACGTCAAACGTCACATAGTGATACAATGTAACGTTATACGTTATAATGTATAAGTACAAAACGTTATACGTTATAACGTAGTAGTACATAACGTCAAAAGTCACATAGTGATACAGTATAACGCTATACGTTATAACGCAGAAGTACAAAACGTTATACGTTATAACGTAGTAGTACATAACGTCAATCTTCACATAGTGATACAATATAGCGTTATACGTTATAACGTAGAAGTACAAAACGTTATACGTTATAACGTAGTAGTACTTAACGTTATACGTTATAGGTAGTAGTACATAACGTCATACGTCCTATAGTGATACAATGTAACGTTATACGTTATAATGTAGAAGTACAAAACGTTATACGTTATAACGTAGTAGTACATAACGTTATCCGGTATAACGTAATAGTACATATCTATATACGTCATATAGTGATGCAATATAACGTCATACGTTATAACGTAGAAGTACATAACGTTATACATTATAAAGTAGTAATACATAACGTTATACGTTACTACGTAGTAGTACATAACGTCATACGTCCTATACTGACACAATGTAACGTTATACGTTATAACGTATTAGTACTTAACGTTATACGTTACTGCGTAGTAGTACATAACGTTATACGTCTTATAGTGGTACAATATAACGTTATACGTCATAATATAGTACTACATAACGCTAAAAGTCACATAGTGATACAATATAACGTTATACGTTATAACGTAGAAGTACAAAACGTTATACGTTATAACGTAGTAGTACATAACGTCAAACTTCACATAGTGATACAATATAGCGTTATACGTTATAACATAGAAGTACAAAACGTTATACGTTATAACGTAGTAGTACATAACGTCAAACTTCACATAGTGATGCAATATAGCGTTGTACGTTATAACGTAGAAGTACAAAACGTTATACGTTATAACGTAGTAGTACTTAACGTTATATGTTATAGGTAGTAGTACATAACGTCATACGTCCTATAGTGATACAGTGTAACGTTATACGTTATAATGTAGAAGTACAAAACGTTATACGTTATAACGTAATAGTACATATCTATATACGTCATATAGTGATGCAATATAATGTCATACGTTATAACGTAGAAGTACATAAAGTTATCCGGTATAACGTAGTAGCACATAACGTTATACTTTACTACGTAGTATTACATAACGTCAAACGTCACATAGTGATACAATGTAACGTTATACGTTATAATGTAGAAGTACAAAACGTTATACGTTATAACGTAGTAGTACATAATGTCAAACGTCACATAGTGATACAGTATAACGTTATACGTTATAACGTAGAAGTACAAAACGTTATACTTTATAACGTAGTAGTACATAACGTCAAACGTCACATAGTGATACAGTATAACGTTATACGTTATATCGTAGAAGTACAAAACGTTATACGTTATAACGTAGTAGTACTTAACGTTATACGTCATATAGCGATACAATGTAACGTTATACGTTATAACGTAGAAGTACATAAAGTTATCCGGTATAACGTAGTAGCACATAACGTTATACTTTACTACGTAGTATTACATAACGTCAAACGTCACATAGTGATACAATGTAACGTTATACGTTATAAAGTAGAAGTACAAAACGTTATACGTTATAACGTAGTAGTACATAATGTCAAACGTCAAATAGTGATACAGTATAACGTTATACGTTATAATGTAGAAGTACAAAACGTTATACGTTATAACGTAGTAGTACATAATGTCAAACGTCACATAGTGATACAGTATAACGTTATACGTTATAACGTAGAAGTACAAAGCTTTATACATTATAACGTAGTAGTACTTAACGTTATACGTTACTGCGTAGTAGTACATAACGTTGTACGTCATATAGTAGTACAATATAACGTTATACGTTATAACGTAGCAGTACATAACGTTATACGGTATAACGTAGTAGCACATAACGTTATACGTTACTACGTAGTAGTACATAACGTCAAACGTCACATAGTGATACAATGTAACGTTATACGTTATAATGTAGAAGTACAAAACGTTATACGTTATAACGTAGTAGTACATAACGTCAATCGTCACATAGTGATACAGTATAACGTTATACGTTATAATGTAGAAGTACAAAACGTTATACCTTATAACGTAGTAGTACATAACGTTAAACGTTACAACGTAGTAGTACATAACGTCATACGTCCTATAGTGATACAATGTAACTTTATACGTTATAACGTAGTATTATATAACGTTATACGTTATAACGTAGTAGTACATAACGTCATACGTCCTATGGTGATACAATGTAACGTTATACGTTATAACGTAGTAGTATATAACGTTATACGTTATAACGTAGTAGTACATAACGTCAAACGTCACATAGTGATACAATATAACGTTATACGTTATAACGTAGAAGTACATAACGTTATACGTTATAAAGTAGTAGTACATAACGTTATGCGTTACAACGTAGTAGTACATAACGTCATACGTCCTATAGTGATACAATGTAACGTTATACGTTATAACGAATTTATATATAACGTTATACGTTATAACGTAGTAGTACATAACGTCAAACGTCACATAGTGATACAATATAACGTTATACGTTATATCGTAGAAGTACATAACGTTATACGTTATAAACTAGTAGTACATAACGTTATACGTTACAACGTAGTAGTACATAACGTCATACGTCCTATAGTGATACAATGTAACGTTATACGTTATAACATAGTAGTATATAACGTTATACGTTATAACGTAGTAGTACATAACGTTATATGTTACTACGTAGTAGTACATAACGTCAAACGTCACATAGTGATACAATGTAACGTTATACGTTATAACGTAGTAGTATATAACGTTATACGTTATAACGTAGTAGTTCATAACGTCAAACATCACATAGTGATACAATATAACGTTATACGTTATATCGTAGAAGTAGATAACGTTATACGTTATAAACTAGTAGTACTTAACGTTACACGTTACTGCGTAGTAGTACATAACGATATACGTCATATAGTAGTACAATATAACGTTATACATTATAACGTAGCAGTACATAACGTTATACGGTATAACGTAGTAGCACATAACGTTATACGTTACTACGTAGTAGTACATAACGTCAAACGTCACATAGTGATACAATGTAACGTTATACGTTATAACGTAGAAGTACAAAACGTTATACGTTATAACGTAGTAGTACATAACGTCAATCTTCACATAGTGATACAATATAGCGTTATACGTTATAACGTAGAAGTACAAAACGTTATACGTTATAACGTAGTAGTACTTAACGTTATACGTTATAGGTAGTAGTACATAACGTCATACGTCCGATAGTGATACAATGTAACGTTATACGTTATAATGTAGAAGTACAAAACGTTATACGTTATAACGTAGTAGTACATAACGTTATCCGGTATAACGTAATAGTACATATCTATATACGTCATATAGTGATGCAATATAACGTCATACGTTATAACGTAGAAGTACATAACGTTATACATTATAAAGTAGTAGTACATAACGTTATACGTTACAACGTAGTAGTACATAACGTCATACGTCCTATAGTGATACAATGTAACGTTATACGTTATAAAGTAGAAGTACAAGACGTTATACGTTATAACGTAGTAGTACATAATGTCAAACGTCAAATAGTGATACAGTATAACGTTATACGTTATAATGTAGAAGTACAAAACGTTATACGTTATAACGTAGTAGTACATAATGTCAAACGTCACATAGTGATACAATATAGCGTTATACGTTATAACGTAGTATTATATAACGTTATCCGGTATAACGTAATAGTACATATCTATATACGTCATATAGTGATGCAATATAACGTCATACGTTATAACGTAGAAGTACATAACGTTATACATTATAAAGTAGTAGTACATAACGTCAATCTTCACATAGTGATACAATATAGCGTTATACGTTATAACGTAGAAGTACAAAACGTTATACATTACAACGTAGTAGTACTTAACGTTATACGTTATAGGTAGTAGTACATAACGTCATACGTCCTATAGTGATACAATGTAACGTTATACGTTATAACGTAGTAGTACTTAACGTTATACGTTACTGCGTAGTAGTACATAACGTTATACGTCACATAGTGGTACAATATAACGTTATACGTCATAATATAGTACTACATAACGCTAAAAGTCACATAGTGATACAATATAACGTTATACGTTATAACGTAGAAGTACATAACGTCAAACATCACATAGTGATACAATATAACGTTATACGTTATATCGTAGAAGTAGATAACGTTATACGTTATAAACTAGTAGTACTTAACGTTACACGTTACTGCGTAGTAGTACATAACGATATACGTCATATAGTAGTACAATATAACGTTATACGTTATAACGTAGCAGTACATAACGTTATACGGTATAACGTAGTAGCACATAACGTTATACGTTACTACTTAGTAGTACATAACGTCAAACGTCACATAGTGATACAATGTAACGTTATACGTTATAATGTAGAAGTACAAAACGTTATACGTTATAACGTAGTAGTACATAACGTCAATCGTCACATAGTGATACAGTATAACGTTATACGTTATAATGTAGAAGTACAAAACGTTATACTTTATAACGTAGTAGTACATAACGTCAAACGTCACATAGTGATACAGTATAACGTTATACGTTATAACGTAGAAGTACAAATCGTTATACGTTATAACGTAGTAGTACTTCACGTTATACGTCATATAGTGATACAATGTAATGTTATACGTTATAATGTAGAAGTACAAAACGTTATACGTTATAACGTAGTAGTACATAACGTGAAACGTCACATAGTGATGCAATATAACGTCATACGTTATAACGCAGAAGTACATAAAGTTATCCGGTATAACGTAGTAGCACATAACGTTATACTTTACTACGTAGTATTACATAACGTCAAACGTCACATAGTGATACAATGTAACGTTATACGTTATAATGTAGAAGTACAAAACGTTATACGTTATAACGTAGTAGTTCATAATGTCAAACGTCACATAGTGATACAGTATAACGTTATACGTTATAAAGTAGAAGTACAAAACTTTATACGTTATAACGTAGAAGTACATAACGTTATACGTTATAAAGTAGTAGTACATAACGTTATACGTTACAATGTAGTAGTACATAACGTCAAAGGTCACATACTGATACAGTATAACGTTATACGTTATAACGTAGAAGTACAAAACGTTATACGTTATAACGTAGTAGTACATAACGTCAAACGTCACATAGTGATACAGTATAACGTTATACGTTATAACGTAGAAGTACAAAACGTTATACGTTATAACGTAGTAGTACTTAACGTTATACGTCATATAGTGATACAATGTAACGTTATACGTTATAACGTAGAAGTACATAAAGTTATCCGGTATAACGTAGTAGCACATAACGTTATACTTTACTACGTAGTATTACATAACGTCAAACGTCACATAGTGATACAATGTAACGTTATACGTTATAAAGTAGAAGTACATAACGTTATACGTTATAACGTAGTAGTACATAATGTCAAACGTCAAATAGTGATACAGTATAACGTTATACGTTATAACGTAGAAGTACAAAACTTTATACGTTATAACGTAGTAGTACATAACGTCAAACGTCACATAGTGATACAGTATAACGTTATACGTTATAACGTAGAAGTACAAAACGTTATACGTTATAACGTAGTAGTACATAACGTCAAACTTCACATAGTGATACAATATAGCGTTATACGTTATAACGTAGAAGTACAAAACGTTATACCGTAGTAGTACTTAACGTTATATGTTATAGGTAGTAGTACATAACGTCATACGTCCTATAGTGATACAATGTAACGTTATACGTTATAATGTAGAAGTACAAAACGTTATACGTTATAACGTAGTAGTACATAACGTAATCCGGTATAACGTAATAGTACATATCTATATACGTCATATGGTGATGCAATATAACGTCATACGTTATAACGTAGTAGTACATAACGTTATACGTCATATAGTAGTACAATATAACGTTATACGTTATAACGTAGCAGTACATAACGTTATACGGTATAACGTAGTAGCACATAACGTTATACGTTACTACGTAGTAGTGCATAACGTCAAACGTCACATAGTGATACAATGTAACGTTATACGTTATAATGTAGAAGTACAAAACGTTATACGTTATAACGTAATAGTACATATCTATATACGTCATATAGTGATGCAATATTATGTCATACGTTATAACGTAGAAGTACATAAAGGTATCCGGTATAACCTAGTAGCACATAACGTTAAACTTTACTACGTAGTATTACATAACGTCAAACGTCACATAGTGATACAGTATAACGTTATACGTTATAACGTAGAAGTACAAAACTTTATACGTTATAACGTAGTAGTACATAACGTCAAACGTCTCATAGTGATACAGTATAACGTTATACGTTATAACGTAGAAGTACAAAACTTTATACGTTATAACGTAGTAGTACTTAACGTTATACGTTACAGCGTAGTAGTACATAACGTTATACGTCAAATAGTAGTACAATATAACGTTATACGTTATAACGTAGCAGTACATAACGTTATACGGTATAACGTAGTAGCACATAACGTTATACGTTACTACGTAGTAGTACATAACGTCAAACGTCACATAGTGATACAATGTAACGTTATACGTTATAATGTAGAAGTACAGAACGTTATACGTTATAACGTAGTAGTACTTAACGTTATACGTCATATAGTGATACAATGTAACGTTATACGTTATAATGTAGAAGTACAAAACGTTATACGTTATAACGCAGTAGTACTTAACGTTATACGTCATATAGTGATACAATGTAACGTTATACGTTATAATGTAGAAGTACAAAACGTTATACGTTATGACGTAGTAGGACATAACGTGAAACGTCACATAGTGATGCAATATAACGTCATACGTTATAACGTAGAAGTACATAATGTTATCCGGTATAACGTAGTAGCACGTAACGTTATACTTTACTACGTAGTATTACATAACGTCATACGTCCTATAGTGATACAATGTAACGTTATACGTTATAACGTAGTAGTATATAACGTTATACGTTGTAACGTAGTAGTACATAATGTTATATGTTACTACGTAGTAGTACATAACGTCAAACGTCACATAGTGATACAATGTAACGTTATACGTTATAACTTAGTAGTATATAACGTTATACGTTATAACGTAGTAGTACATAACGTCAAACATCACATAGTGATACAATATAACGTTATACGTTATATCGTAGAAGTAGATAACGTTATACGTTATAAACTAGTAGTACTTAACGTTACACGTTACTGCGTAGTAGTACATAACGATATACGTCATATAGTAGTACAATATAACGTTATACGTTATAACGTAGCAGTACATAACGTTATACGGTATAACGTAGTAGCACATAACGTTATACGTTACTACTTAGTAGTACATAACGTCAAACGTCACATAGTGATACAATGTAACGTTATACGTTATAATGTAGAAGTACAAAACGTTATACGTTATAACGTAGTAGTACATAACGTCAAACGTCACATAGTGATACAGTATAACGCTATACGTTATAACGTAGAAGTACAAAACGTTATACGTTATAACGTAGTAGCACATAACGTCAGTCTTCACATAGTGATACAATATAGCGTTATACGTTATAACGTAGAAGTACAAAACGTTATACGTTATAACGTAGTAGTACTTGACGTTATACGTTATAGGTAGTAGTACATAACGTCATACGTCCTATAGTGATACAATGTAACGTTATACGTTATAATGTAGAAGTACAAAACGTTATACGTTATAACGTAGTAGTACATAACGTTATCCGGTATAACGTAATAGTACATATCTATATACGTCATATAGTGATGCAATATAACGTCATACGTTATAACGTAGAAGTACATAACGTTATACATTATAAAGTAGTAGTACATAACGTTATACGTTACAACGTAGTAGTACATAACGTCATACGTCCTATAGTGATACAATGTAACGTTATACGTTATAAAGTAGAAGTACAAAACGTTATACGTTATAACGTAGTAGTACATAATGTCAAACGTCAAATAGTGATACAGTATAACGTTATACGTTATAATGTAGAAGTACAAAACGTTATACGTTATAACGTAGCAGTACATAATGTCAAACGTCACATAGTGATACAGTATAACGTTATACGTTATAACGTAGAAGTACAAAGCTTTATACGTTATAACGTAGTAGTACTTAACGTTATACGTTACTGCGTAGTAGTACATAACGTTATACGTCATATAGTAGTACAATATAACGTTATACGTTATAACGTAGCAGTACATAACGTTATACGGTATAACGTAGTAGCACATAACGTTATACGTTACTACGTAGTAGTACATAACGTCAAACGTCACATAGTGATACAATGTAACGTTATACGTTATAATGTAGAAGTACAAAACGTTATACGTTATAACGTAGTAGTACATAACGTCAAACGTCACATAGTGATACAGTATAACGTTATACGTTATAATGTAGAAGTACAAAACGTTATACTTTATAACGTAGTAGTACATATCGTTAAACGTTACAACGTAGTAGTACATAACGTCATACATCATATAGTGATACAATGTAACTTTATACGTTATAACGTAGTATTATATAACGTTATACGTTATAACGTAGTAGTACATAACGTCATACGTCCTATGGTGATACAATGTAACGTTATACGTTATAACGTAGTAGTATATTACGTTATACGTTATAACGTAGTAGTACATAACGTCAAACGTCACATAGTGATACAATATAACGTTATACGTTATAACGTAGAAGTACATAACGTTATACGTTATAAAGTAGTAGCACATAACGTTATACGTTGCAACGTAGTAGTACATAACGTCATACGTCCTATAGTGATACAATGTAACGTTATACGTTATAACGTAGTAGTATATAACGTTATACGTTATAACGTAGTAGTACATAATGTTATATGTTACTACGTAGTAGTACATAACGTCAAACGTCACATAGTGATACAATGTAACGTTATACGTTATAACGTAGTAGCATATAACGTTATACGTTATAACGTAGTAGTATATAACGTTATACGTTATAACGTAGTAGTACATAACGTTAAACATCACATAGTGAACATAACGTTATACGTTATATCGTAGAAGTAGATAACGTTATACGTTATAAACTAGTAGTACATAACGTTACACGTTACTGCGTAGTAGTACATAACGATATACGTCATATAGTAGTACAATATAACGTTATACGTTATAACGTAGCAGTACATAACGTTATACGGTATAACGTAGTAGCACATAACGTTATACGTTACTACGTAGTAGTACATAACGTCAAACGTCACATAGTGATACAATGCAACGTTATACGTTATAATGTAGAAGTACAAAACGTTATACGTTATAACGTAGTAGTACATAACGTTATCCGGTATAACGTAATAGTACATATCTATATACGTCATATAGTGATGCAATATAACGTCATACGTTATAACGTAGAAGTACATAACGTTATACATTATAAAGTAGTAGTACATAACGTTATACGTTACAACGTAGTAGTACATAACGTCATACGTCCTATAGTGATACAATGTAACGTTATACGTTATAAAGTAGAAGTACAAAACGTTATACGTTATAACGTAGTAGTACATAATGTCAAACGTCAAATAGTGATACAGTATAACATTATACGTTATAATGTAGAAGTACAAAACGTTATACGTTATAACGTAGTAGTACATAATGTCAAACGTCACATAGTGATACAGTATAGCGTTATACGTTATAACGTAGAAGTACAAAGCTTTATACGTTATAACGTAGTAGTACTTAACGTTATACGCTACTGCGTTGTAGTACATAACGTTATACGTCATATAGTAGTACAATATAACGTTATACGTTATAACGTAGCAGTACATAACGTTATACGGTATAACGTAGTAGCACATAACGTTATACGTTACTACGTAGTAGTACATAACGTCAAACGTCACATAGTGATACAATGTAACGTTATACGTTATAATGTAGAAGTACAAAACGTTATACGTTATAACGTAATAGTACATATCTATATACGTCATATAGTGATGCAATATAAAGTCATACGTTATAACGTAGAAGTACATAAAGTTATCCGGTATAACGTAGTAGCACATAAAGTTATACTTTACTACGTAGTATTACATAACGTCAAACGTCACATAGTGATACAATGTAACGTTATACGTTATAATGTAGAAGTACAAAACGTTATACGTTATAACGTAGTAGTACATAATGTCAAACGTCACATAGTGATACAGTATAACGTTATACGTTATAACGTAGAAGTACAAAACTTTATACGTTATAACGTAGTAGTAGTTAGCGTTATACGTTACTGCGTAGTAGTACATAACGTTATACGTCATATAGTAGTACAATATAACGTTATACGTTATAACGTAGCAGTACATAACGTTATACGGTATAACGTAGTAGCACATAACGTTATACGTTACTACGTAGTAGTACATAACGTCAAACGTCACATAGTGCTACAATGTAACGTTATACGTTATAATGTAGAAGTACAAAACGTTATACGTTATAACGTAGTAGTACATAACGTCAATCGTCACATAGTGATACAGTATAACGTTATACGTTATAATGTAGAAGTACAAGACGTTATACTTTATAACGTAGTAGTACATAACGTTAAACGTTACAACGTAGTAGTACATAACGTCATACGTCCTATAGTGATACAATGTAACTTTATACGTTATAACGTAGTATTATATAACGTTATACGTTATAACGTAGTAGTACATAACGTCATACGTCCTATGGTGATACAATGTAACGTTATACGTTATAACGTAGTAGTATATAACGTTATACGTTATAACGTAGTAGTACATAACGTCAAACGTCACATAGTGATACAATATAACGTTATACGTTATAACGTAGAAGTACATAACGTTATACGTTATAAAGTAGTAGTACATAACGTTATACGTTACAACGTAGTAGTACATAACGTCATACGTCCTATAGTGATACAATGTAACGTTATACGTTATAACGTAGTAGTATATAACGTTATACGTTATAACGTAGTAGTACATAACGTTAAACGTCACATAGTGATACAATATAACGTTATACGTTATATCGTAGAAGTACATAACGTTATACGTTATAAACTAGTAGTACATAACGTTATACGTTACAACGTAGTAGTACATAACGTCATACGTCCTATAGTGATACAATGTAACGTTATACGTTATAACGTAGTAGTATATAACGTTATACGTTATAACGTAGTCGTACATAACGTCAAACGTCACATAGTGATACAATATAACGTTATACGTTATATTGTAGAAGTAGATAACGTTATACGTTATAAACTAGTAGTACTTAACGTTACACGTTACTGCGTAGTAGTACATAACGATATACGTCATATAGTAGTACAATATAACGTTATACGTTATAACGTAGCAGTACATAACGTTATACGGTATAACGTAGTAGCACATAACGTTATACGTTACTACGTAGTAGTACATAACGTCAAACGTCACATAGTGATACAATGTAACGTTATACGTTATAACGTAGAAGTACAAAGCGTTATACGTTATAACGTAGTAGTACATAACGTCAATCTTCACATAGTGATACAATATAGCGTTATACGTTATAACGTAGAAGTACAAAACGTTATACGTTATAACGTAGTAGTACTTAACGTTATACGTTATAGGTAGTAGTACATAACGTCATACGTCCTATAGTGATACAATGTAACGTTATACGTTATAATATAGAAGTACAAAACGTTATACGTTATAACGTAGTAGTACATAACGTTATCCGGTATAACGTAATAGTACATATCTATATACGTCATATAGTGATGCAATATAACGTCATACGTTATAACGTAGAAGTACATAACGTTATACATTATAAAGTAGTAGTACATAACGTTATACGTTACTACGTAGTAGTACATAACGTCATACGTCCTATAGCGATACAATGTAACGTTATACGTTATAACGTAGTAGTACTTAACGTTATACGTTACTGCGTAGTAGTACATAACGTTATACGTCACATAGTGGTACAATATAACGTTATACGTCATAATATAGTACTACATAACGCTAAAAGTCACATAGTGATACAATATAACGTTATACGTTATAACGTAGAAGTACAAAACGTTATACGTTATAACGTAGTAGCACATAACGTCATACGTCCTATGGTGATACAATGTAACGTTATACGTTATAACGTAGTAGTATATAACGTTATACGTTATAACGTAGTAGTACATAACGTCAAACGTCACATAGTGATACAATATAACGTTATACGTCATAATATAGTACTACATAACGCTAAAAGTCACATAGTGATACAATATAACGTTATACGTTATAACGTAGAAGTACATAACGTTATACGTTATAAAGTAGTAGTACATAACGTTGCACGTTACAACGTAGTAGTACATAACGTCATACGTCCTATAGTGATACAATGTAACGTTATACGTTATAACGTAGTAGTATATAACGTTATACGTTATAACGTAGTAGTACATAACGTCAAACGTCACATAGTGATACAATATAACGTTATACGTTATATCGTAGAAGTACATAACATTATACGTTATAAACTAGTAGTACTTAACGTTATACGTTACTGCGTAGTAGTACATAACGATATACGTCATATAGTAGTACAATATAACGTTATACGTTATATCGTAGCAGTACATAACGTTATACGGTATAACGTAGTAGCACATAACGTTATACGTTACTACGTAGTAGTACATAACGTCAAACGTCACATGGTGATACAATGTAACGTTATACGTTATAATGTAGAAGTTCAAAACGTTATACGTTATAACGTAGTAGTACATAACGTCAATCGTCACATAGTGATACAGTATAACGTTATACGTTATAATGTAGAAGTACAAAACGTTATACTTTATAACGTAGTAGTACATAACGTCAAACGTCACATAGTGATACAGTATAACGTTATACGTTATAACGTAGAAGTACAAATCGTTATACGTTATAACGTAGTAGTACTTCACGTTATACGTCATATAGTGATACAATGTAATGTTATACGTTATAATGTAGAAGTACAAAACGTTATACGTTATAACGTAGTAGTACATAACGTTATACTTTAATACGTAGTATTACATAACGTCAAACGTCACATAGTGATACAATGTAACGTTATACGTTATACAGTAGAAGTACAAAACGTTATACGTTATAACGTAGTAGTACATAATGTCAAACGTCAAACAGTGATACAGTATAACGTTATATGTTATAATGTAGAAGTACAAAACGTTATACGTTATAACGTAGTAGTACATAATGTCAAACGTCACATAGTGATACAGTATAACGTTATACGTTATAACGTAGAAGTACAAAGCTTTATACGTTATAACGTAGTAGTACATAACGTTATACGTTACTGCGTAGTAGTACATAACGTTATACGTCATATAGTAGTACAATATAACGTTATACGTTATAACGTAGCAGTACATAACGTTATACGGTATAACGTAGTAGCACATAACGTTATACGTTACTACGTAGTAGTACATAACGTCAAACGTCACATAGTAATACAATGTAACGTTATACGTTATAATGTAGAAGTGCAAAACGTTATACGTTATAACGTAGTAGTACATAACGTCAAACATCACATACTGATACAGTATAACGTTATACGTTATAATGTAGAAGTACAAAACGTTATACTTTATAACGTAGTAGTACATAACGTTAAACGTTACAACGTAGTAGTACATAACGTCATACGTCCTATAGTGATACAATGTGACTTTATACGTTATAACGTAGTATTATATAACGTTATACGTTATAACGTAGTAGTACATAACGTCATACGTCCTATGGTGATACAATGTAACGTTATACGTTATAACGTAGTAGTATATAACGTTATACGTTATAACGTAGTAGTATATAACGTTATACGTTATAACGTAGTAGTACATAACGTCAAACGTCACATAGTGATACAATATCACGTTATACGTTATAACGTAGAAGTACATAACGTTATACGTTATAAAGTAGTAGTACATAACGTTATACGTTACAACGTAGTAGTACATAACGTCATACGTCCTATAGTGATACAATGTAACGTTATACGTTATAACGTAGTAGTATATAACGTTATACGTTATAACGTAGTAGTACATAACGTCAAACGTCACATAGTGATACAATATAACGTTATACATTATATCGTAGAAGTACATAACGTTATACGTTATAAACTAGTAGTACATAACGTTATACGTTACAACGTAGTAGTACATAACGTCATACGTCCTATAGTGATACAATGTAACGTTATACGTTATAACGTAGTAGTATATAACGTTATACGTTATAACGTAGTCGTACATAACGTCAAACGTCACATAGTGATACAATATAGCGTTATACGTTATAACGTAGAAGTACAAAACGTTATACGTTATAACGTAGTAGTACTTAACGTTATACGTTATAGGTAGTAGTACATAACGTCATACGTCCTATAGTGATACAATGTAACGTTATACGTTATAATATAGAAGTACAAAACGTTATACGTTATAACGTAGTAGTACATAACGTTATCCGGTATAACGTAATAGTACATATCTATATACGTCATATAGTGATGCAATATAACGTCATACGTTATAACGTAGAAGTACATAACGTTATACATTATAAAGTAGTAGTACATAACGTTATACGTTACTACGTAGTAGTACATAACGTCATACGTCCTATAGCGATACAATGTAACGTTATACGTTATAACGTAGTAGTACTTAACGTTATACGTTACTGCGTAGTAGTACATAACGTTATACGTCA
Organism: Bombus terrestris; assembly: GCF_910591885.1. Lineage (NCBI taxonomy): Eukaryota > Metazoa > Arthropoda > Insecta > Hymenoptera > Apidae > Bombus > Bombus terrestris. The sequence goes on from NW_025963555.1 coordinate 4,175,550, forward strand.
CATAGTGGTACAATATAACGTTATACGTCATAATATAGTACTACATAACGCTAAAAGTCACATAGTGATACAATATAACGTTATACGTTATAACGTAGAAGTACAAAACGTTATACGTTATAACGTAGTAGCACATAACGTCATACGTCCTATGGTGATACAATGTAACGTTATACGTTATAACGTAGTAGTATATAACGTTATACGTTATAACGTAGTAGTATATAACGTTATACGTTATAACGTAGTAGTACATAACGTCAAACGTCACATAGTGATACAATATAACGTTATACGACATAATATAGTACTACATAACGCTAAAAGTCACATAGTGATACAATATAACGTTATACGTTATAACGTAGAAGTACATAACGTTATACGTTATAAAGTAGTAGTACATAACGTTGCACGTTACAACGTAGTAGTACATAACGTCATACGTCCTATAGTGATACAATGTAACGTTATACGTTATAACGTAGTAGTATATAACGTTATACGTTATAACGTAGTAGTACATAACGTCAAACGTCACATAGTGATACAATATAACGTTATACGTTATATCGTAGAAGTACATAACGTTATACGTTATAAACTAGTAGTACATAACGTTATACGTTACAACGTAGTAGTACATAACGTCAAACGTCACATAGTGATACAATATAACGTTATACGTTATATCGTAGAAGTACATAACATTATACGTTATAAACTAGTAGTACTTAACGTTATACGTTACTGCGTAGTAGTACATAACGATATACGTCATATAGTAGTACAATATAACGTTATACGTTATATCGTAGCAGTACATAACGTTATACGGTATAACGTAGTAGCACATAACGTTATACGTTACTACGTAGTAGTACATAACGTCAAACGTCACATGGTGATACAATGTAACGTTATACGTTATAATGTAGAAGTACAAAACGTTATACGTTATAACGTAGTAGTACATAACGTCAATCGTCACATAGTGATACAGTATAACGTTATACGTTATAATGTAGAAGTACAAAACGTTATACTTTATAACGTAGTAGTACATAACGTCAAACGTCACATAGTGATACAGTATAACGTTATACGTTATAACGTAGAAGTACAAATCGTTATACGTTATAACGTAGTAGTACTTCACGTTATACGTCATATAGTGATACAATGTAATGTTATACGTTATAATGTAGAAGTACAAAACGTTATACGTTATAACGTAGTAGTACATAACGTTATACTTTAATACGTAGTATTACATAACGTCAAACGTCACATAGTGATACAATGTAACGTTATACGTTATACAGTAGAAGTACAAAACGTTATACGTTATAACGTAGTAGTACATAATGTCAAACGTCGAATAGTGATACAGTATAACGTTATATGTTATAATGTAGAAGTACAAAACGTTATACGTTATAACGTAGTAGTACATAATGTCAAACGTCACATAGTGATACAGTATAACGTTATACGTTATAACGTAGAAGTACAAAGCTTTATACGTTATAACGTAGTAGTACATAACGTTATACGTTACTGCGTAGTAGTACATAACGTTATACGTCATATAGTAGTACAATATAACGTTATACGTTATAACGTAGCAGTGCATAACGTTATACGGTATAACGTAGTAGCACATAACGTTATACGTTACTACGTAGTAGTACATAACGTCAAACGTCACATAGTAATACAATGTAACGTTATACGTTATAATGTAGAAGTGCAAAACGTTATACGATATAACGTAGTAGTACATAACGTCAAACATCACATACTGATACAGTATAACGTTATACGTTATAATGTAGAAGTACAAAACGTTATACTTTATAACGTAGTAGTACATAACGTTAAACGTTACAACGTAGTAGTACATAACGTCATACGTCCTATAGTGATACAATGTGACTTTATACGTTATAACGTAGTATTATATAACGTTATACGTTATAACGTAGTAGTACATAACGTCATACGTCCTATGGTGATACAATGTAACGTTATACGTTATAACGTAGTAGTATATAACGTTATACGTTATAACGTAGTAGTACATAACGTCAAACGTCACATAGTGATACAATATCACGTTATACGTTATAACGTAGAAGTACATAACGTTATACGTTATAAAGTAGTAGTACATAACGTTATACGTTACAACGTAGTAGTACATAACGTCATACGTCCTATAGTGATACAATGTAACGTTATACGTTATAACGTAGTAGTATATAACGTTATACGTTATAACGTAGTAGTACATAACGTCAAACGTCACATAGTGATACAATATAACGTTATACATTATATCGTAGAAGTACATAACGTTATACGTTATAAACTAGTAGTACATAACGTTATACGTTACAACGTAGCAGTACATAACGTTATACGGTATAACGAAGTAGCACATAACGTTATACGTTACTACGTAGTAGTACATAACGTCAAACGTCACATAGTGATACAATGTAACGTTATACGTTATAATGTAGAAGTACAAAACGTTATACGTTATAACGTAGTAGTACATAACGTCAAACGTCACATAGTGATACAGTATAACGCTATACGTTATAACGTAGAAGTACAAAACGTTATACGTTATAACGTAGTAGTACTTGACGTTATACGTTACTGCGTAGTAGTACATAACGTTATACGTCATATAGTAGTACAATATAACGTTATACGTTATAACGTAGAAGTACATAACGTTATACATTATAAAGTAGTAGTACATAACGTTATACGTTACAACGTAGTAGTACATAACGTCATACGTCCTATAGTGATACAATGTAACGTTATACGTTATAAAGTAGAAGTACAAAACGTTATACGTTATAATCTAGTAGTACTTAACGTTATACGTTACTGCGTAGTAGTACATAACGATATACGTCATATAGTAGTACAATATAACGTTATACGTTATAACGTAGAAGTACAAAACGTTATACGTTATAACGTAGTAGTACATAATGTCAAACGTCAAATAGTGATACAGTATAACGTTATATGTTATAATGTAGAAGTACAAAACGTTATACGTTATAACGTAGCAGTACATAATATCAAACGTCACATAGTGATACAGTATAACGTTATACGTTATAACGTAGAAGTACAAAGCTTTATACGTTATAACGTAGTAGTACTTAACGTTATACGTTACTGCGTAGTAGTACATAACGTTATACGTCATATAGTAGTACAATATAACGTTATACGTTATAACGTAGCAGTACATAACGTTATACGGTATAACGTAGTAGCACATAACGTTATACGTTACTACGTAGTAGTACATAACGTCAAAAGTCACATAGTGATACAATGTAACGTTATACGTTATAATGTAGAAGTACAAAACGTTATACGTTATAACGTAGAAGTACATAACGTTATACGTTATAAACTAGTAGTACATAACGTTATACGTTACAACGTAGTAGTACATAACGTCATACATCATATAGTGATACAATGTAACTTTATACGTTATAACGTAGTATTATATAACGTTATACGTTATAACGTAGTAGTACATAACGTCATACGTCCTATGGTGATACAATGTAACGTTATACGTTATAACGTAGTAGTATATTACGTTATACGTTATAACGTAGTAGTACATAACGTCAAACGTCACATAGTGATACAATATAACGTTATACGTTATAACGTAGGAGTACATAACGTTATACGTTATAAAGTAGTAGCACATAACGTTATACGTTGCAACGTAGTAGTACATAACGTCATACGTCCTATAGTGATACAATGTAACGTTATACGTTATAACGTAGTAGTATATAACGTTATACGTTATAACGTAGTAGTACATAACGTCAAACGTCACATAGTGATACAATATAACGTTATACGTTATATCGTAGAAGTACATAACGTTAAACGTTATAAACTAGTAGTACATAACGTTATACGTTACAACGTAGTAGTAAATAACGTCATACGTCCTATAGTGATACAATGTAACGTTATACGTTATAAAGTAGTAGTATATAACGTTATACGTTATAACGTAGTAGTACATAACGTTATATGTTACTACGTAGTAGTACATAACGTCAAACGTCACATAGTGATACAATGTAACGTTATACGTTATAACGTAGTAGTATATAACGTTATACGTTATAACGTAGTAGCACATAACGTCAAACATCACATAGTGATACAATATAACGTTATACGTTATATCGTAGAAGTACATAACGTTAAACGTTATAAACTAGTAGTACATAACGTTATACGTTACAACGTAGTAGTAAATAACGTCATACGTCCTATAGTGATACAATGTAACGTTATACGTTATAAAGTAGTAGTATATAACGTTATACGTTATAACGTAGTAGTACATAACGTGAAACGTCACATAGTGATACAGTATAACGCTATACGTTATAACGTAGAAGTACAAAACGTTATACGTTATAACGTAGTAGTACATAACGTCAATCTTCACATAGTGATACAATATAGCGTTATACGTTATAACGTAGAAGTACAAAACGTTATACGTTATAACGTAGTAGTACTTAACGTTATACGTTATAGGTAGTAGTACATAACGTCATACGTCCTATAGTGATACAATGTAACGTTATACGTTATAATGTAGAAGTACAAAACGTTATACGTTATAACGTAGTAGTACATAATGTCAAACGTCAAATAGTGATACAGTATAACGTTATACGTTATAATGTAGGAGTACAAAACGTTATACGTTATAACGTAGTAGTACATAACGTAATCCGGTATAACGTAATAGTACATATCTATATACGTCATATGGTGATGCAATATAACGTCATACGTTATAACGTAGTAGTACATAACGTTATACGTCATATAGTAGTACAATATAACGTTATACGTTATAACGTAGCAGTACATAACGTTATACGGTATAACGTAGTAGCACATAACGTTATACGTTACTACGTAGTAGTTCATAACGTCAAACGTCACATAGTGATACAATGTAACGTTATACGTTATAATGTAGAAGTACAAAACGTTATACGTTATAACGTAATAGTACATATCTATATACGTCATATAGTGATGCAATATAATGTCATACGTTATAACGTAGAAGTACATAAAGTTATCCGGTATAACGTAGTAGCACATAACGTTATACTTTACTACGTAGTATTACATAACGTCAAACGTCACATAGTGATACAATGTAACGTTATACGTTATAATGTAGAAGTACAAAACGTTATACTTTATAACGTAGTAGTACATAACGTCAAACGTCACATAGTGATACAGTATAACGTTATACGTTATAACGTAGAAGTACAAAACGTTATATGTTATAACGTAGTAGTACATAACGTCAAACGTCACATAGTGATACAGTATAACGTTATACGTTATAACGTAGAAGTACAAAACGTTATACGTTATAACGTAGTAGTACTTAACGTTATACGTCATATAGTGATACAATGTAACGTTATACGTTATAACGTAGAAGTACATAAAGTTATCCGGTATAACGTAGTAGCACATAACGTTATACTTTACTACGTAGTATTACATAACGTCAAACGTCACATAGTGATACAATGTAACGTTATACGTTATAATGTAGAAGTACAAAACGTTATACGTTATAACGTAGTAGTACATAACGTCAAACGTCACATAGTGATACAGTATAACGTTTTACGTTATAATGTAGAAGTACAAAACGTTATACGTTATAACGTAGTAGTACATAATGTCAAACGTCACATAGTGATACAGTATAACGTTATACGTTATAACGTAGAAGTACAAAGCTTTATACGTTATAACGTAGTAGTACTTAACGTTATACGTTACTGCGTAGTACTACATAACGATATACGTCATATAGTAGTACAATATAACGTTATACGTTATAACGTAGCAGTACATAACGTTATACGGTATAACGTAGTAGCACATAACGTTATACGTTACTACGTAGTAGTACATAACGTCAAACGTCACATAGTGATACAATGTAACGTTATACGTTATAATGTAGAAGTACAAAACGTTATACGTTATAACGTAGTAGTACATAACGTCAAACGTCACATAGTGATACAGTATAACGCTATACGTTATAACGTAGAAGTACAAAACGTTATACGTTATAACGTAGTAGTACTTGACGTTATACGTTACTGCGTAGTAGTACATAACGTTATACGTCATATAGTAGTACAATATAACGTTATACGTTATAACGTAGAAGTACATAACGTTATACATTATAAAGTAGTAGTACATAACGTTATACGTTACAACGTAGTAGTACATAACGTCATACGTCCTATAGTGATACAATGTAATGTTATACGTTATAAAGTAGAAGTACAAAACGTTATACGTTATAATCTAGTAGTACTTAACGTTATACGTTACTGCGTAGTAGTACATAACGATATACGTCATATAGTAGTACAATATAACGTTATACGTTATAACGTAGAAGTACAAAACGTTATACGTTATAACGTAGTAGTACATAATGTCAAACGTCAAATAGTGATACAGTATAACGTTATACGTTATAATGTAGAAGTACAAAACGTTATACGTTATAACGTAGCAGTACATAATATCAAACGTCACATAGTGATACAGTATAACGTTATACGTTATAATGTAGAAGTACAAAGCGTTATACTTTATAACGTAGTAGTACATAACGTTAAACGTTACAACGTAGTAGTACATAACGTCATACATCATATAGTGATACAATGTAACTTTATACGTTATAACGTAGTATTATATAACGTTATACGTTATAACGTAGTAGTACATAACGTCATACGTCCTATGGTGATACAATGTAACGTTATACGTTATAACGTAGTAGTATATTACGTTATACGTTATAACGTTGTAGTACATAACGTCAAACGTCACATAGTGATACAATATAACGTTATACGTTATAACGTAGAAGTACATAACGTTATACGTTATAAAGTAGTAGCACATAACGTTATACGTTGCAACGTAGTAGTACATAACGTCATACGTCCTATAGTGATACAATGTAACGTTATACGTTATAACGTAGTAGTATATAACGTTATACGTTATAACGTAGTAGTACATAACGTCAAACGTCACATAGTGATACAATATAACGTTATACGTTATATCGTAGAAGTACATAACGTTAAACGTTATAAACTAGTAGTACATAACGTTATACGTTACAACGTAGTAGTAAATAACGTCATACGTCCTATAGTGATACAATGTAACGTTATACGTTATAAAGTAGTAGTGTATAACGTTATACGTTATAACGTAGTAGTACATAACGTGAAACATCACATAGTGATACAATATAACGTTATACGTTATATCGTAGAAGTAGATAACGTTATACGTTATAAACTAGTAGTACTTAACGTTACACGATACTGCGTAGTAGTATATAACGATATACGTAATAAGGTAGTACAATATAACGTTATACGTTATAACGTAGCAGTACATAACGTTATACGGTATAACGTAGTAGCACATAACGTTATACGTTACTACGTAGTAGTACATAACGTCAAACGTCACATAGTGATACAATGTAACGTTATACGTTATAATGTAGAAGTACAAAACGTTATACGTTATAACGTAGTAGTACATAACGTCAACCGTCACATAGTGATACAGTATAGCGCTATACGTTATAACGTAGAAGTACAAAACGTTATACGTTATAACGTAGTAGTACATAACGTCAATCTTCACATAGTGATACAATATAGCGTTATACGTTATAACGTAGAAGTACAAAACGTTATACGTTATAACGTAGTAGTACTTAACGTTATACGTTATAGGTAGTAGTACATAACGTCATACGTCCTATAGTGATACAATGTAACGTTATACGTTATAATGTAGAAGTACAAAACGTTATACGTTATAACGTAGTAGTACATAATGTCAAACGTCAAATAGTGATACAGTATAACGTTATACGTTATAATGTAGGAGTACAAAACGTTATACGTTATAACGTAGCAGTACATAATGTCAAACGTCACATAGTGATACAGTATAACGTTATACGTTATAACGTAGAAGTACAAAGCTTTATACGTTATAACGTACTAGTACTTAACGTTATACGTTACTGCGTAGTAGTACATAACGTTATACGTCATATAGTAGTACAATATAACGTTATACGTTATAACGTAGTAGTATATAACGTTATACGTTATAACGTAGTAGTACATAACGTCAAATGTCACATAGTGATACAATATAACGTTATACGTTATAACGTAGAAGTACATAACGTTATACGTTATAAAGTAGTAGTACATAACGTTATACGTTACAACGTAGTAGTACATAACGTCATACGTCCTATAGTGATACAATGTAACGTTATACGTTATAACGTAGTAGTATATAACGTTATACGTTATAACGTAGTAGTACATAACGTCAAACGTCACATAGTGATACAATGTAACGTTATACGTTATAATGTAGAAGTACAAATCGTTATACGTTATAACGTAGTAGTACATAACGTTATCCGGTATAACGTAATAGTACATATCTATATACGTCATATAGTGATGCAATATAACGTCATACGTTATAACGTAGAAGTACATAACGTTATACATTATAAAGTAGTAGTACATAACGTTATACGTTACTGCGTAGTAGTACATAACGTTATAAGTCTTATAGTGGTACAATATAACGTTATACGTCATAATATAGTACTACATAACGCTAAAAGTCACATAGTGATACAATATAACGTTATACGTTATAACGTAGAAGTACAAAACGTTATACGTTATAACGTAGTAGTACATAAAGTCAAACTTCACATAGTGATACAATATAGCGTTATACATTATAACGTAGAAGTACAAAACGTTATACGTTATAACGTAGTAGTACATAACGTCAAAATTCACACAGTGATACAATATAGCGTTATACGTTATAACGTAGAAGTACAAAACGTTATACGTTATAATGTAGTAGTACTTAACGTTATATGTTATAGGTAGTAGTACATAACGTCATACGTCCTATAGTGATACAATGTAACGTTATACGTTATAATGTAGAAGTACAAAACGTTATACGTTATAACGTAATAGTACATATCTATATACGTCATATAGTGATGCAATATAATGTCATACGTTACAACGTAGAAGTACATAGAGTTATCCGGTATAACGTAGTAGCACATAACGTTATACTTTACTACGTAGTATTACATAACGTCAAACGTCACATAGTGATACAATGTAACGTTATACGTTATAATGTAGAAGTACAAAACGTTATACGTTATAACGTAGTAGTACATAATGTCAAACGTCACATAGTGATACAGTATAACGTTATACGTTATAACGTAGAAGTACAAAGCTTTATACGTTATAACGTACTAGTACTTAACGTTATACGTTACTGCGTAGTAGTACATAACGTTATACGTCATATAGTAGTACAATATAACGTTATACGTTATAACGTAGTAGTATATAACGTTATACGTTATAACGTAGTAGTACATAACGTCAAATGTCACATAGTGATACAATATAACGTTATACGTTATAACGTAGAAGTACATAACGTTATACGTTATAAAGTAGTAGTACATAACGTTATACGTTACAACGTAGTAGTACATAACGTCATACGTCCTATAGTGATACAATGTAACGTTATACGTTATAACGTAGTAGTATATAACGTTATACGTTATAACGTAGTAGTACATAACGTCAAACGTCACATAGTGATACAATGTAACGTTATACGTTATAATGTAGAAGTACAAATCGTTATACGTTATAACGTAGTAGTACATAACGTTATCCGGTATAACGTAATAGTACATATCTATATACGTCATATAGTGATGCAATATAACGTCATACGTTATAACGTAGAAGTACATAACGTTATACATTATAAAGTAGTAGTACATAACGTTATACGTTACTGCGTAGTAGTACATAACGTTATAAGTCTTATAGTGGTACAATATAACGTTATACGTCATAATATAGTACTACATAACGCTAAAAGTCACATAGTGATACAATATAACGTTATACGTTATAACGTAGAAGTACAAAACGTTATACGTTATAACGTAGTAGTACATAAAGTCAAACTTCACATAGTGATACAATATAGCGTTATACATTATAACGTAGAAGTACAAAACGTTATACGTTATAACGTAGTAGTACATAACGTCAAAATTCACACAGTGATACAATATAGCGTTATACGTTATAACGTAGAAGTACAAAACGTTATACGTTATAATGTAGTAGTACTTAACGTTATATGTTATAGGTAGTAGTACATAACGTCATACGTCCTATAGTGATACAATGTAACGTTATACGTTATAATGTAGAAGTACAAAACGTTATACGTTATAACGTAATAGTACATATCTATATACGTCATATAGTGATGCAATATAATGTCATACGTTACAACGTAGAAGTACATAGAGTTATCCGGTATAACGTAGTAGCACATAACGTTATACTTTACTACGTAGTATTACATAACGTCAAACGTCACATAGTGATACAATGTAACGTTATACGTTATAATGTAGAAGTACAAAACGTTATACGTTATAACGTAGTAGTACATGATGTCAAACGTCACATAGTGATACAGTATAACGTTATACGTTATAACGTAGAAGTACAAAACGTTATACTTTATAACGTAGTAGTACATAACGTTATACGTTATAACGTAGTAGTACTTAACGTTATACGTCATATAGTGATACAATGTAACGTTATACGTTATAACGTAGAAGTACATAAAGTTATCCGGTATAACGTAGTAGCACATAACGTGAAACGTCACATAGTGATGCAATATAACGTCATACGTTATAACGTAGAAGTACATAAAGTTATCCGGTATAACGTAGTAGCACATAACGTTATACTTTACTACGTAGTATTACATAACGTCAAACGTCACAAAGTGATACAATGTAACGTTATACGTTATAATGTAGAAGTACAAAACGTTATACTTTATAACGTAGTAGTACATAACGTCAAACGTCACATAGTGATACAGTATAACGTTATACGTTATAACGTAGAAGTACAAAACGTTATACGTTATAACGTAGTAGTACATAACGTCAAACGTCACATAGTGATACAGTATAACGTTATACGTTATAACGTAGAAGTACAAAACGTTATACGTTATAACGTAGTAGTACTTAACGTTATACGTCATATAGTGATACAATGTAACGTTATACGTTATAACGTAGAAGTACATAAAGTTATCCGGTATAACGTAGTAGCACATAACGTTATACTTTACTACGTAGTATTACATAACGTCAAACGTCACATAGTGATACAATGTAACGTTATACGTTATAATGTAGAAGTACAAAACGTTATACGTTATAACGTAGTAGTACATAACGTCAAACGTCACATAGTGATACAGTATAACGTTATACGTTATAATGTAGAAGTACAAAACGTTATACGTTATAACGTAGTAGTACATAATGTCAAACGTCACATAGTGATACAGTATAACGTTATACGTTATAACGTAGAAGTACAAAGCTTTATACGTTATAACGTAGTAGTACTTAACGTTATACGTTACTGCGTAGTAGTACATAACGTTATACGTCATATAGTAGTACAATATAACGTTATACGTTATAACGTAGCAGTACATAACGTTATACGGTATAACGTAGTAGCACATAACGTTATACGTTACTACGTAGTAGTAGATAACGTCAAACGTCACATAGTGATACAATGTAATGTTATACGTTATAATGTAGAAGTACAAAACGTTATACGTTATAACGTAGTAGTACATAACGTCAAACGTCACATAGTGATACAGTATAACGTTATACGTTATAATGTAGAAGTACAAAACGTTATACTTTATAACGTAGTAGTACAAAACGTTAAACGTTACAACGTAGTAGTACATAACGTCATACGTCCTATAGTGATACAATGTAACTTTATACGTTATAACGTAGTATTATATAACGTTATACGTTATAACGTAGTAGTACATAACGTCATACGTCCTATGGTGATACAATGTAACGTTATACGTTATAACGTAGTAGTATATAACGTTATACGTTATAACGTAGTAGTACATAACGTCAAACGTCACATAGTGATACAATATAACGTTATACGTTATAGCGTAGAAGTACATAACGTTATACGTTATAAAGTAGTAGTACATAACGTTATACGTTACAACGTAGTAGTACATAACGTCATACGTCCTATAGTGATACAATGTAACGTTATACGTTATAACGTAGTAGTATATAACGTTATACGTTATAACGTAGTAGTACATAACGTCAAACGTCACATAGTGATACAATATAACGTTATACGTTATAACGTAGAAGTACAAAACGTTATACGTTATAATGTAGTAGTACTTAACGTTATATGTTATAGGTAGTAGTACATAACGTCATACGTCCTATAGTGATACAATGTAACGTTATACGTTATAATGTAGAAGTACAAAACGTTATACGTTATAACGTAATAGTACATATCTATATACGTCATATAGTGATGCAATATAATGTCATACGTTATAACGTAGAAGTACATAGAGTTATCCGGTATAACGTAGTAGCACATAACGTTATACTTTACTACGTAGTATTACATAACGTCAAACGTCACATAGTGATACAATGTAACGTTATACGTTATAATGTAGAAGTACAAAACGTTATACGTTATAACGTAGTAGTACATGATGTCAAACGTCACATAGTGATACAGTATAACGTTATACGTTATAACGTAGAAGTACAAAACGTTATACTTTATAACGTAGTAGTACATAACGTTATACGTTATAACGTAGTAGTACTTAACGTTATACGTCATATAGTGATACAATGTAACGTTATACGTTATAACGTAGAAGTACATAAAGTTATCCGGTATAACGTAGTAGCACATAACGTGAAACGTCACATAGTGATGCAATATAACGTCATACGTTATAACGTAGAAGTACATAAAGTTATCCGGTATAACGTAGTAGCACATAACGTTATACTTTACTACGTAGTATTACATAACGTCAAACGTCACATAGTGATACAATGTAACGTTATACGTTATAATGTAGAAGTACAAAACGTTATACTTTATAACGTAGTAGTACATAACGTCAAACGTCACATAGTGATACAGTATAACGTTATACGTTATAACGTAGAAGTACAAAACGTTATACGTTATAACGTAGTAGTACATAACGTCAAACGTCACATAGTGATACAGTATAACGTTATACGTTATAACGTAGAAGTACAAAACGTTATACGTTATAACGTAGTAGTACTTAACGTTATACGTCATATAGTGATACAATGTAACGTTATACGTTATAACGTAGAAGTACATAAAGTTATCCGGTATAACGTAGTAGCACATAACGTTATACTTTACTACGTAGTATTACATAACGTCAAACGTCACATAGTGATACAATGTAACGTTATACGTTATAATGTAGAAGTACAAAACGTTATACGTTATAACGTAGTAGTACATAACGTCAAACGTCACATAGTGATACAGTATAACGTTATACGTTATAATGTAGAAGTACAAAACGTTATACGTTATAACGTAGTAGTACATAATGTCAAACGTCACATAGTGATACAGTATAACGTTATACGTTATAACGTAGAAGTACAAAGCTTTATACGTTATAACGTAGTAGTACTTAACGTTATACGTTACTGCGTAGTAGTACATAACGTTATACGTCATATAGTAGTACAATATAACGTTATACGTTATAACGTAGCAGTACATAACGTTATACGGTATAACGTAGTAGCACATAACGTTATACGTTACTACGTAGTAGTAGATAACGTCAAACGTCACATAGTGATACAATGTAACGTTATACGTTATAATGTAGAAGTACAAAACGTTATACGTTATAACGTAGTAGTACATAACGTCAAACGTCACATAGTGATACAGTATAACGTTATACGTTATAATGTAGAAGTACAAAACGTTATACTTTATAACGTAGTAGTACAAAACGTTATACGTTACAACGTAGTAGTACATAACGTTAAACGTTATAAACTAGTAGTACATAACGTTATACGTTACAACGTAGTAGTAAATAACGTCATACGTCCTATAGTGATACAATGTAACGTTATACGTTATAAAGTAGTAGTATATAACGTTATACGTTATAACGTAGTAGTACATAACGTGAAACGTCACATAGTGATACAGTATAACGCTATACGTTATAACGTAGAAGTACAAAACGTTATACGTTATAACGTAGTAGTACATAACGTCAATCTTCACATAGTGATACAATATAGCGTTATACGTTATAACGTAGAAGTACAAAACGTTATACGTTATAACGTAGTAGTACTTAACGTTATACGTTATAGGTAGTAGTACATAACGTCATACGTCCTATAGTGATACAATGTAACGTTATACGTTATAATGTAGAAGTACAAAACGTTATACGTTATAACGTAGTAGTACATAATGTCAAACGTCAAATAGTGATACAGTATAACGTTATACGTTATAATGTAGGAGTACAAAACGTTATACGTTATAACGTAGTAGTACATAACGTAATCCGGTATAACGTAATAGTACATATCTATATACGTCATATGGTGATGCAATATAACGTCATACGTTATAACGTAGTAGTACATAACGTTATACGTCATATAGTAGTACAATATAACGTTATACGTTATAACGTAGCAGTACATAACGTTATACGGTATAACGTAGTAGCACATAACGTTATACGTTACTACGTAGTAGTTCATAACGTCAAACGTCACATAGTGATACAATGTAACGTTATACGTTATAATGTAGAAGTACAAAACGTTATACGTTATAACGTAATAGTACATATCTATATACGTCATATAGTGATGCAATATAATGTCATACGTTATAACGTAGAAGTACATAAAGTTATCCGGTATAACGTAGTAGCACATAACGTTATACTTTACTACGTAGTATTACATAACGTCAAACGTCACATAGTGATACAATGTAACGTTATACGTTATAATGTAGAAGTACAAAACGTTATACTTTATAACGTAGTAGTACATAACGTCAAACGTCACATAGTGATACAGTATAACGTTATACGTTATAACGTAGAAGTACAAAACGTTATATGTTATAACGTAGTAGTACATAACGTCAAACGTCACATAGTGATACAGTATAACGTTATACGTTATAACGTAGAAGTACAAAACGTTATACGTTATAACGTAGTAGTACTTAACGTTATACGTCATATAGTGATACAATGTAACGTTATACGTTATAACGTAGAAGTACATAAAGTTATCCGGTATAACGTAGTAGCACATAACGTTATACTTTACTACGTAGTATTACATAACGTCAAACGTCACATAGTGATACAATGTAACGTTATACGTTATAATGTAGAAGTACAAAACGTTATACGTTATAACGTAGTAGTACATAACGTCAAACGTCACATCGTGATACAGTATAACGTTTTACGTTATAATGTAGAAGTACAAAACGTTATACGTTATAACGTAGTAGTACATAATGTCAAACGTCACATAGTGATACAGTATAACGTTATACGTTATAACGTAGAAGTACAAAGCTTTATACGTTATAACGTAGTAGTACTTAACGTTATACGTTACTGCGTAGTAGTACATAACGATATACGTCATATAGTAGTACAATATAACGTTATACGTTATAACGTAGCAGTACATAACGTTATACGGTATAACGTAGTAGCACATAACGTTATACGTTACTACGTAGTAGTACATAACGTCAAACGTCACATAGTGATACAATGTAACGTTATACGTTATAATGTAGAAGTACAAAACGTTATACGTTATAACGTAGTAGTACATAACGTCAAACGTCACATAGTGATACAGTATAACGCTATACGTTATAACGTAGAAGTACAAAACGTTATACGTTATAACGTAGTAGTACTTGACGTTATACGTTACTGCGTAGTAGTACATAACGTTATACGTCATATAGTAGTACAATATAACGTTATACGTTATAACGTAGAAGTACATAACGTTATACATTATAAAGTAGTAGTACATAACGTTATACGTTACAACGTAGTAGTACATAACGTCATACGTCCTATAGTGATACAATGTAATGTTATACGTTATAAAGTAGAAGTACAAAACGTTATACGTTATAATCTAGTAGTACTTAACGTTATACGTTACTGCGTAGTAGTACATAACGATATACGTCATATAGTAGTACAATATAACGTTATACGTTATAACGTAGAAGTACAAAACGTTATACGTTATAACGTAGTAGTACATAATGTCAAACGTCAAATAGTGATACAGTATAACGTTATACGTTATAATGTAGAAGTACAAAACGTTATACGTTATAACGTAGCAGTACATAATATCAAACGTCACATAGTGATACAGTATAACGTTATACGTTATAACGTAGAAGTACAAAGCTTTATACGTTATAACGTAGTAGTACTTAACGTTATACGTTACTGCGTAGTAGTACATAACGTTATACGTCATATAGTAGTACAATATAACGTTATACGTTATAACGTAGCAGTACATAACGTTATACGGTATAACGTAATAGCACATAACGTTATACGTTACTACGTAGTAGTACATAACGTCAAACGTCACATAGTGATACAATGTAACGTTATACGTTATAATGTAGAAGTACAAAACGTTATACGTTATAACGTAGTAGTACATATCGTCAAACGTCACATAGTGATACAGTATAACGTTATACGTTAT
Source organism: Bombus terrestris (assembly GCF_910591885.1). NCBI lineage: Eukaryota > Metazoa > Arthropoda > Insecta > Hymenoptera > Apidae > Bombus > Bombus terrestris. The sequence continues at coordinate 4,192,585 of NW_025963555.1, forward strand.
AATGTAGAAGTACAAAGCGTTATACTTTATAACGTAGTAGTACATAACGTTAAACGTTACAACGTAGTAGTACATAACGTCATACATCATATAGTGATACAATGTAACTTTATACGTTATAACGTAGTATTATATAACGTTATACGTTATAACGTAGTAGTACATAACGTCATACGTCCTATGGTGATACAATGTAACGTTATACGTTATAACGTAGTAGTATATTACGTTATACGTTATAACGTTGTAGTACATAACGTCAAACGTCACATAGTGATACAATATAACGTTATACGTTATAACGTAGAAGTACATAACGTTATACGTTATAAAGTAGTAGCACATAACGTTATACGTTGCAACGTAGTAGTACATAACGTCATACGTCCTATAGTGATACAATGTAACGTTATACGTTATAACGTAGTAGTATATAACGTTATACGTTATAACGTAGTAGTACATAACGTCAAACGTCACATAGTGATACAATATAACGTTATACGTTATATCGTAGAAGTACATAACGTTAAACGTTATAAACTAGTAGTACATAACGTTATACGTTACAACGTAGTAGTAAATAACGTCATACGTCCTATAGTGATACAATGTAACGTTATACGTTATAAAGTAGTAGTATATAACGTTATACGTTATAACGTAGTAGTACATAACGTGAAACATCACATAGTGATACAATATAACGTTATACGTTATATCGTAGAAGTAGATAACGTTATACGTTATAAACTAGTAGTACATAACGTCAAACGTCACATAGTGATACAGTATAACGCTATACGTTATAACGTAGAAGTACAAAACGTTATACGTTATAACGTAGTAGTACTTGACGTTACACGATACTGCGTAGTAGTACATAACGATATACGTAATAAGGTAGTACAATATAACGTTATACGTTATAACGTAGCAGTACATAACGTTATACGGTATAACGTAGTAGCACATAACGTTATACATTACTACGTAGTAGTACATAACGTCAAACGTCACATAGTGATACAATGTAACGTTATACGTTATAATGTAGAAGTACAAAACGTTATACGTTATAACGTAGTAGTACATAACGTCAACCGTCACATAGTGATACAGTATAGCGCTATACGTTATAACGTAGAAGTACAAAACGTTATACGTTATAACGTAGTAGTACATAACGTCAATCTTCACATAGTGATACAATATAGCGTTATACGTTATAACGTAGAAGTACAAAACGTTATACGTTATAACGTAGTAGTACTTAACGTTATACGTTATAGGTAGTAGTACATAACGTCATACGTCCTATAGTGATACAATGTAACGTTATACGTTATAATGTAGAAGTACAAAACGTTATACGTTATAACGTAGTAGTACATAATGTCAAACGTCAAATAGTGATACAGTATAACGTTATACGTTATAATGTAGGAGTACAAAACGTTATACGTTATAACGTAGCAGTACATAATGTCAAACGTCACATAGTGATACAGTATAACGTTATACGTTATAACGTAGAAGTACAAAGCTTTATACGTTATAACGTACTAGTACTTAACGTTATACGTTACTGCGTAGTAGTACATAACGTTATACGTCATATAGTAGTACAATATAACGTTATACGTTATAACGTAGTAGTATATAACGTTATACGTTATAACGTAGTAGTACATAACGTCAAATGTCACATAGTGATACAATATAACGTTATACGTTATAACGTAGAAGTACATAACGTTATACGTTATAAAGTAGTAGTACATAACGTTATACGTTACAACGTAGTAGTACATAACGTCATACGTCCTATAGTGATACAATGTAACGTTATACGTTATAACGTAGTAGTATATAACGTTATACGTTATAACGTAGTAGTACATAACGTCAAACGTCACATAGTGATACAATGTAACGTTATACGTTATAATGTAGAAGTACAAATCGTTATACGTTATAACGTAGTAGTACATAACGTTATCCGGTATAACGTAATAGTACATATCTATATACGTCATATAGTGATGCAATATAACGTCATACGTTATAACGTAGAAGTACATAACGTTATACATTATAAAGTAGTAGTACATAACGTTATACGTTACTGCGTAGTAGTACATAACGTTATAAGTCTTATAGTGGTACAATATAACGTTATACGTCATAATATAGTACTACATAACGCTAAAAGTCACATAGTGATACAATATAACGTTATACGTTATAACGTAGAAGTACAAAACGTTATACGTTATAACGTAGTAGTACATAAAGTCAAACTTCACATAGTGATACAATATAGCGTTATACATTATAACGTAGAAGTACAAAACGTTATACGTTATAACGTAGTAGTACATAACGTCAAAATTCACACAGTGATACAATATAGCGTTATACGTTATAACGTAGAAGTACAAAACGTTATACGTTATAATGTAGTAGTACTTAACGTTATATGTTATAGGTAGTAGTACATAACGTCATACGTCCTATAGTGATACAATGTAACGTTATACGTTATAATGTAGAAGTACAAAACGTTATACGTTATAACGTAATAGTACATATCTATATACGTCATATAGTGATGCAATATAATGTCATACGTTACAACGTAGAAGTACATAGAGTTATCCGGTATAACGTAGTAGCACATAACGTTATACTTTACTACGTAGTATTACATAACGTCAAACGTCACATAGTGATACAATGTAACGTTATACGTTATAATGTAGAAGTACAAAACGTTATACGTTATAACGTAGTAGTACATAATGTCAAACGTCACATAGTGATACAGTATAACGTTATACGTTATAACGTAGAAGTACAAAGCTTTATACGTTATAACGTACTAGTACTTAACGTTATACGTTACTGCGTAGTAGTACATAACGTTATACGTCATATAGTAGTACAATATAACGTTATACGTTATAACGTAGTAGTATATAACGTTATACGTTATAACGTAGTAGTACATAACGTCAAATGTCACATAGTGATACAATATAACGTTATACGTTATAACGTAGAAGTACATAACGTTATACGTTATAAAGTAGTAGTACATAACGTTATACGTTACAACGTAGTAGTACATAACGTCATACGTCCTATAGTGATACAATGTAACGTTATACGTTATAACGTAGTAGTATATAACGTTATACGTTATAACGTAGTAGTACATAACGTCAAACGTCACATAGTGATACAATGTAACGTTATACGTTATAATGTAGAAGTACAAATCGTTATACGTTATAACGTAGTAGTACATAACGTTATCCGGTATAACGTAATAGTACATATCTATATACGTCATATAGTGATGCAATATAACGTCATACGTTATAACGTAGAAGTACATAACGTTATACATTATAAAGTAGTAGTACATAACGTTATACGTTACTGCGTAGTAGTACATAACGTTATAAGTCTTATAGTGGTACAATATAACGTTATACGTCATAATATAGTACTACATAACGCTAAAAGTCACATAGTGATGCAATATAATGTCATACGTTACAACGTAGAAGTACATAGAGTTATCCGGTATAACGTAGTAGCACATAACGTTATACTTTACTACGTAGTATTACATAACGTCAAACGTCACAAAGTGATACAATGTAACGTTATACGTTATAATGTAGAAGTACAAAACGTTATACTTTATAACGTAGTAGTACATAACGTCAAACGTCACATAGTGATACAGTATAACGTTATACGTTATAACGTAGAAGTACAAAACGTTATACTTTATAACGTAGTAGTACATAACGTTATACGTTATAACGTAGTAGTACTTAACGTTATACGTCATATAGTGATACAATGTAACGTTATACGTTATAACGTAGAAGTACATAAAGTTATCCGGTATAACGTAGTAGCACATAACGTGAAACGTCACATAGTGATGCAATATAACGTCATACGTTATAACGTAGAAGTACATAAAGTTATCCGGTATAACGTAGTAGCACATAACGTTATACTTTACTACGTAGTATTACATAACGTCAAACGTCACAAAGTGATACAATGTAACGTTATACGTTATAATGTAGAAGTACAAAACGTTATACTTTATAACGTAGTAGTACATAACGTCAAACGTCACATAGTGATACAGTATAACGTTATACGTTATAACGTAGAAGTACAAAACGTTATACGTTATAACGTAGTAGTACATAACGTCAAACGTCACATAGTGATACAGTATAACGTTATACGTTATAACGTAGAAGTACAAAACGTTATACGTTATAACGTAGTAGTACTTAACGTTATACGTCATATAGTGATACAATGTAACGTTATACGTTATAACGTAGAAGTACATAAAGTTATCCGGTATAACGTAGTAGCACATAACGTTATACTTTACTACGTAGTATTACATAACGTCAAACGTCACATAGTGATACAATGTAACGTTATACGTTATAATGTAGAAGTACAAAACGTTATACGTTATAACGTAGTAGTACATAACGTCAAACGTCACATAGTGATACAGTATAACGTTATACGTTATAATGTAGAAGTACAAAACGTTATACGTTATAACGTAGTAGTACATAATGTCAAACGTCACATAGTGATACAGTATAACGTTATACGTTATAACGTAGAAGTACAAAGCTTTATACGTTATAACGTAGTAGTACTTAACGTTATACGTTACTGCGTAGTAGTACATAACGTTATACGTCATATAGTAGTACAATATAACGTTATACGTTATAACGTAGCAGTACATAACGTTATACGGTATAACGTAGTAGCACATAACGTTATACGTTACTACGTAGTAGTAGATAACGTCAAACGTCACATAGTGATACAATGTAATGTTATACGTTATAATGTAGAAGTACAAAACGTTATACGTTATAACGTAGTAGTACATAACGTCAAACGTCACATAGTGATACAGTATAACGTTATACGTTATAATGTAGAAGTACAAAACGTTATACTTTATAACGTAGTAGTACAAAACGTTAAACGTTACAACGTAGTAGTACATAACGTCATACGTCCTATAGTGATACAATGTAACTTTATACGTTATAACGTAGTATTATATAACGTTATACGTTATAACGTAGTAGTACATAACGTCATACGTCCTATGGTGATACAATGTAACGTTATACGTTATAACGTAGTAGTATATAACGTTATACGTTATAACGTAGTAGTACATAACGTCAAACGTCACATAGTGATACAATATAACGTTATACGTTATAGCGTAGAAGTACATAACGTTATACGTTATAAAGTAGTAGTACATAACGTTATACGTTACAACGTAGTAGTACATAACGTCATACGTCCTATAGTGATACAATGTAACGTTATACGTTATAACGTAGTAGTATATAACGTTATACGTTATAACGTAGTAGTACATAACGTCAAACGTCACATAGTGATACAATATAACGTTATACGTTATAACGTAGAAGTACAAAACGTTATACGTTATAATGTAGTAGTACTTAACGTTATATGTTATAGGTAGTAGTACATAACCTCATACGTCCTATAGTGATACAATGTAACGTTATACGTTATAATGTAGAAGTACAAAACGTTATACGTTATAACGTAATAGTACATATCTATATACGTCATATAGTGATGCAATATAATGTCATACGTTATAACGTAGAAGTACATAGAGTTATCCGGTATAACGTAGTAGCACATAACGTTATACTTTACTACGTAGTATTACATAACGTCAAACGTCACATAGTGATACAATGTAACGTTATACGTTATAATGTAGAAGTACAAAACGTTATACGTTATAACGTAGTAGTACATGATGTCAAACGTCACATAGTGATACAGTATAACGTTATACGTTATAACGTAGAAGTACAAAACGTTATACTTTATAACGTAGTAGTACATAACGTTATACGTTATAACGTAGTAGTACTTAACGTTATACGTCATATAGTGATACAATGTAACGTTATACGTTATAACGTAGAAGTACATAAAGTTATCCGGTATAACGTAGTAGCACATAACGTGAAACGTCACATAGTGATGCAATATAACGTCATACGTTATAACGTAGAAGTACATAAAGTTATCCGGTATAACGTAGTAGCACATAACGTTATACTTTACTACGTAGTATTACATAACGTCAAACGTCACATAGTGATACAATGTAACGTTATACGTTATAATGTAGAAGTACAAAACGTTATACTTTATAACGTAGTAGTACATAACGTCAAACGTCACATAGTGATACAGTATAACGTTATACGTTATAACGTAGAAGTACAAAACGTTATACGTTATAACGTAGTAGTACATAACGTCAAACGTCACATAGTGATACAGTATAACGTTATACGTTATAACGTAGAAGTACAAAACGTTATACGTTATAACGTAGTAGTACTTAACGTTATACGTCATATAGTGATACAATGTAACGTTATACGTTATAACGTAGAAGTACATAAAGTTATCCGGTATAACGTAGTAGCACATAACGTTATACTTTACTACGTAGTATTACATAACGTCAAACGTCACATAGTGATACAATGTAACGTTATACGTTATAATGTAGAAGTACAAAACGTTATACGTTATAACGTAGTAGTACATAACGTCAAACGTCACATAGTGATACAGTATAACGTTATACGTTATAATGTAGAAGTACAAAACGTTATACGTTATAACGTAGTAGTACATAATGTCAAACGTCACATAGTGATACAGTATAACGTTATACGTTATAACGTAGAAGTACAAAGCTTTATACGTTATAACGTAGTAGTACTTAACGTTATACGTTACTGCGTAGTAGTACATAACGTTATACGTCATATAGTAGTACAATATAACGTTATACGTTATAACGTAGCAGTACATAACGTTATACGGTATAACGTAGTAGCACATAACGTTATACGTTACTACGTAGTAGTAGATAACGTCAAACGTCACATAGTGATACAATGTAACGTTATACGTTATAATGTAGAAGTACAAAACGTTATACGTTATAACGTAGTAGTACATAACGTCAAACGTCACATACTGATACAGTATAACGTTATACGTTATAATGTAGAAGTACAAAACGTTATACTTTATAACGTAGTAGTACAAAACGTTATACGTTACAACGTAGTAGTACATAACGTCATACGTCCTATAGTGATACAATGTAACTTTATACGTTATAATGTAGAAGTACAAAACGTTATACGTTATAACGTAATAGTACATATCTATATACGTCATATAGTGATGCAATATAATGTCATACGTTATAACGTAGAAGTACATAGAGTTATCCGGTATAACGTAGTAGCACATAACGTTATACTTTACTACGTAGTATTACATAACGTCAAACGTCACATAGTGATACAATGTAACGTTATACGTTATAATGTAGAAGTACAAAACGTTATACGTTATAACGTAGTAGTACATAACGTCGAACGTCACATAGTGATACAATATAACGTTATACATTATAACGTAGAAGTACATAACGTTATACGTTATAAACTAGTAGTACATAACGTTATACGTTACAACGTAGTAGTACATAACGTCATACGTCCTATAGTGATACAATGTAACGTTATACGTTATAATGTAGAAGTACAAAACGTTATACGTTATAACGTAATAGTACATATCTATATACGTCATATAGTGATGCAATATAATGTCATACGTTATAACGTAGAAGTACATAGAGTTATCCGGTATAACGTAGTAGCACATAACGTTATACTTTACTACGTAGTATTACATAACGTCAAACGACACATAGTGATACAATGTAACGTTATACGTTATAATGTAGAAGTACAAAACGTTATACGTTATAACGTAGTAGTACATAACGTCGAACGTCACATAGTGATACAATATAACGTTATACATTATAACGTAGAAGTACATAACGTTATACGTTATAAAGTAGTAGTACATAACGTTATACGTTACAACGTAGTAGTACATAACGTCATACGTCCTATAGTGATACAATGTAACGTTATACGTTATAACGTAGTAGTATATAACGTTATACGTTATAACGTATTAGTACATAACGTCAAACGTCACATAGTGATACAATGTAACGTTATACGTTATAATGTAGAAGTACAAAACGTTATACGTTATAACGTAGTAGTACATAACGTTATCCGGTATAACGTAATAGTACATATCTATATACGTCATATAGTGATGCAATATAACGTCATACGTTATAACGTAGAAGTACATAACGTTATACATTATAAAGTAGTAGTACATAACGTTATACGTTACTGCGTAGTAGTACATAACGTTATACGTCTTATAGTGGTACAATATAACGTTATACGTCATAATATAGTACTACATAACGCTAAAAGTCACATAGTGATACAATATAACGTTATACGTTATAACGTAGAAGTACAAAACGTTATACGTTATAACGTAGTAGTACATAACGTCAAACTTCACATAGTGATACAATATAGCGTTATACATTATAACGTAGAAGTACAAAACGTTATACGTTATAACGTAGTAGTACATAACGTCAAACTTCACACAGTGATACAATATAGCGTTATACGTTATAACGTAGAAGTACAAAACGTTATACGTTATAATGTAGTAGTACTTAACGTTATATGTTATAGGTAGTAGTACATAACGTCATACGTCCTATAGTGATACAATGTAACGTTATACGTTATAATGTAGAAGTACAAAACGTTATACGTTATAACGTAATAGTACATATCTATATACGTCATATAGTTATGCAATATAATGTCATACGTTATAACGTAGAAGTACATAGAGTTATCCGGTATAACGTAGTAGTACATAACGTTATATGTTACTACGCAGTAGTACATAACGTCAAACGTCACATAGTGATACAATGTAACGTTATACGTTATAACGTAGTAGTATATAACGTTATACGTTATAACGTAGTAGTACATAACGTCAAACATCACATAGTGATACAATATAACGTTATACGTTATATCGTAGAAGTAGATATCGTTATACGTTATAAACTAGTAGTACCTAAAGTTACACGTTACTGCGTAGTAGTACATAACGATATACGTCATATAGTAGTACAATATAACGTTATACGTTATAACGTAGCAGTACATAACGTTATACGGTATAACGTAGTAGCACATAACGTTATACGTTACTACGTAGTAGTACATAACGTCAAACGTCACATAGTGATACAATGTAACGTTATACGTTATAATGTAGAAGTACAAAACGTTATACGTTATAACGTAGTAGTACATAACGTCAAACGTCACATAGTGATACAGTATATCGTTATACGTTATAATGTAGAAGTACAAAACGTTATACTTTATAACGTAGTAGTACATAACGTTAAACGTTACAACGTAGTAGTACATAACGTCATACGTCCTATAGTGATACAATGTAACTTTATACGTTATAACGTAGTATTATATAACGTTATACGTTATAGCGTAGTAGTACATAACGTCATACGTCCTATGGTGATACAATGTAACGTTATACGTTATAACGTAGTAGTATATAACGTTATACGTTATAACGTAGTAGTACATAACGTCAAACGTCACATAGTGATACAATATAACGTTATACGTTATAACGTAGAAGTACATAACGTTATACGTTATAAAGTAGTAGTACATAACGTTATACGTTACAACGTAGTAGTACATAACGTCATACGTCCTATACTGATACAATGTAACGTTATACGTTATAACGTAGTAGTATATAACGTTATACGTTATAACGTAGTAGTACATAACGTCAAACGTCACATAGTGATACAATATAACGTTATACGTTATATCGTAGAAGTACATAACGTTATACGTTATAAACTAGTAGTACATAACGTTATACGTTACAACGTAGTAGTACATAACGTCATACGTCCTATAGTGATACAATGTAACGTTATACGTTATAACGTAGTAGTATATAACGTTATACGTTATAACGTAGTAGTACATAACGTTATATGTTACTACGCAGTAGTACATAACGTCAAACGTCACATAGTGATACAATGTAACGTTATACGTTATAATGTAGTAGTATATAACGTTATACTTTATAACGTAGTAGTACATAACGTCAAACATCACATAGTGATACAATATAACGTTATACGTTATATCGTAGAAGTAGATAACGTTATACGTTATAAACTAGTAGTACTTAACGTTACACGTTACTGCGTAGTAGTACATAACGATATACGTCATATAGTAGTACAATATAACGTTATACGTTATAACGTAGCAGTACATAAGGTTATACGGTATAACGTAGTAGCACATAACGTTATACTTTACTACGTAGTATTACATAACGTCAAACGTCACATAGTGATACAATGTAACGTTATACGTTATAATGTAGAAGTACAAAACGTTATACGTTATAACGTAGTAGTACATAACGTCGAACGTCACATAGTGATACAATATAACGTTATACATTATAACGTAGAAGTACATAACGTTATACGTTATAAAGTAGTAGTACATAACGTTATACGTTACAACGTAGTAGTACATAACGTCATACGTCCTATAGTGATACAATGTAACGTTATACGTTATAACGTAGTAGTATATAACGTTATACGTTATAACGTATTAGTACATAACGTCAAACGTCACATAGTGATACAATGTAACGTTATACGTTATAATGTAGAAGTACAAAACGTTATACGTTATAACGTAGTAGTACATAACGTTATCCGGTATAACGTAATAGTACATATCTATATACGTCATATAGTGATGCAATATAACGTCATACGTTATAACGTAGAAGTACATAACGTTATACATTATAAAGTAGTAGTACATAACGTTATACGTTACTGCGTAGTAGTACATAACGTTATACGTCTTATAGTGGTACAATATAACGTTATACGTCATAATATAGTACTACATAACGCTAAAAGTCACATAGTGATACAATATAACGTTATACGTTATAACGTAGAAGTACAAAACGTTATACGTTATAACGTAGTAGTACATAACGTCAAACTTCACATAGTGATACAATATAGCGTTATACATTATAACGTAGAAGTACAAAACGTTATACGTTATAACGTAGTAGTACATAACGTCAAACTTCACACAGTGATACAATATAGCGTTATACGTTATAACGTAGAAGTACAAAACGTTATACGTTATAATGTAGTAGTACTTAACGTTATATGTTATAGGTAGTAGTACATAACGTCATACGTCCTATAGTGATACAATGTAACGTTATACGTTATAATGTAGAAGTACAAAACGTTATACGTTATAACGTAATAGTACATATCTATATACGTCATATAGTTATGCAATATAATGTCATACGTTATAACGTAGAAGTACATAGAGTTATCCGGTATAACGTAGTAGTACATAACGTTATATGTTACTACGCAGTAGTACATAACGTCAAACGTCACATAGTGATACAATGTAACGTTATACGTTATAACGTAGTAGTATATAACGTTATACGTTATAACGTAGTAGTACATAACGTCAAACATCACATAGTGATACAATATAACGTTATACGTTATATCGTAGAAGTAGATATCGTTATACGTTATAAACTAGTAGTACCTAAAGTTACACGTTACTGCGTAGTAGTACATAACGATATACGTCATATAGTAGTACAATATAACGTTATACGTTATAACGTAGCAGTACATAACGTTATACGGTATAACGTAGTAGCACATAACGTTATACGTTACTACGTAGTAGTACATAACGTCAAACGTCACATAGTGATACAATGTAACGTTATACGTTATAATGTAGAAGTACAAAACGTTATACGTTATAACGTAGTAGTACATAACGTCAAACGTCACATAGTGATACAGTATATCGTTATACGTTATAATGTAGAAGTACAAAACGTTATACTTTATAACGTAGTAGTACATAACGTTAAACGTTACAACGTAGTAGTACATAACGTCATACGTCCCATAGTGATACAATGTAACTTTATACGTTATAACGTAGTATTATATAACGTTATACGTTATAGCGTAGTAGTACATAACGTCATACGTCCTATGGTGATACAATGTAACGTTATACGTTATAACGTAGTAGTATATAACGTTATACGTTATAACGTAGTAGTACATAACGTCAAACGTCACATAGTGATACAATATAACGTTATACGTTATAACGTAGAAGTACATAACGTTATACGTTATAAAGTAGTAGTACATAACGTTATACGTTACAACGTAGTAGTACATAACGTCATACGTCCTATACTGATACAATGTAACGTTATACGTTATAACGTAGTAGTATATAACGTTATACGTTATAACGTAGTAGTACATAACGTCAAACGTCACATAGTGACACAATATAACGTTATACGTTATATCGTAGAAGTACATAACGTTATACGTTATAAACTAGTAGTACATAACGTTATACGTTACAACGTAGTAGTACATAACGTCATACGTCCTATAGTGATACAATGTAACGTTATACGTTATAACGTAGTAGTATATAACGTTATACGTTATAACGTAGTAGTACATAACGTTATATGTTACTACGCAGTAGTACATAACGTCAAACGTCACATAGTGATACAATGTAACGTTATACGTTATAATGTAGTAGTATATAACGTTATACTTTATAACGTAGTAGTACATAACGTCAAACATCACATAGTGATACAATATAACGTTATACGTTATATCGTAGAAGTAGATAACGTTATACGTTATAAACTAGTAGTACTTAACGTTACACGTTACTGCGTAGTAGTACATAACGATATACGTCATATAGTAGTACAATATAACGTTATACGTTATAACGTAGCAGTACATAAGGTTATACGGTATAACGTAGTAGCACATAACGTTATATGTTACTACGTAGTAGTACATAACGTCAAACGTCACATAGTGATACAGTATAACGCTATACGTTATAACGTAGAAGTACAAAACGTTATACGTTATAACGTAGTAGTACATAACGTCAATCTTCACATAGTGATACAATATAGCGTTATACGTTATAACGTAGAAGTACAAAACGTTATACGTTATAACGTAGTAGTACTTAACGTTATACGTTATAGGTAGTAGTACATAACGTCATACGTCCTATAGTGATACAATGTAACGTTATACGTTATAATATTGTACTACATAACTCTAAAAGTCACATAGTGATACAATGTAACGTTATACGTTATAATGTAGAAGTACAAAACGTTATACGTTGTAACGTAGTAGTACATAACGTCAATCTTCACATAGTGATACAATATAGCGTTATACGTTATAACGTAGAAGTACAAAACGTTATACGTTATAACGTAGAAGTACAAAACGTCATACGTTATAACGTAGTAGTACTTAACGTTATACGTCATATAGTGATACAATGTAACGTTATACGTTATAACGTAGAAGTACATAAAGTTATCCGGTATAACGTAGTAGCACATAACGTTATACTTTACTACGTAGTATTACATAACGTCAAACGTCACATAGTGATACAATGTAACGTTATACGTTATAATGTAGAAGTACAAAACGTTATACGTTATAACGTAGTAGTACATAGCGTCAAACGTCACATAGTGATACAGTATAACGTTATACGTTATAATGTAGAAGTACAAAACGTTATACGTTATAACGTAGTAGTACATAATGTCAAACGTCACATAGTGATACAGTATAACGTTATACGTTATAACGTAGAAGTACAAAGCTTTATACGTTATAACGTAGTAGTACTTAACGTTATACGTTACTGCGTAGTAGTACATAACGTTATACGTCATATAGTAGTACAATATAACGTTATACGTTATAACGTAGCAGTACATAACGTTATACGGTATAACGTAGTAGCACATAACGTTATACGTTACTACGTAGTAGTAGATAACGTCAAACGTCACATAGTGATACAATGTAACGTTATACGTTATAATGTAGAAGTACAAAACGTTATACGTTATAACGTAGTAGTACATAACGTCAAACGTCACATAGTGATACAGTATAACGTTATACGTTATAATGTAGAAGTACAAAACGTTATACTTTATAACGTAGTAGTACAAAACGTTAAACGTTACAACGTAGTAGTACATAACGTCATACGTCCTATAGTGATACAATGTAACTTTATACGTTATAATGTAGAAGTACAAAACGTTATACGTTATAACGTAATAGTACATATCTATATACGTCATATAGTGATGCAATATAATGTCATACGTTATAACGTAGAAGTACATAGAGTTATCCGGTATAACGTAGTAGCACATAACGTTATACTTTACTACGTAGTATTACATAACGTCAAACGTCACATAGTGATACAATGTAACGTTATACGTTATAATGTAGAAGTACAAAACGTTATACGTTATAACGTAGTAGTACATAACGTCGAACGTCACATAGTGATACAATATAACGTTATACATTATAACGTAGAAGTACATAACGTTATACGTTATAAACTAGTAGTACATAACGTTATACGTTACAACGTAGTAGTACATAACGTCATACGTCCTATAGTGATACAATGTAACGTTATACGTTATAATGTAGAAGTACAAAACGTTATACGTTATAACGTAATAGTACATATCTATATACGTCATATAGTGATGCAATATAATGTCATACGTTATAACGTAGAAGTACATAGAGTTATCCGGTATAACGTAGTAGCACATAACGTTATACTTTACTACGTAGTATTACATAACGTCAAACGTCACATAGTGATACAATGTAACGTTATACGTTATAATGTAGAAGTACAAAACGTTATACGTTATAACGTAGTAGTACATAACGTCGAACGTCACATAGTGATACAATATAACGTTATACATTATAACGTAGAAGTACATAACGTTATACGTTATAACGTAGTAGTACATAACGTTATACGTTACAACGTAGTAGTACATAACGTCATACGTCCTATAGTGATACAATGTAACGTTATATGTTATAACGTAGTAGTATATAACGTTATACGTTATAACGTAGTAGTACATAACGTCAAACGTCACATAGTGATACAATGTAACGTTATACGTTATAATGTAGAAGTACAAAACGTTATACGTTATAACGTAGTAGTACATAACGTTATCCGGTATAACGTAATAGTACATATCTATATACGTCATATAGTGATGCAATATAACATCATACGTTATAACGTAGAAGTACATAACGTTATACATTATAAAGTAGTAGTACATAACTTTATACGTTACTGCGTAGTAGTACATAACGTTATACGTCTTATAGTGGTACAATATAACGTTATACGTCATAATATAGTACTACATAACGCTAAAAGTCACATAGTGATACAATATAACGTTATACGTTATAACGTAGAAGTACAAAACGTTATACGTTATAACGTAGTAGTACATAACGTCAAACTTCACATAGTAATACAATATAGCGTTATACATTATAACGTAGAAGTACAAAACGTTATACGTTATAACGTAGTAGTACATAACGTCAAACTTCACACAGTGATACAATATAGCGTTATACGTTATAACGTAGAAGTACAAAACGTTATACGTTATAATGTAGTAGTACTTAACGTTATATGTTATAGGTAGTAGTACATAACGTCATACGTCCTATAGTGATACAATGTAACGTTATACGTTATAATGTAGAAGTACAAAACGTTATACGTTATAACGTAATAGTACATATCTATATACGTCATATAGTTATGCAATATAATGTCATACGTTATAACGTAGAAGTACATAGAGTTATCCGGTATAACGTAGTAGTACATAACGTTATATGTTACTACGCAGTAGTACATAACGTCAAACGTCACATAGTGATACAATGTAACGTTATACGTTATAACGTAGTAGTATATAACGTTATACGTTATAACGTAGTAGTACATAACGTCAAACATCACATAGTGATACAATATAACGTTATACGTTATATCGTAGAAGTAGATATCGTTATACGTTATAAACTAGTAGTACTTAACGTTACACGTTACTGCGTAGTAGTACATAACGATATACGTCATATAGTAGTACAATATAACGTTATACGTTATAACGTAGCAGTACATAACGTTATACGGTATAACGTAGTAGCACATAACGTTATACGTTACTACGTAGTAGTACATAACGTCAAACGTCACATAGTGATACAATGTAACGTTATACGTTATAATGTAGAAGTACAAAACGTTATACGTTATAACGTAGTAGTACATAACGTCAAACGTCACATAGTGATACAGTATATCGTTATACGTTATAATGTAGAAGTACAAAACGTTATACTTTATAACGTAGTAGTACATAACGTTAAACGTTACAACGTAGTAGTACATAACGTCATACGTCCTATAGTGATACAATGTAACTTTATACGTTATAACGTAGTATTATATAACGTTATACGTTATAGCGTAGTAGTACATAACGTCATACGTCCTATGGTGATACAATGTAACTTTATACGTTATAACGTAGTAGTATATAACGTTATACGTTATAACGTAGTAGTACATAACGTCGAACGTCACATAGTGATACAATATAACGTTATACATTATAACGTAGAAGTACATAACGTTATACGTTATAAACTAGTAGTACATAACGTTATACGTTACAACGTAGTAGTACATAACGTCATACGTCCTATAGTGATACAATGTAACGTTATACGTTATAATGTAGAAGTACAAAACGTTATACGTTATAACGTAATAGTACATATCTATATACGTCATATAGTGATGCAATATAATGTCATACGTTATAACGTAGAAGTACATAGAGTTATCCGGTATAACGTAGTAGCACATAACGTTATACTTTACTACGTAGTATTACATAACGTCAAACGTCACATAGTGATACAATGTAACGTTATACGTTATAATGTAGAAGTACAAAACGTTATACGTTATAACGTAGTAGTACATAACGTCGAACGTCACATAGTGATACAATATAACGTTATACATTATAACGTAGAAGTACATAACGTTATACGTTACAACGTAGTAGTACATAACGTTATACGTTACAACGTAATAGTACATAACGTCATACGTCCTATAGTGATACAATGTAACGTTATATGTTATAACGTAGTAGTACATAACGTTATACGTTATAACGTAGTAGTACATAACGTCAAACGTCACATAGTGATACAATGTAACGTTATACGTTATAATGTAGAAGTACAAAACGTTATACGTTATAACGTAGTAGTACATAACGTTATCCGGTATAACGTAATAGTACATATCTATATACGTCATATAGTGATGCAATATAACATCATACGTTATAACGTAGAAGTACATAACGTTATACATTATAAAGTAGTAGTACATAACGTTATACGTTACTGCGTAGTAGTACATAACGTTATACGTCTTATAGTGGTACAATATAACGTTATACGTCATAATATAGTACTACATAACGCTAAAAGTCACATAGTGATACAATATAACGTTATACGTTATAACGTAGAAGTACAAAACGTTATACGTTATAACGTAGTAGTACATAACGTCAAACTTCACATAGTGATACAATATAGCGTTATACATTATAACGTAGAAGTACAAAACGTTATACGTTATAACGTAGTAGTACATAACGTCGAACGTCACATAGTGATACAATATAACGTTATACATTATAACGTAGAAGTACATAACGTTATACGTTATAAAGTAGTAGTACATAACGTTATACGTTACAACGTAGTAGTACATAACGTCATACGTCCTATAGTGATACAATGTAACGTTATACGTTATAATGTAGAAGTACAAAACGTTATACGTTGTAACGTAGTAGTACATAACGTCAATCTTCACATAGTGATACAATATAGCGTTATACGTTATAACGTAGAAGTACAAAACGTTATACGTTATAACGTAGAAGTACAAAACGTCATACGTTATAACGTAGTAGTACTTAACGTTATACGTCATATAGTGATACAATGTAACGTTATACGTTATAACGTAGAAGTACATAAAGTTATCCGGTATAACGTAGTAGCACATAACGTTATACTTTACTACGTAGTATTACATAACGTCAAACGTCACATAGTGATACAATGTAACGTTATACGTTATAATGTAGAAGTACAAAACGTTATACGTTATAACGTAGTAGTACATAGCGTCAAACGTCACATAGTGATACAGTATAACGTTATACGTTATAATGTAGAAGTACAAAACGTTATACGTTATAACGTAGTAGTACATAATGTCAAACGTCACATAGTGATACAGTATAACGTTATACGTTATAACGTAGAAGTACAAAGCTTTATACGTTATAACGTAGTAGTACTTAACGTTATACGTTACTGCGTAGTAGTACATAACGTTATACGTCATATAGTAGTACAATATAACGTTATACGTTATAACGTAGCAGTACATAACGTTATACGGTATAACGTAGTAGCACATAACGTTATACGTTACAACGTAGTAGTACATAACGTCATACGTCCTATAGTGATACAATGTAACGTTATACGTTATAATGTAGAAGTACAAAACGTTATACGTTATAACGTAATAGTACATATCTATATACGTCATATAGTGATGCAATATAATGTCATACGTTATAACGTAGAAGTACATAGAGTTATCCGGTATAACGTAGTAGCACATAACGTTATACTTTACTACGTAGTATTACATAACGTCAAACGTCACATAGTGATACAATGTAACGTTATACGTTATAATGTAGAAGTACAAAACGTTATACGTTATAACGTAGTAGTACATAACGTCGAACGTCACATAGTGATACAATATAACGTTATACATTATAACGTAGAAGTACATAACGTTATACGTTATAAAGTAGTAGCACATAACGTTATACGTTACAACGTAGTAGTACATAACGTCATACGTCCTATAGTGATACAATGTAACGTTATATGTTATAACGTAGTAGTACATAACGTTATACGTTATAACGTAGTAGTACATAACGTCAAATGTCACATAGTGATACAATGTAACGTTATACGTTATAATGTAGAAGTACAAAACGTTATACGTTATAACGTAGTAGTACATAACGTTATCCGGTATAACGTAATAGTACATATCTATATACGTCATATAGTGATGCAATATAACATCATACGTTATAACGTAGAAGTACATAACGTTATACATTATAAAGTAGTAGTACATAACTTTATACGTTACTGCGTAGTAGTACATAACGTTATACGTCTTATAGTGGTACAATATAACGTTATACGTCATAATATAGTACTACATAACGCTAAAAGTCACATAGTGATACAATATAACGTTATACGTTATAACGTAGAAGTACAAAACGTTATACGTTATAACGTAGTAGTACATAACGTCAAACTTCACATAGTAATACAATATAGCGTTATACATTATAACGTAGAAGTACAAAACGTTATACGTTATAACGTAGTAGTACATAACGTCAAACTTCACACAGTGATACAATATAGCGTTATACGTTATAACGTAGAAGTACAAAACGTTATACGTTATAATGTAGTAGTACTTAACGTTATATGTTATAGGTAGTAGTACATAACGTCATACGTCCTATAGTGATACAATGTAACGTTATACGTTATAATGTAGAAGTACAAAACGTTATACGTTATAACGTAATAGTACATATCTATATACGTCATATAGTTATGCAATATAATGTCATACGTTATAACGTAGAAGTACATAGAGTTATCCGGTATAACGTAGTAGTACATAACGTTATATGTTACTACGCAGTAGTACATAACGTCAAACGTCACATAGTGATACAATGTAACGTTATACGTTATAACGTAGTAGTATATAACGTTATACGTTATAACGTAGTAGTACATAACGTCAAACATCACATAGTGATACAATATAACGTTATACGTTATATCGTAGAAGTAGATATCGTTATACGTTATAAACTAGTAGTACTTAACGTTACACGTTACTGCGTAGTAGTACATAACGATATACGTCATATAGTAGTACAATATAACGTTATACGTTATAACGTAGCAGTACATAACGTTATACGGTATAACGTAGTAGCACATAACGTTATACGTTACTACGTAGTAGTACATAACGTCAAACGTCACATAGTGATACAATGTAACGTTATACGTTATAATGTAGAAGTACAAAACGTTATACGTTATAACGTAGTAGTACATAACGTCAAACGTCACATAGTGATACAGTATATCGTTATACGTTATAATGTAGAAGTACAAAACGTTATACTTTATAACGTAGTAGTACATAACGTTAAACGTTACAACGTAGTAGTACATAACGTCATACGTCCTATAGTGATACAATGTAACTTTATACGTTATAACGTAGTATTATATAACGTTATACGTTATAGCGTAGTAGTACATAACGTCATACGTCCTATGGTGATACAATGTAACTTTATACGTTATAACGTAGTAGTATATAACGTTATACGTTATAACGTAGTAGTACATAACGTCGAACGTCACATAGTGATACAATATAACGTTATACATTATAACGTAGAAGTACATAACGTTATACGTTATAAACTAGTAGTACATAACGTTATACGTTACAACGTAGTAGTACATAACGTCATACGTCCTATAGTGATACAATGTAACGTTATACGTTATAATGTAGAAGTACAAAACGTTATACGTTATAACGTAATAGTACATATCTATATACGTCATATAGTGATGCAATATAATGTCATACGTTATAACGTAGAAGTACATAGAGTTATCCGGTATAACGTAGTAGCACATAACGTTATACTTTACTACGTAGTATTACATAACGTCAAACGTCACATAGTGATACAATGTAACGTTATACGTTATAATGTAGAAGTACAAAACGTTATACGTTATAACGTAGTAGTACATAACGTCGAACGTCACATAGTGATACAATATAACGTTATACATTATAACGTAGAAGTACATAACGTTATACGTTATAAAGTAGTAGTACATGACGTTATACGTTACTACGTAATAGTACATAACGTCATACGTCATATAGTGATACAATGTAACGTTATATGTTATATCGTAGTAGTATATAACGTTATACGTTATAACGTAGTAGTACATAACGTCAAACGTCACATAGTGATACAATGTAACGTTATACGTTATAATGTAGAAGTACAAAACGTTATACGTTATAACGTAGTAGTACATAACGTTATCCGGTATAACGTAATAGTACATATCTATATACGTCATATAGTGATGCAATATAACATCATACGTTATAACGTAGAAGTACATAACGTTATACATTATAAAGTAGTAGTACATAACGTTATACGTTACTGCGTAGTAGTACATAACGTTATACGTCTTATAGTGGTAC
Source organism: Bombus terrestris (assembly GCF_910591885.1). Classification (NCBI taxonomy): domain Eukaryota; kingdom Metazoa; phylum Arthropoda; class Insecta; order Hymenoptera; family Apidae; genus Bombus; species Bombus terrestris. The sequence continues at coordinate 4,214,277 of NW_025963555.1, forward strand.
AATATAACGTTATACGTCATAATATAGTACTACATAACGCTAAAAGTCACATAGTGATACAATATAACGTTATACGTTATAACGTAGAAGTACAAAACGTTATACGTTATAACGTAGTAGTACATAACGTCAAACTTCACATAGTGATACAATATAGCGTTATACATTATAACGTAGAAGTACAAAACGTTATACGTTATAACGTAGTAGTACATAACGTCGAACGTCACATAGTGATACAATATAACGTTATACATTATAACGTAGAAGTACATAACGTTATACGTTATAAAGTAGTAGTACATAACGTTATACGTTACAACGTAGTAGTACATAACGTCATACGTCCTATAGTGATACAATGTAACGTTATACGTTATAATGTAGAAGTACAAAACGTTATACGTTGTAACGTAGTAGTACATAACGTCAATCTTCACATAGTGATACAATATAGCGTTATACGTTATAACGTAGAAGTACAAAACGTTATACGTTATAACGTAGAAGTACAAAACGTCATACGTTATAACGTAGTAGTACTTAACGTTATACGTCATATAGTGATACAATGTAACGTTATACGTTATAACGTAGAAGTACATAAAGTTATCCGGTATAACGTAGTAGCACATAACGTTATACTTTACTACGTAGTATTACATAACGTCAAACGTCACATAGTGATACAATGTAACGTTATACGTTATAATGTAGAAGTACAAAACGTTATACGTTATAACGTAGTAGTACATAGCGTCAAACGTCACATAGTGATACAGTATAACGTTATACGTTATAATGTAGAAGTACAAAACGTTATACGTTATAACGTAGTAGTACATAATGTCAAACGTCACATAGTGATACAGTATAACGTTATACGTTATAACGTAGAAGTACAAAGCTTTATACGTTATAACGTAGTAGTACTTAACGTTATACGTTACTGCGTAGTAGTACATAACGTTATACGTCATATAGTAGTACAATATAACGTTATACGTTATAACGTAGCAGTACATAACGTTATACGGTATAACGTAGTAGCACATAACGTTATACGTTACTACGTAGTAGTAGATAACGTCAAACGTCACATAGTGATACAATGTAACGTTATACGTTATAATGTAGAAGTACAAAACGTTATACGTTATAACGTAGTAGTACATAACGTCAAACGTCACATAGTGATACAGTATAACGTTATACGTTATAATGTAGAAGTACAAAACGTTATACTTTATAACGTAGTAGTACAAAACGTTAAACGTTACAACGTAGTAGTACATAACGTCATACGTCCTATAGTGATACAATGTAACTTTATACGTTATAATGTAGAAGTACAAAACGTTATACGTTATAACGTAATAGTACATATCTATATACGTCATATAGTGATGCAATATAATGTCATACGTTATAACGTAGAAGTACATAGAGTTATCCGGTATAACGTAGTAGCACATAACGTTATACTTTACTACGTAGTATTACATAACGTCAAACGTCACATAGTGATACAATGTAACGTTATACGTTATAATGTAGAAGTACAAAACGTTATACGTTATAACGTAGTAGTACATAACGTCGAACGTCACATAGTGATACAATATAACGTTATACATTATAACGTAGAAGTACATAACGTTATACGTTATAAACTAGTAGTACATAACGTTATACGTTACAACGTAGTAGTACATAACGTCATACGTCCTATAGTGATACAATGTAACGTTATACGTTATAATGTAGAAGTACAAAACGTTATACGTTATAACGTAATAGTACATATCTATATACGTCATATAGTGATGCAATATAATGTCATACGTTATAACGTAGAAGTACATAGAGTTATCCGGTATAACGTAGTAGCACATAACGTTATACTTTACTACGTAGTATTACATAACGTCAAACGTCACATAGTGATACAATGTAACGTTATACGTTATAATGTAGAAGTACAAAACGTTATACGTTATAACGTAGTAGTACATAACGTCGAACGTCACATAGTGATACAATATAACGTTATACATTATAACGTAGAAGTACATAACGTTATACGTTACAACGTAGTAGTACATAACGTTATACGTTACTACGTAATAGTACATAACGTCATACGTCATGTAGTGATACAATGTAACGTTATATGTTATATCGTAGTAGTATATAATGTTATACGTTATAACGTAGTAGTACATAACGTCAAACGTCACATAGTGATACAATGTAACGTTATACGTTATAATGTAGAAGTACAAAACGTTATACGTTATAACGTAGTAGTACATAACGTTATCCGGTATAACGTAATAGTACATATCTATATACGTCATATAGTGATGCAATATAACATCATACGTTATAACGTAGAAGTACATAACGTTATACATTATAAAGTAGTAGTACATAACTTTATACGTTACTGCGTAGTAGTACATAACGTTATACGTCTTATAGTGGTACAATATAACGTTATACGTCATAATATAGTACTACATAACGCTAAAAGTCACATAGTGATACAATATAACGTTATACGTTATAACGTAGAAGTACAAAACGTTATACGTTATAACGTAGTAGTACATAACGTCAAACTTCACATAGTAATACAATATAGCGTTATACATTATAACGTAGAAGTACAAAACGTTATACGTTATAACGTAGTAGTACATAACGTCAAACTTCACACAGTGATACAATATAGCGTTATACGTTATAACGTAGAAGTACAAAACGTTATACGTTATAATGTAGTAGTACTTAACGTTATATGTTATAGGTAGTAGTACATAACGTCATACGTCCTATAGTGATACAATGTAACGTTATACGTTATAATGTAGAAGTACAAAACGTTATACGTTATAACGTAATAGTACATATCTATATACGTCATATAGTTATGCAATATAATGTCATACGTTATAACGTAGAAGTACATAGAGTTATCCGGTATAACGTAGTAGTACATAACGTTATATGTTACTACGCAGTAGTACATAACGTCAAACGTCACATAGTGATACAATGTAACGTTATACGTTATAACGTAGTAGTATATAACGTTATACGTTATAACGTAGTAGTACATAACGTCAAACATCACATAGTGATACAATATAACGTTATACGTTATATCGTAGAAGTAGATATCGTTATACGTTATAAACTAGTAGTACTTAACGTTACACGTTACTGCGTAGTAGTACATAACGATATACGTCATATAGTAGTACAATATAACGTTATACGTTATAACGTAGCAGTACATAACGTTATACGGTATAACGTAGTAGCACATAACGTTATACGTTACTACGTAGTAGTACATAACGTCAAACGTCACATAGTGATACAATGTAACGTTATACGTTATAATGTAGAAGTACAAAACGTTATACGTTATAACGTAGTAGTACATAACGTCAAACGTCACATAGTGATACAGTATATCGTTATACGTTATAATGTAGAAGTACAAAACGTTATACTTTATAACGTAGTAGTACATAACGTTAAACGTTACAACGTAGTAGTACATAACGTCATACGTCCTATAGTGATACAATGTAACTTTATACGTTATAACGTAGTATTATATAACGTTATACGTTATAACGTAGTAGTACATAACGTCATACGTCCTATGGTGATACAATGTAACTTTATACGTTATAACGTAGTAGTATATAACGTTATACGTTATAACGTAGTAGTACATAACGTCGAACGTCACATAGTGATACAATATAACGTTATACATTATAACGTAGAAGTACATAACGTTATACGTTATAAACTAGTAGTACATAACGTTATACGTTACAACGTAGTAGTACATAACGTCATACGTCCTATAGTGATACAATGTAACGTTATACGTTATAATGTAGAAGTACAAAACGTTATACGTTATAACGTAATAGTACATATCTATATACGTCATATAGTGATGCAATATAATGTCATACGTTATAACGTAGAAGTACATAGAGTTATCCGGTATAACGTAGTAGCACATAACGTTATACTTTACTACGTAGTATTACATAACGTCAAACGTCACATAGTGATACAATGTAACGTTATACGTTATAATGTAGAAGTACAAAACGTTATACGTTATAACGTAGTAGTACATAACGTCGAACGTCACATAGTGATACAATATAACGTTATACATTATAACGTAGAAGTACATAACGTTATACGTTATAAAGTAGTAGTACATAACGTTATACGTTACAACGTAGTAGTACATAACGTCATACGTCCTATAGTGATACAATGTAACGTTATATGTTATAACGTAGTAGTATATAACGTTATACGTTATAACGTAGTAGTACATAACGTCAAACGTCACATAGTGATACAATGTAACGTTATACGTTATAATGTAGAAGTACAAAACGTTATACGTTATAACGTAGTAGTACATAACGTTATCCGGTATAACGTAATAGTACATATCTATATACGTCATATAGTGATGCAATATAACATCATACGTTATAACGTAGAAGTACATAACGTTATACATTATAAAGTAGTAGTACATAACGTTATACGTTACTGCGTAGTAGTACATAACGTTATACGTCTTATAGTGGTACAATATAACGTTATACGTCATAATATAGTACTACATAACGCTAAAAGTCACATAGTGATACAATATAACGTTATACGTTATAACGTAGAAGTACAAAACGTTATACGTTATAACGTAGTAGTACATAACGTCAAACTTCACATAGTGATACAATATAGCGTTATACATTATAACGTAGAAGTACAAAACGTTATACGTTATAACGTAGTAGTACATAACGTCAAACTTCACACAGTGATACAATATAGCGTTATACGTTATAACGTAGAAGTACAAAACGTTATACGTTATAATGTAGTAGTACTTAACGTTATATGTTATAGGTAGTAGTACATAACGTCATACGTCCTATAGTGATACAATGTAACGTTATACGTTATAATGTAGAAGTACAAAACGTTATACGTTATAACGTAATAGTACATATCTATATACGTCATATAGTTATGCAATATAATGTCATACGTTATAACGTAGAAGTACATAGAGTTATCCGGTATAACGTAGTAGTACATAACGTTATATGTTACTACGCAGTAGTACATAACGTCAAACGTCACATAGTGATACAATGTAACGTTATACGTTATAACGTAGTAGTATATAACGTTATACGTTATAACGTAGTAGTACATAACGTCAAACATCACATAGTGATACAATATAACGTTATACGTTATATCGTAGAAGTAGATATCGTTATACGTTATAAACTAGTAGTACTTAACGTTACACGTTACTGCGTAGTAGTACATAACGATATACGTCATATAGTAGTACAATATAACGTTATACGTTATAACGTAGCAGTGCATAACGTTATACGGTATAACGTAGTAGCACATAACGTTATACGTTACTACGTAGTAGTACATAACGTCAAACGTCACATAGTGATACAATGTAACGTTATACGTTATAATGTAGAAGTACAAAACGTTATACGTTATAACGTAGTAGTACATAACGTCAAACGTCACATAGTGATACAGTATATCGTTATACGTTATAATGTAGAAGTACAAAACGTTATACTTTATAACGTAGTAGTACATAACGTTAAACGTTACAACGTAGTAGTACATAACGTCATACGTCCTATAGTGATACAATGTAACTTTATACGTTATAACGTAGTATTATATAACGTTATACGTTATAGCGTAGTAGTACATAACGTCATACGTCCTATGGTGATACAATGTAACGTTATACGTTATAACGTAGTAGTATATAACGTTATACGTTATAACGTAGTAGTACATAACGTCAAACGTCACATAGTGATACAATATAACGTTATACGTTATAACGTAGAAGTACATAACGTTATACGTTATAAAGTAGTAGTACATAACGTTATACGTTACAACGTAGTAGTACATAACGTCATACGTCCTATAGTGATACAATGTAACGTTATCCGTTATAACGTAGTAGTATATAACGTTATACGTTATAACGTAGTAGTACATAACGTCAAACGTCACATAGTGATACAATATAACGTTATACGTTATATCGTAGAAGTACATAACGTTATACGTTATAAACTAGTAGTACATAACGTTATACGTTACAACGTAGTAGTACATAACGTCATACGTCCTATAGTGATACAATGTAACGTTATACGTTATAACGTAGTAGTATATAACGTTATACGTTATAACGTAGTAGTACATAACGTTATATGTTACTACGCAGTAGTACATAACGTCAAACGTCACATAGTGATACAATGTAACGTTATACGTTATAATGTAGAAGTACAAAACGTTATACGTTACAACGTAGTAGTACATAACGTCAAACGTCACATAGTGATACAGTATAACGCTATACGTTATAACGTAGAAGTACAAAACGTTATACGTTATAACGTAGTAGTACATAACGTCAATCTTCACATAGTGATACAATATAGCGTTATACGTTATAACGTAGAAGTACAAAACGTTATACGTTATAACGTAGTAGTACTTAACGTTATACGTTATAGGTAGTAGTACATAACGTCATACGTCCTATAGTGATACAATGTAACGTTATACGTTATAATATTGTACTACATAACTCTAAAAGTCACATAGTGATACAATGTAACGTTATACGTTATAATGTAGAAGTACAAAACGTTATACGTTGTAACGTAGTAGTACATAACGTCAATCTTCACATAGTGATACAATATAGCGTTATACGTTATAACGTAGAAGTACAAAACGTTATACGTTATAACGTAGTAGTACATAATGTCAAACGTCACATAGTGATACAGTATAACGTTATACGTTATAACTTAGAAGTACAAAACTTTATACGTTATAACGTAGTAGTACTTAACGTTATACGTTACTACGTAGTAGTACATAACGTCAAACGTCACATAGTGATACAATGTAACGTAATACGTTATAATGTAGAAGTACAAAACGCTATACGTTATAACGTAGTAGTACATAACGTAATACGTCCTATAGTGATACAATGTAACGTTATACGTTATAACGTAGTAGTATATAACGTTATACGTTATAACGTAGTGGTACATAACGTTATACGTTACTACGTAGTAGTACATAACGTTATACGTCATATAGTAGTACAATATAACGTTATACGTTATATCGTAGCAGTACATAACGTTATACGTTATAACGTAGTAGTACTTAACGTTATACGTTACTACGTAGTAGTACATAACGTCAAACGTCACATAGTGATACAATGTAACGTTATACGTTATAACGTAGTAGTATATAACGTTATACGTTATAACGTAGTAGTACATAACGTCAAACGTCACATAGTGATACAATATAACGTTATACGTTATATCGTAGAAGTACATAACGTTATACGTTATAAACTAGTAGTACTTAACGTTATACGTTACTGCGTAGTAGTACATAACGTTATACGTCATATAGTAGTACAATATAACGTTATACGTTATATCGTAGCAGTACATAACGTTATACGGTATAACGTAGTAGCACATAACGTTATACGTTACTACGTAGTAGTACATAACGTCAAACGTCACATAGTGATACAATGTAACGTAATACGTTATAATGTAGAAGTACAAAACGCTATACGTTATAACGTAGTAGTACATAACGGCAAACGTCACATAGTGATACAATATAACGTTATACGTTATATCGTAGAAGTACATAACGTTATACGTTATAAACTAGTAGTACTTAACGTTATACGTTAATGCGTAGTAGTACATAACGATATACGTCATATAGTAGTACAATATAACGTTATACGTTATAACGTAGCAGTACATAACGTTATACGGTATTACGTAGTAGCACATAACGTTATACGTTACTACGTAGTAGTAAATAACGTCAAACGTCACATAGTGATACAATGTAACGTTATACGTTATAATGCAGAAGTACAAAACGTTATACGTTATAACGTAGTAGTACATAACGTCAAACTTCACATAGTGATACAATATAGCGTTATACGTTATAACGTAGAAGTACAAAACGTTATACGTTATAATGTAGTAGTATATAACGTTATACGTTATAACGTAGTAGTACATAACGTCATACGTCACATAGTGATACAATATAACGTTATACGTTATATCGTAGAAGTACATAACGTTATACGTTATAAACTAGTAGTACATAACGTTATACGTTACAACGTAGTAGTACATAACGTAATACGTCCTATAGTGATACAATGTAACGTTATACGTTATAACGTAGTAGTATATAACGTTATACGTTATAACGTAGTAGTACATAACGTTATACGTTACTACGTAGTAGTACATAACGTCAAACGTCACATAGTGATACAATGTAACGTTATACGTTATAACGTAGTAGTATATAACGTTATACGTTATAACGTAGTAGTACATAACGTCAAACGTCACATAGTGATACAATATAACGTTATAGGTTATATCGTAGAAGTACATAACGTTATACGTTATAAACTAGTAGTACTTAACGTTATACGTTACTGCGTAGTAGTACATAACGATATACGTCATATAGTAGTACAATATAACGTTATACGTTATAACGTAGCAGTACATAACGTTATACGGTATAACGTAGTAGCACATAACGTTATACGTTACTACGTAGTAGTACATAACGTCAAACGTCACATAGTGATACTATGTAACGTTATACGTTATAATGTAGAAGTACAAAACGTTATACGTTATAACGTAGTAGTACATAACGTCAAACGTCACATAGTGATACAGTATAACGTTATACGTTATAACGTAGAAGTACAAAACGTTATACGTTATAACGTAGTAGTACATAACGTTATACGTTATAGGTAGTGGTACATAACGTCATACGTCCTATAGTGATACAATGTAACGTTATACGTTATAATGTAGAAGTACAAAACGTTATACGTTATAACGTAGTGCTACATAACGTTATCCGGTATAACGTAATAGTCCATATCTATATACGTCATGTAGTGATGCAATATAACGTCATACGTTATAACGTAGAAGTACATAACGTTATACATTATAAAGTAGTAGTACATAACGTTATACGTTACTGCGTAGTAGTACATAACGTTATACGTCTTATAGTGGTACAATATAACGTTATACGTCATAATATAGTACTACATAACGCTAAAAGTCACATAGTGATACAATATAACGTTATACGTTATAACGTAGAAGTACAAAACGTTATACGTTATAACGTAGTAGTACATAACGTCAAACTTCACATAGTGATACAATATAGCGTTATACATTATAACGTAGAAGTACAAAACGTTATACGTTATAACGTAGTAGTACATAACGTCAAACTTCACACAGTGATACAATATAGCGTTATACGTTATAACGTAGAAGTACAAAACGTTATACGTTATAATGTAGTAGTACTTAACGTTATATGTTATAGGTAGTAGTACATAACGTCATACGTCCTATAGTGATACAATGTAACGTTATACGTTATAATGTAAAAGTACAAAACGTTATACGTTATAACGTAATAGTACATATCTATATACGTCATATAGTGATGCAATATAATGTCATACGTTATAACGTAGAAGTACATAGAGTTATCCGGTATAACGTAGTAGTACATAACGTTATATGTTACTACGCAGTAGTACATAACGTCAAACGTCACATAGTGATACAATGTAACGTTATACGTTATAACGTAGTAGTATATAACGTTATACGTTATAACGTAGTAGTACATAACGTCAAACGTCACATAGTGATACAATATAACGTTATACGTTATATCGTAGAAGTACATAACGTTATACGTTATAAACTAGTAGTACATAACGTTATACGTTACAACGTAGTAGTACATAACGTCATACGTCCTATAGTGATACAATGTAACGTTATACGTTATAACGTAGTAGTATATAACGTTATACGTTATAACGTAGTAGTACATAACGTTATATGTTACTACGCAGTAGTACATAACGTCAAACGTCACATAGTGATACAATGTAACGTTATACGTTATAATGTAGTAGTATATAACGTTATACGTTATAACGTAGTAGTACATAACGTCAAACATCACATAGTGATACAATATAACGTTATACGTTATATCGTAGAAGTAGATAACGTTATACGTTATAAACTAGTAGTACTTAACGTTACACGTTACTGCGTAGTAGTACATAACGATATACGTCATATAGTAGTACAATATAACGTTATACGTTATAACGTAGCAGTACATAACGTTATACGGTATAACGTAGTAGCACATAACGTTATACGTTACTACGTAGTAGTACATAACGTCAAACGTCACATAGTGATACAATGTAACGTTATACGTTATAATGTAGAAGTACAAAACGTTATACGTTACAACGTAGTAGTACATAACGTCAAACGTCACATAGTGATACAGTATAACGCTATACGTTATAACGTAGAAGTACAAAACGTTATACGTTATAACGTAGTAGTACATAACGTCAATCTTCACATAGTGATACAATATAGCGTTATACGTTATAACGTAGAAGTACAAAACGTTATACGTTATAACGTAGTAGTACTTAACGTTATACGTTATAGGTAGTAGTACATAACGTCATACGTCCTATAGTGATACAATGTAACGTTATACGTTATAATATTGTACTACATAACTCTAAAAGTCACATAGTGATACAATGTAACGTTATACGTTATAATGTAGAAGTACAAAACGTTATACGTTGTAACGTAGCAGTACATAACGTCAATCTTCACATAGTGATACAATATAGCGTTATACGTTATAACGTAGAAGTACAAAACGTTATACGTTATAACGTAGTAGTACATAATGTCAAACGTCACATAGTGATACAGTATAACGTTATACGTTATAACTTAGAAGTACAAAACTTTATACGTTATAACGTAGTAGTACTTAACGTTATACGTTACTACGTAGTAGTACATAACGTCAAACGTCACATAGTGATACAATGTAACGTAATACGTTATAATGTAGAAGTACAAAACGCTATACGTTATAACGTAGTAGTACATAACGTAATACGTCCGATAGTGATACAATGTAACGTTATACGTTATAACGTAGTAGTATATAACGTTATACGTTATAACGTAGTGGTACATAACGTTATACGTTACTACGTAGTAGTACATAACGTTATACGTCATATAGTAGTACAATATAACGTTATACGTTATATCGTAGCAGTACATAACGTTATACGTTATAACGTAGTAGTACTTAACGTTATACGTTACTACGTAGTAGTACATAACGTCAAACGTCACATAGTGATACAATGTAACGTTATACGTTATAACGTAGTAGTATATAACGTTATACGTTATAACGTAGTAGTACATAACGTCAAACGTCACATAGTGATACAATATAACGTTATACGTTATATCGTAGAAGTACATAACGTTATACGTTATAAACTAGTAGTACTTAACGTTATACGTTACTGCGTAGTAGTACATAACGTTATACGTCATATAGTAGTACAATATAACGTTATACGTTATATCGTAGCAGTACATAACGTTATACGGTATAACGTAGTAGCACATAACGTTATACGTTACTACGTAGTAGTACATAACGTCAAACGTCACATAGTGATACAATGTAACGTAATACGTTATAATGTAGAAGTACAAAACGCTATACGTTATAACGTAGTAGTACATAACGGCAAACGTCACATAGTGATACAATATAACGTTATACGTTATATCGTAGAAGTACATAACGTTATACGTTATAAACTAGTAGTACTTAACGTTATACGTTAATGCGTAGTAGTACATAACGATATACGTCATATAGTAGTACAATATAACGTTATACGTTATAACGTAGCAGTACATAACGTTATACGGTATTACGTAGTAGCACATAACGTTATACGTTACTACGTAGTAGTAAATAACGTCAAACGTCACATAGTGATACAATGTAACGTTATACGTTATAATGCAGAAGTACAAAACGTTATACGTTATAACGTAGTAGTACATAACGTCAAACTTCACATAGTGATACAATATAGCGTTATAGGTTATATCGTAGAAGTACATAACGTTATACGTTATAAACTAGTAGTACTTAACGTTATACGTTACTGCGTAGTAGTACATAACGATATACGTCATATAGTAGTACAATATAACGTTATACGTTATAACGTAGCAGTACATAACGTTATACGGTATAACGTAGTAGCACATAACGTTATACGTTACTACGTAGTAGTACATAACGTCAAACGTCACATAGTGATACTATGTAACGTTATACGTTATAATGTAGAAGTACAAAACGTTATACGTTATAACGTAGTAGTACATAACGTCAAACGTCACATAGTGATACAGTATAACGTTATACGTTATAACGTAGAAGTACAAAACGTTATACGTTATAACGTAGTAGTACATAACGTTATACGTTATAGGTAGTAGTACATAACGTCATACGTCCTATAGTGATACAATGTAACGTTATACGTTATAATGTAGAAGTACAAAACGTTATACGTTATAACGTAGTGCTACATAACGTTATCCGGTATAACGTAATAGTCCATATCTATATACGTCATGTAGTGATGCAATATAACGTCATACGTTATAACGTAGAAGTACATAACGTTATACATTATAAAGTAGTAGTACATAACGTTATACGTTACTGCGTAGTAGTACATAACGTTATACGTCTTATAGTGGTACAATATAACGTTATACGTCATAATATAGTACTACATAACGCTAAAAGTCACATTGTGATACAATATAACGTTATACGTTATAACGTAGAAGTACAAAACGTTATACGTTATAACGTAGTAGTACATAACGTCAAACTTCACATAGTGATACAATATAGCGTTATACATTATAACGTAGAAGTACAAAACGTTATACGTTATAACGTAGTAGTACATAACGTCAAACTTCACACAGTGATACAATATAGCGTTATACGTTATAACGTAGAAGTACAAAACGTTATACGTTATAATGTAGTAGTACTTAACGTTATATGTTATAGGTAGTAGTACATAACGTCATACGTCCTATAGTGATACAATGTAACGTTATACGTTATAATGTAAAAGTACAAAACGTTATACGTTATAACGTAATAGTACATATCTATATACGTCATATAGTGATGCAATATAATGTCATACGTTATAACGTAGAAGTACATAGAGTTATCCGGTATAACGTAGTAGTACATAACGTTATATGTTACTACGCAGTAGTACATAACGTCAAACGTCACATAGTGATACAATGTAACGTTATACGTTATAACGTAGTAGTATATAACGTTATACGTTATAACGTAGTAGTACATAACGTCAAACATCACATAGTGATACAATATAACGTTATACGTTATATCGTAGAAGTAGATAACGTTATACGTTATAAACTAGTAGTACTTAACGTTACACGTTACTGCGTAGTAGTACATAACGATATACGTCATATAGTAGTACAATATAACGTTATACGTTATAACGTAGCAGTACATAACGTTATACGGTATAACGTAGTAGCACATAACGTTATACGTTACTACGTAGTAGTACATAACGTCAAACGTCACATAGTGATACAATGTAACGTTATACGTTATAATGTAGAAGTACAAAACGTTATACGTTATAACGTAGTAGTACATAACGTCAAACGTCACATAGTGATACAGTATAACTTTATACGTTATAATGTAGAAGTACAAAACGTTATACTTTATAACGTAGTAGTACCTAACGTTAAACGTTACAACCTAGTAGTACATAAGGTCATACGTCCTATAGTGATACAATGTAACGTTATACGTTATAACGTAGTAGTATATAACGTTATACGTTATAACGTAGTAGTACATAACGTCAAACGTCACATAGTGATACAATATAACGTTATACGTTATAACGTAGAAGTACATAACGTTATACGTTATAAAGTAGTAGTACATAACGTTATACGTTACAACGTAGTAGTACATAACGTCATACGTCCTATAGTGATACAATGTAACGTTATACGTTATAACGTAGTAGTATATAACGTTATACGTTATAACGTAGTAGTACATAACGTCAAACGTCACATAGTGATACAATATAACGTTATACGTTATATCGTAGAAGTACATAACGTTATACGTTATAAACTAGTAGTACATAACGTTATACGTTACAACGTAGTAGTACATAACGTCATACGTCCTATAGTGATACAATGTAACGTTATACGTTATAACGTAGTAGTATATAACGTTATACGTTATAACGTAGTAGTACATAACGTTATATGTTACTACGCAGTAGTACATAACGTCAAACGTCACATAGTGATACAATGTAACGTTATACGTTATAATGTAGTAGTATATAACGTTATACGTTATAACGTAGTAGTACATAACGTCAAACATCACATAGTGATACAATATAACGTTATACGTTATATCGTAGAAGTAGATAACGTTATACGTTATAAACTAGTAGTACTTAACGTTACACGTTACTGCGTAGTAGTACATAACGATATACGTCATATAGTAGTACAATATAACGTTATACGTTATAACGTAGCAGTACATAACGTTATACGGTATAACGTAGTAGCACATAACGTTATACGTTACTACGTAGTAGTACATAACGTCAAACGTCACATAGTGATACAATGTAACGTTATACGTTATAATGTAGAAGTACAAAACGTTATACGTTATAACGTAGTAGTACATAACGTCAAACGTCACATAGTGATACAGTATAACGCTATACGTTATAACGTAGAAGTACAAAACGTTATACGTTATAACGTAGTAGTACATAACGTCAATCTTCACATAGTGATACAATATAGCGTTATACGTTATAACGTAGAAGTACAAAACGTTATACGTTATAACGTAGTAGTACTTAACGTTATACGTTATAGGTAGTAGTACATAACGTCATACGTCCTATAGTGATACAATGTAACGTTATACGTTATAATGTAGAAGTACAAAACGTTATACGTTGTAACGTAGTAGTACATAACGTCAATCTTCACATAGTGATACAATATAGCGTTATACGTTATAACGTAGAAGTACAAAACGTTATACGTTATAACGTAGTAGTACATAATGTCAAACGTCACATAGTGATACAGTATAACGTTATACGTTATAACTTAGAAGTACAAAACTTTATACGTTATAACGTAGTAGTACTTAACGTTATACGTTACTACGTAGTAGTACATAACGTCAAACGTCACATAGTGATAGAATGTAACGTAATACGTTATAATGTAGAAGTACAAAACGCTATACGTTATAACGTAGTAGTACATAACGTAATACGTCCTATAGTGATACAATGTAACGTTATACGTTATAACGTAGTAGTATATAACGTTATACGTTATAACGTAGTGGTACATAACGTTATACGTTACTACGTAGTAGTACATAACGTCAAACGTCACATAGTGATACAATGTAACGTTATACGTTATAACGTAGTAGTATATAACGTTATACGTTATAACGTAGTAGTACATAACGTCAAACGTCACATAGTGATACAATATAACGTTATACGTTATATCGTAGAAGTACATAACGTTATACGTTATAAACTAGTAGTACTTAACGTTATACGTTACTGCGTAGTAGTACATAACGTTATACGTCATATAGTAGTACAATATAACGTTATACGTTATATCGTAGCAGTACATAACGTTATACGGTATAACGTAGTAGCACATAACGTTATACGTTACTACGTAGTAGTACATAACGTCAAACGTCACATAGTGATACAATGTAACGTAATACGTTATAATGTAGAAGTACAAAACGCTATACGTTATAACGTAGTAGTACATAACGTCAAACGTCACATAGTGATACAATATAACGTTATACGTTATATCGTAGAAGTACATAACGTTATACGTTATAAACTAGTAGTACTTAACGTTATACGTTACTGCGTAGTAGTACATAACGTTATACGTCATATAGTAGTACAATATAACGTTATACGTTATATCGTAGCAGTACATAACGTTATACGGTATAACGTAGTAGCACATAACGTTATACGTTACTACGTAGTAGTACATAACGTCAAACGTCACATAGTGATACAATGTAACGTAATACGTTATAATGCAGAAGTACAAAACGTTATACGTTATAACGTAGTAGTACATAACGTCAAACTTCACATAGTGATACAATATAGCGTTATACGTTATAACGTAGAAGTACAAAACTTTATACGTTATAACGTAGTAGTATATAACGTTATACGTTATAACGTAGTAGTACATAACGTCATACGTCACATAGTGATACAATATAACGTTATACGTTATATCGTAGAAGTACATAACGTTATACGTTATAAACTAGTAGTACATAACGTTATACGTTACAACGTAGTAGTACATAACGTAATACGTCCTATAGTGATACAATGTAACGTTATACGTTATAACGTAGTAGTATATAACGTTATACGTTATAACGTAGTAGTACATAACGTTATACGTTGCTACGTAGTAGTACATAACGTCAAACGTCACATAGTGATACAATGTAACGTTATACGTTATAACGTAGTAGTATATAACGTTATACGTTATAACGTAGTAGTACATAACGTCAAACGTCACATAGTGATACAATATAACGTTATAGGTTATATCGTAGAAGTACATAACGTTATACGTTATAAACTAGTAGTACTTAACGTTATACGTTACTGCGTAGTAGTACATAACGATATACGTCATATAGTAGTACAATATAACGTTATACGTTATAACGTAGCAGTACATAACGTTATACGGTATAACGTAGTAGCACATAACGTTATACGTTACTACGTAGTAGTACATAACGTCAAACGTCACATAGTGATACTATGTAACGTTATACGTTATAATGTAGAAGTACAAAACGTTATACGTTATAACGTAGTAGTACATAACGTCAAACGTCACATAGTGATACAGTATAAAGTTATACGTTATAACGTAGAAGTACAAAACGTTATACGTTATAACGTAGTAGTACATAACGTTATACGTTATAGGTAGTAGTACATAACGTCATACGTCCTATAGTGATACAATGTAACGTTATACGTTATAATGTAGAAGTACAAAACGTTATACGTTATAACGTAGTGGTACATAACGTTATCCGGTATAACGTAATAGTACATATCTATATACGTCATGTAGTGATGCAATATAACGTCATACGTTATAACGTAGAAGTACATAATGTTATACATTATAAAGTAGTAGTACATAACGTTATACGTTACTACGTAGTAGTACATAACGTCATACGTCCTATAGTGATACAATGTAACGTTATACGTTATAACGTAGAAGTACAAAACGTTATACGTTATAACGTAGTAGTACATAACGTCAAACTTCACATAGTGATACAATATAGCGTTATACGTTATAAAGTAGAAGTACAAAACGTTATACGTTATAACGTAGTAGTACATAACGTCAAACTTCACATAGTGATACAATATAGCGTTATACGTTATAACGTAGAAGTACAAAACGTTATACGTTATAACGTAGTAGTACTTAACGTTATATGTTATAGGTAGTAGCACATAACGTCATACGTCCTATAGTGATACAATGTAACGTTATACGTTATAGTGTAGAAGTACAAAACGTTATACGTTATAACGTAGTAGTACATAACGTAATCCGGTATAACGTAATAGTACATATCTATATACGTCATATGGTGATGCAATATAACGTCATACGTTATAACGTAGTAGTACATAACGTTATACG
The DNA here is from genome assembly GCF_910591885.1 of Bombus terrestris. Classification (NCBI taxonomy): domain Eukaryota; kingdom Metazoa; phylum Arthropoda; class Insecta; order Hymenoptera; family Apidae; genus Bombus; species Bombus terrestris. The sequence goes on from NW_025963555.1 coordinate 4,232,342, forward strand.
TCATATAGTAGTACAATATAACGTTATACGTTATAACGTAGCAGTACATAACGTTATACGGTATAACGTAGTAGCACATAACGTTATACGTTACTACGTAGTAGTTCATAACGTCAAACGTCACATAGTGATACAATGTAACGTTATACGTTATAATGTAGAAGTACAAAACGTTATACGTTATAACGTAATAGTACATATCTATATACGTCATATAGTGATGCAATATAATGTCATACGTTATAACGTAGAAGTACATAAAGTTATCCGGTATAACGTAGTAGCACATAACGTTATACTTTACTACGTAGTATTACATAACGTCAAACGTCACATAGTGATACAATGTAACGTTATACGTTATAATGTAGAAGTACAAAACGTTATACGTTATAACGTAGTAGTACATAACGTCAAACGTCACATAGTGATACAGTATAACGTTATACTTTATAACGTAGAAGTACAAAACGTTATACGTTATAACGTAGTAGTACATAACGTCAAACGTCACATAGTGATACAATATAACGTTATACGTTATATCGTAGAAGTACATAACGTTATACGTTATAAACTAGTAGTACTTAACGTTATACGTTACTGCGTAGTAGTACATAACGATATACGTCATATAGTAGTGCAATATAACGTTATACGTTATAACGTAGCAGTACATAACGTTATACGGTATTACGTAGTAGCACATAACGTTATACGTTACTACGTAGTAGTAAATAACGTCAAACGTCACATAGTGATACAATGTAACGTTATACGTTATAATGTAGAAGTACAAAACGTTATACGTTATAACGTAGTAGTACATAACGTCAAACTTCACATAGTGATACAATATAGCGTTATACCTTATAACGTAGAAGTACAAAACGTTATACGTTATAACGTAGTAGTATATAACGTTATACGTTATAACGTAGTAGTACATAACGTCAAACGTCACATAGTGATACAATATAACGTTATACGTTATATTGTAGAAGTACATAACGTTATACGTTATAAACTAGTAGTACTTAACGTTATACGTTACTGCGTAGTAGTACATAACGATATACGTCATATAGTAGTACAATATAACGTTATACGTTATAACGTAGCAGTACATAACGTTATACGGTATAACGTAGTAGCACATAACGTTATACGTTACTACGTAGTAGTACATAACGTCAAACGTCACATAGTGATACTATGTAACGTTATACGTTATAATGTAGAAGTACAAAACGTTATACGTTATAACGTAGTAGTACATAACGTCAAACGTCACATAGTGATACAGTATAACGTTATACGTTATAACGTAGAAGTACAAAACGTTATACGTTATAACGTAGTAGTACATAACGTTATACGTTATAGGTAGTAGTACATAACGTCATACGTCCTATAGTGATACAATGTAACGTTATACGTTATAGTGTAGAAGTTCAAAACGTTATACGTTATAACGTAGTAGTACATAACGTAATCCGGTATAACGTAATAGTACATATCTATATACGTCATATGGTAATGCAATATAACGTCATACGTTATAACGTAGTAGTATATAACGTGATACGTCATATAGTAGTACAATATAACGTTATACGTTATAACGTAGCAGTACATAACGTTATACGGTATAACGTAGTAGCACATAACGTTATACGTTACTACGTAGTAGTAAATAACGCAAACGTCACATAGTGATACAATGTAACGTTATACGTTATAATGTAGAGGTACAAAACGTTATACGTTATATCGTAGTAGTACATAACGTCAATCTTCACATAGTGATACAATATAGCGTTATACGTTATAACGTAGAAGTACAAAACTTTATACGTTATAACGTAGTAGTACATAACGTCACACTTCACATAGTGATACAATATAGCGTTATACGTTATAACGTAGAAGTACATAACGTTATACGTTATAACGTAGTAGTATATAACGTTATACGTTATAACGTAGTAGTACATAACGTCAAACGTCACATAGTGATACAATATAACGTTATACGTTATATCGTAGAAGTACATAACGTTATACGTTATAAACTAGTAGTACATAACGTTATACGTTACAACGTAGTAGTACATAGCATCATACGTCCTATAGTGATACAATGTAACGTTATACGTTATAGCGTAGTAGTATATAACGTTATACGTTATAACGTAGTAGTACATAACGTTATACGGTATAACGTAGTAGCACATAACGTTATACGTTACTACGTAGTAGTACATAACGTCAAACGTCACATAGTGATGCAATGTAACGTTATACGTTATAATGTAGAAGTACAAAACGTTATACGTTATAACGTAGTGGTACATAACGTCAAACGTCACATAGTGATAAAGTATAACGTTATACGTTATAACGTAGAAGTACAAAACGTTATTCGTTATAACGTAGTAGTACATAACGTCAATCTTCACATAGTGATACAATATAGCGTTATACGTTATAACGTAAAAGTACAAAACGTTATACGTTATAACGTAGTAGTACTTAACGTTATACGTTATAGGTAGTAGTACATAACGTCATACGTCCTATAGTGATACAATGTAACGTTATACGTTATAATGTAGAAGTACAAAACGTTATACGTTATAACGTAGTAGTACATAACGTTATCCGGTATAACGTAATAGTACATATCTATAGACGTCATATAGTGATGCAATATAACGTCATACGTTATAACGTAGAAGTACACTAACGTTATACATTATAAAGTAGTAGTACATAACGTTATACGCTACTACGTAGTAGTACATAACGTCATACGTTCTATAGTGATACAATGTAACGTTATACATTATAACGTAGTAGTTCTTAACGTTATACGTTACTGCGTAGTAGTACATAACGTTATACGTCATATAGTGGTACAATATAACGTTATACGTCATAATATAGTACTACATAAAGCTAAAAGTCACATAGTGATACAATATAACGTTATACGTTATAACGTAGAAGTACAAAACATTATACGTTATAACGTAGTAGTACATAACGTCAAACTTCACATAGTGATACAATATAGCTTTATACGTTATAAAGTAGAAGTACAAAACGTTATACGTTATAACGTAGTAGTACATAACGTCAAACTTCACACAGTGATACAATATAGCGTTATACGTTATAAAGTAGAAGTACAAAACGTTATACGTTATAACGTAGTAGTACATAACGTCAAACTTCACATAGTGATACAATATAGCGTTATACGTTATAACGCAGAAGTACATAACGTTATACGTTATAACGTAGTAGTATATAACGTTATACGTTATAACGTAGTAGTACATAACGTCAAACGTCACATAGTGATACAATATAACGTTATACGTTATATCGTAGAAGTACATAACGTTATACGTTATAAACTAGTAGTACATAACGTTATACGTTACAACGTAGTAGTACATAACGTCATACGTCCTATAGTGATACAATGTAACGTTATACGTTATAATGTAGAAGTACAAAACGTTATACGTTATAACGTAGTAGTGCATAACGTAATCCGGTATAACGTAATAGTACATACCTATATATGTCATATGGTGATGCAATATAACGTCATACGTTATAACGTAGAAGTACATAACGTTATACATTATAAAGTAGTAGTACATAACGTTATACGCTACTACGTAGTAGTACATAACGTCATACGTTCTATAGTGATACAATGTAACGTTATACATTATAACGTAGTAGTTCTTAACGTTATACGTTACTGCGTAGTAGTACATAACGTTATACGTCATATAGTGGTACAATATAACGTTATACGTCATAATATAGTACTACATAAAGCTAAAAGTCACATAGTGATACAATATAACGTTATACGTTATAACGTAGAAGTACAAAACGTTATACGTTATAACGTAGTAGTACATAACGTAATACGTCCTATAGTGATACAATGTAACGTTATACGTTATAACGTAGTAGTATATAACGTTATACGTTATAACGTAGTGGTACATAACGTTATACGTTACTACGTAGTAGTACATAACGTCAAACGTCACATAGTGATACAATGTAACGTTATACGTTATAACGTAGTAGTATATAACGTTATACGTTATAACGTAGTAGTATATAACGTTATACGTTATAACGTAGTAGTACATAACGTCAAACGTCACATAGTGATACAATATAACGTTATACGTTATATCGTAGAAGTACATAACGTTATACGTTATAAACTAGTAGTACTTAACGTTATACGTTACTGCGTAGTAGTACATAACGTTATACGTCATATAGTAGTACAATATAACGTTATACGTTATATCGTAGCAGTACATAACGTTATACGGTATAACGTAGTAGCACATAACGTTATACTTTACTACGTAGTAGTACATAACGTCAAACGTCACATAGTGATACAATGTAACGTAATACGTTATAATGTAGAAGTACAAAACGCTATACGTTATAACGTAGTAGTACATAACGTCAAACGTCACATAGTGATACAATATAACGTTATACGTTATATCGTAGAAGTACATAACGTTATACGTTATAAACTAGTAGTACTTAACGTTATACGTTAATGCGTAGTAGTACATAACGATATACGTCATATAGTAGTACAATATAACGTTATACGTTATAACGTAGCAGTACATAACGTTATACGTTATAAACTAGTAGTACATAACGTTATACGTTACAACGTAGTAGTACATAACGTAATACGTCCTATAGTGATACAATGTAACGTTATACGTTATAACGTAGTAGTATATAACGTTATACGTTATAACGTAGTAGTACATAACGTTATACGTTACTACGTAGTAGTACATAACGTCATACGTCCTATAGTGATACAATGTAACGTTATACGTTATAACGTAGAAGTACAAAACGTTATACGTTATAACGTAGTAGTATATAACGTTATACGTTATAACGTAGTAGTACATAACGTCATACGTCACATAGTGATACAATATAACGTTATACGTTATATCGTAGAAGTACATAACGTTATACGTTATAACGTAGTAGTATATAACGTTATACGTTACAACGTAGTAGTACATAACGTAATACGTCCTATAGTGATACAATGTAACGTTATACGTTATAACGTAGTAGTATATAACGTTATACGTTATAACGTAGTAGCACATAACGTTATACTTTACTACGTAGTAGTACATAACGTGAAACGTCACATAGTGATACAATGTAACGTTATACGTTATAATGCAGAAGTACAAAACGTTATACGTTATAACGTAGTAGTACATAACGTCAAACTTCACATAGTGATACAATATAGCGTTATACGTTATAACGTAGAAGTACAAAACGTTATACGTTATAACGTAGTAGTATATAACGTTATACGTTATAACGTAGTAGAACATAACGTCATACGTCACATAGTGATACAATATAACGTTATACGTTATATCGTAGAAGTACATAACGTTATACGTTATAAACTAGTAGTACATAACGTTATACGTTACAACGTAGTAGTACATAACGTAATACGTCCTATAGTGATACAATGTAACGTTATACGTTATAACGTAGTAGTATATAACGTTATACGTTATAACGTAGTAGTACATAACGTTATACGTTACTACGTAGTAGTACATAACGTCAAACGTCACATAGTGATACAATGTAACGTTATACGTTATAACGTAGTAGTATATAACGTTATACGTTATAACGTAGTAGTACATAACGTCAAACGTCACATAGTGATACAATATAACGTTATAGGTTATATCGTAGAAGTACATAACGTTATACGTTATAAACTAGTAGTACTTAACGTTATACGTTACTGCGTAGTAGTACATAACGATATACGTCATATAGTAGTACAATATAACGTTATATGTTATAACGTAGCAGTACATAACGTTATACGGTATAACGTAGTAGCACATAACGTTATACGTTACTACGTAGTAGTACATAACGTCAAACGTCACATAGTGATACTATGTAACGTTATACGTTATAATGTAGAAGTACAAAACGTTATACGTTATAACGTAGTAGTACATAACGTCAAACGTCACATAGTGATACAGTATAACGTTATACGTTATAACGTAGAAGTACAAAACGTTATACGTTATAACGTAGTAGTACATAACGTTATACGTTATAGGTAGTAGTACATAACGTCATACGTCCTATAGTGATACAATGTAACGTTATACGTTATAATGTAGAAGTACAAAACGTTATACGTTATAACGTAGTGGTACATAACGTTATCCGGTATAACGTAATAGTACATATCTATATACGTCATGTAGTGATGCAATATAACGTCATACGTTATAACGTAGAAGTACATAATGTTATACATTATAAAGTAGTAGTACATAACGTTATACGTTACTACGTAGTAGTACATAACGTCATACGTCCTATAGTGATACAATGTAACGTTATACGTTATAACGTAGAAGTACAAAACGTTATACGTTATAACGTAGTAGTACATAACGTCAAACTTCACATAGTGATACAGTATAACGTTATACGTTATAACGTAGAAGTACAAAACGTTATACGTTATAACGTAGTAGTACTTAACGTTATATGTTATAGGTAGTAGCACATAACGTCATACGTCCTATAGTGATACAATGTAACGTTATACGTTATAGTGTAGAAGTACAAAACGTTATACGTTATAACGTAGGAGTACATAACGTAATCCGGTATAACGTAATAGTACATATCTATATACGTCATATGGTGATGCAATATAACGTCATACGTTATAACGTAGTAGTACATAACGTTATACGTCATATAGTAGTACAATATAACGTTATATGTTATAACGTAGCAGTACATAACGTTATACGTTATAACGTAGAAGTACAAAACGTTATACGTTATAACGTAGTAGTACATAACGTCAAACTTCACATAGTGATACAATATAGCGTTATACGTTATAAAGTAGAAGTACAAAACGTTATACGTTATAACGTAGTAGTACATAACGTCAAACTTCACATAGTGATACAATATAGCGTTATACGTTATAACGTAGAAGTACAAAACGTTATACGTTATAACGTAGTAGTACTTAACGTTATATGTTATAGGTAGTAGCACATAACGTCATACGTCCTATAGTGATACAATGTAACGTTATACGTTATAGTGTAGAAGTACAAAACGTTATACGTTATAACGTAGGAGTACATAACGTAATCCGGTATAACGTAATAGTACATATCTATATACGTCATATGGTGATGCAATATAACGTCATACGTTATAACGTAGTAGTACATAACGTTATACGTCATATAGTAGTACAATATAACGTTATACGTTATAACGTAGCAGTACATAACGTTATACGGTATAACGTAGTAGCACATAACGTTATACGTTACTACGTAGTAGTACATAACGTCAAACGTCACATAGTGATACAATGTAACGTTATACGCTATAATGTAGAAGTACAAAACGTTATACGTTATAACGTAATAGTACATATCTATATACGTCATATAGTGATGCAATATAATGTCATACGTTATAACGTAGAAGTACATAAAGTTATCCGGTAAAACGTAGTAGCACATAACGTTATACTTTACTACGTAGTATTACATAACGTCAAACGTCACATAGGGATACAATGTAACTTTATACGTTATAATGTAGAAGTACAAAACGTTATACGTTATAACGTAGTAGTACATAACGTCAAACGTCACATAGTGATACAGTATAACGTTATACGTTATAACGTAGAAGTACAAAACGTTATACGTTATAACGTAGTAGTACATAACGTTATACGTTATAGGTAGTAGTACATAACGTCATACGTCCTATAGTGATACAATGTAACGTTATACGTTATAGTGTAGAAGTACAAAACGTTATACGTTATAACGTAGTAGTACATAACGTAATCCGGTATAACGTAATAGTACATAAGTATATACGTCATATGGTAATGCAATATAACGTCATACGTTATAACGTAGTAGTATATAACGTTATACGTCATATAGTAGTACAATATAACGTTATACGTTATAACGTAGCAGTACATAACGTTATACGGTATAACGTAGTAGCACATAACGTTATACGTTATAGGTAGTAGTACATAACGTCATACGTCCTATAGTGATACAATGTAACGTTATACGTTATAACGTAGTAGTATATAACGTTATACGTTATAACGTAGTAGTACATAACGTTATACGTTACTACGTAGTAGTACATAACGTCAAACGTCACATAGTGATACAATGTAACGTTATACGTTATAACGTAGTAGTATATAACGTTATACGTTATAACGTAGTAGTACATAACGTTATACGGTATAACGTAGTAGCACATAACGTTACACGTTACTACGTAGTAGTACATAACGTCAAACGTCACATAGTGATGCAATGTAACGTTATACGTTATAATGTAGAAGTACAAAACGTTATACGTTATAACGTAGTAGTACATAACGTCAAACGTCACATAGTGATACAGTATAACGTTATACGTTATAACGTAGAAGTACAAAACGTTATACGTTATAACGTAGTAGTACATAACGTCAATCTTCACATAGTGATACAATATAGCGTTATACGTTATAACGTAAAAGTACAAAACGTTAAACGTTATAACGTAGTAGTACTTAACGTTATACGTTATAGGTAGTAGTACATAACGTCATACGTCCTATAGTGATACAATGTAACGTTATACGTTATAATGTAGAAGTACAAAACGTTATACGTTATAACGTAGTAGTACATAACGTTATCCGGTATAACGTAATAGTACATATCTATATACGTCATATAGTGATGCAATATAACGTCATACGTTATAACGTAGAAGTACATAACGTTATACATTATAAAGTAGTAGTACATAACGTTATACGCTACTACGTAGTAGTACATAACGTCATACGTTCTATAGTGATACAATGTAACGTTATACATTATAACGTAGTAGTTCTTAACGTTATACGTTACTGCGTAGTAGTACATAACGTTATACGTCATATAGTGGTACAATATAACGTTATACGTCATAATATAGTACTACATAAAGCTAAAAGTCACATAGTGATACAATATAACGTTATACGTTATAACGTAGAAGTACAAAACGTTATACGTTATAACGTAGTAGTACATAACGTCAAACTTCACATAGTGATACAATATAGCGTTATACGTTATAAAGTAGAAGTACAAAACGTTATACGTTATAACGTAGTAGTACATAACGTCAAACTTCACATAGTGATACAATATAGCGTTATACGTTATAAAGTAGAAGTACAAAACGTTATACGTTATAACGTAGTAGTACATAACGTCAAACTTCACATAGTGATACAATATAGCGTTATACGTTATAACGTAGAAGTACATAACGTTATACGTTATAACGTAGTAGTATATAACGTTATACGTTATAACGTAGTAGTACATAACGTCAAACGTCACATAGTGATACAATATAACGTTATACGTTATATCGTAGAAGTACAAAACGTTATACGTTATAAACTAGTAGTACATAACGTTATACGTTACAACGTAGTAGTACATAACGTCATACGTCCTATAGTGATACAATGTAACGTTATACGTTATAATGTAGAAGTACAAAACGTTATACGTTATAACGTAGTAGTACATAACGTAATCCGGTATAACGTAATAGTACATACCTATATATGTCATATGGTGATGCAATATAACGTCATACGTTATAACGTAGAAGTACATAACGTTGTACATTATAAAGTAGTAGTACATAACGTTATACGCTACTACGTAGTAGTACATAACGTCATACGTTCTATAGTGATACAATGTAACGTTATACATTATAACGTAGTAGTTCTTAACGTTATACGTTACTGCGTAGTAGTACATAACGTTATACGTCATATAGTGGTACAATATAACGTTATACGTCATAATATAGTACTACATAAAGCTAAAAGTCACATAGTGATACAATATAACGTTATACGTTATAACGTAGAAGTACAAAACGTTATACGTTATAACGTAGTAGTACATAACGTAATACGTCCTATAGTGATACAATGTAACGTTATACGTTATAACGTAGTAGTATATAACGTTATACGTTATAACGTAGTGGTACATAACGTTATACGTTACTACGTAGTAGTACATAACGTCAAACGTCACATAGTGATACAATGTAACGTTATACGTTATAACGTAGTAGTATATAACGTTATACGTTATAACGTAGTAGTACATAACGTCAAACGTCACATAGTGATACAATATAACGTTATACGTTATATCGTAGAAGTACAAAACGTTATACGTTATAAACTAGTAGTACATAACGTTATACGTTACAACGTAGTAGTACATAACGTCATACGTCCTATAGTGATACAATGTAACGTTATACGTTATAATGTAGAAGTACAAAACGTTATACGTTATAACGTAGTAGTACATAACGTAATCCGGTATAACGTAATAGTACATACCTATATATGTCATATGGTGATGCAATATAACGTCATACGTTATAACGTAGAAGTACATAACGTTGTACATTATAAAGTAGTAGTACATAACGTTATACGCTACTACGTAGTAGTACATAACGTCATACGTTCTATAGTGATACAATGTAACGTTATACATTACAACGTAGTAGTTCTTAACGTTATACGTTATTGCGTAGTAGTACATAACGTTATACGTCATATAGTGGTACAATATAACGTTATACGTCATAATATAGTACTACATAAAGCTAAAAGTCACATAGTGATACAATATAACGTTATACGTTATAACGTAGAAGTACAAAACGTTATACGTTATAACGTAGTAGTACATAACGTAATACGTCCTATAGTGATACAATGTAACGTTATACGTTATAACGTAGTAGTATATAACGTTATACGTTATAACGTAGTGGTACATAACGTTATACGTTACTACGTAGTAGTACATAACGTCAAACGTCACATAGTGATACAATGTAACGTTATACGTTATAACGTAGTAGTATATAACGTTATACGTTATAACGTAGTAGTACATAACGTCAAACGTCACATAGTGATACAATATAACGTTATACGTTATATCGTAGAAGTACAAAACGTTATACGTTATAAACTAGTAGTACATAACGTTATACGTTACAACGTAGTAGTACATAACGTCATACGTCCTATAGTGATACAATGTAACGTTATACGTTATAATGTAGAAGTACAAAACGTTATACGTTATAACGTAGTAGTACATAACGTAATCCGGTATAACGTAATAGTACATACCTATATATGTCATATGGTGATGCAATATAACGTCATACGTTATAACGTAGAAGTACATAACGTTGTACATTATAAAGTAGTAGTACATAACGTTATACGCTACTACGTAGTAGTACATAACGTCATACGTTCTATAGTGATACAATGTAACGTTATACATTATAACGTAGTAGTTCTTAACGTTATACGTTACTGCGTAGTAGTACATAACGTTATACGTCATATAGTGGTACAATATAACGTTATACGTCATAATATAGTACTACATAAAGCTAAAAGTCACATAGTGATACAATATAACGTTATACGTTATAACGTAGAAGTACAAAACGTTATACGTTATAACGTAGTAGTACATAACGTAATACGTCCTATAGTGATACAATGTAACGTTATACGTTATAACGTAGTAGTATATAACGTTATACGTTATAACGTAGTGGTACATAACGTTATACGTTACTACGTAGTAGTACATAACGTCAAACGTCACATAGTGATACAATGTAACGTTATACGTTATAACGTAGTAGTATATAACGTTATACGTTATAACGTAGTAGTACATAACGTCAAACGTCACATAGTGATACAATATAACGTTATACGTTATATCGTAGAAGTACATAACGTTATACGTTATAAACTAGTAGTACTTAACGTTATACGTTACTGCGTGGTAGTACATAACGTTATACGTCATATAGTAGTACAATATAACGTTATACGTTATATCGTAGCAGTACATAACGTTATACGGTATAACGTAGTAGCACATAACGTTATACGTTACTACGTAGTAGTACATAACGTCAAACGTCACATAGTGATACAATGTAACGTAATACGTTATAATGTAGAAGTACAAAACGCTATACGTTATAACGTAGTAGTACATAACGTCAAACGTCACATAGTGATACAATATAACGTTATACGTTATATCGTAGAAGTACATAACGTTATACGTTATAAACTAGTAGTACTTAACGTTATACGTTAATGCGTAGTAGTACATAACGATATACGTCATATAGTAGTACAATATAACGTTATACGTTATAACGTAGCAGTACATAACGTTATACGGTATTACGTAGTAGCACATAACGTTATACCTTACTACGTAGTAGTAAATAACGTCAAACGTCACATAGTGATACAATGTAACGTTATACGTTATAATGCAGAAGTACAAAACGTTATACGTTACTACGTAGTAGTACATAACGTCAAACGTCACATAGTGATACAATGTAACGTTATACGTTATAACGTAGTAGTATATAACGTTATACGTTATAACGTAGTAGTACATAACGTTATACGGTATAACGTAGTAGCACATAACGTTACACGTTACTACGTAGTAGTACATAACGTCAAACGTCACATAGTGATGCAATGTAACGTTATACGTTATAATGTAGAAGTACAAAACGTTATACGTTATAACGTAGTAGTACATAACGTCAAACGTCACATAGTGATACAGTATAACGTTATACGTTATAACGTAGAAGTACAAAACGTTATACGTTATAACGTAGTAGTACATAACGTCAATCTTCACATAGTGATACAATATAGCGTTATACGTTATAACGTAAAAGTACAAAACGTTAAACGTTATAACGTAGTAGTACTTAACGTTATACGTTATAGGTAGTAGTACATAACGTCATACGTCCTATAGTGATACAATGTAACGTTATACGTTATAATGTAGAAGTACAAAACGTTATACGTTATAACGTAGTAGTACATAACGTTATCCGGTATAACGTAATAGTACATATCTATATACGTCATATAGTGATGCAATATAACGTCATACGTTATAACGTAGAAGTACATAACGTTATACATTATAAAGTAGTAGTACATAACGTTATACGCTACTACGTAGTAGTACATAACGTCATACGTTCTATAGTGATACAATGTAACGTTATACATTATAACGTAGTAGTTCTTAACGTTATACGTTACTGCGTAGTAGTACATAACGTTATACGTCATATAGTGGTACAATATAACGTTATACGTCATAATATAGTACTACATAAAGCTAAAAGTCACATAGTGATACAATATAACGTTATACGTTATAACGTAGAAGTACAAAACGTTATACGTTATAACGTAGTAGTACATAACGTCAAACTTCACATAGTGATACAATATAGCGTTATACGTTATAAAGTAGAAGTACAAAACGTTATACGTTATAACGTAGTAGTACATAACGTCAAACTTCACATAGTGATACAATATAGCGTTATACGTTATAAAGTAGAAGTACAAAACGTTATACGTTATAACGTAGTAGTACATAACGTCAAACTTCACATAGTGATACAATATAGCGTTATACGTTATAACGTAGAAGTACATAACGTTATACGTTATAACGTAGTAGTATATAACGTTATACGTTATAACGTAGTAGTACATAACGTCAAACGTCACATAGTGATACAATATAACGTTATACGTTATATCGTAGAAGTACAAAACGTTATACGTTATAAACTAGTAGTACATAACGTTATACGTTACAACGTAGTAGTACATAACGTCATACGTCCTATAGTGATACAATGTAACGTTATACGTTATAATGTAGAAGTACAAAACGTTATACGTTATAACGTAGTAGTACATAACGTAATCCGGTATAACGTAATAGTACATACCTATATATGTCATATGGTGATGCAATATAACGTTATACGTTATAACGTAGAAGTACATAACGTTATACATTATAAAGTAGTAGTACATAACGTTATACGCTACTACGTAGTAGTACATAACGTCATACGTTCTATAGTGATACAATGTAACGTTATACATTATAACGTAGTAGTTCTTAACGTTATACGTTACTGCGTAGTAGTACATAACGTTATACGTCATATAGTGGTACAATATAACGTTATACGTCATAATATAGTACTACATAAAGCTAAAAGTCACATAGTGATACAATATAACGTTATACGTTATAACGTAGAAGTACAAAACGTTATACGTTATAACGTAGTAGTACATAACGTAATACGTCCTATAGTGATACAATGTAACGTTATACGTTATAACGTAGTAGTATATAACGTTATACGTTATAACGTAGTGGTACATAACGTTATACGTTACTACGTAGTAGTACATAACGTCAAACGTCACATAGTGATACAATGTAACGTTATACGTTATAACGTAGTAGTATATAACGTTATACGTTATAACGTAGTAGTACATAACGTCAAACGTCACATAGTGATACAATATAACGTTATACGTTATATCGTAGAAGTACATAACGTTATACGTTATAAACTAGTAGTACTTAACGTTATACGTTACTGCGTAGTAGTACATAACGTTATACGTCATATAGTAGTACAATATAACGTTATACGTTATATCGTAGCAGTACATAACGTTATACGGTATAACGTAGTAGCACATAACGTTATACGTTACTACGTAGTAGTACATAACGTCAAACGTCACATAGTGATACAATGTAACGTAATACGTTATAATGTAGAAGTACAAAACGCTATACGTTATAACGTAGTAGTACATAACGTCAAACGTCACATAGTGATACAATATAACGTTATACGTTATATCGTAGAAGTACATAACGTTATACGTTATAAACTAGTAGTACTTAACGTTATACGTTAATGCGTAGTAGTACATAACGACATACGTCATATAGTAGTACAATATAACGTTATACGTTATAACGTAGCAGTACATAACGTTATACGGTATTACGTAGTAGCACATAACGTTATACGTTACTACGTAGTAGTAAATAACGTCAAACGTCACATAGTGATACAATGTAACGTTATACGTTATAATGTAGAAGTACAAAACGTTATACGTTATAACGTAGTAGTACATAACGTCAAACTTCACATAGTGATACAATATAGCGTTATACGTTATAACGTAGAAGTACAAAACGTTATACGTTATAACGTAGTAGTATATAACGTTATACGTTATAACGTAGTAGTACATAACGTCAAACGTCACATAGTGATACAATATAACGTTATACGTTATATCGTAGAAGTACATAACGTTATACGTTATAAACTAGTAGTACATAACGTTATACGTTACAACGTAGTAGTACATAACGTAATACGTCCTATAGTGATACAATGTAACGTTATACGTTATAACGTAGTAGTATATAACGTTATACGTTATAACGTAGTAGTACATAACGTCAAACGTCACATAGTGATACAGTATAACGTTATACGTTATAACTTAGAAGTACAAAACGTTATACGTTATAACGTAGTAGTACATAACGTTATACGTTATAGGTAGTAGTACATAACGTCATACGTCCTATAGTGATACAATGTAACGTTATACGTTATAATGTAGAAGTACAAAACGTTATACGTTATAACGTAGTGGTACATAACGTTATCCGGTATAACGTAATAGTACATATCTATATACGTCATGTAGTGATGCAATATAACGTCATACGTTATAACGTAAAAGTACATAATGTTATACATTATAAAGTAGTAGTACATAACGTTATACGTTACTACGTAGTAGTACATAACGTCATACGTCCTATAGTGATACAATGTAACGTTATACGTTATAATGTAGTAGCACATAACGTTATACGTTACTACGTAGTAGTACATAACGTCAAACGTCACATAGTGATACAATCTAACGTTATACGCTATAATGTAGAAGTACAAAACGTTATACGTTATAACGTAATAGTACATATCTATATACGTCATATAGTGATGCAATATAATGTCATACGTTATAACGTAGAAGTACATAAAGTTATCCGGTATAACGTAGTAGCACATAACGTTATACTTTACTACGTAGTATTACATAACGTCAAACGTCACATAGTGATACAATGTAACGTTATACGTTATAATGTAGAAGTACAAAACGTTATACGTTATAACGTAGTAGTACATAACGTCAAACGTCACATAGTGATACAGTATAACGTTATACGTTATAACGTAGTAGTATATAACGTTATACGTTATAACGTAGTAGTACATAACGTCAAACGTCACATAGTGATACAATATAACGTTATACGTTATATCGTAGAAGTACATAACGTTATACGTTATAAACTAGTAGTACTTAACGTTATACGTTACTGCGTAGTAGTACATAACGATATACGTCATATAGTAGTACAATATAACGTTATACGTTATAACGTAGCAGTACATAACGTTATACGGTATAACGTAGTAGCACATAACGTTATACGTTACTACGTAGTAGTACATAACGTCAAACGTCACATAGTGATACTATGTGACGTTATACGTTATAATGTAGAAGTACAAAACGTTATACGTTATAACGTAGTAGTACATAACGTCAAACGTCACATAGTGATACAGTATAACGTTATACGTTATAACGTAGAAGTACAAAACGTTATACGTTATAACGTAGTAGTACATAACGTTATACGTTATAGGTAGTAGTACATAACGTCATACGTCCTATAGTGATACAATGTAACGTTATACGTTATAGTGTAGAAGTACAAAACGATATACGTTATAACGTAGTAGTACATAACGTAATCCGGTATAACGTAATAGTACATATCTATATACGTCATATGGTAATGCAATATAACGTCATACGTTATAACGTAGTAGTATATAACGTTATACGTCATATAGTAGTACAATATAACGTTATACGTTATAACGTAGCAGTACATAACGTTATACGGTATAACGTAGTAGCACATAACGTTATACGTTACTACGTAGTAGTAAATAACGCAAACGTCACATAGTGATACAATGTAACGTTATACGTTATAATGTAGAAGTACAAAACGTTATACGTTATAACGTAGTAGTACATAACGTCAATCTTCACATAGTGATACAATATAGCGTTATACGTTATAACGTAGAAGTACAAAACGTTATACGTTATAACGTAGTAGTACATAACGTCACACTTCACATAGTGATACAATATAGCGTTATACGTTATAACGTAGAAGTACAAAACGTTATACGTTATAACGTAGTAGTACATAACGTCAAACGTCACATAGTGATACAGTATAACGTTATACGTCATAACGTAGAAGTACAAAACGTTATACGTTATAACGTAGTAGTACATAACGTCAATCTTCACATAGTGATACAATATAGCGTTATACGTTATAACGTAAAAGTACAAAACGTTATACGTTATAACGTAGTAGTACTTATCGTTATACGTTATAGGTAGTAGTACATAACGTCATACGTCCTATAGTGATACAATGTAACGTTATACGTTATAACGTAGTAGTATATAACGTTATACGTTATAACGTAGCAGTACATAACGTTATACGGTATAACGTAGTAGCACATAACGTTATACGTTATAGGTAGTAGTACATAACGTCATACGTCCTATAGTGATACAATGTAACGTTATACGTTACTACGTAGTAGTAAATAACGCAAACGTCACATAGTGATACAATGTAACGTTATACGTTATAATGTAGAAGTACAAAACGTTATACGTTATAACGTAGTAGTACATAACGTCAATCTTCACATAGTGATACAATATAGCGTTATACGTTATAACGTAGAAGTACAAAACGTTATACGTTATAACGTAGTAGTACATAACGTCAATCTTCACATAGTGATACAATATAGCGTTATACGTTATAACGTAAAAGTACAAAACGTTATACGGTATAACGTAGTAGCACATAACGTTATACGTTATAGGTAGTAGTACATAACGTCATACGTCCTATAGTGATACAATGTAACGTTATACGTTATAACGTAGTAGTATATAACGTTATACGTTATAACGTAGCAGTACATAACGTTATACGGTATAACGTAGTAGCACATAACGTTATACGTTATAGGTAGTAGTACATAACGTCATACGTCCTATAGTGATACAATGTAACGTTATACGTTATAACGTAGTAGTATATAACGTTATACGTTATAACGTAGCAGTACATAACGTTATACGGTATAACGTAGTAGCACATAACGTTATACGTTATAGGTAGTAGTACATAACGTCACATAGTGATACAATGTAACGTTATACGTTATAACGTAGTAGTATATAACGTTATACGTTATAACGTAGTAGTACATAACGTTATACGGTATAACGTAGTAGCACATAACGTTACACGTTACTACGTAGTAGTACATAACGTCAAACGTCACATAGTGATGCAATGTAACGTTATACGTTATAATGTAGAAGTACAAAACGTTATACGTTATAACGTAGTAGTACATAACGTCAAACGTCACATAGTGATACAGTATAACGTTATACGTTATAACGTAGAAGTACAAAACGTTATACGTTATAACGTAGTAGTACATAACGTCAATCTTCACATAGTGATACAATATAGCGTTATACGTTATAACGTAAAAGTACAAAACGTTATACGTTATAACGTAGTAGTACTTATCGTTATACGTTATAGGTAGTAGTACATAACGTCATACGTCCTATAGTGATACAATGTAACGTTATACGTTATAATGTAGAAGTACAAAACGTTATACGTTATAACGTAGTAGTACATAACGTTATCCGGTATAACGTAATAGTACATATCTATATACATCATATAGTGATGCAATATAACGTCATACGTTATAACGTAGAAGTACATAACGTTATACATTATAAAGTAGTAGTACATAACGTTATACGCTACTACGTAGTAGTACATAACGTCATACGTTCTATAGTGATACAATATAGCGTTATACGTTATAAAGTAGAAGTACAAAACGTTATACGTTATAACGTAGTAGTACATAACGTCAAACTTCACATAGTGATACAATATGGCGTTATACGTTATAAAGTAGATGTACAAAACGTTATACGTTATAACGTAGTAGTACATAACGTCAAA
Organism: Bombus terrestris; assembly: GCF_910591885.1. Classification (NCBI taxonomy): domain Eukaryota; kingdom Metazoa; phylum Arthropoda; class Insecta; order Hymenoptera; family Apidae; genus Bombus; species Bombus terrestris. Next base: position 4,251,754 of record NW_025963555.1, read on the forward strand.
CTTCACATAGTGATACAATATAGCGTTATACGTTATAACGTAGAAGTACATAACGTTATACGTTATAACGTAGTAGTATATAACGTTATACGTTATAACGTAGCAGTACATAACGTCAAACGTCACATAGTGATACAATATAACGTTATACGTTATATCGTAGAAGTACAAAACGTTATACGTTATAAACTAGTAGTACATAACGTTATACGTTACAACGTAGTAGTACATAACGTCATACGTCCTATAGTGATACAATGTAACGTTATACGTTATAATGTAGAAGTACAAAACGTTATACGTTATAACGTAGTAGTACATAACGTAATCCGGTATAACGTAATAGTACATACCTATATATGTCATATGGTGATGCAATATAACGTCATACGTTATAACGTAGAAGTACATAACGTTATACATTATAAAGTAGTAGTACATAACGTTATACGCTACTACGTAGTAGTACATAACGTCATACGTTCTATAGTGATACAATGTAACGTTATACATTATAACGTAGTAGTTCTTAACGTTATACGTTACTGCGTAGTAGTACATAACGTTATACGTCATATAGTGGTACAATATAACGTTATACGTCATAATATAGTACTACATAAAGCTAAAAGTCACATAGTGATACAATATAACGTTATACGTTATAACGTAGAAGTACAAAACGTTATACGTTATAACGTAGTGGTACATAACGTCATACGTCCTATAGTGATACAATGTAACGTTATACGATATAACGTAGTAGTATATAACGTTATACGTTATAACGTAGTGGTACATAACGTTATACGTTACTACGTAGTAGTACATAACGTCAAACGTCACATAGTGATACAATGTAACGTTATACGTTATAACGTAGTAGTATATAACGTTATACGTTATAACGTAGTAGTACATAACGTCAAACGTCACATAGTGATACAATATAACGTTATACGTTATATCGTAGAAGTACATAACGTTATACGTTATAAACTAGTAGTACTTAACGTTATACGTTACTGCGTAGTAGTACATAACGTTATACGTCATATAGTAGTACAATATAACGTTATACGTTATATCGTAGCAGTACATAACGTTATACGGTATAACGTAGTAGCACATAACGTTATACGTTACTACGTAGTAGTACATAACGTCAAACGTCACATAGTGATACAATGTAACGTAATACGTTATAATGTAGAAGTACAAAACGCTATACGTTATAACGTAGTAGTACATAACGTCAAACGTCACATAGTGATACAATATAACGTTATACGTTATATCGTAGAAGTACATAACGTTATACGTTATAAACTAGTAGTACTTAACGTTATACGTTAATGCGTAGTAGTACATAACGATATACGTCATATAGTAGTACAATATAACGTTATACGTTATAACGTAGCAGTACATAACGTTATACGGTATTACGTAGTAGCACATAACGTTATACGTTACTACGTAGTAGTAAATAACGTCAAACGTCACATAGTGATACAATGTAACGTTATACGTTATAATGCAGAAGTACAAAACGTTATACGTTATAACGTAGTAGTACATAACGTCAAACGTCACATAGTGATACAATATAACGTTATACGTTATAACGTAGAAGTACAAAACGTTATACGTTATAACGTAGTAGTATATAACGTTATACGTTATAACGTAGTAGTACATAACGTCAAACGTCACATAGTGATACAATATAACGTTATACGTTATATCGTAGAAGTACATAACGTTATACGTTATAAACTAGTAGTACATAACGTTATACGTTACAACGTAGTAGTACATAACGTAATACGTCCTATAGTGATACAATGTAACGTTATACGTTATAACGTAGTAGTATATAACGTTATACGTTATAACGTAGTAGTACATAACGTCAAACGTCACATAGTGATACAGTATAACGTTATACGTTATAACTTAGAAGTACAAAACGTTATACGTTATAACGTAGTAGTACATAACGTTATACGTTATAGGTAGTAGTACATAACGTCATACGTCCTATAGTGATACAATGTAACGTTATACGTTATAATGTAGAAGTACAAAACGTTATACGTTATAACGTAGTGGTACATAACGTTATCCGGTATAACGTAATAGTACATATCTATATACGTCATGTAGTGATGCAATATAACGTCATACGTTATAACGTAAAAGTACATAATGTTATACATTATAAAGTAGTAGTACATAACGTTATACGTTACTACGTAGTAGTACATAACGTCATACGTCCTATAGTGATACAATGTAACGTTATACGTTATAATGTAGTAGCACATAACGTTATACGTTACTACGTAGTAGTACATAACGTCAAACGTCACATAGTGATACAATCTAACGTTATACGCTATAATGTAGAAGTACAAAACGTTATACGTTATAACGTAATAGTACATATCTATATACGTCATATAGTGATGCAATATAATGTCATACGTTATAACGTAGAAGTACATAAAGTTATCCGGTATAACGTAGTAGCACATAACGTTATACTTTACTACGTAGTATTACATAACGTCAAACGTCACATAGTGATACAATGTAACGTTATACGTTATAATGTAGAAGTACAAAACGTTATACGTTATAACGTAGTAGTACATAACGTCAAACGTCACATAGTGATACAGTATAACGTTATACGTTATAACGTAGTAGTATATAACGTTATACGTTATAACGTAGTAGTACATAACGTCAAACGTCACATAGTGATACAATATAACGTTATACGTTATATCGTAGAAGTACATAACGTTATACGTTATAAACTAGTAGTACTTAACGTTATACGTTACTGCGTAGTAGTACATAACGATATACGTCATATAGTAGTACAATATAACGTTATACGTTATAACGTAGCAGTACATAACGTTATACGGTATAACGTAGTAGCACATAACGTTATACGTTACTACGTAGTAGTACATAACGTCAAACGTCACATAGTGATACTATGTAACGTTATACGTTATAATGTAGAAGTACAAAACGTTATACGTTATAACGTAGTAGTACATAACGTCAAACGTCACATAGTGATACAGTATAACGTTATACGTTATAACGTAGAAGTACAAAACGTTATACGTTATAACGTAGTAGTACATAACGTTATACGTTATAGGTAGTAGTACATAACGTCATACGTCCTATAGTGATACAATGTAACGTTATACGTTATAGTGTAGAAGTACAAAACGATATACGTTATAACGTAGTAGTACATAACGTAATCCGGTATAACGTAATAGTACATATCTATATACGTCATATGGTAATGCAATATAACGTCATACGTTATAACGTAGTAGTATATAACGTTATACGTCATATAGTAGTACAATATAACGTTATACGTTATAACGTAGCAGTACATAACGTTATACGGTATAACGTAGTAGCACATAACGTTATACGTTACTACGTAGTAGTAAATAACGCAAACGTCACATAGTGATACAATGTAACGTTATACGTTATAATGTAGAAGTACAAAACGTTATACGTTATAACGTAGTAGTACATAACGTCAATCTTCACATAGTGATACAATATAGCGTTATACGTTATAACGTAGAAGTACAAAACGTTATACGTTATAACGTAGTAGTACATAACGTCACACTTCACATAGTGATACAATATAGCGTTATACGTTATAACGTAGAAGTACAAAACGTTATACGTTATAACGTAGTAGTACATAACGTCAAACGTCACATAGTGATACAGTATAACGTTATACGTTATAACGTAGAAGTACAAAACGTTATACGTTATAACGTAGTAGTACATAACGTCAATCTTCACATAGTGATACAATATAGCGTTATACGTTATAACGTAAAAGTACAAAACGTTATACGTTATAACGTAGTAGTACTTATCGTTATACGTTATAGGTAGTAGTACATAACGTCATACGTCCTATAGTGATACAATGTAACGTTATACGTTATAACGTAGTAGTATATAACGTTATACGTTATAACGTAGCAGTACATAACGTTATACGGTATAACGTAGTAGCACATAACGTTATACGTTATAGGTAGTAGTACATAACGTCATACGTCCTATAGTGATACAATGTAACGTTATACGTTACTACGTAGTAGTAAATAACGCAAACGTCACATAGTGATACAATGTAACGTTATACGTTATAATGTAGAAGTACAAAACGTTATACGTTATAACGTAGTAGTACATAACGTCAATCTTCACATAGTGATACAATATAGCGTTATACGTTATAACGTAGAAGTACAAAACGTTATACGTTATAACGTAGTAGTACATAACGTCAATCTTCACATAGTGATACAATATAGCGTTATACGTTATAACGTAAAAGTACAAAACGTTATACGGTATAACGTAGTAGCACATAACGTTATACGTTATAGGTAGTAGTACATAACGTCATACGTCCTATAGTGATACAATGTAACGTTATACGTTATAACGTAGTAGTATATAACGTTATACGTTATAACGTAGCAGTACATAACGTTATACGGTATAACGTAGTAGCACATAACGTTATACGTTATAGGTAGTAGTACATAACGTCATACGTCCTATAGTGATACAATGTAACGTTATACGTTATAACGTAGTAGTATATAACGTTATACGTTATAACGTAGCAGTACATAACGTTATACGGTATAACGTAGTAGCACATAACGTTATACGTTATAGGTAGTAGTACATAACGTCAAACGTCACATAGTGATACAATGTAACGTTATACGTTATAACGTAGTAGTATATAACGTTATACGTTATAACGTAGTAGTACATAACGTTATACGGTATAACGTAGTAGCACATAACGTTACACGTTACTACGTAGTAGTACATAACGTCAAACGTCACATAGTGATGCAATGTAACGTTATACGTTATAATGTAGAAGTACAAAACGTTATACGTTATAACGTAGTAGTACATAACGTCAAACGTCACATAGTGATACAGTATAACGTTATACGTTATAACGTAGAAGTACAAAACGTTATACGTTATAACGTAGTAGTACATAACGTCAATCTTCACATAGTGATACAATATAGCGTTATACGTTATAACGTAAAAGTACAAAACGTTATACGTTATAACGTAGTAGTACTTATCGTTATACGTTATAGGTAGTAGTACATAACGTCATACGTCCTATAGTGATACAATGTAACGTTATACGTTATAATGTAGAAGTACAAAACGTTATACGTTATAACGTAGTAGTACATAACGTTATCCGGTATAACGTAATAGTACATATCTATATACATCATATAGTGATGCAATATAACGTCATACGTTATAACGTAGAAGTACATAACGTTATACATTATAAAGTAGTAGTACATAACGTTATACGCTACTACGTAGTAGTACATAACGTCATACGTTCTATAGTGATACAATATAGCGTTATACGTTATAAAGTAGAAGTACAAAACGTTATACGTTATAACGTAGTAGTACATAACGTCAAACTTCACATAGTGATACAATATAGCGTTATACGTTATAAAGTAGAAGTACAAAACGTTATACGTTATAACGTAGTAGTACATAACGTCAAACTTCACATAGTGATACAATATAGCGTTATACGTTATAACGTAGAAGTACATAACGTTATACGTTATAACGTAGTAGTATATAACGTTATACGTTATAACGTAGTAGTACATAACGTCAAACGTCACATAGTGATACAATATAACGTTATACGTTATATCGTAGAAGTACAAAACGTTATACGTTATAAACTAGTAGTACATAACGTTATACGTTACAACGTAGTAGTACATAACGTCATACGTCCTATAGTGATACAATGTAACGTTATACGTTATAATGTAGAAGTACAAAACGTTATACGTTATAACGTAGTAGTACATAACGTAATCCGGTATAACGTAATAGTACATACCTATATATGTCATATGGTGATGCAATATAACGTCATACGTTATAACGTAGAAGTACATAACGTTATACATTATAAAGTAGTAGTACATAACGTTATACGCTACTACGTAGTAGTACATAACGTCATACGTTCTATAGTGATACAATGTAACGTTATACATTATAACGTAGTAGTTCTTAACGTTATACGTTACTGCGTAGTAGTACATAACGTTATACGTCATATAGTGGTACAATATAACGTTATACGTCATAATATAGTACTACATAAAGCTAAAAGTCACATAGTGATACAATATAACGTTATACGTTATAACGTAGAAGTACAAAACGTTATACGTTATAACGTAGTAGTACATAACGTCATACGTCCTATAGTGATACAATGTAACGTTATACGTTATAACGTAGTAGTATATAACGTTATACGTTATAACGTAGTGGTACATAACGTTATACGTTACTACGTAGTAGTACATAACGTCAAACGTCACATAGTGATACAATGTAACGTTATACGTTATAACGTAGTAGTATATAACGTTATACGTTATAACGTAGTAGTACATAACGTCAAACGTCACATAGTGATACAATATAACGTTATACGTTATATCGTAGAAGTACATAACGTTATACGTTATAAACTAGTAGTACTTAACGTTATACGTTACTGCGTAGTAGTACATAACGTTATACGTCATATAGTAGTACAATATAACGTTATACGTTATATCGTAGCAGTACATAACGTTATACGGTATAACGTAGTAGCACATAACGTTATACGTTACTACGTAGTAGTACATAACGTCAAACGTCACATAGTGATACAATGTAACGTAATACGTTATAATGTAGAAGTACAAAACGCTATACGTTATAACGTAGTAGTACATAACGTCAAACGTCACATAGTGATACAATATAACGTTATACGTTATATCGTAGAAGTACATAACGTTATACGTTATAAACTAGTAGTACTTAACGTTATACGTTAATGCGTAGTAGTACATAACGATATACGTCATATAGTAGTACAATATAACGTTATACGTTATAACGTAGCAGTACATAACGTTATACGGTATTACGTAGTAGCACATAACGTTATACGTTACTACGTAGTAGTAAATAACGTCAAACGTCACATAGTGATACAATGTAACGTTATACGTTATAATGTAGAAGTACAAAACGTTATACGTTATAACGTAGTAGTACATAACGTCAAACTTCACATAGTGATACAATATAGCGTTATACGTTATAACGTAGAAGTACAAAACGTTATACGTTATAACGTAGTAGTATATAACGTTATACGTTATAACGTAGTAGTACATAACGTCAAACGTCACATAGTGATACAATATAACGTTATACGTTATATCGTAGAAGTACATAACGTTATACGTTATAAACTAGTAGTACATAACGTTATACGTTACAACGTAGTAGTACATAACGTAATACGTCCTATAGTGATACAATGTAACGTTATACGTTATAACGTAGTAGTATATAACGTTATACGTTATAACGTAGTAGTACATAACGTCAAACGTCACATAGTGATACAGTATAACTTTATACGTTATAACTTAGAAGTACAAAACGTTATACGTTATAACGTAGTAGTACATAACGTTATACGTTATAGGTAGTAGTACATAACGTCATACGTCCTATAGTGATACAATGTAACGTTATACGTTATAATGTAGAAGTACAAAACGTTATACGTTATAACGTAGTGGTACATAACGTTATCCGGTATAACGTAATAGTACATATCTATATACGTCATGTAGTGATGCAATATAACGTCATACGTTATAACGTAAAAGTACATAATGTTATACATTATAAAGTAGTAGTACATAACGTTATACGTTACTACGTAGTAGTACATAACGTCATACGTCCTATAGTGATACAATGTAACGTTATACGTTATAATGTAGTAGCACATAACGTTATACGTTACTACGTAGTAGTACATAACGTCAAACGTCACATAGTGATACAATCTAACGTTATACGCTATAATGTAGAAGTACAAAACGTTATACGTTATAACGTAATAGTACATATCTATATACGTCATATAGTGATGCAATATAATGTCATACGTTATAACGTAGAAGTACATAAAGTTATCCGGTATAACGTAGTAGCACATAACGTTATACTTTACTACGTAGTATTACATAACGTCAAACGTCACATAGTGATACAATGTAACGTTATACGTTATAATGTAGAAGTACAAAACGTTATACGTTATAACGTAGTAGTACATAACGTCAAACGTCACATAGTGATACAGTATAACGTTATACGTTATAACGTAGTAGTATATAACGTTATACGTTATAACGTAGTAGTATATAACGTTATACGTTATAACGTAGTAGTACATAACGTCAAACGTCACATAGTGATACAATATAACGTTATACGTTATATCGTAGAAGTACATAACGTTATACGTTATAAACTAGTAGTACTTAACGTTATACGTTACTGCGTAGTAGTACATAACGATATACGTCATATAGTAGTACAATATAACGTTATACGTTATAACGTAGCAGTACATAACGTTATACGGTATAACGTAGTAGCACATAACGTTATACGTTACTACGTAGTAGTACATAACGTCAAACGTCACATAGTGATACTATGTAACGTTATACGTTATAATGTAGAAGTACAAAACGTTATACGTTATAACGTAGTAGTACATAACGTCAAACGTCACATAGTGATACAGTATAACGTTATACGTTATAACGTAGAAGTACAAAACGTTATACGTTATAACGTAGTAGTACATAACGTTATACGTTATAGGTAGTAGTACATAACGTCATACGTCCTATAGTGATACAATGTAACGTTATACGTTATAGTGTAGAAGTACAAAACGATATACGTTATAACGTAGTAGTACATAACGTAATCCGGTATAACGTAATAGTACATATCTATATACGTCATATGGTAATGCAATATAACGTCATACGTTATAACGTAGTAGTATATAACGTTATACGTCATATAGTAGTACAATATAACGTTATACGTTATAACGTAGCAGTACATAACGTTATACGTTATAACGTAGTAGTACATAACGTCAATCTTCACATAGTGATACAATATAGCGTTATACGTTATAACGTAGAAGTACAAAACGTTATACGTTATAACGTAGTAGTACATAACGTCAAACTTCACATAGTGATACAATATAGCGTTATACGTTATAAAGTAGAAGTACAAAACGTTATACGTTATAACGTAGTAGTACATAACGTCAAACTTCACATAGTGATACAATATAGCGTTATACGTTATAACGTAGAAGTACATAACGTTATACGTTATAACGTAGTAGTATATAACGTTATACGTTATAACGTAGTAGTACATAACGTCAAACGTCACATAGTGATACAATATAACGTTATACGTTATATCGTAGAAGTACAAAACGTTATACGTTATAAACTAGTAGTACATAACGTTATACGTTACAACGTAGTAGTACATAACGTCATACGTCCTATAGTGATACAATGTAACGTTATACGTTATAATGTAGAAGTACAAAACGTTATACGTTATAACGTAGTAGTACATAACGTAATCCGGTATAACGTAATAGTACATACCTATATATGTCATATGGTGATGCAATATAACGTCATACGTTATAACGTAGAAGTACATAACGTTATACATTATAAAGTAGTAGTACATAACGTTATACGCTACTACGTAGTAGTACATAACGTCATACGTTCTATAGTGATACAATGTAACGTTATACATTATAACGTAGTAGTTCTTAACGTTATACGTTACTGCGTAGTAGTACATAACGTTATACGTCATATAGTGGTACAATATAACGTTATACGTCATAATATAGTACTACATAAAGCTAAAAGTCACATAGTGATACAATATAACGTTATACGTTATAACGTAGAAGTACAAAACGTTATACGTTATAACGTAGTAGTACATAACGTAATACGTCCTATAGTGATACAATGTAACGTTATACGTTATAACGTAGTAGTATATAACGTTATACGTTATAACGTAGTGGTACATAACGTTATACGTTACTACGTAGTAGTACATAACGTCAAACGTCACATAGTGATACAATGTAACGTTATACGTTATAACGTAGTAGTATATAACGTTATACGTTATAACGTAGTAGTACATAACGTCAAACGTCACATAGTGATACAATATAACGTTATACGTTATATCGTAGAAGTACATAACGTTATACGTTATAAACTAGTAGTACTTAACGTTATACGTTACTGCGTAGTAGTACATAACGTTATACGTCATATAGTAGTACAATATAACGTTATACGTTATATCGTAGCAGTACATAACGTTATACGGTATAACGTAGTAGCACATAACGTTATACGTTACTACGTAGTAGTACATAACGTCAAACGTCACATAGTGATACAATGTAACGTAATACGTTATAATGTAGAAGTACAAAACGTTATACGGAATAACGTAGTAGCACATAACGTTATACGTTATAGGTAGTAGTACATAACGTCATACGTCCTATAGTGATACAATGTAACGTTATACGTTATAACGTAGTAGTACATAACGTCAAACGTCACATAGTGATACAGTATAACGTTATACGTTATAACGTAGAAGTACAAAACGTTATACGTTATAACGTAGTAGTACATAACGTCAATCTTCACATAGTGATACAATATAGCGTTATACGTTATAACGTAAAAGTACAAAACGTTATACGTTATAACGTAGTAGTACTTATCGTTATACGTTATAGGTAGTAGTACATAACGTCATACGTCCTATAGTGATACAATGTAACGTTATACGTTATAACGTAGTAGTATATAACGTTATACGTTATAACGTAGCAGTACATAACGTTATACGGTATAACGTAGTAGCACATAACGTTATACGTTATAGGTAGTAGTACATAACGTCATACGTCCTATAGTGATACAATGTAACGTTATACGTTACTACGTAGTAGTAAATAACGCAAACGTCACATAGTGATACAATGTAACGTTATACGTTATAATGTAGAAGTACAAAACGTTATACGTTATAACGTAGTAGTACATAACGTCAATCTTCACATAGTGATACAATATAGCGTTATACGTTATAACGTAGAAGTACAAAACGTTATACGTTATAACGTAGTAGTACATAACGTCAATCTTCACATAGTGATACAATATAGCGTTATACGTTATAACGTAAAAGTACAAAACGTTATACGGTATAACGTAGTAGCACATAACGTTATACGTTATAGGTAGTAGTACATAACGTCATACGTCCTATAGTGATACAATGTAACGTTATACGTTATAACGTAGTAGTATATAACGTTATACGTTATAACGTAGCAGTACATAACGTTATACGGTATAACGTAGTAGCACATAACGTTATACGTTATAGGTAGTAGTACATAACGTCATACGTCCTATAGTGATACAATGTAACGTTATACGTTATAACGTAGTAGTATATAACGTTATACGTTATAACGTAGCAGTACATAACGTTATACGGTATAACGTAGTAGCACATAACGTTATACGTTATAGGTAGTAGTACATAACGTCAAACGTCACATAGTGATACAATGTAACGTTATACGTTATAACGTAGTAGTATATAACGTTATACGTTATAACGTAGTAGTACATAACGTTATACGGTATAACGTAGTAGCACATAACGTTACACGTTACTACGTAGTAGTACATAACGTCAAACGTCACATAGTGATGCAATGTAACGTTATACGTTATAATGTAGAAGTACAAAACGTTATACGTTATAACGTAGTAGTACATAACGTCAAACGTCACATAGTGATACAGTATAACGTTATACGTTATAACGTAGAAGTACAAAACGTTATACGTTATAACGTAGTAGTACATAACGTCAATCTTCACATAGTGATACAATATAGCGTTATACGTTATAACGTAAAAGTACAAAACGTTATACGTTATAACGTAGTAGTACTTATCGTTATACGTTATAGGTAGTAGTACATAACGTCATACGTCCTATAGTGATACAATGTAACGTTATACGTTATAATGTAGAAGTACAAAACGTTATACGTTATAACGTAGTAGTACATAACGTTATCCGGTATAACGTAATAGTACATATCTATATACATCATATAGTGATGCAATATAACGTCATACGTTATAACGTAGAAGTACATAACGTTATACATTATAAAGTAGTAGTACATAACGTTATACGCTACTACGTAGTAGTACATAACGTCATACGTTCTATAGTGATACAATATAGCGTTATACGTTATAAAGTAGAAGTACAAAACGTTATACGTTATAACGTAGTAGTACATAACGTCAAACTTCACATAGTGATACAATATAGCGTTATACGTTATAAAGTAGAAGTACAAAACGTTATACGTTATAACGTAGTAGTACATAACGTCAAACTTCACATAGTGATACAATATAGCGTTATACGTTATAACGTAGAAGTACATAACGTTATACGTTATAACGTAGTAGTATATAACGTTATACGTTATAACGTAGTAGTACATAACGTCAAACGTCACATAGTGATACAATATAACGTTATACGTTATATCGTAGAAGTACAAAACGTTATACGTTATAAACTAGTAGTACATAACGTTATACGTTACAACGTAGTAGTACATAACGTCATACTTCCTATAGTGATACAATGTAACGTTATACGTTATAATGTAGAAGTACAAAACGTTATACGTTATAACGTAGTAGTACATAACGTAATCCGGTATAACGTAATAGTACATACCTATATATGTCATATGGTGATGCAATATAACGTCATACGTTATAACGTAGAAGTACATAACGTTATACATTATAAAGTAGTAGTACATAACGTTATACGCTACTACGTAGTAGTACATAACGTCATACGTTCTATAGTGATACAATGTAACGTTATACATTATAACGTAGTAGTTCTTAACGTTATACGTTACTGCGTAGTAGTACATAACGTTATACGTCATATAGTGGTACAATATAACGTTATACGTCATAATATAGTACTACATAAAGCTAAAAGTCACATAGTGATACAATATAACGTTATACGTTATAACGTAGAAGTACAAAACGTTATACGTTATAACGTAGTAGTACATAACGTAATACGTCCTATAGTGATACAATGTAACGTTATACGTTATAACGTAGTAGTATATAACGTTATACGTTATAACGTAGTGGTACATAACGTTATACGTTACTACGTAGTAGTACATAACGTCAAACGTCACATAGTGATACAATGTAACGTTATACGTTATAACGTAGTAGTATATAACGTTATACGTTATAACGTAGTAGTACATAACGTCAAACGTCACATAGTGATACAATATAACGTTATACGTTATATCGTAGAAGTACATAACGTTATACGTTATAAACTAGTAGTACTTAACGTTATACGTTACTGCGTAGTAGTACATAACGTTATACGTCATATAGTAGTACAATATAACGTTATACGTTATATCGTAGCAGTACATAACGTTATACGGTATAACGTAGTAGCACATAACGTTATACGTTACTACGTAGTAGTACATAACGTCAAACGTCACATAGTGATACAATGTAACGTAATACGTTATAATGTAGAAGTACAAAACGTTATACGGAATAACGTAGTAGCACATAACGTTATACGTTATAGGTAGTAGTACATAACGTCATACGTCCTATAGTGATACAATGTAACGTTATACGTTATAACGTAGTAGTATATAACGTTATACGTTATAACGTAGCAGTACAAAACGTTATACGTTATAACGTAGTAGTACATAACGTTATACGTTATAGGTAGTAGTACATAACGTCATACGTCCTATAGTGATACAATGTAACGTTATACGTTATAATGTAGAAGTACAAAACGTTATACGTTATAACGTAGTGGTACATAACGTTATCCGGTATAACGTAATAGTACATATCTATATACGTCATGTAGTGATGCAATATAACGTCATACGTTATAACGTAAAAGTACATAATGTTATACATTATAAAGTAGTAGTACATAACGTTATACGTTACTACGTAGTAGTACATAACGTCATACGTCCTATAGTGATACAATGTAACGTTATACGTTATAATGTAGTAGCACATAACGTTATACGTTACTACGTAGTAGTACATAACGTCAAACGTCACATAGTGATACAATCTAACGTTATACGCTATAATGTAGAAGTACAAAACGTTATACGTTATAACGTAATAGTACATATCTATATACGTCATATAGTGATGCAATATAATGTCATACGTTATAACGTAGAAGTACATAAAGTTATCCGGTATAACGTAGTAGCACATAACGTTATACTTTACTACGTAGTATTACATAACGTCAAACGTCACATAGTGATACAATGTAACGTTATACGTTATAATGTAGAAGTACAAAACGTTATACGTTATAACGTAGTAGTACATAACGTCAAACGTCACATAGTGATACAGTATAACGTTATACGTTATAACGTAGTAGTATATAACGTTATACGTTATAACGTAGTAGTACATAACGTCAAACGTCACATAGTGATACAATATAACGTTATACGTTATATCGTAGAAGTACATAACGTTATACGTTATAAACTAGTAGTACTTAACGTTATACGTTACTGCGTAGTAGTACATAACGATATACGTCATATAGTAGTACAATATAACGTTATACGTTATAACGTAGCAGTACATAACGTTATACGGTATAACGTAGTAGCACATAACGTTATACGTTACTACGTAGTAGTACATAACGTCAAACGTCACATAGTGATACTATATAACGTTATACGTTATAATGTAGAAGTACAAAACGTTATACGTTATAACGTAGTAGTACATAACGTCAAACGTCACATAGTGATACAGTATAACGTTATACGTTATAACGTAGAAGTACAAAACGTTATACGTTATAACGTAGTAGTACATAACGTTATACGTTATAGGTAGTAGTACATAACGTCATACGTCCTATAGTGATACAATGTAACGTTATACGTTATAGTGTAGAAGTACAAAACGATATACGTTATAACGTAGTAGTACATAACGTAATCCGGTATAACGTAATAGTACATATCTATATACGTCATATGGTAATGCAATATAACGTCATACGTTATAACGTAGTAGTATATAACGTTATACGTCATATAGTAGTACAATATAACGTTATACGTTATAACGTAGCAGTACATAACGTTATACGGTATAACGTAGTAGCACATAACGTTATACGTTACTACGTAGTAGTAAATAACGCAAACGTCACATAGTGATACAATGTAACGTTATACGTTATAATGTAGAAGTACAAAACGTTATACGTTATAACGTAGTAGTACATAACGTCAATCTTCACATAGTGATACAATATAGTGTTATACGTTATAACGTAGAAGTACAAAACGTTATACGTTATAACGTAGTAGTACATAACGTCACACTTCACATAGTGATACAATATAGCGTTATACGTTATAACGTAGAAGTACAAAACGTTATACGTTATAACGTAGTAGTACATAACGTCAAACGTCACATAGTGATACAGTATAACGTTATACGTTATAACGTAGAAGTACAAAACGTTATACGTTATAACGTAGTAGTACATAACGTCAATCTTCACATAGTGATACAATATAGCGTTATACGTTATAACGTAAAAGTACAAAACGTTATACGTTATAACGTAGTAGTACTTATCGTTATACGTTATAGGTAGTAGTACATAACGTCATACGTCCTATAGTGATACAATGTAACGTTATACGTTATAACGTAGTAGTATATAACGTTATACGTTATAACGTAGCAGTACATAACGTTATACGGTATAACGTAGTAGCACATAACGTTATACGTTATAGGTAGTAGTACATAACGTCATACGTCCTATAGTGATACAATGTAACGTTATACGTTACTACGTAGTAGTAAATAACGCAAACGTCACATAGTGATACAATGTAACGTTATACGTTATAATGTAGAAGTACAAAACGTTATACGTTATAACGTAGTAGTACATAACGTCAATCTTCACATAGTGATACAATATAGCGTTATACGTTATAACGTAGAAGTACAAAACGTTATACGTTATAACGTAGTAGTACATAACGTCAATCTTCACATAGTGATACAATATAGCGTTATACGTTATAACGTAAAAGTACAAAACGTTATACGGTATAACGTAGTAGCACATAACGTTATACGTTATAGGTAGTAGTACATAACGTCATACGTCCTATAGTGATACAATGTAACGTTATACGTTATAACGTAGTAGTATATAACGTTATACGTTATAACGTAGTAGTACATAACGTTATACGGTATAACGTAGTAGTACATAACGTTATACGTTATAGGTAGTAGTACATAACGTCATACGTCCTATAGTGATACAATGTAACGTTATACGTTATAACGTAGTAGTATATAACGTTATACGTTATAACGTAGCAGTACATAACGTTATACGGTATAACGTAGTAGCACATAACGTTATACGTTATAGGTAGTAGTACATAACGTCAAACGTCACATAGTGATACAATGTAACGTTATACGTTATAACGTAGTAGTATATAACGTTATACGTTATAACGTAGTAGTACATAACGTTATACGGTATAACGTAGTAGCACATAACGTTACACGTTACTACGTAGTAGTACATAACGTCAAACGTCACATAGTGATGCAATGTAACGTTATACGTTATAATGTAGAAGTACAAAACGTTATACGTTATAACGTAGTAGTACATAACGTCAAACGTCACATAGTGATACAGTATAACGTTATACGTTATAACGTAGAAGTACAAAACGTTATACGTTATAACGTAGTAGTACATAACGTCAATCTTCACATAGTGATACAATATAGCGTTATACGTTATAACGTAAAAGTACAAAACGTTATACGTTATAACGTAGTAGTACTTATCGTTATACGTTATAGGTAGTAGTACATAACGTCATACGTCCTATAGTGATACAATGTAACGTTATACGTTATAATGTAGAAGTACAAAACGTTATACGTTATAACGTAGTAGTACATAACGTTATCCGGTATAACGTAATAGTACATATCTATATACATCATATAGTGATGCAATATAACGTCATACGTTATAACGTAGAAGTACATAACGTTATACATTATAAAGTAGTAGTACATAACGTTATACGCTACTACGTAGTAGTACATAACGTCATACGTTCTATAGTGATACAATATAGCGTTATACGTTATAAAGTAGAAGTACAAAACGTTATACGTTATAACGTAGTAGTACATAACGTCAAACTTCACATAGTGATACAATATAGCGTTATACGTTATAAAGTAGAAGTACAAAACGTTATACGTTATAACGTAGTAGTACATAACGTCAAACTTCACATAGTGATACAATATAGCGTTATACGTTATAACGTAGAAGTACATAACGTTATACGTTATAACGTAGTAGTATATAACGTTATACGTTATAACGTAGTAGTACATAACGTCAAACGTCACATAGTGATACAATATAACGTTATACGTTATATCGTAGAAGTACAAAACGTTATACGTTATAAACTAGTAGTACATAACGTTATACGTTACAACGTAGTAGTACATAACGTCATACGTCCTATAGTGATACAATGTAACGTTATACGTTATAATGTAGAAGTACAAAACGTTATACGTTATAACGTAGTAGTACATAACGTAATCCGGTATAACGGAATAGTACATACCTATATATGTCATATGGTGATGCAATATAACGTCATACGTTATAACGTAGAAGTACATAACGTTATACATTATAAAGTAGTAGTACATAACGTTATACGCTACTACGTAGTAGTACATAACGTCATACGTTCTATAGTGATACAATGTAACGTTATACATTATAACGTAGTAGTTCTTAACGTTATACGTTACTGCGTAGTAGTACATAACGTTATACGTCATATAGTGGTACAATATAACGTTATACGTCATAATATAGTACTACATAAAGCTAAAAGTCACATAGTGATACAATATAACGTTATACGTTATAACGTAGAAGTACAAAACGTTATACGTTATAACGTAGTAGTACATAACGTAATACGTCCTATAGTGATACAATGTAACGTTATACGTTATAACGTAGTAGTATATAACGTTATACGTTATAACGTAGTGGTACATAACGTTATACGTTACTACGTAGTAGTACATAACGTCAAACGTCACATAGTGATACAATGTAACGTTATACGTTATAACGTAGTAGTATATAACGTTATACGTTATAACGTAGTAGTACATAACGTCAAACGTCACATAGTGATACAATATAACGTTATACGTTATATCGTAGAAGTACATAACGTTATACGTTATAAACTAGTAGTACTTAACGTTATACGTTACTGCGTAGTAGTACATAACGTTATACGTCATATAGTAGTACAATATAACGTTATACGTTATATCGTAGCAGTACATAACGTTATACGGTATAACGTAGTAGCACATAACGTTATACGTTACTACGTAGTAGTACATAACGTCAAACGTCACATAGTGATACAATGTAACGTAATACGTTATAATGTAGAAGTACAAAACGCTATACGTTATAACGTAGTAGTACATAACGTCAAACGTCACATAGTGATACAATATAACGTTATACGTTATATCGTAGAAGTACATAACGTTATACGTTATCAACTAGTAGTACTTAACGTTATACGTTAATGCGTAGTAGTACATAACGATATACGTCATATAGTAGTACAATATAACGTTATACGTTATAACGTAGCAGTACATAACGTTATACGGTATTACGTAGTAGCACATAACGTTATACGTTACTACGTAGTAGTAAATAACGTCAAACGTCACATAGTGATACAATGTAACGTTATACGTTATAATGCAGAAGTACAAAACGTTATACGTTATAACGTAGTAGTACATAACGTCAAACTTCACATAGTGATACAATATAGCGTTATACGTTATAACGTAGAAGTACAAAACGTTATACGTTATAACGTAGTAGTATATAACGTTATACGTTATAACGTAGTAGTACATAACGTCAAACGTCACATAGTGATACAATATAACGTTATACGTTATATCGTAGAAGTACATAACGTTATACGTTATAAACTAGTAGTACATAACGTTATACGTTACAACGTAGTAGTACATAACGTAATACGTCCTATAGTGATACAATGTAACGTTATACGTTATAACGTAGTAGTATATAACGTTATACGTTATAACGTAGTAGTACATAACGTCAAACGTCACATAGTGATACAGTATAACGTTATACGTTATAACTTAGAAGTACAAAACGTTATACGTTATAACGTAGTAGTACATAACGTTATACGTTATAGGTAGTAGTACATAACGTCATACTTCCTATAGTGATACAATGTAACGTTATACGTTATAATGTAGAAGTACAAAACGTTATACGTTATAACGTAGTGGTACATAACGTTATCCGGTATAACGTAATAGTACATATCTATATACGTCATGTAGTGATGCAATATAACGTCATACGTTATAACGTAAAAGTACATAATGTTATACATTATAAAGTAGTAGTACATAACGTTATACGTTACTACGTAGTAGTACATAACGTCATACGTCCTATAGTGATACAATGTAACGTTATACGTTATAATGTAGTAGCACATAACGTTATACGTTACTACGTAGTAGTACATAACGTCAAACGTCACATAGTGATACAATCTAACGTTATACGTTATAATGTAGAAGTACAAAACGTTATACGTTATAACGTAATAGTACATATCTATATACGTCATATAGTGATGCAATATAATGTCATACGTTATAACGTAGAAGTACATAAAGTTATCCGGTATAACGTAGTAGCACATAACGTTATACTTTACTACGTAGTATTACATAACGTCAAACGTCACATAGTGATACAATGTAACGTTATACGTTATAATGTAGAAGTACAAAACGTTATACGTTATAACGTAGTAGTACATAACGTCAAACGTCACATAGTGATACAGTATAACGTTATACGTTATAACGTAGTAGTATATAACGTTATACGTTATAACGTAGTAGTACATAACGTCAAACGTCACATAGTGATACAATATAACGTTATACGTTATATCGTAGAAGTACATAACGTTATACGTTATAAACTAGTAGTACTTAACGTTATACGTTACTGCGTAGTAGTACATAACGATATACGTCATATAGTAGTACAATATAACGTTATACGTTATAACGTAGCAGTACATAACGTTATACGGTATAACGTAGTAGCACATAACGTTATACGTTACTACGTAGTAGTACATAACGTCAAACGTCACATAGTGATACTATGTAACGTTATACGTTATAATGTAGAAGTACAAAACGTTATACGTTATAACGTAGTAGTACATAACGTCAAACGTCACATAGTGATACAGTATAACGTTATACGTTATAACGTAGAAGTACAAAACGTTATACGTTATAACGTAGTAGTACATAACGTTATACGTTATAGGTAGTAGTACATAACGTCATACGTCCTATAGTGATACAATGTAACGTTATACGTTATAGTGTAGAAGTACAAAACGATATACGTTATAACGTAGTAGTACATAACGTAATCCGGTATAACGTAATAGTACATATCTATATACGTCATATGGTAATGCAATATAACGTCATACGTTATAACGTAGTAGTATATAACGTTATACGTCATATAGTAGTACAATATAACGTTATACGTTATAACGTAGCAGTACATAACGTTATACGGTATAACGTAGTAGCACATAACGTTATACGTTACTACGTAGTAGTAAATAACGCAAACGTCACATAGTGATACAATGTAACGTTATACGTTATAATGTAGAAGTACAAAACGTTATACGTTATAACGTAGTAGTACATAACGTCAATCTTCACATAGTGATACAATATAGTGTTATACGTTATAACGTAGAAGTACAAAACGTTATACGTTATAACGTAGTAGTACATAACGTCACACTTCACATAGTGATACAATATAGCGTTATACGTTATAACGTAGAAGTACAAAACGTTATACGTTATAACGTAGTAGTACATAACGTCAAACGTCACATAGTGATACAGTATAACGTTATACGTTATAACGTAGAAGTACAAAACGTTATACGTTATAACGTAGTAGTACATAACGTCAATCTTCACATAGTGATACAATATAGCGTTATACGTTATAACGTAAAAGTACAAAACGTTATACGTTATAACGTAGTAGTACTTATCGTTATACGTTATAGGTAGTAGTACATAACGTCATACGTCCTATAGTGATACAATGTAACGTTATACGTTATAACGTAGTAGTATATAACGTTATACGTTATAACGTAGCAGTACATAACGTTATACGGTATAACGTAGTAGCACATAACGTTATACGTTATAGGTAGTAGTACATAACGTCATACGTCCTATAGTGATACAATGTAACGTTATACGTTACTACGTAGTAGTAAATAACGCAAACGTCACATAGTGATACAATGTAACGTTATACGTTATAATGTAGAAGTACAAAACGTTATACGTTATAACGTAGTAGTACATAACGTCAATCTTCACATAGTGATACAATATAGCGTTATACGTTATAACGTAGAAGTACAAAACGTTATACGTTATAACGTAGTAGTACATAACGTCAATCTTCACATAGTGATACAATATAGCGTTATACGTTATAACGTAAAAGTACAAAACGTTATACGGAATAACGTAGTAGCACATAACGTTATACGTTATAGGTAGTAGTACATAACGTCATACGTCCTATAGTGATACAATGTAACGTTATACGTTATAACGTAGTAGTATATAACGTTATACGTTATAACGTAGCAGTACATAACGTTATACGGTATAACGTAGTAGCACATAACGTTATACGTTATAGGTAGTAGTACATAACGTCATACGTCCTATAGTGATACAATGTAACGTTATACGTTATAACGTAGTAGTATATAACGTTATACGTTATAACGTAGCAGTACATAACGTTATACGGTATAACGTAGTAGCACATAACGTTATACGTTATAGGTAGTAGTACATAACGTCAAACGTCACATAGTGATACAATGTAACGTTATACGTTATAACGTAGTAGTATATAACGTTATACGTTATAACGTAGTAGTACATAACGTTATACGGTATAACGTAGTAGCACATAACGTTACACGTTACTACGTAGTAGTACATAACGTCAAACGTCACATAGTGATGCAATGTAACGTTATACGTTATAATGTAGAAGTACAAAACGTTATACGTTATAACGTAGTAGTACATAACGTCAAACGTCACATAGTGATACAGTATAACGTTATACGTTATAACGTAGAAGTACAAAACGTTATACGTTATAACGTAGTAGTACATAACGTCAATCTTCACATAGTGATACAATATAGCGTTATACGTTATAACGTAAAAGTACAAAACGTTATACGTTATAACGTAGTAGTACTTATCGTTATACGTTATAGGTAGTAGTACATAACGTCATACGTCCTATAGTGATACAATGTAACGTTATACGTTATAATGTAGAAGTACAAAACGTTATACGTTATAACGTAGTAGTACATAACGTTATCCGGTATAACGTAATAGTACATATCTATATACATCATATAGTGATGCAATATAACGTCATACGTTATAACGTAGAAGTACATAACGTTATACATTATAAAGTAGTAGTACATAACGTTATACGCTACTACGTAGTAGTACATAACGTCATACGTTCTATAGTGATACAATATAGCGTTATACGTTATAAAGTAGAAGTACAAAACGTTATACGTTATAACGTAGTAGTACATAACGTCAAACTTCACATAGTGATACAATATAGCGTTATACGTTATAAAGTAGAAGTACAAAACGTTATACGTTATAACGTAGTAGTACATAACGTCAAACTTCACATAGTGATACAATATAGCGTTATACGTTATAACGTAGAAGTACATAACGTTATACGTTATAACGTAGTAGTATATAACGTTATACGTTATAACGTAGTAGTACATAACGTCAAACGTCACATAGTGATACAATATAACGTTATACGTTATATCGTAGAAGTACAAAACGTTATACGTTATAAACTAGTAGTACATAACGTTATACGTTACAACGTAGTAGTACATAACGTCATACGTCCTATAGTGATACAATGTAACGTTATACGTTATAATGTAGAAGTACAAAACGTTATACGTTATAACGTAGTAGTACATAACGTAATCCGGTATAACGTAATAGTACATACCTATATATGTCATATGGTGATGCAATATAACGTCATACGTTATAACGTAGAAGTACATAACGTTATACATTATAAAGTAGTAGTACATAACGTTATACGCTACTACGTAGTAGTACATAACGTCATACGTTCTATAGTGATACAATGTAACGTTATACATTATAACGTAGTAGTTCTTAACGTTATACGTTACTGCGTAGTAGTACATAACGTTATACGTCATATAGTGGTACAATATAACGTTATACGTCATAATATAGTACTACATAAAGCTAAAAGTCACATAGTGATACAATATAACGTTATACGTTATAACGTAGAAGTACAAAACGTTATACGTTATAACGTAGTAGTACATAACGTAATACGTCCTATAGTGATACAATGTAACGTTATACGTTATAACGTAGTAGTATATAACGTTATACGTTATAACGTAGTGGTACATAACGTTATACGTTACTACGTAGTAGTACATAACGTCAAACGTCACATAGTGATACAATGTAACGTTATACGTTATAACGTAGTAGTATATAACGTTATACGTTATAACGTAGTAGTACATAACGTCAAACGTCACATAGTGATACAATATAACGTTATACGTTATATCGTAGAAGTACATAACGTTATACGTTATAAACTAGTAGTACTTAACGTTATACGTTACTGCGTAGTAGTACATAACGTTATACGTCATATAGTAGTACAATATAACGTTATACGTTATATCGTAGCAGTACATAACGTTATACGGTATAACGTAGTAGCACATAACGTTATACGTTACTACGTAGTAGTACATAACGTCAAACGTCACATAGTGATACAATGTAACGTAATACGTTATAATGTAGAAGTACAAAACGCTATACGTTATAACGTAGTAGTACATAACGTCAAACGTCACATAGTGATACAATATAACGTTATACGTTATATCGTAGAAGTACATAACGTTATACGTTATAAACTAGTAGTACTTAACGTTATACGTTAATGCGTAGTAGTACATAACGATATACGTCATATAGTAGTACAATATAACGTTATACGTTATAACGTAGCAGTACATAACGTTATACGGTATTACGTAGTAGCACATAACGTTATACGTTACTACGTAGTAGTAAATAACGTCAAACGTCACATAGTGATACAATGTAACGTTATACGTTATAATGCAGAAGCACAAAACGTTATACGTTATAACGTAGTAGTACATAACGTCAAACTTCACATAGTGATACAATATAGCGTTATACGTTATAACGTAGAAGTACAAAACGTTATACGTTATAACGTAGTAGTATATAACGTTATACGTTATAACGTAGTAGTACATAACGTCAAACGTCACATAGTGATACAATATAACGTTATACGTTATATCGTAGAAGTACATAACGTTATACGTTATAAACTAGTAGTACATAACGTTATACGTTACAACGTAGTAGTACATAACGTAATACGTCCTATAGTGATACAATGTAACGTTATACGTTATAACGTAGTAGTATATAACGTTATACGTTATAACGTAGTAGTATATAACGTCAAACGTCACATAGTGATACAGTATAACGTTATACGTTATAACTTAGAAGTACAAAACGTTATACGTTATAACGTAGTAGTACATAACGTTATACGTTATAGGTAGTAGTACATAACGTCATACGTCCTATAGTGATACAATGTAACGTTATACGTTATAATGTAGAAGTACAAAACGTTATACGTTATAACGTAGTAGTACATAACGTTATCCGGTATAACGTAATAGTACATATCTATATACGTCATGTAGTGATGCAATATAACGTCATACGTTATAACGTAAAAGTACATAATGTTATACATTATAAAGTAGTAGTACATAACGTTATACGTTACTACGTAGTAGTACATAACGTCATACGTCCTATAGTGATACAATGTAACGTTATACGTTATAATGTAGTAGCACATAACGTTATACGTTACTACGTAGTAGTACATAACGTCAAACGTCACATAGTGATACAATCTAACGTTATACGCTATAATGTAGAAGTACAAAACGTTATACGTTATAACGTAATAGTACATATCTATATACGTCATATAGTGATGCAATATAATGTCATACGTTATAACGTAGAAGTACATAAAGTTATCCGGTATAACGTAGTAGCACATAACGTTATACTTTACTACGTAGTATTACATAACGTCAAACGTCACATAGTGATACAATATAACGTTATACGTTATAATGTAGAAGTACAAAACGTTATACGTTATAACGTAGTAGTACATAACGTCAAACGTCACATAGTGATACAGTATAACGTTATACGTTATAACGTAGTAGTATATAACGTTATACGTTATAACGTAGTAGTACATAACGTCAAACGTCACATAGTGATACAATATAACGTTATACGTTATATCGTAGAAGTACATAACGTTATACGTTATAAACTAGTAGTACTTAACGTTATACGTTACTGCGTAGTAGTACATAACGATATACGTCATATAGTAGTACAATATAACGTTATACGTTATAACGTAGCAGTACATAACGTTATACGGTATAACGTAGTAGCACATAACGTTATACGTTACTACGTAGTAGTACATAACGTCAAACGTCACATAGTGATACTATGTAACGTTATACGTTATAATGTAGAAGTACAAAACGTTATACGTTATAACGTAGTAGTACATAACGTCAAACGTCACATAGTGATACAGTATAACGTTATACGTTATAACGTAGAAGTACAAAACGTTATACGTTATAACGTAGTAGTACATAACGTTATACGTTATAGGTAGTAGTACATAACGTCATACGTCCTATAGTGATACAATGTAACGTTATACGTTATAGTGTAGAAGTACAAAACGATATACGTTATAACGTAGTAGTACATAACGTAATCCGGTATAACGTAATAGTACATATCTATATACGTCATATGGTAATGCAATATAACGTCATACGTTATAACGTAGTAGTATATAACGTTATACGTCATATAGTAGTACAATATAACGTTATACGTTATAACGTAGCAGTACATACCGTTATACGGTATAACGTAGTAGCACATAACGTTATACGTTACTACGTAGTAGTAAATAACGCAAACGTCACATAGTGATACAATGTAACGTTATACGTTATAATGTAGAAGTACAAAACGTTATACGTTATAACGTAGTAGTACATAACGTCAATCTTCACATAGTGATACAATATAGCGTTATACGTTATAACGTAGAAGTACAAAACGTTATACGTTATAACGTAGTAGTACATAACGTCACACTTCACATAGTGATACAATATAGCGTTATACGTTATAACGTAGAAGTACATAACGTTATACGTTATAACGTAGTAGTATATAACGTTATACGTTATAACGTAGTAGTACATAACGTCAAACGTCACATAGTGATACAATATAACGTTATACGTTATATCGTAGAAGTACATAACGTTATACGTTATAAACTAGTAGTACATAACGTTATACGTTACAACGTAGTAGTACATAGCATCATACGTCCTATAGTGATACAATGTAACGTTATACGTTATAACGTAGTAGTATATAACGTTATACGTTATAACGTAGTAGTACATAACGTTATACGTTACTACGTAGTAGTACATAACGTCAAACGTCACATAGTGATACAATGTAACGTTATACGTTATAACGTAGTAGTATATAACGTTATACGTTATAACGTAGTAGTACATAACGTTATACGGTATAACGTAGTAGCGCATAACGTTATACGTTACTACGTAGTAGTACATAACGTCAAACGTCACATAGTGATGCAATGTAACGTTATACGTTATAATGTAGAAGTACAAAACGTTATACGTTATAACGTAGTAGTACATAACGTCAAACGTCACATAGTGATACAGTATAACGTTATACGTTATAACTTAGAAGTACAAAACGTTATACGTTATAACGTAGTAGTACATAACGTCAATCTTCACATAGTGATACAATATAGCGTTATACGTTATAACGTAAAAGTACAAAACGTTATACGTTATAACGTAGTAGTACTTAACGTTATACGTTATAGGTAGTAGTACATAACGTCATACGTCCTATAGTGATACAATGTAACGTTATACGTTATAATGTAGAAGTACAAAACGTTATACGTTATAACGTAGTAATACATAACGTTATCCGGTATAACGTAATAGTACATATCTATATACGTCATATAGTGATGCAATATAACGTCATACGTTATAACGTAGAAGTACATAACGTTATACATTATAAAGTAGTAGTACATAACGTTATACGCTACTACGTAGTAGTACATAACGTCATACGTTCTATAGTGATACAATGTAACGTTATACATTACAACGTAGTAGTTCTTAACGTTATACGTTACTGCGTAGTAGTACATAACGTTATACGTCATATAGTGGTACAATATAACGTTATACGTCATAATATAGTACTACATAAAGCTAAAAGTCACATAGTGATACAATATAACGTTATACGTTATAACGTAGAAGTACAAAACGTTATACGTTATAACGTAGTAGTACATAACGTCAAACTTCACATAGTGATACAATATAGCGTTATACGTTATAAAGTAGAAGTACAAAACGTTATACGTTATAACGTAGTAGTACATAACGTCAAACTTCACATAGTGATACAATATAGCGTTATACGTTATAAAGTAGAAGTACAAAACGTTATACGTTATAACGTAGTAGTACATAACGTCAAGCTTCACATAGTGATACAATATAGCGTTATACGTTATAACGTAGAAGTACATAACGTTATACGTTATAACGTAGTAGTATATAACGTTATACGTTATAACGTAGTAGTACGTAACGTCAAACGTCACATAGTGATACAATATAACGTTATACGTTATATCGTAGAAGTACATAACGTTATACGTTATAAACTAGTAGTACATAACGTTATACGTTACAACGTAGTAGTACATAACGTCATACGTCCTATAGTGATACAATGTAACGTTATACGTTATAATGTAGAAGTACAAAACGTTATACGTTATAACGTAGTAGTACATAACGTAATCCGGTATAACGTAATAGTACATACCTATATATGTCATATGGTGATGCAATATAACGTCATACGTTATAACGTAGTAGTACATAACGTTATACATTATAAAGTAGTAGTACATAACGTTATACGTTACAACGTAGTAGTACATAACGTCATACGTCCTATAGTGATACAATATAACGTTATACGTTATAACGTAGTAGTATATAATGTTATACGTTATAACGTAGTAGTACATAACGTTATACGTTAGAATGTAACCGTGTAAAAGTTATTCGTCGTAGCGTAATAGTGTATAACGTTATTCGATGTAACGTAATAGTGTATAACGTTATGCGTTACTACGTAATAGCACATAACGTTATACGTCACATAGTGGTACAATATAACGTTATACGTTCAAACGTAGAAGTACATACCGTTATATGTCATAAAGTAGTAGTACATAACGTTGAACGTTACAACGTAGTAGTACATAACGTCATACGTCCTATAGTGATACAATGTAACTTTATACGTTATAACGTAGTAGTATATATCGTTATACGTTATAACGTAGTAGTACTTAACGTTATACGTCATATAGTGATACAGTATAACGTTATACGTTATAACGTAGAAGTACAAAACTTTATACGTTATAACGTAGTAGTACTTATCGTTATACGTTACTGCGTAGTAGTACATAACGTTATACGTCATGTAGTAGTACAATATAACGTTATACGTTATAACGTAGTAGTACATAACGTCAAACGTCACATAGTGATACAGTATAACCTTATACGTTATAACGTAGAAGTACAAAACGTTATACGTTATAACGTAGTAGTACATAATGTCAAACGTCACATAGTGATACAGTATAACGTTATACGTTATAACGTAGAAGTACAAAACTTTATACGTTATAACGTAGTAGTACTTAACGTTATACGTTACTGCGTAGTAGTACATAACGTTATACGTCATATAGTGGTACAATATAACGTTATACGTTATAACGTAGCAGTACATACCGTTATACGGTATAACGTAGTAGCACATAACGTTATACGTTACTACGTAGTAGTACATAACGTCAAACGTCACATAGTGATACAATGTAACGTTATACGTTATAATGTAGAAGTACAAAACGTTATACGTTATAACGTAGTAGTACATAATGTCAAACGTCACATAGTGATACAGTATAACGTTATACGTTATAACGTAGAAGTACAAAACGTTATACGTTATAACGTAGTAGTACATAACGTCAATCTTCACATAGTGATACAATATACCGTTATACGTTATAACGTAGAAGTACAAAACGTTATACGTTATAACGTAGTAGTACTTAACGTTATACGTTATAGGTAGTAGTACATAACGTCATACGTCCTATAGTGATACAATGTAACGTTATACGTTATAATGTAGAAGTACAATACGTTATACGTTATAACGTAGTAGTACATAACGTTATCCGGTATAACGTAATAGTACATATCTATATACGTCATATAGTGATGCAATATAACGTCATACGTTATAACGTAGAAGTACATAACGTTATACATTATAAAGTAGTAGTACATAACGTTATACGTTACTACGTAGTAGTACATAACGTCATACGTCCTATAGTGATACAATGTAACGTTATACGTTATAACGTAGTAGTACTTAACGTTATACGTTACTGCGTAGTAGTACATAACGTTATACGTCATATAGTGGTACAATATAACGTTATACGTCATAATATAGTACTACATAACGCTAAAAGTCACATAGTGATACAATACAACGTTATACGTTATAACGTAGAAGTACAAAACGTTATACGTTATAACGTAGTAGTATATAACGTTATACGTTATAACGTAGTAGTACATAACGTTATACGTTACTACGTAGTAGTACATAACGTCAAACGTCACATAGTGATACAATGTAACGTTATACGTTATAACGTAGTAGTATATAACGTTATACGTTATAACGTAGTAGTACATAACGTTATACGGTATAACGTAGTAGCACATAACGTTATACGTTACTACGTAGTAGTACATAACGTCAAACGTCACATAGTGATGCAATGTAACGTTATACGTTATAATGTAGAAGTACAAAACGTTATACGTTATAACGTAGTAGTACATAACGTCAAACGTCACATAGTGATACAGTATAACGTTATACGTTACTGCGTAGTAGTACATAACGTTATACGTCATATAGTAGTACAATATAACGTTATACGTTATATCGTAGCAGTACATAACGTTATACGGTATAACGTAGTAGCACATAACGTTATACGTTACTACGTAGTAGTACATAACGTCAAACGTCACATAGTGATACAATGTAACGTAATACGTTATAATGTAGAAGTACAAAACGCTATACGTTATAACGTAGTAGTACATAACGTCAAACGTCACATAGTGATACAATATAACGTTATACGTTATATCGTAGAAGTACATAACGTTATACGTTATAAACTAGTAGTACTTAACGTTATACGTTAATGCGTAGTAGTACATAACGATATACGTCATATAGTAGTACAATATAACGTTATACGTTATAACGTAGCAGTACATAACGTTATACGGTATTACGTAGTAGCACATAACGTTATACGTTACTACGTAGTAGTAAATAACGTCAAACGTCACATAGTGATACAATGTAACGTTATACGTTATAATGCAGAAGTACAAAACGTTATACGTTATAACGTAGTAGTACATAACGTCAAACTTCACATAGTGATACAATATAGCGTTATACGTTATAACGTAGAAGTACAAAACGTTATACGTTATAACGTAGTAGTATATAACGTTATACGTTATAACGTAGTAGTACATAACGTCAAACGTCACATAGTGATACAATATAACGTTATACGTTATATCGTAGAAGTACATAACGTTATACGTTATAAACTAGTAGTACATAACGTTATACGTTACAACGTAGTAGTACATAACGATATACGTCCTATAGTGATACAATGTAACGTTATACGTTATAACGTAGTAGTATATAACGTTATACGTTATAACGTAGTAGTACATAACGTTATACGTTACTACGTAGTAGTACATAACGTCAAACGTCACATAGTGATACAATGTAACGTTATACGTTATAACGTAGTAGTATATAACGTTACACGTTATAACGTAGTAGTACATAACGTCAAACGTCACATAGTGATACAATATAACGTTATAGGTTATATCGTAGAAGTACATAACGTTATACGTTATAAACTAGTAGTACTTAACGTTATACGTTATTGCGTAGTAGTACATAACGATATACGTCATATAATAGTACAATATAACGTTATACGTTATAACGTAGCAGTACATAACGTTATACGGTATAACGTAGTAGCACATAACGTTATACGTTACTACGTAGTAGTACATAACGTCAAACGTCACATAGTGATACTATGTAACGTTATACGTTATAATGTAGAAGTACAAAACGTTATACGTTATAACGTAGTAGTACATAACGTCAAACGTCACATAGTGATACAGTATAACGTTATACGTTATAACTTAGAAGTACAAAACGTTATACGTTATAACGTAGTAGTACATAACGTTATACGTTATAGGTAGTAGTACATAACGTCATACGTCCTATAGTGATACAATGTAACGTTATACGTTATAATGTAGAAGTACAAAACGTTATACGTTATAACGTAATAGTACATATCTATATACGTCATATAGTGATGCAATATAATGTCATACGTTATAACGTAGAAGTACATAAAGTTATCCGGTATAACGTAGTAGCACATAACGTTATACTTTACTACGTAGTATTACATAACGTCAAACGTCACATAGTGATACAATGTAACGTTATACGTTATAATGTAGAAGTACAAAACGTTATACGTTATAACGTAGTAGTACATAACGTCAAACGTCACATAGTGATACAGTATAACGTTATACTTTATAACGTAGAAGTACAAAACGTTATACGTTATAACGTAGTAGTACATAACGTCAAACGTCACATAGTGATACAATATAACGTTATACGTTATATCGTAGAAGTACATAACGTTATACGTTATAAACTAGTAGTACTTAACGTTATACGTTACTGCGTAGTAGTACATAACGATATACGTCATATAGTAGTACAATATAACGTTATACGTTATAACGTAGCAGTACATAACGTTATACGGTATTACGTAGTAGCACATAACGTTACACGTTACTACGTAGTAGTAAATAACGTCAAACGTCACATAGTGATACAATGTAACGTTATACGTTATAATGTAGAAGTACAAAACGTTATACGTTATAACGTAGTAGTACATAACGTCAAACTTCACATAGTGATACAATATAGCGTTATACCTTATAACGTAGAAGTACAAAACGTTATACGTTATAACGTAGTAGTATATAACGTTATACGTTATAACGTAGTAGTACATAACGTCAAACGTCACATAGTGATACAATATAACGTTATACGTTATATCGTAGAAGTACATAACGTTATACGTTATAAACTAGTAGTACTTAACGTTATACGTTACTGCGTAGTAGTACATAACGATATACGTCATATAGTAGTACAATATAACGTTATACGTTATAACGTAGCAGTACATAACGTTATACGGTATAACGTAGTAGCACATAACGTTATACGTTACTACGTAGTAGTACATAACGTCAAACGTCACATAGTGATACTATGTAACGTTATACGTTATAATGTAGAAGTACAAAACGTTATACGTTATAACGTAGTAGTACATAACGTCAAACGTCACATAGTGATACAGTATAACGTTATACGTTATAACGTAGAAGTACAAAACGTTATACGTTATAACGTAGTAGTACATAACGTTATACGTTATAGGTACTAGTACATAACGTCATACGTCCTATAGTGATACAATGTAACGTTATACGTTATAGTGTAGAAGTACAAAACGATATACGTTATAACGTAGTAGTACATAACGTAATCCGGTATAACGTAATAGTACATATCTATATACGTCATATGGTAATGCAATATAACGTCATACGTTATAACGTAGTAGTATATAACGTTATACGTCATATAGTAGTACAATATAACGTTATACGTTATAACGTAGCAGTACATAACGTTATACGGTATAACGTAGTAGCACATAACGTTATACGTTACTACGTAGTAGTAAATAACGCAAACGTCACATAGTGATACAATGTAACGTTATACGTTATAATGTAGAAGTACAAAACGTTATACGTTATAACGTAGTAGTACATAACGTCAATCTTCACATAGTGATACAATATAGCGTTATACGTTATAACGTAGAAGTACAAAACGTTATACGTTATAACGTAGTAGTACATAACGTCACACTTCACATAGTGATACAATATAGCGTTATACGTTATAACGTAGAAGTACATAACGTTATACGTTATAACGTAGTAGTATATAACGTTATACGTTATAACGTAGTAGTACATAACGTCAAACGTCACATAGTGATACAATATAACGTTATACGTTATATCGTAGAAGTACATAACGTTATACGTTATAAACTAGTAGTACATAACGTTATACGTTACAACGTAGTAGTACATAGCATCATACGTCCTATAGTGATACAATGTAACGTTATACGTTATAACGTAGTAGTATATAACGTTATACGTTATAACGTAGTAGTACATAACGTTATACGTTACTACGTAGTAGTACATAACGTCAAACGTCACATAGTGATACAATGTAACGTTATACGTTATAACGTAGTAGTATATAACGTTATACGTTATAACGTAGTAGTACATAACGTTATACGGTATAACGTAGTAGCACATAACGTTATACGTTACTACGTAGTAGTACATAACGTCAAACGTCACATAGTGATGCAATGTAACGTTATACGTTATAATGTAGAAGTACAAAACGTTATACGTTATAACGTAGTAGTACATAACGTCAAACGTCACATAGTGATACAGTATAACGTTATACGTTATAACGTAGAAGTACAAAACGTTATACGTTATAACGTAGTAGTACATAACGTCAATCTTCACATAGTGATACAATATAGCGTTATACGTTATAACGTAAAAGTACAAAACGTTATACGTTATAACGTAGTAGTACTTAACGTTATACGTTATAGGTAGTAGTACATAACGTCATACGTCCTATAGTGATACAATGTAACGTTATACGTTATAATGTAGAAGTACAAAACGTTATACGTTATAACGTAGTAGTACATAACGTTATCCGGTATAACGTAATAGTACATATCTATATACGTCATATAGTGATGCAATATAACGTCATACGTTATAACGTAGAAGTACATAACGTTATACATTATAAAGTAGTAGTACATAACGTTATACGCTACTACGTAGTAGTACATAACGTCATACGTTCTATAGTGATACAATGTAACGTTATACATTACAACGTAGTAGTTCTTAACGTTATACGTTACTGCGTAGTAGTACATAACGTTATACGTCATATAGTGGTACAATATAACGTTATACGTCATAATATAGTACTACATAAAGCTAAAAGTCACATAGTGATACAATATAACGTTATACGTTATAACGTAGAAGTACAAAACGTTATACGTTATAACGTAGTAGTACATAACGTCAAACTTCACATAGTGATACAATATAGCGTTATACGTTATAAAGTAGAAGTACAAAACGTTATACGTTATAACGTAGTAGTACATAACGTCAAACTTCACATAGTGATACAATATAGCGTTATACGTTATAAAGTAGAAGTACAAAACGTTATACGTTATAACGTAGTAGTACATAACGTCAAACTTCACATAGTGATACAATATAGCGTTATACGTTATAACGTAGAAGTACATAACGTTATACGTTATAACGTAGTAGTATATAACGTTATACGTTATAACGTAGTAGTACGTAACGTCAAACGTCACATAGTGATACAATATAACGTTATACGTTATATCGTAGAAGTACATAACGTTATACGTTATAAACTAGTAGTACATAACGTTATACGTTACAACGTAGTAGTACATAACGTCATACGTCCTATAGTGATACAATGTAACGTTATACGTTATAATGTAGAAGTACAAAACGTTATACGTTATAACGTAGTAGTACATAACGTAATCCGGTATAACGTAATAGTACATACCTATATATGTCATATGGTGATGCAATATAACGTCATACGTTATAACGTAGTAGTACATAACGTTATACATTATAAAGTAGTAGTACATAACGTTATACGTTACAACGTAGTAGTACATAACGTCATACGTCCTATAGTGATACAATATAACGTTATACGTTATAACGTAGTAGTATATAATGTTATACGTTATAACGTAGTAGTACATAACGTTATACGTTAGAATGTAACCGTGTAAAAGTTATTCGTCGTAGCGTAATAGTGTATAACGTTATTCGATGTAACGTAATAGTGTATAACGTTATGCGTTACTACGTAATAGCACATAACGTTATACGTCACATAGTGGTACAATATAACGTTATACGTTCAAACGTAGAAGTACATACCGTTATATGTCATAAAGTAGTAGTACATAACGTTGAACGTTACAACGTAGTAGTACATAACGTCATACGTCCTATAGTGATACAATGTAACTTTATACGTTATAACGTAGTAGTATATATCGTTATACGTTATAACGTAGTAGTACTTAACGTTATACGTCATATAGTGATACAGTATAACGTTATACGTTATAACGTAGAAGTACAAAACTTTATACGTTATAACGTAGTAGTACTTATCGTTATACGTTACTGCGTAGTAGTACATAACGTTATACGTCATGTAGTAGTACAATATAACGTTATACGTTATAACGTAGTAGTACATAACGTCAAACGTCACATAGTGATACAGTATAACCTTATACGTTATAACGTAGAAGTACAAAACGTTATACGTTATAACGTAGTAGTACATAATGTCAAACGTCACATAGTGATACAGTATAACGTTATACGTTATAACGTAGAAGTACAAAACTTTATACGTTATAACGTAGTAGTACTTAACGTTATACGTTACTGCGTAGTAGTACATAACGTTATACGTCATATAGTGGTACAATATAACGTTATACGTTATAACGTAGCAGTACATCACGTTATACGGTATAACGTAGTAGCACATAACGTTATACGTTACTACGAAGTAGTACATAACGTCAAACGTCACATAGTGATACAATGTAACGTTATACGTTATAATGTAGAAGTACAAAACGTTATACGTTATAACGTAGTAGTACATAATGTCAAACGTCACATAGTGATACAGTATAACGTTATACGTTATAACGTAGAAGTACAAAACGTTATACGTTATAACGTAGTAGTACATAACGTCAATCTTCACATAGTGATACAATATAGCGTTATACGTTATAACGTAGAAGTACAAAACGTTATACGTTATAACGTAGTAGTACATAACGTCAAACTTCACATAGTGATACAATATAGCGTTATACGTTATAACGTAGAAGTACAAAACGTTATACGTTATAACGTAGTAGTACTTAACGTTATATGTTATAGGTAGTAGTACATAACGTCATACGTCCTATAGTGATACAATGTAACGTTATACGTTATAATGTAGAAGTACAAAACGTTATACGTTATAACTTATTAGTACATAACGTAATCCGGTAGAACGTAATAGTACATATCTATATACGTCATATGGTGATGCAATATAACGTCATACGTTATAACGTAGAAGTACATAACGTTATACATCATAAAGTAGTAGTACATAACGTCATACGTCCTATAGTGATACAATGTAACTTTATACGTTATAACGTAGTAGTATATAACGTTATACGTTATAACGTAGTAGTACATAACGTCATACGTCCTGTGGTGATACAATGTAACGTTATACGTTATAACGTAGTAGTATATAACGTTATACGTTATAACGTAGTAGTATATAACGTTATACGTTATAACGTAGTAGTACATGACGTCAAACGTCACATAGTGATACAATATAACGTTATACGTTATATCGTAGAAGTACATAACGTTATACGTTATAAACTAGTAGTACATAACGTTATACGTTACAACGTAGTAGTACATAACGTCATACGTCCTATAATGATACAATGTAACGTTATAAGTTATAACGTAGTAGTATATAACGTTATACGTTATAACGTAGTAGTACATAACGTTATACGTTACAACGTAGTAGTAGATAACGTCATACGTCCTATAGTGATACAATATAACGTTATACGTTTTAACGTAGAAGAACAAAACGTTATACGTTATAACGTAGTAGTACTTAAAGTTATACGTTACTACGTAGTAGTACATAACGTCATACGTCCTATAGTGATACAATATAACGTTATACGTTATAACGTAGTAGTATATATCGTTATACGTTATAACGTAGTAGTACATAACGTTATACGTCATATAGTAGTACAATATAACGTTATACGTTATAACGTAGTAGTACGTTATAACGTAGTATAACGTTATACGTTATAACGTAGAAGTACAAAACGTTATACGTTATAACGTAGTAGTACATAACGTCAAACGTCACATAGTGATACAGTATAACGTTATACGTTATAACGTAGAAGTACAAAACGTTATACGTTATAACGTAGTAGTACATAACGTCATACGTCCTATAGTGATACAATGTAACTTTATACGTTATAACGTAGTAGTATATAACGTTATACGTTATAACGTAGTAGTACATAACGTCATACGTCCTATGGTGATACAATGTAACGTTATACGTTATAACGTAGTAGTATATAACGTTATACGTTATAACGTAGTAGTACATAACGTTATACGTTACAACGTAGTAGTAGATAACGTCATACGTCCTATAGTGATACAAGATAACGTTATACGTTTTAACGTAGAAGTACAAAACGTTATACGTTATAACGTAGTAGTACTTAAAGTTATACGTTACTACGTAGTAGTACATAACGTCGTACATCCTATAGTGATACAATATAACGTTATACGTTATAACGTAGTAGTACATAACGTTATACGTCATATAGTAGTACAATATAACGTTATACGTTATAACGTAGTAGTACGTTATAACGTAGTATAACGTTATACGTTATAACGTAGAAGTACAAAACGTTATACGTTATAACGTAGTAGTACATAACGTCAAACGTCACATAGTGATACAGTATAACGTTATACGTTATAACGTAGAAGTACAAAACGTTATACGTTATAACGTAGTAGTACATAACGTCATACGTCCTATAGTGATACAATGTAACTTTATACGTTATAACGTAATAGTATATAACGTTATACGTTATAACGTAGTAGTACATAACGTCATACGTCCTATGGTGATACAATGTAACGTTATACGTTATAACGTAGTAGTATATAACGTTATACGTTATAACGTAGTAGTACATAACGTCAAACGTCACATAGTGATACAATATAACGTTATACGTTATATCGTAGAAGTACATAACGTTATACGTTATAAACTAGTAGTACATAACGTTATACGTTACAACGTAGTAGTACATAACGTCATACGTCCTATAGTGGTACAATGTAACGTTATAAGTTATAACGTAGTAGTATATAACGTTATACGTTATAACGTAGTAGTACATAACGTCAAACGTCACATAGTGATACAATATAACGTTATACGTTATAACGTAGATGTACATAACGTTATACGTTATAAAGTAGTAGTACATAACGTTATACGTTACAACGTAGTAGTACATAACGTCATACGTCCTATAGTGATACAATGTCACGTTATACGTTATAACGTAGTAGTATATAACGTTATACGTTATAACGTAGTAGTACATAACGTCAAACGTCACATAGTGATACAATATAACGTTATACGTTATATCGTAGAAGTACATAACGTTATACGTTATAACGTAGTAGTACTTAACGTTATACGTTACTGCGTAGTAGTACATAACGTTATACGTCATATAGTAGTACAATATAACGTTATACGTTATAACGTAGTAGTACATAACGTCAAACGTCACATAGTGATACAGTATAACGTTATACGTTATAACGTAGAAGTACAAAACGTTATACGTTATAACGTAGTAGTACATAACGTCAAACGTCACATAGTGATACAATACAGCGTTATACGTTATAACGTAGAAGTACAAAACGTTATACGTTATAACGTAGTAGTACATAACGTCATACGTCCTATAGTGATACAATGTAACTTTATACGTTATAACGTAGTAGTATATAACGTTATACGTTATAACGTAGTAGTACATAACGTCATACGTCCTATGGTGATACAATGTAACGTTATACGTTATAACGTAGTAGTATATAACGTTATACGTTATAACGTAGTAGTACATAACGTCAAACGTCACATAGTGATACAATATAACGTTATACGTTATATCGTAGAAGTACATAACGTTATACGTTATAAACTAGTAGTACATAACGTTAAACGTTACAACGTAGTAGTACATAACGTCATACGTCCTATAGTGATACAATGTAACGTTATAAGTTATAACGTAGTAGTATATAACGTTATACGTTATAACGTAGTAGTACATAACGTCAAACGTCACATAGTGATACAATATAACGTTATACGTTATAACGTAGATGTACATAACGTTATACGTTATAAAGTAGTAGTACATAACGTTATACGTTACAACGTAGTAGTACATAACGTCATACGTCCTATAGTGATACAATGTAACGTTATACGTTATAACGTAGTAGTATATAACGTTATACGTTATAACGTAGTAGTACATAACGTCAAACGTCACATAGTGATACAATATAACGTTATACGTTATATCGTAGAAGTACATAACGTTATACGTTATAACGTAGTAGTACTTAACGTTATACGTTACTGCGTAGTAGTACATAACGTTATACGTCATATAGTAGTACAATATAACGTTATACGTTATAACGTAGTAGTACATAACGTCAAACGTCACATAGTGATACAGTATAACGTTATACGTTATAACGTAGAAGTACAAAACGTTATACGTTATAACGTAGTAGTACATAACGTCAAACGTCACATAGTGATACAATACAGCGTTATACGTTATAACGTAGAAGTACAAAACGATATACGTTATAACGTAGTAGTACTTAACGTTATACGTTATAGGTAGTAGTACATAACGTCATACGTCCTATAGTGATACAATGTAACGTTATACGTTATAATGTAGAAGTACAAAACGTTATACGTTATAACGTAGTAGTACATAACGTTATCCTGTATAACGTAATAGTACATATCTATATACGTCATATAGTGATGCAATATAACATCATACGTTATAACGTAGAAGTACATAACGTTATACATTATAAAGTAGTAGTACATAACGTTTTACGTTACTACGTAGTAGTACATAACGTCATACGTCCTATAGTGATACAATGTAACGTTATACGTTATAACGTAGTAGTACTTAACGTTATACGTTACTGCGTAGTAGTACATAACGTTATACGTCATATAGTGGTACAATATAACGTTATACGTCATAATATAGTACTACATAACGCTAAAAGTCACATAGTGATACAATATAACGTTATACGTTATAACGTAGAAGTACAAAACGTTATACGTTATAACGTAGTAGTACATAACGTCAAACTTCACATAGTGATACAATATAGCGTTATACCTTATAACGTAGAAGTACAAAACGTTATACGTTATAACGTAGTAGTACATAACGTCAAACTTCACATAGTGATACAATATAGCGTTATACGTTATAACGTAGAAGTACAAAACGTTATACGTTATAACGTAGTAGTACTTAACGTTATATGTTATAGGTAGCAGTACATAACGTCATACGTCCTATAGTGACACAATGTAACGTTATACGTTATAATGTAGAAGTACAAAACGTTATACGTTATAACGTAGTAGTACATAACGTAATCCGGTATAACGTAATAGTGCATATCTATATACGTCATATGGTGATGCAATATAACGTCATACGTTATAACGTCGAAGTACATAACGTTATACATTATAAAGTAGTAGTACATAACGTCATACGTCCTATAGTGATACAATGTAACTTTATACGTTATAACGTAGTAGTATATAACGTTATACGTTATAACGTAGCAGTACATAACGTCATACGTCCTATGGTGATACAATGTAACGTTATACGTTATAACGTAGTAGTATATAACGTTATACGTTAGAACGTAGTAGTACATAACGTCAAACGTCACATAGTGATACAATATAACGTTATACGTTATAACGTAGATGTACATAACGTTATACGTTATAAAGTAGTAGTACATAACGTTATACGTTACAACGTAGTAGTACATAACGTCATACGTCCCATAGTGATACAATGTAACGTTATACGTTATAACGTAGTAGTATATAACGTTATACGTTATAACGTAGTAGTACATAACGTCAAACGTCACATAGTGATACAATATAACGTTATACGTTATATCGTAGAAGTACATAACGTTATACGTTATAAACTAGTAGTACATAACGTTATACGTTACAACGTAGTAGTACATAACGTCATACGTCCTATAGTGATACAATGTAACTTTATACGTTATAACGTAGTAGTATATATCGTTATACGTTATAACGTAGTACTACATAACGTTATACGTCATATAGTAGTACAATATAACGTTATACGTTATAACGTAGTAGTACATAACGTCAAACGTCACATAGTGATACAGTATAACGTTATACGTTATATCGTAGAAGTACAAAACGTTATACGTTATAACGTAGTAGTACATAACGTCAAACGTCACATAGTGATATAGTATAACGTTATACGTTATAACGTAGTAGTACTTAACGTTATACGTTACTGCGTAGTAGTACATAACGTTATACGTCATATAGTAGTACAATATAACGTTATACGTTATAACGTAGTAGTACATAACGTCAAACGTCACATAGTGATACAGTATA
Organism: Bombus terrestris; assembly: GCF_910591885.1. Taxonomy (NCBI): domain Eukaryota; kingdom Metazoa; phylum Arthropoda; class Insecta; order Hymenoptera; family Apidae; genus Bombus; species Bombus terrestris. Next base: position 4,294,707 of record NW_025963555.1, read on the forward strand.
ACGTTATACGTTATAACGTAGAAGTACAAAACGTTATACGTTATAACGTAGTAGTACATAGTGTCAAACGTCACATAGTGATACAGTATAACGTTATACGTTATAACGTAGAAGTACAAAACGTTATACGTTATAACGTAGTAGTACATAACGTCAATCTTCACATAGTGATACAATATAGCGTTATACGTTATAACGTAGAAGTACAAAACGTTATACGTTATAAGGTTGTAGTACTTAACGTTATACGTTATAGGTAGTAGTACATAACGTCATACGTCCAATAGTGATACAATGTAACGTTATACGTTATAATGTAGAAGTACAAAACGTTATACGTTATAACGTAGTAGTACATAACGTTATCCGGTATAACGTAATAGTACATATCTATATACGTCATATAGTGATGCAATATAACGTCATACGTTATAACGTAGAAGTACATAACGTTATACATTATAAAGTAGTAGTACATAACGTTATACGTTACTACGTAGTAGTACATAACGTCATACGTCCTATAGTGATACAATGTAACGTTATACGTTATAACGTAGTAGTACTTAATGTTATACGTTACTGCGTAGTAGTACATAACGTTATACGTCATATAGTGGTACAATATAACGTTATACGTCATAATATAGTACTACATAACGCTAAAAGTCACATAGTGATACAATATAACGTTATACGTTATAACGTAGAAGTACAAAACGTTATACGTTATAACGTAGTAGTACATAACGTCAAACTTCACATAGTGATACAATATAGCGTTATACGTTATAAAGTAGAAGTACAAAACGTTATACGTTATAACGTAGTAGTACATAACGTCAAACTTCACATAGTGATACAATATAGCGTTATACGTTATAACGTAGAAGTACAAAACGTTATACGTTATAACGTAGTAGTATTTAACGTTATATGTTATAGGTAGTAGTACATAACGTCATACGTCCTATAGTGATACAATGTAACGTTATACGTTATAATGTAGAAGTACAAAACGTTATACGTTATAACGTAGTAGTACATAACGTAATCCGGTATAACGTAATAGTACATATCTATATACGTCATATGGTGATGCAATATAACGTCATACGTTATAACGTAGTAGTACATAACGTTATACATTATAAAGTAGTAGTACATAACGTTATACGTTACAACGTAGTAGTACATAACGTCATACGTCCTATAGTGATACAATATAACGTTATACGTTATAACGTAGTAGTATATAATGTTATACGTTATAACGTAGTAGTACATAACGTTATACGTTATAATGTAACTGTGTAAAAGTTATTCGTCGTAGCGTAATAGTGTATAACGTTATTCGATGTAACGTAATAGTGTATAACGTTATGCGTTACTACGTAATAGCACATAACGTTATACGTCACATAGTGGTACAATATAACGTTATACGTTCAAACGTAGAAGTACATACCGTTATATGTCATAAAGTAGTAGTACATAACGTTGAACGTTACAACGTAGTAGTACATAACGTCATACGTCCTATAGTGATACAATGTAACTTTATACGTTATAACGTAGTAGTACATAACGTCAAACGTCACATAGTGATACAGTATAACGTTATACGTTATAACGTAGAAGTACAAAACGTTATACGTTATAACGTAGTAGTACATAACGTCAAACGTCACATAGTGATACAGTATAACGTTATACGTTATAACGTAGAAGTACAAAACGTTATACGTTATAACGTAGTAGTACTTAACGTTATACGTCATATAGTGATACAGTATAACGTTATACGTTATAACGTAGAAGTACAAAACTTTATACGTTATAACGTAGTAGTACTTAACGTTATACGTTACTGCGTAGTAGTACATAACGTTATACGTCATATAGTAGTACAATATAACGTTATACGTTATAACGTAGTAGTACATAACGTCAAACGTCACACAGTGATACAGTATAACTTTATACGTTATAAAGTAAGTAGTACAAAACGTTATACGTTATAACGTAGTAGTACATAATGTCAAACGTCACATAGTGATACAGTATAACGTTATACGTTATAACGTAGAAGTACAAAACTTTATACGTTATAACGTAGTAGTACTTAACGTTATACGTTACTGCGTAGTAGTACATAACGTTATACGTCATATAGTGGTACAATATAACGTTATACGTTATAACGTAGCAGTACATAACGTTATACGGTATAACGTAGTAGCACATAACGTTATACGTTACTACGTAGTAGTACATAACGTCAAACGCCACATAGTGATACAATGTAACGTTATACGTTAAAATGTAGAAGTACAAAACGTTATACGTTATAACGTAGTAGTACATAACGTCAAACGTCACATAGTGATACAGTATAACGTTATACGTTATAACGTAGAAGTACAAAACGTTATACGTTATAACGTAGTAGTACATAACGTCAATCTTCACATAGTGATACAATATAGCGTTATACGTTATAACGTAGAAGTACAAAACGTTATACGTTATAACGTAGTAGTACTTAACGTTATACGTTATAGGTAGTAGTACATAACGTCATACGTCCTATAGTGATACAATGTAACGTTATACGTTATAATGTAGAAGTACAAAACGTTATACGTTATAACGTAGTAGTACATAACGTTATCCGGTATAACGTAATAGTACATATCTATATACGTCATATAGTGATGCAATATAACGTCATACGTTATAACGTAGAAGTACATAACGTTATACATTATAAAGTAGTAGTACATAACGTTATACGTTACTACGTAGTAGTACATAACGTCATACGTCCTATAGTGATTCAATGTAACGTTATACGTTATAACGTAGTAGTACATAACGTCAAACTTCACATAGTGATACAATATAGCGTTATACCTTATAACGTAGAAGTACAAAACGTTATACGTTATAACGTAGTAGTACATAACGTCAAACTTCACATAGTGATACAATATAGCGTTATACGTTATAACGTAGAAGTACAAAACGTTATACGTTATAACGTAGTAGTACTTAACGTTATATGTTATAGGTAGTAGTACATAACGTCATACGTCCTATAGTGATACAATGTAACGTTATACGTTATAATGTAGAAGTACAAAACGTTATACGTTATAACTTAGAAGTACATAACGTAATCCGGTATAACGTAATAGTACATATCTATATACGTCATATGGGGATGCAATATAACGTCATACGTTATAACGTAGAAGTACATAACGTTATACATCATAAAGTAGTAGTACATAACGTCATACGTCCTATAGTGATACAATGTAACTTTATACGTTATAACGTAGTAGTATATAACGTTATACGTTATAACGTAGTAGTACATAACGTCATACGTCCTGTGGTGATACAATGTAACGTTATACGTTATAACGTAGGAGTATATAACGTTATACGTTATAACGTAGTAGTACATAACGTCAAACGTCACATAGTGATACAATATAACGTTATACGTTATATCGTAGAAGTACATAACGTTATACGTTATAAACTAGTAGTACATAACGTTATACGTTACAACGTAGTAGTACATAACGTCATACGTCCTATAATGATACAATGTAACGTTATAAGTTATAACGTAGTAGTATATAACGTTATACGTTATAACGTAGTAGTACATAACGTTATACGTTACAACGTAGTAGTAGATAACGTCATACGTCCTATAGTGATACAATATAACGTTATACGTTTTAACGTAGAAGTACAAAACGTTATACGTTATAACGTAGTAGTACTTAAAGTTATACGTTACTACGTAGTAGTACATAACGTCATACGTCCTATAGTGATACAATATAACGTTATACGTTATAACGTAGTAGTATATATCGTTATACGTTATAACGTAGTAGTACATAACGTTATACGTCATATAGTAGTACAATATAACGTTATACGTTATAACGTAGTATAACGTTATACGTTATAACGTAGTATAACGTTATACGTTATAACGTAGTATAACGTTATACGTTATAACGTAGAAGTACAAAACGTTATACGTAATAACGTAGTAGTACATAACGTCAAACGTCACGTAGTGATACAGTATAACGTTATACGTTATAACGTAGAAGTACATAAAGTTATCCGGTATAACGTAGTAGCACATAACGTTATACTTTACTACGTAGTAGTACATAATGTCAAACGTCACATAGTGATACAGTATAACGTTATACGTTATAACGTAGAAGTACAAAACTTTATACGTTATAACGTAGTAGTACTTAACGTTATACGTTACTGCGTAGTAGTACATAACGTTATACGTCATATAGTAGTACAATATAACGTTATACGTTATAACGTAGTAGTACATAACGTCAAACGTCACATAGTGATACAGTATAACGTTATACGTTATAACGTAGAAGTACAAAACGTTATACGTTATAACGTAGTAGTGCATAATGTCAAACGTCACATAGTGATACAGTATAACGTTATACGTTATAACGTAGAAGTACAAAACTTTATACGTTATAACGTAGTAGTACGTAACGTTATACGTTACTGCGTAGTAGTACATAACGTTATACGTCATATAGTGGTACAATATAACGTTATACGTTATAACGTAGCAGTACATAACGTTATACGGTATAACGTAGTAGCACATAACGTTATACGTTACTACGTAGTAGTACATAACGTCAAACGTCACATAGTGATACAATGTAACGTTATACGTTATAATGTAGAAGTACAAAACGTTATACGTTATAACGTAGTAGTACATAACGTTATCCGGTATAACGTAATAGTACATATCTATATACGTCATATAGTGATGCAATCTAACGTCATACGTTATAACGTAGAAGTACATAACGTTATACATTATAAAGTAGTAGTACATAACGTTATACGTTACTACGTAGTAGTACATAACGTCATACGTCCTATAGTGATACAATGTAACGTTATACGTTATAACGTAGTAGTACTTAACGTTATACGTTACTGCGTAATAGTACATAACGTTATACGTCATATAGTGGTACAATATAACGTTATACGTCATAATATAGTACTACATAACGCTAAAAGTCACATAGTGATACAATATAACGTTATACGTTATAACGTAGAAGTACAAAACGTTATACGTTATAACGTAGTAGTACATAACGTCAATCTTCACATAGTGATACAATATAGCGTTATACGTTATAACGTAGAAGTACAAAACGTTATACGTTATAACGTAGTAGTACATAACGTCAAACTTCACATAGTGATACAATATAGCGTTATGCGTTATAACGTAGAAGTACAAAACGTTATACGTTATAACGTAGTAGTATATAACGTTATACGTTATAACGTAGTAGTACATAACGTCAAACGTCACATAGTGATACAATATAACGTTATACGTTATATCGTAGAAGTACATAACGTTATACGTTATAAACTAGTAGTACATAACGTTATATGTTACAGCGTAGTAGTTATAACGTCATACGTCCTATAGTGATACAATGTAACGTTATACGTTATAACGTAGTAGTATATAACGTTATACGCTATAACGTAGTAGTACACAACGTTATACGTTACTACGTAGTAGTACATAACGTCAAACGTCACATAGTGATGCAATGTAACGTTATACGTTATAACGTTGTAGTATATAACGTTATACGTTATAACGTCGTAGTACATAACGTCAAACGTCACATAGTGATACAATATAACGTTATACGTTATATCGTAGAAGTACATAACGTTATACGTTATAAACTAGTAGTACTTAACGTTATACGTTACTGCGTAGTAGTACATAACGATATACGTCATATAGTAGTACAATATAACGTTATACGTTATAACGTAGCAGTACATAGCGTTATACGGTATAACGTAGTAGCACATAACGTTATACGTTACTACGTAGTAGTACATAACGTCAAACGTCACATAGTGATGCAATGTAACGTTATACGTTATAATGTAGAAGTACAAAACGTTATACGTTATAACGTAGTAGTACATAACGTCAAACGTCACATAGTGATACAGTATAACGTTATACGTTATAACGTAGAAGTACAAAACGTTATACGTTATAACGTAGTAGTACATAACGTCAATCTTCACATAGTGATACAATATAGCGTTATACGTTATAACGTAGAAGTACAAAACGTTATACGTTATAACGTAGTAGTACTTAACGTTATACGTTATAGGTAGTAGCACATAACGTCATACGTCCTATAGTGATACAATGTAACGTTATACGTTATAATGTAGAAGTACAAAACGTTATACGTTATAACGTAGTAGTACATAACGTTATCCGGTATAACGTAATAGTACATATTTATATACGTCATATAGTGATGCAATATAACGTCATACGTTATAACGTAGAAGTACATAACGTTATACATTATAAAGTAGTAGTACATAACGTTATACGTTACTACGTAGTAGTACATAACGTCATACGTCCTATAGTGATACAATGTAACGTTATACGTTATAACGTAGTAGTACTTAACGTTATACGTTACTGCGTAGTAGTACATAACGTTATACGTCATATAGTGGTGCAATATAACGTTATTCGTCATAATATAGTACTACATAACGCTAAAAGTCACATAGTGATACAATATAACGTTATACGTTATAACGTAGAAGTACAAAACGTTATACGTTATAACGTAGAAGTACAAAACGTCATACGTCCTATAGTGATACAATGTAACGTTATACGTTATAATGTAGAAGTACAAAACGTTATACGTTATAACGTAGTAGTACATAACGTCAATCTTCACATAGTGATACAATATAGCGTTATACGTTATAACGTAGAAGTACAAAACGTCATACGTCCTATAGTGATACAATGTAACGTTATACGTATTAATGTAGAAGTACAAAACGTTATACGTTATAACGTAGTAGTAGATAACGTTATCCGGTATAACGTAATAGTACATATCTATATACGTCATATAGTGATGCAATATAACGTCATACGTTATAACGTAGAAGTACATAACGTTATACATTATAAAGTAGTAGTACATAACGTTATACGTTACTACGTAGTAGTACATAACGTCATACGTCCTATAGTGATACAATGTAACGTTATACGTTATAACGTAGTAGTACTTAACGTTATACGTTACTGCGTAATAGTACATAACGTTATACGTCATATAGTGGTACAATATAACGTTATACGTCATAATATAGTACTACATAACGCTAAAAGTCACATAGTGATACAATATAACGTTATACGTTATAACGTAGAAGTACAAAACGTTATACGTTATAACGTAGTAGTACATAACGTCAATCTTCACATAGTGATACAATATAGCGTTATACGTTATAACGTAGAAGTACAAAACGTTATACGTTATAACGTAGTAGTACTTAACGTTATACGTTATAGGTAGTAGTACATAACGTCATACGTCCTATAGTGATACAATGTAACGTTATAGGTTATAATGTAGAAGTACAAAACGTTATACGTTATAACGTAGTAGTACATAACGTTATCCGGTATAACGTAATAGTACATATCTATATACGTCATATAGTGATGCAATATAACGTCATACGTTATAACGTAGAAGTACATAACGTTATACATTATAAAGTAGTAGTACATAACGTTATACGTTACTACGTAGTAGTACATAACGTCATACGTCCTATAGTGATACAATGTAACGTTATACGTTATAACGTAGTAGTACTTAACGTTATACGTTACTGCGTAGTAGTACATAACGTTATACGTCATATAGTGGTACAATATAACGTTATACGTCATAATATAGTACTACATAACGCTAAAAGTCACATAGTTATACAATATAACGTTATACGTTATAACGTAGAAGTACAAAACGTTATACGTTATAACGTAGTAGTACATAACGTCAAACTTCACATAGTGATACAATATAGCGTTATACGTTATAACGTAGAAGTACAAAACGTTATACGTTATAACGTAGTAGTACATAACGTCAAACTTCACATAGTGATACAATATAACGTTATACGTTATAACGTAGAAGTACAAAACGTTATACGTTATAACGTAGTAGTACTTAACGTTATATGTTATAGGTAGTAGTACATAACGTCATACGTCCTATAGTGATACAATGTAACGTTATACGTTATAATGTAGAAGTACAATACGTTATACGTTATAACGTAGTAGTACATAACGTAATCCGGTATAACGTAATAGTACATATGTATATACGTCATATGGTGATGCAATATAACGTCATACGTTATAACGTAGAAGTACATAACGTTATACATTATAAAGTAGTAGTACATAACGTCATACGTCCTATAGTGATACAATGTAACTTTATACGTTATAACGTAGTAGTACATAACGTCAAACGTCACATAGTGATACAGTATAACGTTATACGGTATAACGTAGTAGCACATAACGTTATACGTTACTACGTAGTAGTACATAACGTCAAACGTCACATAGTGATGCAATGTAACGTTATACGTTATAATGTAGAAGTACAAAACGTTATACGTTATAACGTAGTAGTACATAACGTCAAACGTCACATAGTGATACAGTATAACGTTATACGTTATAACGTAGAAGTACAAAACGTTATACGTTATAACGTAGTAGTACATAACGTAATCCGGTATAACGTAATAGTACATATCTATATACGTCATATGGTGATGCAATATAACGTCATACGTTATAACGTAGAAGTACATACCGTTATACATTATAAAGTAGTAGTACATAACGTCATACGTCCTATAGTGATACAATGTAACTTTATACGTTATAACGTAGTAGTATATAACGTTATACGTTATAACGTAGTAGTACATAACGTCATACGTCCTATGGTGATACAATGTAACGTTATACGTTATAATGTAGAAGTACAAAACGTTATACGTTATAACGTAGTAGTACATAACGTTATCCGGTATAACGTAATAGTACATAACGTTATACGTCATATAGTGGCACAATATAACGTTATACGTCATAATATAGTACTACATAACGCTAAAAGTCACATAGTGATACAATATAACGTTATACGTTATAACGTAGAAGTACAAAACGTTATACGTTATAACGTAGTAGTACATAACGTCAATCTTCACATAGTGATACAATATAGCGTTATACGTTATAACGTAGAAGTACAAAACGTTATACGTTATAACGTAGTAGTACATAACGTCAATCTTCACATAGTGATACAATATAGCGTTATACGTTATAACGTAGAAGTACAAAACGTCATACGTCCTATAGTGATACAATGTAACTTTATACGTTATAACGTAGTAGTACATAACGTCAAACGTCACATAGTGATACAGTATAACGTTATACGTTATAACGTAGAAGTACAAAACGTTATACGTTATAACGTAGTAGTACATAACGTCAATCTTCACATAGTGATACAATATAGCGTTATACGTTATAACGTAGAAGTACAAAACGTTATACGTTATAACGTAGTAGTACATAACGTCAAACTTCACATAGTGATACAATATAGCGTTATACGTTATAACGTAGCAGTACATAACGTTATACGGTATAACGTAGTAGCACATAACGTTATACGTTACTACGTAGTAGTACATAACGTCAAACGTCACATAGTGATGCAATGTAACGTTATACGTTATAATGTAGAAGTACAAAACGTTATACGTTATAACGTAGTAGTACATAACGTCAAACGTCACATAGTGATACAGTATAACGTTATACGTTATAACGTAGAAGTACAATACGTTATACGTTATAACGTAGTAGTACTTAACGTTATACGTTATAGGTAGTAGTACATAACGTCATACGTCCTATAGTGATACAATGTAACGTTATAGGTTATAATGTAGAAGTACAAAACGTTATACGTTATAACGTAGTAGTACATCACGTTATCCGGTATAACGTAATAGTACATATCTATATACGTCATATAGTGATGCAATATAACGTCATACGTTATAACGTAGAAGTACATAACGTTATACATTATAAAGTAGTAGTACATAACGTCATACGTCCTATAGTGATACAATGTAACTTTATACGTTATAACGTAGTAGTACATAACGTCAAACGTCACATAGTGATACAGTATAACGTTATACGTTATAACGTAGAAGTACAAAACGTTATACGTTATAACGTAGTAGTACATAACGTCAATCTTCACATAGTGATACAATATAGCGTTATACGTTATAACGTAGAAGTACAAAACGTTATACGTTATAACGTAGTAGTACTTAACGTTATACGTTATAGGTAGTAGTACATAACGTCATACGTCCTATAGTGATACAATGTAACGTTATACGTTATAACGTAGTAGTACTTAACGTTATACGTTACTGCGTAGTAGTACATAACGTTATACGTCATATAGTGGTACAATATAACGTTATACGTCATAATATAGTACTACATAACGCTAAAAGTCACATAGTTATACAATATAACGTTATACGTTATAACGTAGAAGTACAAAACGTTATACGTTATAACGTAGTAGTACATAACGTCAAACTTCACATAGTGATACAATATAGCGTTATACGTTATAACGTAGAAGTACAAAACGTTATACGTTATAACGTAGTAGTACATAACGTCAAACTTCACATAGTGATACAATATAACGTTATACGTTATAACGTAGAAGTACAAAACGTTATACGTTATAACGTAGTAGTACTTAACGTTATATGTTATAGGTAGTAGTACATAACGTCATACGTCCTATAGTGATACAATGTAACGTTATACGTTATAATGTAGAAGTACAATACGTTATACGTTATAACGTAGTAGTACATAACGTAATCCGGTATAACGTAATAGTACATATGTATATACGTCATATGGTGATGCAATATAACGTCATACGTTATAACGTAGAAGTACATAACGTTATACATTATAAAGTAGTAGTACATAACGTCATACGTCCTATAGTGATACAATGTAACTTTATACGTTATAACGTAGTAGTACATAACGTCAAACGTCACATAGTGATACAGTATAACGTTATACGTTATAACGTAGAAGTACAAAACGTTATACGTTATAACGTAGTAGTACATAACGTCAATCTTCACATAGTGATACAATATAGCGTTATACGTTATAACGTAGAAGTACAAAACGTTATACGTTATAACGTAGTAGTACATAACGTCAAACTTCACATAGTGATACAATATAGCGTTATACGTTATAACGTAGCAGTACATAACGTTATACGGTATAACGTAGTAGCACATAACGTTATACGTTACTACGTAGTAGTACATTACGTCAAACGTCACATAGTGATGCAATGTAACGTTATACGTTATAATGTAGAAGTACAAAACGTTATACGTTATAACGTAGTAGTACATAACGTCAAACGTCACATAGTGATACAGTATAACGTTATACGTTACAACGTAGAAGTACAAAACGTTATACGTTATAACGTAGTAGTACATAACGTCAAACTTCACATAGTGATACAATATAGCGTTATACGTTATAACGTAGCAGTACATAACGTTATACGGTATAACGTAGTAGCACATAACGTTATACGTTACTACGTAGTAGTACATAACGTCAAACGTCACATAGTGATGCAATGTAACGTTATACGTTATAATGTAGAAGTACAAAACGTTATACGTTATAACGTAGTAGTACATAACGTCAAACGTCACATAGTGATACAGTATAACGTTATACGTTATAACGTAGAAGTACAAAACGTTATACGTTATAACGTAGTAGTACATAACGTAATCCGGTATAACGTAATAGTACATATCTATATACGTCATATGGTGATGCAATATAACGTCATACGTTATAACGTAGAAGTACATACCGTTATACATTATAAAGTAGTAGTACATAACGTCATACGTCCCATAGTGATACAATGTAACTTTATACGTTATAACGTAGTAGTATATAACGTTATACGTTATAACGTAGTAGTACATAACGTCATACGTCCTATGGTGATACAATGTAACGTTATACGTTATAATGTAGAAGTACAAAACGTTATACGTTATAACGTAGTAGTACATAACGTTATCCGGTATAACGTAATAGTACATAACGTTATACGTCATATAGTGGCACAATATAACGTTATACGTCATAATATAGTACTACATAACGCTAAAAGTCACATAGTGATACAATATAACGTTATACGTTATAACGTAGAAGTACAAAACGTTATACGTTATAACGTAGTAGTACATAACGTCAATCTTCACATAGTGATACAATATAGCGTTATACGTTATAACGTAGAAGTACAAAACGTTATACGTTATAACGTAGTAGTACATAACGTCAATCTTCACATAGTGATACAATATAGCGTTATACGTTATAACGTAGAAGTACAAAACGTCATACGTCCTATAGTGATACAATGTAACTTTATACGTTATAACGTAGTAGTACATAACGTCAAACGTCACATAGTGATACAGTATAACGTTATACGTTATAACGTAGAAGTACAAAACGTTATACGTTATAACGTAGTAGTACATAACGTCAATCTTCACATAGTGATACAATATAGCGTTATACGTTATAACGTAGCAGTACATAACGTTATACGGTATAACGTAGTAGCACATAACGTTATACGTTACTACGTAGTAGTACATAACGTCAAACGTCACATAGTGATGCAATGTAACGTTATACGTTATAATGTAGAAGTACAAAACGTTATACGTTATAACGTAGTAGTACATAACGTCAAACGTCACATAGTGATACAGTATAACGTTATACGTTATAACGTAGAAGTACAATACGTTATACGTTATAACGTAGTAGTACATAACGTCAAACTTCACATAGTGATACAATATAGCGTTATACGTTATAACGTAGCAGTACATAACGTTATACGGTATAACGTAGTAGCACATAACGTTATACGTTACTACGTAGTAGTACATAACGTCAAACGTCACATAGTGATGCAATGTAACGTTATACGTTATAATGTAGAAGTACAAAACGTTATACGTTATAACGTAGTAGTACATAACGTCAAACGTCACATAGTGATACAGTATAACGTTATACGTTATAACGTAGAAGTACAAAACGTTATACGTTATAACGTAGTAGTACTTAACGTTATACGTTATAGGTAGTAGTACATAACGTCATACGTCCTATAGTGATACAATGTAACGTTATACGTTATAATGTAGAAGTACAAAACGTTATACGTTATAACGTAGTAGTACATAACGTTATCCGGTATAACGTAATAGTACATATTTATATACGTCATATAGTGATGCAATATAACGTCATACGTTATAACGTAGAAGTACATAACGTTATACATTATAAAGTAGTAGTACATAACGTTATACGTTACTACGTAGTAGTACATAACGTCATACGTCCTATAGTGATACAATGTAACGTTATACGTTATAACGTAGTAGTACTTAACGTTATACGTTACTGCGTAGTAGTACATAACGTTATACGTCATATAGTGGCACAATATAACGTTACACGTCATATAGTGGCACAATATAACGTTATACGTCATAATATAGTACCACATAACGCTAAAAGTCACATAGTGATACAATATAACGTTATACGTTATAACGTAGAAGTACAAAACGTTATACGTTATAACGTAGTAGTACATAACGTCAATCTTCACATAGTGATACAATATAGCGTTATACGTTATAACGTAGAAGTACAAAACGTTATACGTTATAACGTAGTAGTACATAACGTCAATCTTCACATAGTGATACAATATAGCGTTATACGTTATAACGTAGAAGTACAAAACGTCATACGTCCTATAGTGATACAATGTAACGTTATACGTATTAATGTAGAAGTACAAAACGTTATACGTTATAACGTAGTAGTACATAACGTTATCCGGTATAACGTAATAGTACATATCTATATACGTCATATAGTGATGCAATATAACGTCATACGTTATAACGTAGAAGTACATAACGTTATACATTATAAAGTAGTAGTACATAACGTTATACGTTACTACGTAGTAGTACATAACGTCATACGTCCTATAGTGATACAATGTAACGTTATACGTTATAACGTAGTAGTACTTAACGTTATACGTTACTGCGTAGTAGTACATAACGTTATACGTCATAATATAGTACTACATAACGCTAAAAGTCACATAGTGATACAATATAACGTTATACGTTATAACGTAGAAGTACAAAACGTTATACGTTATAACGTAGTAGTACATAACGTCAATCTTCACATAGTGATACAATATAGCGTTATACGTTATAACGTAGAAGTACAAAACGTTATACGTTATAACGTAGTAGTACATAACGTCAAACTTCACATAGTGATACAATATAGCGTTATACGTTATAACGTAGAAGTACAAAACGTTATACGTTATAACGTAGTAGTACATAACGTCAAACTTCACATAGTGATACAATATAGCGTTATGCGTTATAACGTAGAAGTACAAAACGTTATACGTTATAACGTAGTAGTACTTAACGTTATACGTCATATAGTGATACAATGTAACGTTATACGTTATAACGTAGAAGTACAGAAAGTTATCCGGTATAACGTAGTAGCACGTAACGTTATACTTTACTACGTAGTATTACATAACGTCAAACGTCACATAGTGATCCAATGTAACGTTATACGTTATAAAGTAGAAGTACAAAACGTTATACGTTATAACGTAGTAGTACATAATGTCAAACGTCACATAGTGATACAGTATAACGTTATACGTTATAACGTAGAAGTACAAAACTTTATACGTTATAACGAAGTAGTACTTAACGTTATACGTTACTGCGTAGTAGTACATAACGTTATACGTCATATAGTAGTGCAATATAACGTTATACGTTGTAACGTAGTAGTACATAACGTCAAACGTCACATAGTGATACAGTATAACGTTATACGTTATAACGTAGAAGTACAAAACGTTATACGTTATAACGTAGTAGTACACAATGTCAAACGTCACATAGTGATACAGTATAACGTTATACGTTATAACGTAGAAGTACAAAACTTTATACGTTATAACGTAGTAGTACTTAACGTTATACGTTACTGCGTAGTAGTACATAACGTTATACGTCATATAGTGGTACAATATAACGTTATACGTTATAACGTAGCAGTACATAACGTTATACGGTATAACGTAGTAGCACATAACGTTATACGTTACTACGTAGTAGTACATAACGTCAAACGTCACATAGTGATACAATGTAACGTTATACGTTATAATGTAGAAGTACAAAACGTTATACGTTATAACGTAGTAGTACATAACGTCAAACGTCACATAGTGATACAGTATAACGTTATACGTTATAACGTAGAAGTACAAAACGTTATACGTTATAACGTAGTAGTACTTAACGTTATATGTTATAGGTAGTAGTACATAACGTCATACGTCCTATAGTGATACAATGTAACGTTATAGGTTATAATGTAGAAGTACAAAACGTTATACGTTATAACGTAGTAGTACATAACGTTATCCGGTATAACGTAATAGTACATATCTACATACGTCATATAGTGATGCAATATAACGTCATACGTTATAACGTAGAAGTACATAACGTTATACATTATAAAGTAGTAGTACATAACGTTATACGTTACTACGTAGTAGTACATAACGTCATTCGTCCTATAGTGATACAATGTAACGTTATACGTTATAACGTAGTAGTACATAACGTCAAACTTCACATAGTGATACAATATAGCGTTATACCTTAAAACGTAGAAGTACAAAACGTTATACGTTATAACGTAGTAGTACATAACGTCAAACTTCACATAGTGATACAATATAGCGTTATACGGTATAACGTAGAAGTACAAAACGTTATACGTTATAACGTAGTAGTACTTAACGTTATATGTTATAGGTAGTAGTACATAACGTCATACGTCCTATAGTGATACAATGTAACGTTATACGTTATAATGTAGAAGTACAAAACGTTATACGTTATAACGTAGTAGTACATAACGTAATCCGGTATAACGTAATAGTACATATCTATATACGTCTAATGGTGATGCAATATAACGTCATACGTTACAACGTAGAAGTACGTAACGTTATACATTATAAAGTAGTAGTACATAACGTCACACGTCCTATAGTGATACAATGTAACTTTATACGTTATAACGTAGTAGTATATAACGTTATACGTTATAACGTAGTAGTACATAACGTCATACGTCCTATGGTGATACAATGTAACGTTATACGTTATAACGTAGTAGTATATAACGTTATACGTTATAACGTAGTAGTACATAACGTCAAACGTCACATAGTGATACAATATAGCGTTATACGTTATATCGTAGAAGTACATAACGTTATACGTTATAAACTAGTAGTACATAACGTTATACGTTACAACGTAGTAGTACATAACGTCATACGTCCTATAGTGATACAATGTAACGTTATAAGTTATAACGTAGTAGTATATAACGTTATACGTTATAACGTAGTAGTACATAACGTTATACGTTACAACGTAGTAGTAGATAACGTCATACGTCCTATAGTGATACAATGTAACGTTATACGTTATAATGTATAAGTACAAAACGTTATACGTTATAACGTAGTAGTACTTAACGTTATACGTTACTACGTAGTAGTACATAACGTCATACGTCCTATAGTGATACAATATAACGTTATACGTTATAACGTAGTAGTATATAATGTTATACGTTATAACGTAGTAGTACATAACGTTATACGTTATAATGTAACTGTGTATAAAGTTATTCGTCGTAGCGTAATAGTGTATAACGTTATTCGATGTAACGTAATAGTGTATAACGTTATGCGTTACTACGTAATAGCACATAACGTTATACGTCACATAGTGGTACAATATAACGTTATACGTTCAAACGTAGAAGTACATACCGTTATATGTCATAAAGTAGTAGTACATAACGTTGAACGTTACAACGTAGTAGTACATAACGTCAAACGTCACATAGTGATACAGTATAACGTTATACGTTATAACGTAGAAGTACAAAACGTTATACGTTATAACGTAGTAGTACTTAACGTTATACGTCATATAGTGATACAATGTAACGTTATACGTTATAACGTAGAAGTACATAAAGTTATCCGGTATAACGTAGTAGCACATAACGTTATACTTTACTACGTAGTATTACATAACGTCAAACGTCACATAGTGATCCAATGTAACGTTATACGTTATAAAGTAGAAGTACAAAACGTTATACGTTATAACGTAGTAGTACATAATGTCAAACGTCACATAGTGATACAGTATAACGATATACGTTAGAACGTAGAAGTACAAAACTTTATACGTTATAACGTAGTAGTACTTAACGTTATACGTTACTGCGTAGTAGTACATAACGTTATACGTCATATAGTAGTACAATATAACGTTATACGTTATAACGTAGTAGTACATAACGTCAAACGTCACATAGTGATACAGTATAACGTTATACGTTATAACGTAGAAGTACAAAACGTTATACGTTATAACGTAGTAGTGCATAATGTCAAACGTCACATAGTGATACAGTATAACGTTATACGTTATAACGTAGAAGTACAAAACTTTATACGTTATAACGTAGTAGTACGTAACGTTATACGTTACTGCGTAGTAGTACATAACGTTATACGTCATATAGTGGTACAATATAACGTTATACGTTATAACGTAGCAGTACATAACGTTATACGGTATAACGTAGTAGCACATAACGTTATACGTTACTACGTAGTAGTACATAACGTCAGACGTCACATAGTGATACAATGTAACGTTATACGTTATAATGTAGAAGTACAAAACGTTATACGTTATAACGTAGTAGTACATAACGTTATCCGGTATAACGTAATAGTACATATCTATATACGTCATATAGTGATGCAATCTAACGTCATACGTTATAACGTAGAAGTACATAACGTTATACATTATAAAGTAGTAGTACATAACGTTATACGTTACTACGTAGTAGTACATGACGTCATACGTCCTATAGTGATACAATGTAACGTTATACGTTATAACGTAGTAGTACTTAACGTTATACGTTACTGCGTAGTAGTACATAACGTTATACGTCATATAGTGGTACAATATAACGTTATACGTCATAATATAGTACTACATAACGCTAAAAGTCACATAGTGATACAATATAACGTCATACGTTATAACGTAGAAGTACATAACGTTATACATTATAAAGTAGTAGTACATAACGTCACACGTCCTATAGTGATACAATGTAACTTTATACGTTATAACGTAGTAGTATATAACGTTATACGTTATAACGTAGTAGTACATAACGTCATACGTCCTATGGTGATACAATGTAATGTTATACGTTATAACGTAGAAGTACAAAACGTTATACGTTATAACGTAGTAGTACATAACGTCATACGTCCTATAGTGATACAATGTAACGTTATACGTTATAACGTAGTAGTACTTAACGTTATACGTTACTGCGTAGTAGTACATAACGTTATACGTCATATAGTGGCACAATATAACGTTACACGTCATATAGTGGCACAATATAACGTTATACGTCATAATATAGTACTACATAACGCTAAAAGTCACATAGTGATACAATATAACGTTATACGTTATAACGTAGAAGTACAAAACGTTATACGTTATAACGTAGTAGTACATAACGTCAATCTTCACATAGTGATACAATATAGCGTTATACGTTATAACGTAGAAGTACAAAACGTTATACGTTATAACGTAGTAGTACATAACGTCAATCTTCACATAGTGATACAATATAGCGTTATACGTTATAACGTAGAAGTACAAAACGTCATACGTCCTATAGTGATACAATGTAACGTTATACGTATTAATGTAGAAGTACAAAACGTTATACGTTATAACGTAGTAGTACATAACGTTATCCGGTATAACGTAATAGTACATATCTATATACGTCATATAGTGATGCAATATAACGTCATACGTTATAACGTAGAAGTACATAACGTTATACATTATAAAGTAGTAGTACATAACGTTATACGTTACTACGTAGTAGTACATAACGTCATACGTCCTATAGTGATACAATGTAACGTTATACGTTATAACGTAGTAGTACTTAACGTTATACGTTACTGCGTAGTAGTACATAACGTTATACGTCATATAGTGGTACAATATAACGTTATACGTCATAATATAGTACTACATAACGCTAAAAGTCACATAGTGATACAATATAGCGTTATACGTTATAACGTAGAAGTACAAAACGTTATACGTTATAACGTAGTAGTACATAACGTCAATCTTCACATAGTGATACAATATAGCGTTATACGTTATAACGTAGAAGTACAAAACGTTATACGTTATAACGTAGTAGTACATAACGTCAAACTTCACATAGTGATACAATATAGCGTTATACGTTATAACGTTGAAGTACAAAACGTTATACGTTATAACGTAGTAGTACATAACGTCAAACTTCACATAGTGATACAATATAGCGTTATGCGTTATAACGTAGAAGTACAAAACGTTATACGTTATAACGTAGTAGTACTTAACGTTATACGTCATATAGCGATACAATGTAACGTTATACGTTATAACGTAGAAGTACAGAAAGTTATCCGGTATAACGTAGTAGCACGTAACGTTATACTTTACTACGTAGTATTACATAACGTCAAACGTCACATAGTGATCCAATGTAACGTTATACGTTATAAAGTAGAAGTACAAAACGTTATACGTTATAACGTAGTAGTACATAATGTCAAACGTCACATAGTGATACAGTATAACGTTATACGTTATAACGTAGAAGTACAAAACTTTATACGTTATAACGTAGTAGTACTTAACGTTATACGTTACTGCGTAGTAGTACATAACGTTATACGTCATATAGTAGTGCAATATAACGTTATACGTTGTAACGTAGTAG
The DNA here is from genome assembly GCF_910591885.1 of Bombus terrestris. Lineage (NCBI taxonomy): Eukaryota > Metazoa > Arthropoda > Insecta > Hymenoptera > Apidae > Bombus > Bombus terrestris. The sequence continues at coordinate 4,314,952 of NW_025963555.1, forward strand.
TACATAACGTCAAACGTCACATAGTGATACAGTATAACGTTATACGTTATAACGTAGAAGTACAAAACGTTATACGTTATAACGTAGTAGTACACAATGTCAAACGTCACATAGTGATACAGTATAACGTTATACGTTATAACGTAGAAGTACAAAACTTTATACGTTATAACGTAGTAGTACTTAACGTTATACGTTACTGCGTAGTAGTACATAACGTTATACGTCATATAGTGGTACAATATAACGTTATACGTTATAACGTAGCAGTACATAACGTTATACGGTATAACGTAGTAGCACATAACGTTATACGGTACTACGTAGTAGTACATAACGTCAAACGTCACATAGTGATACAATGTAACGTTATACGTTATAATGTAGAAGTACAAAACGTTATACGTTATAACGTAGTAGTACATAACGTCAAACGTCACATAGTGATACAGTATAACGTTATACGTTATAACGTAGAAGTACAAAACGTTATACGTTATAACGTAGTAGTACTTAACGTTATACGTTATAGGTAGTAGTACATAACGTCATACGTGCTATAGTGATACAATGTAACGTTATAGGTTATAATGTAGAAGTACAAAACGTTATACGTTATAACGTAGTAGTACATAACGTTATCCGGTATAACGTAATAGTACATATCTATATACGTCATATAGTGATGCAATATAACGTCATACGTTATAACGTAGAAGTACATAACGTTATACATTATAAAGTAGTAGTACATAACGTTATACGTTACTACGTAGTAGTACATAACGTCATACGTCCTATAGTGATACAATGTAACGTTATACGTTATAACGTAGTAGTACATAACGTCAAACTTCACATAGTGATACAATATAGCGTTATACCTTAAAACGTAGAAGTACAAAACGTTATACGTTATAACGTAGTAGTACATAACGTCAAACTTCACATAGTGATACAACATAGCGTTATACGGTATAACGTAGAAGTACAAAACGTTATACGTTATAACGTAGTAGTACTTAACGTTATATGTTATAGGTAGTAGTACATAACGTCATACGTCCTATAGTGATACAATGTAACGTTATACGTTATAATGTAGAAGTACAAAACGTTATACGTTATAACGTAGTAGTACATAACGTAATCCGGTATAACGTAATAGTACATATCTATATACGTCATATGGTGATGCAATATAACGTCATACGTTACAACGTAGAAGTACGTAACGTTATACATTATAAAGTAGTAGTACATAACGTCACACGTCCTATAGTGATACAATGTAACTTTATACGTTATAACGTAGTAGTATATAACGTTATACGTTATAACGTAGTAGTACATAACGTCATACGTCCTATGGTGATACAATGTAACGTTATACGTTATAACGTAGTAGTATATAACGTTATACGTTATAACGTAGTAGTACATAACGTCAAACGTCACATAGTGATACAATATAGCGTTATACGTTATATCGTAGAAGTACATAACGTTATACGTTATAAACTAGTAGTACATAACGTTATACGTTACAACGTAGTAGTACATAACGTCATACGTCCTATAGTGATACAATGTAACGTTATAAGTTATAACGTAGTAGTATATAACGTTATACGTTATAACGTAGTAGTACATAACGTTATACGTTACAACGTAGTAGTACATAACGTCATACGTCCTATAGTGATACAATATAACGTTATACGTTTTAACGTAGAAGTACAAAACGTTATACGTTATAACGTAGTAGTACTTAACGTTATACGTTACTACGTAGTAGTACATAACGTCATACGTCCTATAGTGATACAATATAACGTTATACGTTATAACGTAGTAGTACAAAACGTTATACGTTATAACGTAGTAGTACTTAACGTTATACGTTATAATGTAACTGTATATAAAGTTATTCGTCGTAGCGTAATAGTGTATAACGTTATTCGATGTAACGTAATAGTGTATAACGTTATGCGTTACTACGTAATAGCACATAACGTTATACGTCACATAGTGGTACAATATAACGTTATACGTTCAAACGTAGAAGTACATACCGTTATATGTCATAAAGTAGTAGTACATAACGTTGAACGTTACAACGTAGTAGTACATAACGTCAAACGTCACATAGTGATACAGTATAACGTTATACGTTATAACGTAGAAGTACAAAACGTTATACGTTATAACGTAGTAGTACTTAACGTTAGACGTCATATAGTGATACAATGTAACGTTATACGTTATAACGTAGAAGTACATAAAGTTATCCGGTATAACGTAGTAGCACATAACGTTATACTTTACTACGTAGTATTACATAACGTCAAACGTCACATAGTGATCCAATGTAACGTTATACGTTATAAAGTAGAAGTACAAAACGTTATACGTTATAACGTAGTAGTACATAATGTCAAACGTCACATAGTGATACAGTATAACGTTATACGTTATAACGTAGAAGTACAAAACTTTATACGTTATAACGTAGTAGTACTTAACGTTATACGTTACTGCGTAGTAGTACATAACGTTATACGTCATATAGTAGTACAATATAACGTTATACGTTATAACGTAGTAGTACATAACGTCAAACGTCACATAGTGATACAGTATAACGTTATACGTTATAACGTAGAAGTACAAAATGTTATACGTTATAACGTAGTAGTGCATAATGTCAAACGTCACATAGTGATACAGTATAACGTTATACGTTATAACGTAGAAGTACAAAACTTTATACGTTATAACGTAGTAGTACGTAACGTTATACGTTACTGCGTAGTAGTACATAACGTTATACGTCATATAGTGGTACAATATAACGTTATACGTTATAACGTAGCAGTACATAACGTTATACGGTATAACGTAGTAGCACATAACGTTATACGTTACTACGTAGTAGTACATAACGTCAGACGTCACATAGTGATACAATGTAACGTTATACGTTATAATGTAGAAGTACAAAACGTTATACGTTATAACGTAGTAGTACATAACGTTATCCGGTATAACGTAATAGTACATATCTATATACGTCATATAGTGATGCAATCTAACGTCATACGTTATAACGTAGAAGTACATAACGTTATACATTATAAAGTAGTAGTACATAACGTTATACGTTACTACGTAGTAGTACATGACGTCATACGTCCTATAGTGATACAATGTAACGTTATACGTTATAACGTAGTAGTACTTAACGTTATACGTTACTGCGTAGTAGTACATAACGTTATACGTCATATAGTGGTACAATATAACGTTATACGTCATAATATAGTACTACATAACGCTAAAAGTCACATAGTGATACAATATAACGTCATACGTTATAACGTAGAAGTACATAACGTTATACATTATAAAGTAGTAGTACATAACGTCACACGTCCTATAGTGATACAATGTAACTTTATACGTTATAACGTAGTAGTATATAACGTTATACGTTATAACGTAGTAGTACATAACGTCATACGTCCTATGGTGATACAATGTAACGTTATACGTTATAACGTAGAAGTACAAAACGTTATACGTTATAACGTAGTAGTACATAACGTCAATCTTCACATAGTGATACAATATAGCGTTATACGTTATAACGTAGAAGTACAAACGTTATACGTTATAACGTAGTAGTACATAACGTCAAACTTCACATAGTGATACAATATAGCGTTATACGTTATAACGTAGCAGTACATAACGTTATACGGTATAACGTAGTAGCACATAACGTTATACGTTACTACGTAGTAGTACATAACGTCAAACGTCACATAGTGATGCAATGTAACGTTATACGTTATAATGTAGAAGTACAAAACGTTATACGTTATAACGTAGTAGTACATAACGTCAAACGTCACATAGTGATACAGTATAACGTTATACGTTATAACGTAGTAGTACATAACGTCAATCTTCACATAGTGATACAATATAGCGTTATACGTTATAACGTAGAAGTACAAAACGTTATACGTTATAACGTAGTAGTACTTAACGTTATACGTTATAGGTAGTAGTACATAACGTCATACGTCCTATAGTGATACAATGTAACGTTATACGTTATAATGTAGAAGTACAAAACGTTATACGTTATAACGTAGTAGTACATAACGTTATCCGGTATAACGTAATAGTACATATTTATATACGTGATATAGTGATGCAATATAACGTCATACGTTATAACGTAGAAGTACATAACGTTATACATTATAAAGTAGTAGTACATAACGTTATACGTTACTACGTAGTAGTACATAACGTTATACGTCATATAGTGGTACAATATAACGTTATACGTCATAATATAGTACTACATAACGCTAAAAGTCACATAGTGATACAATATAACGTTATACGTTATAACGTAGAAGTACAAAACGTTATACGTTATAACGTAGTAGTACTTAACGTTATATGTTATAGGTAGTAGTACATAACGTCATACGTCCTATAGTGATACAATGTAACGTTATACGTTATAATGTAGAAGTACAAAACGTTATACGTTATAACGTAGTAGTACATAACGTAATCCGGTATAACGTAATAGTACATATCTATATACGTCATATGGTGATGCAATATAACGTCATACGTTATAACGTAGAAGTACATAACGTTATACATTATAAAGTAGTAGTACATAACGTCATACGTCCTATAGTGATACAATGTAACTTTATACGTTATAACGTAGTAGTACATAACGTCAAACGTCACATAGTGATACAGTATAACGTTATACGTTATAACGTAGAAGTACAAAACGTTATACGTTATAACGTAGTAGTACTTAACGTTATACGTTATAGGTAGTAGTACATAACGTCATACGTCCTATAGTGATACAATGTAACGTTATACGTTATAATGTAGAAGTACAAAACGTTATACGTTATAACGTAGTAGTACATAACGTTATCCGGTATAACGTAATAGTACATATCTATATACGTCATATAGTGATGCAATATAACGTCATACGTTATAACGTAGAAGTACATAACGTTATACATTATAAAGTAGTAGTACATAACGTTATACGTTACTACGTAGTAGTACATAACGTCATACGTCCTATAGTGATACAATGTAACGTTATACGTTATAACGTAGTAGTACATAACGTCAAACTTCACATAGTGATACAATATAGCGTTATACCTTATAACGTAGAAGTACAAAACGTTATACGTTATAACGTAGTAGTACATAACGTCAAACTTCACATAGTGATACAATATAGCGTTATACGGTATAACGTAGAAGTACAAAACGTTATACGTTATAACGTAGTAGTACTTAACGTTATATGTTATAGGTAGTAGTACATAACGTCATACGTCCTATAGTGATACAATGTAACGTTATACGTTATAATGTAGAAGTACAAAACGTTATACGTTATAACGTAGTAGTACATAACGTAATCCGGTATAACGTAATAGTACATATCTATATACGTCATATGGTGATGCAATATAACGTCATACGTTACAACGTAGAAGTACGTAACGTTATACATTATAAAGTAGTAGTACATAACGTCACACGTCCTATAGTGATACAATGTAACTTTATACGTTATAACGTAGTAGTATATAACGTTATACGTTATAACGTAGTAGTACATAACGTCATACGTCCTATGGTGATACAATGTAACGTTATACGTTATAACGTAGTAGTATATAACGTTATACGTTATAACGTAGTAGTACATAACGTCAAACGTCACATAGTGATACAATATAGCGTTATACGTTATATCGTAGAAGTACATAACGTTATACGTTATAAACTAGTAGTACATAACGTTATACGTTACAACGTAGTAGTACATAACGTCATACGTCCTATAGTGATACAATGTAACGTTATAAGTTATAACGTAGTAGTATATAACGTTATACGTTATAACGTAGTAGTACATAACGTTATACGTTACAACGTAGTAGTAGATAACGTCATACGTCCTATAGTGATACAATATAACGTTATACGTTTTAACGTAGAAGTACAAAACGTTATACGTTATAACGTAGTAGTACTTAACGTTATACGTTACTACGTAGTAGTACATAACGTCATACGTCCTATAGTGATACAATATAACGTTATACGTTATAACGTAGTAGTACATAACGTTATACGTTATAACGTAGTAGTACATAACGTTATACGTTATAATGTAACTGTGTATAAAGTTATTCGTCGTAGCGTAATAGTGTATAACGTTATTCGATGTAACGTAATAGTGTATAACGTTATGCGTTACTACGTAATAGCACATAACGTTATACGTCACATAGTGGTACAATATAACGTTATACGTTCAAACGTAGAAGTACATACCGTTATATGTCATAAAGTAGTAGTACATAACGTTGAACGTTACAACGTAGTAGTACATAACGTCAAACGTCACATAGTGATACAGTATAACGTTATACGTTATAACGTAGAAGTACAAAACGTTATACGTTATAACGTAGTAGTACTTAACGTTATACGTCATATAGTGATACAATGTAACGTTATACGTTATAACGTAGAAGTACATAAAGTTATCCGGTATAACGTAGTAGCACATAACGTTATACTTTACTACGTAGTATTACATAACGTCAAACGTCACATAGTGATCCAATGTAACGTTATACGTTATAAAGTAGAAGTACAAAACGTTATACGTTATAACGTAGTAGTACATAATGTCAAACGTCACATAGTGATACAGTATAACGTTATACGTTATAACGTAGAAGTACAAAACTTTATACGTTATAACGTAGTAGTACTTAACGTTATACGTTACTGCGTAGTAGTACATAACGTTATACGTCATATAGTAGTACAATATAACGTTATACGTTATAACGTAGTAGTACATAACGTCAAACGTCACATAGTGATACAGTATAACGTTATACGTTATAACGTAGAAGTACAAAATGTTATACGTTATAACGTAGTAGTGCATAATGTCAAACGTCACATAGTGATACAGTATAACGTTATACGTTATAACGTAGAAGTACAAAACTTTATACGTTATAACGTAGTAGTACGTAACGTTATACGTTACTGCGTAGTAGTACATAACGTTATACGTCATATAGTGGTACAATATAACGTTATACGTTATAACGTAGCAGTACATAACGTTATACGGTATAACGTAGTAGCACATAACGTTATACGTTACTACGTAGTAGTACATAACGTCAGACGTCACATAGTGATACAATGTAACGTTATACGTTATAATGTAGAAGTACAAAACGTTATACGTTATAACGTAGTAGTACATAACGTTATCCGGTATAACGTAATAGTACATATCTATATACGTCATATAGTGATGCAATCTAACGTCATACGTTATAACGTAGAAGTACATAACGTTATACATTATAAAGTAGTAGTACATAACGTTATACGTTACTACGTAGTAGTACATGACGTCATACGTCCTATAGTGATACAATGTAACGTTATACGTTATAACGTAGTAGTACTTAACGTTATACGTTACTGCGTAGTAGTACATAACGTTATACGTCATATAGTGGTACAATATAACGTTATACGTCATAATATAGTACTACATAACGCTAAAAGTCACATAGTGATACAATATAACGTCATACGTTATAACGTAGAAGTACATAACGTTATACATTATAAAGTAGTAGTACATAACGTCACACGTCCTATAGTGATACAATGTAACTTTATACGTTATAACGTAGTAGTATATAACGTTATACGTTATAACGTAGTAGTACATAACGTCATACGTCCTATGGTGATACAATGTAACGTTATACGTTATAACGTAGAAGTACAAAACGTTATACGTTATAACGTAGTAGTACATAACGTCAATCTTCACATAGTGATACAATATAGCGTTATACGTTATAACGTAGAAGTACAAACGTTATACGTTATAACGTAGTAGTACATAACGTCAAACTTCACATAGTGATACAATATAGCGTTATACGTTATAACGTAGCAGTACATAACGTTATACGGTATAACGTAGTAGCACATAACGTTATACGTTACTACGTAGTAGTACATAACGTCAAACGTCACATAGTGATGCAATGTAACGTTATACGTTATAATGTAGAAGTACAAAACGTTATACGTTATAACGTAGTAGTACATAACGTCAAACGTCACATAGTGATACAGTATAACGTTATACGTTATAACGTAGTAGTACATAACGTCAATCTTCACATAGTGATACAATATAGCGTTATACGTTATAACGTAGAAGTACAAAACGTTATACGTTATAACGTAGTAGTACTTAACGTTATACGTTATAGGTAGTAGTACATAACGTCATACGTCCTATAGTGATACAATGTAACGTTATACGTTATAATGTAGAAGTACAAAACGTTATACGTTATAACGTAGTAGTACATAACGTTATCCGGTATAACGTAATAGTACATATTTATATACGTGATATAGTGATGCAATATAACGTCATACGTTATAACGTAGAAGTACATAACGTTATACATTATAAAGTAGTAGTACATAACGTTATACGTTACTACGTAGTAGTACATAACGTTATACGTCATATAGTGGTACAATATAACGTTATACGTCATAATATAGTACTACATAACGCTAAAAGTCACATAGTGATACAATATAACGTTATACGTTATAACGTAGAAGTACAAAACGTTATACGTTATAACGTAGTAGTACTTAACGTTATATGTTATAGGTAGTAGTACATAACGTCATACGTCCTATAGTGATACAATGTAACGTTATACGTTATAATGTAGAAGTACAAAACGTTATACGTTATAACGTAGTAGTACATAACGTAATCCGGTATAACGTAATAGTACATATCTATATACGTCATATGGTGATGCAATATAACGTCATACGTTATAACGTAGAAGTACATAACGTTATACATTATAAAGTAGTAGTACATAACGTCATACGTCCTATAGTGATACAATGTAACTTTATACGTTATAACGTAGTAGTACATAACGTCAAACGTCACATAGTGATACAGTATAACGTTATACGTTATAACGTAGAAGTACAAAACGTTATACGTTATAACGTAGTAGTACTTAACGTTATACGTTATAGGTAGTAGTACATAACGTCATACGTCCTATAGTGATACAATGTAACGTTATACGTTATAATGTAGAAGTACAAAACGTTATACGTTATAACGTAGTAGTACATAACGTTATACGGTATAACGTAATAGTACATATCTATATACGTCATATAGTGATGCAATATAACGTCATACGTTATAACGTAGAAGTACATAACGTTATACATTATAAAGTAGTAGTACATAACGTTATACGTTACTACGTAGTAGTACATAACGTCATACGTCCTATAGTGATACAATGTAACGTTATACGTTATAACGTAGTAGTACATAACGTCAAACTTCACATAGTGATACAATATAGCGTTATACCTTATAACGTAGAAGTACAAAACGTTATACGTTATAACGTAGTAGTACATAACGTCAAACTTCACATAGTGATACAATATAGCGTTATACGGTATAACGTAGAAGTACAAAACGTTATACGTTATAACGTAGTAGTACTTAACGTTATATGTTATAGGTAGTAGTACATAACGTCATACGTCCTATAGTGATACAATGTAACGTTATACCTTATAACGTAGAAGTACAAAACGTTATACGTTATAACGTAGTAGTACATAACGTCAAACTTCACATAGTGATACAATATAGCGTTATACGGTATAACGTAGAAGTACAAAACGTTATACGTTATAACGTAGTAGTACTTAACGTTATATGTTATAGGTAGTAGTACATAACGTCATACGTCCTATAGTGATACAATATAACGTTATACGTTATAACGTAGTAGTATATAATGTTATACGTTATAACGTAGTAGTACATAACGTTATACGTTATAATGTAACTGTGTAAAAGTTATTCGTCGTAGCGTAATAGTGTATAACGTTATTCGATGTAACGTAATAGTGTATAACGTTATGCGTTACTACTTAATAGCACATAACGTTATACGTCACATAGTGGTACAATATAACGTTATACGTTCAAACGTAGAAGTACATACCGTTATATGTCATAAAGTAGTAGTACATAACGTTGAACGTTACAACGTAGTAGTACATAACGTCATACGTCCTATAGTGATAAAATGTAACTTTATACGTTATAACGTAGTAGTATATATCGTTATACGTTATAACGTAGTAGTACATAACGTTATACGTCATATAGTAGTACAATATAACGTTATACGTTATAACGTAGTAGTACATAACGTCAAACGTCACATAGTGATACAGTATAACGTTATACGTTATAACGTAGAAGTACAAAACGTTATACGTTATAACGTAGTAGTACATAACGTCAAACGTCACATAGTGATACAGTATAACGTTATACGTTATAACGTAGAAGTACAAATCGTTATACGTTATAACGTAGTAGTACTTAACGTTATACGTCATATAGTGATACAATGTAACGTTATACGTTATAACGTAGAAGTACATAAAGTTATCCGGTATAACGTAGTAGCACATAACGTTATACTTTACTACGTAGTATTACATAACGTCAAACGTCACATAGTGATCCAATGTAACGTTATACGTTATAAAGTAGAAGTACAAAACGTTATACGTTATAACGTAGTAGTGCATAATGTCAAACGTCACATAGTGATACAGTATAACGTTATACGTTATAACGTAGAAGTACAAAACTTTATACGTTATAACGTAGTAGTACTTAACGTTATACGTTACTGCGTAGTAGTACATAATGTTATACGTCATATAGTAGTACAATATAACGTTATACGTTATAACGTAGTAGTACATAACGTCAAACGTCACATAGTGATACAGTATAACGTTATACGTTATAACGTAGAAGTACAAAACGTTATACGTTATAACGTAGTAGTGCATAATGTCAAACGTCACATAGTGATACAGTATAACGTTACACGTTATAACGTAGAAGTACAAAACTTTATACGTTATAACGTAGTAGTACGTAACGTTATACGTTACTGCGTAGTAGTACATAACGTTATACGTCATATAGTGGTACAATATAACGTTATACGTTATAACGTAGCAGTACATAATGTTATACGGTATAACGTAGTAGCACATAACGTTATACGTTACTACGTAGTAGTACATAACGTCAAACGTCACATAGTGATACAATGTAACGTTATACGTTATAACGTAGAAGTACAAAACGTTATACGTTATAACGTAGTAGTGCATAATGTCAAACGTCACATAGTGATACAGTATAACGTTATACGTTATAACGTAGAAGTACAAAACTTTATACGTTATAACGTAGTAGTACGTAACGTTATACGTTACTGCGTAGTAGTACATAACGTTATACGTCATATAGTGGTACAATATAACGTTATACGTTATAATGTAGAAGTACATAACGTTATACGTTACTACGTAGTAGTACATAACGTCATACGTCCTATAGTGATACAATGTAACGTTATACGTTATAACGTAGTAGTACTTAACGTTATACGTTACTGCGTAGTAGTACATAACGTTATACGTCAAACTTCACATAGTGATACAATATAGCGTTATACGTCATAATATAGTACTACATAACGCTAAAAGTCACATAGTGATACAATATAACGTTATACGTTATAACGTAGAAGTACAAAACGTTATACGTTATAACGTGGTAGTACATAACGTCAAACTTCACATAGTGATACAATATAGCGTTATACGTTATAACGTAGAAGTACAAAACGTTATACGTTATAACGTAGTAGTACATAACGTCAAACTTCACATAGTGATACAATATAGCGTTATACGTTATAACGTAGAAGTACAAAACGTTATACGTTACTACGTAGTAGTACATAACGTCATACGTCCTATAGTGATACAATGTAACGTTATACGTTATAACGTAGTAGTACTTAACGTTATACGTTACTGCGTAGTAGTACATAACGTTACACGTCATATAGTGATACAATATAACGTTATACGTCATAATATAGTACTACATAACGCTAAAAGTCACATAGTGATACAATATAACGTTATACGTTATAACGTAGAAGTACAAAACGTTATACGTTATAACGTGGTAGTACATAACGTCAAACTTCACATAGTGATACAATATAGCGTTATACGTTATAACGTAGAAGTACAAAACGTTATACGTTATAACGTAGTAGTACATAACGTCAAACTTCACATAGTGATACAATATAGCGTTATACGTTATAACGTAGAAGTACAAAACGTTATACGTTATAACGTAGTAGTACTTAACGTTATATGTTATAGGTAGTAGTACTTAACGTCATACGTTCTATAGTGATACAATGTAACGTTATACGTTATAATGTAGAAGTACAAAACGTTATACGTTATAACGTAGTAGTACATAACGTAATACGGTATAACGTAATAGTACATATCTATATACGTCATATGGTGATGCAATATAACGTCATACGTTATAACGTAGAAGTACATAACGTTATACATTATAAAGTAGTAGTACATAACGTCATACGTCCTATAGTGATACAATGTAACTTTATACGTTATAACGTAGTATTACATAACGTCAAACGTCACATAGTGATACAGTATAACGTTATACGTTATAACGTAGAAGTACAAAACGTTATACGTTATAACGTAGTATTACATAACGTCAAACGTCACATAGTGATACAATATAGCGTTATACGTTATAACGTAGAAGTACAAAACGTTATACGTTATAACGTAGTAGTACATAATGTCAAACGTCACATAGTGATACAGTATAACGTTATACGTTATAACGTAGAAGTACAAAGCTTTATACGTTATAACGTAGTAGTACTTAACGTTATACGTTATAGGTAGTAGTACATAACGTCATACGTCCTATAGTGATACAATGTAACGTTATACGTTATAACGTAGCAGTACATAACGTTATACGGTATAACGTAGTAGCACATAACGTTATACGTTACTACGTAGTAGTACATAACGTCAAACGTCACATAGTGATACAGTATAACGTTATACGTTATAACGTAGAAGTACAAAACTTTATACGTTATAACGTAGTAGTACTTAACGTTATACGTTACTGCGTAGTAGTACATAACGTTATACGTCATATAGTGGTACAATGTAACGTTATACGTTATAATGTAGAAGTACAAAACGTTATACGTTATAACGTAGTAGTACATAACGTCAAACGTCACATAGTGATACAGTATAACGTTATACGTTATAACGTAGAAGTACAAAACGTTATACGTTATAACGTAGTAGTACATAACGTCAATCTTCACATAGTGATACAATATAGCGTTATACGTTATAACGTAGAAGTACGAAACGTTATACGTTATAACGTAGTAGTACATAATGTCAAACGTCACATAGTGATACAGTATAACGTTATACGTTATAACGTAGAAGTACAAAACTTTATACGTTATAACGTAGTAGTACTTAACGTTATACGTTATAGGTAGTAGTACATAACGTCATACGTCCTATAGTGATACAATGTAACGTTATACGTTATAACGTAGCAGTACATAACGTTATACGGTATAACGTAGTAGCACATAACGTTATACGTTACTACGTAGTAGTACATAACGTCAAACGTCACATAGTGATACAGTATAACGTTATACGTTATAACGTAGAAGTACAAAACTTTATACGTTATAACGTAGTAGTACTTAACGTTATACGTTACTGCGTAGTAGTACATAACGTTATACGTCATATAGTGGTACAATATAACGTTATACGTCATAATATAGTACTACATAACGCTAAAAGTCACATAGTGATACAATATAGCGTTATACGTTATAACGTAGAAGTACAAAACGTTATACGTTATAACGTAGTAGTACATAACGTCAATCTTCACATAGTGATACAATATAGCGTTATACGTTATAACGTAGAAGTACAAAACGTTATACTTTACTACGTAGTATTACATAACGTCAAACGTCACATAGTGATCCAATGTAACGTTATACGTTATAAAGTAGAAGTACAAAACGTTATACGTTACAACGTAGTAGTACATAATGTCAAACGTCACATAGTGATACAGTATAACGTTATACGTTATAACGTAGAAGTACAAAACTTTATACGTTATAACGTAGTAGTACTTAACGTTATACGTTACTGCGTAGTAGTACATAACGTTATACGTCATATAGTAGTGCAATATAACGTTATACGTTGTAACGTAGTAGTACATAACGTCAAACGTCACATAGTGATACAGTATAACGTTATACGTTATAACGTAGAAGTACAAAACGTTATACGTTATAACGTAGTAGTACACAATGTCAAACGTCACATAGTGATACAGTATAACGTTATACGTTATAACGTAGAAGTACAAAACTTTATACGTTATAACGTAGTAGTACTTAACGTTATACGTTACTGCGTAGTAGTACATAACGTTATACGTCATATAGTGGTACAATATAACGTTATACGTTATAACGTAGCAGTACATAACGTTATACGGTATAACGTAGTAGCACATAACGTTATACGTTACTACGTAGTAGTACATAACGTCAAACGTCACATAGTGATACAATGTAACGTTATACGTTATAATGTAGAAGTACAAAACGTTATACGTTATAACGTAGTAGTACATAACGTCAAACGTCACATAGTGATACAGTATAACGTTATACGTTATAACGTAGAAGTACAAAACGTTATACGTTATAACGTAGTAGTACTTAACGTTATACGTTATAGGTAGTAGTACATAACGTCATACGTGCTATAGTGATACAATGTAACGTTATAGGTTATAATGTAGAAGTACAAAACGTTATACGTTATAACGTAGTAGTACATAACGTTATCCGGTATAACGTAATAGTACATATCTATATACGTCATATAGTGATGCAATATAACGTCATACGTTATAACGTAGAAGTACATAACGTTATACATTATAAAGTAGTAGTACATAACGTTATACGTTACTACGTAGTAGTACATAACGTCATACGTCCTATAGTGATACAATGTAACGTTATACGTTATAACGTAGTAGTACATAACGTCAAACTTCACATAGTGATACAATATAGCGTTATACCTTAAAACGTAGAAGTACAAAACGTTATACGTTATAACGTAGTAGTACATAACGTCAAACGTCACATAGTGATACAATATAGCGTTATACGTTATATCGTAGAAGTACATAACGTTATACGTTATAAACTAGTAGTACATAACGTTATACGTTACAACGTAGTAGTACATAACGTCATACGTCCTATAGTGATACAATGTAACGTTATAAGTTATAACGTAGTAGTATATAACGTTATACGTTATAACGTAGTAGTACATAACGTTATACGTTACAACGTAGTAGTAGATAACGTCATACGTCCTATAGTGATACAATATAACGTTATACGTTTTAACGTAGAAGTACAAAACGTTATACGTTATAACGTAGTAGTACTTAACGTTATACGTTACTACGTAGTAGTACATAACGTCATACGTCCTATAGTGATACAATATAACGTTATACGTTATAACGTAGTAGTATATAATGTTATACGTTATAACGTAGTAGTACATAACGTTATACGTTATAATGTAACTGTGTAAAAGTTATTCGTCGTAGCGTAATAGTGTATAACGTTATTCGATGTAACGTAATAGTGTATAACGTTATGCGTTACTACGTAATAGCACATAACGTTATACGTCACATAGTGGTACAATATAACGTTATACGTTCAAACGTAGAAGTACATACCGTTATATGTCATAAAGTAGTAGTACATAACGTTGAACGTTACAACGTAGTAGTACATAACGTCAAACGTCACATAGTGATACAGTATAACGTTATACGTTATAACGTAGAAGTACAAAACGTTATACGTTATAACGTAGTAGTACTTAACGTTATACGTCATATAGTGATACAATGTAACGTTATACGTTATAACGTAGAAGTACATAAAGTTATCCGGTATAACGTAGTAGCACATAACGTTATACTTTACTACGTAGTATTACATAACGTCAAACGTCACATAGTGATCCAATGTAACGTTATACGTTATAAAGTAGAAGTACAAAACGTTATACGTTATAACGTAGTAGTACATAATGTCAAACGTCACATAGTGATACAGTATAACGTTATACGTTATAACGTAGAAGTACAAAACTTTATACGTTATAACGTAGTAGTACTTAACGTTATACGTTACTGCGTAGTAGTACATAACGTTATACGTCATATAGTAGTACAATATAACGTTATACGTTATAACGTAGTAGTACATAACGTCAAACGTCACATAGTGATACAGTATAACGTTATACGTTATAACGTAGAAGTACAAAACGTTATACGTTATAACGTAGTAGTGCATAATGTCAAACGTCACATAGTGATACAGTATAACGTTATACGTTATAACGTAGAAGTACAAAACTTTATACGTTATAACGTAGTAGTACGTAACGTTATACGTTACTGCGTAGTAGTACATAACGTTATACGTCATATAGTGGTACAATATAACGTTATACGTTATAACGTAGCAGTACATAACGTTATACGGTATAACGTAGTAGCACATAACGTTATACGTTACTACGTAGTAGTACATAACGTCAGACGTCACATAGTGATACAATGTAACGTTATACGTTATAATGTAGAAGTACAAAACGTTATACGTTATAACGTAGTAGTACATAACGTTATCCGGTATAACGTAATAGTACATATCTATATACGTCATATAGTGATGCAATCTAACGTCATACGTTATAACGTAGAAGTACATAACGTTATACATTATAAAGTAGTAGTACATAACGTTATACGTTACTACGTAGTAGTACATGACGTCATACGTCCTATAGTGATACAATGTAACGTTATACGTTATAACGTAGTAGTACTTAACGTTATACGTTACTGCGTAGTAGTACATAACGTTATACGTCATATAGTGGTACAATATAACGTTATACGTCATAATATAGTACTACATAACGCTAAAAGTCACATAGTGATACAATATAACGTCATACGTTATAACGTAGAAGTACATAACGTTATACATTATAAAGTAGTAGTACATAACGTCACACGTCCTATAGTGATACAATGTAACTTTATACGTTATAACGTAGTAGTATATAACGTTATACGTTATAACGTAGTAGTACATAACGTCATACGTCCTATGGTGATACAATGTAACGTTATACGTTATAACGTAGAAGTACAAAACGTTATACGTTATAACGTAGTAGTACATAACGTCAATCTTCACATAGTGATACAATATAGCGTTATACGTTATAACGTAGAAGTACAAACGTTATACGTTATAACGTAGTAGTACATAACGTCAAACTTCACATAGTGATACAATATAGCGTTATACGTTATAACGTAGCAGTACATAACGTTATACGGTATAACGTAGTAGCACATAACGTTATACGTTACTACGTAGTAGTACATAACGTCAAACGTCACATAGTGATGCAATGTAACGTTATACGTTATAATGTAGAATTACAAAACGTTATACGTTATAACGTAGTAGTACATAACGTCAAACGTCACATAGTGATACAGTATAACGTTATACGTTATAACGTAGAAGTACAAAACGTTATACGTTATAACGTAGCAGTACATAACGTTATACGGTATAACGTAGTAGCACATAACGTTATACGTTACTACGTAGTAGTACATAACGTCAAACGTCACATAGTGATACAATGTAACGTTATACGTTATAATGTAGAAGTACAAAACGTTATACGTTATAACGTAGTAGTACATAACGTCAAACGTCACATAGTGATACAGTATAACGTTATACGTTATAACGTAGAAGTACAAAACGTTATACGTTATAACGTAGTAGTACTTAACGTTATACGTTATAGGTAGTAGTACATAACGTCATACGTCCTATAGTGATACAATGTAACGTTATACGTTATAATGTAGAAGTACAAAACGTTATACGTTATAACGTAGTAGTACATAACGTTATCCGGTATAACGTAAATTACATATCTATATACGTCATATAGTGATGCAATATAACGTCATACGTTATAACGTAGAAGTACATAACGTTATACATTATAAAGTAGTAGTACATAACGTCATACGTTACTACGTAGTAGTACATAACGTCATACGTCCTATAGTGATACAATGTAACGTTATACGTTATAACGTAGTAGTACATAACGTCAAACTTCACATAGTGATACAATATAGCGTTATACCTTATAACGTAGAAGTACAAAACGTTGTACGTTATAACGTAGTAGTACAATTCGTCAAACTTCACATAGTGATACAATATAGCGTTATACGGTATAACGTAGAAGTACAAAACGTTATACGTTATAACGTAGTAGTACTTAACGTTATATGTTATAGGTAGTAGTACATAACGTCATACGTCCTATAGTGATACAATGTAACGTTATACGTTATAATGTAGAAGTACAAAACGTCAAACGTCACATAGTGATACAGTATAACGTTATACGTTATAACGTAGAAGTACAAAACGTTATACGTTATAACGTAGTAGTACATAACGTCAAACGTCACATAGTGATACAGTATAACGTTATACGTTATAACGTAGAAGTACAAATCGTTATACGTTATAACGTAGTAGTACTTAACGATATACGTCATATAGTGATACAATGTAACGTTATACGTTATAACGTAGAAGTACATAAAGTTATCCGGTATAACGTAGTAGCACATAACGTTATACTTTACTACGTAGTATTACATAACGTCAAACGTCACATAGTGATCCAATGTAACGTTATACGTTATAAAGTAGAAGTACAAAACGTTATACGTTATAACGTAGTAGTGCATAATGTCAAACGTCACATAGTGATACAGTATAACGTTATACGTTATAACGTAGAAGTACAAAACTTTATACGTTATAACGTAGTAGTACTTAACGTTATACGTTACTGCGTAGTAGTACATAATGTTATACGTCATATAGTAGTACAATATAACGTTATACGTTATAACGTAGTAGTACATAACGTCAAACGTCACATAGTGATACAGTATAACGTTATACGTTATAACGTAGAAGTACAAAACGTTATACGTTATAACGTAGTAGTGCATAATGTCAAACGTCACATAGTGATACAGTATAACGTTACACGTTATAACGTAGAAGTACAAAACTTTATACGTTATAACGTAGTAGTACGTAACGTTATACGTTACTGCGTAGTAGTACATAACGATATACGTCATATAGTGGTACAATATAACGTTATACGTTATAACGTAGCAGTACATAATGTTATACGGTATAACGTAGTAGCACATAACGTTATACGTTACTACGTAGTAGTACATAACGTCAAACGTCACATAGTGATACAATGTAACGTTATACGTTATAACGTAGAAGTACAAAACGTTATACGTTATAACGTAGTAGTGCATAATGTCAAACGTCACATAGTGATACAGTATAACGTTATACGTTATAACGTAGAAGTACAAAACTTTATACGTTATAACGTAGTAGTACGTAACGTTATACGTTACTGCGTAGTAGTACATAACGTTATACGTCATATAGTGGTACAATATAACGTTATACGTTATAATGTAGAAGTACATAACGTTATACGTTACTACGTAGTAGTACATAACGTCATACGTCCTATAGTGATACAATGTAACGTTATACGTTATAACGTAGTAGTACTTAACGTTATACGTTACTGCGTAGTAGTACATAACGTTATACGTCATATAGTGATACAATATAACGTTATACGTCATAATATAGTACTACATAACGCTAAAAGTCACATAGTGATACAATATAACGTTATACGTTATAACGTAGAAGTACAAAACGTTATACGTTATAACGTGGTAGTACATAACGTCAAACTTCACATAGTGATACAATATAGCGTTATACGTTATAACGTAGAAGTACAAAACGTTATACGTTATAACGTAGTAGTACATAACGTCAAACTTCACATAGTGATACAATATAGCGTTATACGTTATAACGTAGAAGTACAAAACGTTATACGTTACTACGTAGTAGTACATAACGTCATACGTCCTATAGTGATACAATGTAACGTTATACGTTATAACGTAGTAGTACTTAACGTTATACGTTACTGCGTAGTAGTACATAACGTTACACGTCATATAGTGATACAATATAACGTTATACGTCATAATATAGTACTACATAACGCTAAAAGTCACATAGTGATACAATATAACGTTATACGTTATAACGTAGAAGTACAAAACGTTATACGTTATAACGTGGTAGTACATAACGTCAAACTTCACATAGTGATACAATATAGCGTTATACGTTATAACGTAGAAGTACAAAACGTTATACGTTATAACGTAGTAGTACATAACGTCAAACTTCACATAGTGATACAATATAGCGTTATACGTTATAACGTAGAAGTACAAAACGTTATACGTTATAACGTAGTAGTACTTAACGTTATATGTTATAGGTAGTAGTACTTAACGTCATACGTTCTATAGTGATACAATGTAACGTTATACGTTATACTGTAGAAGTACAAAACGTTATACGTTATAACGTAGTAGTACATAACGTAATACGGTATAACGTAATAGTACATATCTATATACGTCATATGGTGATGCAATATAACGTCATACGTTATAACGTAGAAGTACATAACGTTATACATTATAAAGTAGTAGTACATAACGTCATACGTCCTATAGTGATACAATGTAACTTTATACGTTATAACGTAGTATTACATAACGTCAAACGGCACATAGTGATACAGTATAACGTTATACGTTATAACGTAGAAGTACAAAACGTTATACGTTATAACGTAGTAGTACATAACGTCAATCTTCACATAGTGATACAATATAGCGTTATACGTTATAACGTAGAAGTACAAAACGTTATACGTTATAACGTAGTAGTACATAATGTCAAACGTCACATAGTGATACAGTATAACGTTATACGTTATAACGTAGAAGTACAAAGCTTTATACGTTATAACGTAGTAGTACTTAACGTTATACGTTATAGGTAGTAGTACATAACGTCATACGTCCTATAGTGATACAATGTAACGTTATACGTTATAACGTAGCAGTACATAACGTTATACGGTATAACGTAGTAGCACATAACGTTATACGTTACTACGTAGTAGTACATAACGTCAAACGTCACATAGTGATACAGTATAACGTTATACGTTATAACGTAGAAGTACAAAACTTTATACGTTATAACGTAGTAGTACTTAACGTTATACGTTACTGCGTAGTAGTACATAACGTTATACGTCATATAGTGGTACAATATAACGTTATACGTTATAACGTAGCAGTACATAACGTTATACGGTATAACGTAGTAGCACATAACGTTATACGTTACTACGTAGTAGTACATAACGTCAAACGTCACATAGTGATACAGTATAACGTTATACGTTATAACGTAGAAGTACAAAACGTTATACGTTATAACGTAGTAGTACTTAACGTTATACGTTATAGGTAGTAGTACATAACGTCATACGTCCTATAGTGATACAATGTAACTTTATACGTTATAATGTAGAAGTACAAAACGTTATACGTTATAACGTAGTAGTACATAACGTTATCCGGTATAACGTAAATTACATATCTATATACGTCATATAGTGATGCAATATAACGTCATACGTTATAACGTAGAAGTACATAACGTTATACATTATAAAGTAGTAGTACATAACGTCATACGTTACTACGTAGTAGTACATAACGTCATACGTCCTATAGTGATACAATGTAACGTTATACGTTATAACGTAGTAGTACATAACGTCAAACTTCACATAGTGATACAATATAGCGTTATACCTTATAACGTAGAAGTACAAAACGTTATACGTTATAACGTAGTAGTACAATTCGTCAAACTTCACATAGTGATACAATATAGCGTTATACGTTATAACGTAGAAGTACAAAACGTTATACGTTATAACGTGGTAGTACATAACGTCAAACTTCACATAGTGATACAATATAGCGTTATACGTTATAACGTAGAAGTACAAAACGTTATACGTTATAACGTAGTAGTACATAACGTCAAACTTCACATAGTGATACAATATAGCGTTATACGTTATAACGTAGAAGTACAAAACGTTATACGTTACTACGTAGTAGTACATAACGTCATACGTCCTATAGTGATACAATGTAACGTTATACGTTATAACGTAGTAGTACTTAACGTTATACGTTACTGCGTAGTAGTACATAACGTTACACGTCATATAGTGATACAATATAACGTTATACGTCATAATATAGTACTACATAACGCTAAAAGTCACATAGTGATACAATATAACGTTATACGTTATAACGTAGAAGTACAAAACGTTATACGTTATAACGTGGTAGTACATAACGTCAAACTTCACATAGTGATACAATATAGCGTTATACGTTATAACGTAGAAGTACAAAACGTTATACGTTATAACGTAGTAGTACATAACGTCAAACTTCACATAGTGATACAATATAGCGTTATACGTTATAACGTAGAAGTACAAAACGTTATACGTTATAACGTAGTAGTACTTAACGTTATATGTTATAGGTAGTAGTACTTAACGTCATACGTTCTATAGTGATACAATGTAACGTTATACGTTATAATGTAGAAGTACAAAACGTTATACGTTATAACGTAGTAGTACATAACGTAATACGGTATAACGTAATAGTACATATCTATATACGTCATATGGTGATGCAATATAACGTCATAAGTTATAACGTAGAAGTACATAACGTTATACATTATAAAGTAGTAGTACATAACGTCATACGTCCTATAGTGATACAATGTAACTTTATACGTTATAACGTAGTATTACATAACGTCAAACGGCACATAGTGATACAGTATAACGTTATACGTTATAACGTAGAAGTACAAAACGTTATACGTTATAACGTAGTAGTACATAACGTCAATCTTCACATAGTGATACAATATAGCGTTATACGTTATAACGTAGAAGTACAAAACGTTATACGTTATAACGTAGTAGTACATAATGTCAAACGTCACATAGTGATACAGTATAACGTTATACGTTATAACGTAGAAGTACAAAACTTTATACGTTATAACGTAGTAGTACTTAACGTTATACGTTATAGGTAGTAGTACATAACGTCATACGTCCTATAGTGATACAATGTAACGTTATACGTTATAACGTAGCAGTACATAACGTTATACGGTATAACGTAGTAGCACATAACGTTATACGTTACTACGTAGTAGTACATAACGTCAAACGTCACATAGTGATACAGTATAACGTTATACGTTATAACGTAGAAGTACAAAACTTTATACGTTATAACGTAGTAGTACTTAACGTTATACGTTACTGCGTAGTAGTACATAACGTTATACGTCATATAGTGGTACAATATAACGTTATACGTTATAACGTAGCAGTACATAACGTTATACGGTATAACGTAGTAGCACATAACGTTATACGTTACTACGTAGTAGTACATAACGTCAAACGTCACATAGTGATACAATGTAACGTTATACGTTATAATGTAGAAGTACAAAACGTTATACGTTATAACGTAGTAGTACATAACGTCAAACGTCACATAGTGATACAGTATAACGTTATACGTTATAACGTAGAAGTACAAAACGTTATACGTTATAACGTAGTAGTACATAACGTCAATCTTCACATAGTGATACAATATAGCGTTATACGTTATAACGTAGAAGTACAAAACGTTATACGTTATAACGTAGTAGTACATAATGTCAAACGTCACATAGTGATACAGTATAACGTTATACGTTATAACGTAGAAGTACAAAACTTTATACGTTATAACGTAGTAGTACTTAACGTTATACGTTATAGGTAGTAGTACATAACGTCATACGTCCTATAGTGATACAATGTAACGTTATACGTTATAACGTAGCAGTACATAACGTTATACGGTATAACGTAGTAGCACATAACGTTATACGTTACTACATAGTAGTACATAACGTCAAACGTCACATAGTGATACAGTATAACGTTATACGTTATAACGTAGAAGTACAAAACTTTATACGTTATAACGTAGTAGTACTTAACGTTATACGTTACTGCGTAGTAGTACATAACGTTATACGTCATATAGTGGTACAATATAACGTTATACGTTATAACGTAGCAGTACATAACGTTATACGGTATAACGTAGTAGCACATAACGTTATACGTTACTACGTAGTAGTACATAACGTCAAACGTCACATAGTGATACAATGTAACGTTATACGTTATAATGTAGAAGTACAAAACGTTATACGTTATAACGTAGTAGTACATAACGTCAAACGTCACATAGTGATACAGTATAACGTTATACGTTATAACGTAGAAGTACAAAACGTTATACGTTATAACGTAGTAGTACTTAACGTTATACGTTATAGGTAGTAGTACATAACGTCAAACGTCACATAGTGATACAATGTAACGTTATACGTTATAACGTAGAAGTACAAAACGTTATACGTTATAACGTAGTAGTGCATAATGTCAAACGTCACATAGTGATACAGTATAACGTTATACGTTATAACGTAGAAGTACAAAACTTTATACGTTATAACGTAGTAGTACGTAACGTTATACGTTACTGCGTAGTAGTACATAACGTTATACGTCATATAGTGGTACAATATAACGTTATACGTTATAATGTAGAAGTACATAACGTTATACGTTACTACGTAGTAGTACATAACGTCATACGTCCTATAGTGATACAATGTAACGTTATACGTTATAACGTAGTAGTACTTAACGTTATACGTTACTGCGTAGTAGTACATAACGTTATACGTTATATAGTGATACAATATAACGTTATACGTCATAATATAGTACTACATAACGCTAAAAGTCACATAGTGATACAATATAACGTTATACGTTATAACGTAGAAGTACAAAACGTTATACGTTATAACGTGGTAGTACATAACGTCAAACTTCACATAGTGATACAATATAGCGTTATACGTTATAACGTAGAAGTACAAAACGTTATACGTTATAACGTAGTAGTACATAACGTCAAACTTCACATAGTGATACAATATAGCGTTATACGTTATAACGTAGAAGTACAAAACGTTATACGTTACTACGTAGTAGTACATAACGTCATACGTCCTATAGTGATACAATGTAACGTTATACGTTATAACGTAGTAGTACTTAACGTTATACGTTACTGCGTAGTAGTACATAACGTTACACGTCATATAGTGATACAATATAACGTTATACGTCATAATATAGTACTACATAACGCTAAAAGTCACATAGTGATACAATATAACGTTATACGTTATAACGTAGAAGTACAACACGTTATACGTTATAACGTGGTAGTACATAACGTCAAACTTCACATAGTGATACAATATAGCGTTATACGTTATAACGTAGAAGTACAAAACGTTATACGTTATAACGTAGTAGTACATAACGTCAAACTTCACATAGTGATACAATATAGCGTTATACGTTATAACGTAGAAGTACAAAACGTTATACGTTATAACGTAGTAGTACTTAACGTTATATGTTATAGGTAGTAGTACTTAACGTCATACGTTCTATAGTGATACAATGTAACGTTATACGTTATAATGTAGAAGTACAAAACGTTATACGTTATAACGTAGTAGTACATAACGTTGTACGGTATAACGTAATAGTACATATGTATATACGTCATATGGTGATGCAATATAACGTCATACGTTATAACGTAGAAGTACATAACGTTATACATTATAAAGTAGTAGTACATAACGTCATACGTCCTATAGTGATACAATGTAACTTTATACGTTATAACGTAGTATTACATAACGTCAAACGGCACATAGTGATACAGTATAACGTTATACGTTATAACGTAGAAGTACAAAACGTTATACGTTATAACGTAGTAGTACATAACGTCAATCTTCACATAGTGATACAATATAGCGTTATACGTTATAACGTAGAAGTACAAAACGTTATACGTTATAACGTAGTAGTACATAATGTCAAACGTCACATAGTGATACAGTATAACGTTATACGTTATAACGTAGAAGTACAAAGCTTTATACGTTATAACGTAGTAGTACTTAACGTTATACGTTATAGGTAGTAGTACATAACGTCATACGTCCTATAGTGATACAATGTAACGTTATACGTTATAACGTAGCAGTACATAACGTTATACGGTATAACGTAGTAGCACATAACGTTATACGTTACTACGTAGTAGTACATAACGTCAAACGTCACATAGTGATACAGTATAACGTTATACTTTATAACGTAGAAGTACAAAACTTTATACGTTATAACGTAGTAGTACTTAACGTTATACGTTACTGCGTAGTAGTACATAACGTTATACGTCATATAGTGGTACAATATAACGTTATACGTTATAACGTAGCAGTACATAACGTTATACGGTATAACGTAGTAGCACATAACGTTATACGTTACTACGTAGTAGTACATAACGTCAAACGTCACATAGTGATACAGTATAACGTTATACGTTATAACGTAGAAGTACAAAACGTTATACGTTATAACGTAGTAGTACTTAACGTTATATGTTATAGGTAGTAGTACATAACGTCATACGTCCTATAGTGATACAATGTAACTTTATACGTTATAATGTAGAAGTACAAAACGTTATACGTTATAACGTAGTAGTACATAACGTTATCCGGTATAACGTAAATTACATATCTATATACGTCATATAGTGATGCAATATAACGTCATACGTTATAACGTAGAAGTACATAACGTTATACATTATAAAGTAGTAGTACATAACGTCATACGTTACTACGTAGTAGTACATAACTTCATACGTCCTATAGTGATACAATATAACGTTATACGTTATAACGTAGTAGTACATAACGTCAAACTTCACATAGTGATACAATATAGCGTTATACCTTATAACGTAGAAGTACAAAACGTTATACGTTATAACGTAGTAGTACAATTCGTCAAACTTCACATAGTGATACAATAGAGCGTTATACGGTATAACGTAGAAGTACAAAACGTTATACGTTATAACGTAGTAGTACTTAACGTTATATGTTATAGGTAGTAGTACATAACGTCATACGTCCTATAGTGATACAATGTAACGTTATACGTTATAATGTAGAAGTACAAAACGTTATACGTTATAACGTAGTAGTACATAACGTAATCCGGTATAACGTAATAGTACATATCTATATACGTCATATGGTGATGCAATATAACGTCATACGTTATAACGTAGAAGTACATAACGTTATACATTATAAAGTAGTAGTACATAACGTCACACGTCCTATAGTGATACAATATAACGTTATACGTTATAACGTAGTAGTATATAATGTTATACGTTATAACGTAGTAGTACATAACGTTATACATTATAAAGTAGAAGTACATAACGTCATACGTCCTATAGTGATACAATGTAACTTTATACGTTATAACGTAGTATTACATAACGTCAAACGTCACATAGTGATACAGTATAACGTTATACGTTATAACGTAGAAGTACAAAACGTTATACGTTATAACGTAGTAGTACATAACGTCAATCTTCACATAGTGATACAATATAGCGTTATACGTTATAACGTAGAAGTACAAAACGTTATACGTTATAACGTAGTAGTACATAATGTCAAACGTCACATAGTGATACAGTATAACGTTATACGTTATAACGTAGAAGTACAAAACTTTATACGTTATAACGTAGTAGTACTTAACGTTATACGTTACTGCGTAGTAGTACATAACGATATACGTCATATAGTAGTACAATATAACGTTATACGTTGTAACGTAGTAGTACATAACGTCAAACGTCACATAGTGATACAGTATAACGTTATACGTTATAACGTAGAAGTACAAAACGTTATACGTTATAACGTAGTAGTACACAATGTCAAACGTCACATAGTGATACAGTATAACGTTATACGTTATAACGTAGAAGTACAAAACTTTATACGTTATAACGTAGTAGTACTTAACGTTATACGTTACTGCGTAGTAGTACATAACGTTATACGTCATATAGTGGTACAATATAACGTTATACGTTATAACGTAGACGTACATAACGTTATACGTTATATAGTAGTAGTACATAACGTTATACGTTATAACGTAGTAGTATATAACGTTATACGTTACAACGTAGTAGTACATAATGTCAAACGTCAAATAGTGATACAGTATAACGTTATACGTTATAATGTAGAAGTACAAAACGTTATACGTTATAACGTGGTAGTACATAACGTCAAACTTCACATAGTGATACAATATAGCGTTATACGTTATAACGTAGAAGTACAAAACGTTATAAGTTATAACGTAGTAGTACTTAACGTTATATGTTATAGGTAGTAGTACATAACGTCATACGTCCTATAGTGATACAATGTAACGTTATACGTTATAACGTAGCAGTACATAACGTTATACGGTATAACGTAGTAGCACATAACGTTATACGTTACTACGTAGTAGTACATAACGTCAAACGTCACATAGTGATACAGTATAACGTTATACGTTATAACGTAGAAGTACAAAACTTTATACGTTATAACGTAGTAGTACTTAACGTTATACGTTACTGCGTAGTAGTACATAACGTTATACGTCATATAGTGGTACAATATAACGTTATACGTTATAACGTAGCAGTACATAACGTTATACGGTATAACGTAGTAGCACATAACGTTATACGTTACTACGTAGTAGTACATAACGTCAAACGTCACATAGTGATACAATGTAACGTTATACGTTATAATGTAGAAGTACAAAACGTTATACGTTATAACGTAGTAGTACATAACGTCAAACGTCACATAGTGATACAGTATAACGTTATACGTTATAACGTAGAAGTACAAAACGTTATACGTTATAACGTAGTAGTACATAACGTCAATCTTCACATAGTGATACAATATAGCGTTATACGTTATAACGTAGAAGTACAAAACGTTATACGTTATAACGTAGTAGTACATAATGTCAAACGTCACATAGTGATACAGTATAACGTTATACGTTATAACGTAGAAGTACAAAACTTTATACGTTATAACGTAGTAGTACTTAACGTTATACGTTATAGGTAGTAGTACATAACGTCATACGTCCTATAGTGATACAATGTAACGTTATACGTTATAACGTAGCAGTACATAACGTTATACGGTATAACGTAGTAGCACATAACGTTATACGTTACTACATAGTAGTACATAACGTCAAACGTCACATAGTGATACAGTATAACGTTATACGTTATAACGTAGAAGTACAAAACTTTATACGTTATAACGTAGTAGTACTTAACGTTATACGTTACTGCGTAGTAGTACATAACGTTATACGTCATATAGTGGTACAATATAACGTTATACGTTATAACGTAGCAGTACATAACGTTATACGGTATAACGTAGTAGCACATAACGTTATACGTTACTACGTAGTAGTACATAACGTCAAACGTCACATAGTGATACAATGTAACGTTATACGTTATAATGTAGAAGTACAAAACGTTATACGTTATAACGTAGTAGTACATAACGTCAAACGTCACATAGTGATACAGTATAACGTTATACGTTATAACGTAGAAGTACAAAACGTTATACGTTATAACGTAGTAGTACTTAACGTTATACGTTATAGGTAGTAGTACATAACGTCATACGTCCTATAGTGATACAATGTAACGTTATACGTTATAATGTAGAAGTACAAAACGTTATACGTTATAACGTAGTAGTACATAACGTTATCCGGTATAACGTAAATTACATATCTATATACGTCATATAGTGATGCAATATAACGTCATACGTTATAACGTAGAAGTACATAACGTTATACATTATAAAGTAGTAGTACATAACGTCATACGTTACTACGTAGTAGTACATAACGTCATACGTCCTATAGTGATACAATGTAACGTTATACGTTATAACGTAGTAGTACATAACGTCAAACTTCACATAGTGATACAATATAGCGTTATACCTTATAACGTAGAAGTACAAAACGTTGTACGTTATAACGTAGTAGTACAATTCGTCAAACTTCACATAGTGATACAATATAGCGTTATACGGTATAACGTAGAAGTACAAAACGTTATACGTTATAACGTAGTAGTACTTAACGTTATATGTTATAGGTAGTAGTACATAACGTCATACGTCCTATAGTGATACAATGTAACGTTATACGTTATAATGTAGAAGTACAAAACGTCAAACGTCACATAGTGATACAGTATAACGTTATACGTTATAACGTAGAAGTACAAAACGTTATACGTTATAACGTAGTAGTACATAACGTCAAACGTCACATAGTGATACAGTATAACGTTATACGTTATAACGTAGAAGTACAAATCGTTATACGTTATAACGTAGTAGTACTTAACGATATACGTCATATAGTGATACAATGTAACGTTATACGTTATAACGTAGAAGTACATAAAGTTATCCGGTATAACGTAGTAGCACATAACGTTATACTTTACTACGTAGTATTACATAACGTCAAACGTCACATAGTGATCCAATGTAACGTTATACGTTATAAAGTAGAAGTACAAAACGTTATACGTTATAACGTAGTAGTGCATAATGTCAAACGTCACATAGTGATACAGTATAACGTTATACGTTATAACGTAGAAGTACAAAACTTTATACGTTATAACGTAGTAGTACTTAACGTTATACGTTACTGCGTAGTAGTACATAATGTTATACGTCATATAGTAGTACAATATAACGTTATACGTTATAACGTAGTAGTACATAACGTCAAACGTCACATAGTGATACAGTATAACGTTATACGTTATAACGTAGAAGTACAAAACGTTATACGTTATAACGTAGTAGTGCATAATGTCAAACGTCACATAGTGATACAGTATAACGTTACACGTTATAACGTAGAAGTACAAAACTTTATACGTTATAACGTAGTAGTACGTAACGTTATACGTTACTGCGTAGTAGTACATAACGTTATACGTCATATAGTGGTACAATATAACGTTATACGTTATAACGTAGCAGTACATAATGTTATACGGTATAACGTAGTAGCACATAACGTTATACGTTACTACGTAGTAGTACATAACGTCAAACGTCACATAGTGATACAATGTAACGTTATACGTTATAACGTAGAAGTACAAAACGTTATACGTTATAACGTAGTAGTGCATAATGTCAAACGTCACATAGTGATACAGTATAACGTTATACGTTATAACGTAGAAGTACAAAACTTTATACGTTATAACGTAGTAGTACGTAACGTTATACGTTACTGCGTAGTAGTACATAACGTTATACGTCATATAGTGGTACAATATAACGTTATACGTTATAACGTAGAAGTACATAACGTTATACGTTACTACGTAGTAGTACATAACGTCATACGTCCTATAGTGATACAATGTAACGTTATACGTTATAACGTAGTAGTACTTAACGTTATACGTTACTGCGTAGTAGTACATAACGTTATACGTCATATAGTGATACAATATAACGTTATACGTCATAATATAGTACTACATAACGCTAAAAGTCACATAGTGATACAATATAACGTTATACGTTATAACGTAGAAGTACAAAACGTTATACGTTATAACGTGGTAGTACATAACGTCAAACTTCACATAGTGATACAATATAGCGTTATACGTTATAACGTAGAAGTACAAAACGTTATACGTTATAACGTAGTAGTACATAACGTCAAACTTCACATAGTGATACAATATAGCGTTATACGTTATAACGTAGAAGTACAAAACGTTATACGTTACTACGTAGTAGTACATAACGTCATACGTCCTATAGTGATACAATGTAACGTTATACGTTATAACGTAGTAGTACTTAACGTTATACGTTACTGCGTAGTAGTACATAACGTTACACGTCATATAGTGATACAATATAACGTTATACGTCATAATATAGTACTACATAACGCTAAAAGTCACATAGTGATACAATATAACGTTATACGTTATAACGTAGAAGTACAAAACGTTATACGTTATAACGTGGTAGTACATAACGTCAAACTTCACATAGTGATACAATATAGCGTTATACGTTATAACGTAGAAGTACAAAACGTTATACGTTATAACGTAGTAGTACATAACGTCAAACTTCACATAGTGATACAATATAGCGTTATACGTTATAACGTAGAAGTACAAAACGTTATACGTTATAACGTAGTAGTACTTAACGTTATATGTTATAGGTAGTAGTACTTAACGTCATACGTTATATAGTGATACAATGTAACGTTATACGTTATAATGTAGAAGTACAAAACGTTATACGTTATAACGTAGTAGTACATAACGTAATACGGTATAACGTAATAGTACATATCTATATACGTCATATGGTGATGCAATATAACGTCATACGTTATAACGTAGAAGTACATAACGTTATACATTATAAAGTAGTAGTACATAACGTCATACGTCCTATAGTGATACAATGTAACTTTATACGTTATAACGTAGTATTACATAACGTCAAACGTCACATAGTGATACAGTATAACGTTATACGTTATAACGTAGAAGTACAAAACGTTATACGTTATAACGTAGTAGTACATAACGTCAATCTTCACATAGTGATACAATATAGCGTTATACGTTATAACGTAGAAGTACAAAACGTTATACGTTATAACGTAGTAGTACATAATGTCAAACGTCACATAGTGATACAGTATAACGTTATACGTTATAACGTAGAAGTACAAAGCTTTATACGTTATAACGTAGTAGTACTTAACGTTATACGTTATAGGTAGTAGTACATAACGTCATACGTCCTATAGTGATACAATGTAACGTTATACGTTATAACGTAGCAGTACATAACGTTATACGGTATAACGTAGTAGCACATAACGTTATACGTTACTACGTAGTAGTACATAACGTCAAACGTCACATAGTGATACAGTATAACCTTATACGTTATAACGTAGAAGTACAAAACTTTATACATTATAACGTAGTAGTACTTAACGTTATACGTTACTGCGTAGTAGTACATAACGTTATACGTCATATAGTGGTACAATATAACGTTATACGTTATAACGTAGCAGTACATAACGTTATACGGTATAACGTAGTAGCACATAACGTTATACGTTACTACGTAGTAGTACATAACGTCAAACGTCACATAGTGATACAGTATAACGTTATACGTTATAACGTAGAAGTACAAAACGTTATACGTTATAACGTAGTAGTACTTAACGTTATACGTTATAGGTAGTAGTACATAACGTCATACGTCCTATAGTGATACAATGTAACTTTATACGTTATAATGTAGAAGTACAAAACGTTATACGTTATAACGTAGTAGTACATAACGTTATCCGGTATAACGTAAATTACATATCTATATACGTCATATAGTGATGCAATATAACGTCATACGTTATAACGTAGAAGTACATAACGTTATACATTATAAAGTAGTAGTACATAACGTCATACGTTACTACGTAGTAGTACATAACGTCATACGTCCTATAGTGATACAATGTAACGTTATACGTTATAACGTAGTAGTACATAACGTCAAACTTCACATAGTGATACAATATAGCGTTATACCTTATAACGTAGAAGTACAAAACGTTATACGTTATAACGTAGTAGTACAATTCGTCAAACTTCACATAGTGATACAATAGAGCGTTATACGGTATAACGTAGAAGTACAAAACGTTATACGTTATAACGTAGTAGTACTTAACGTTATATGTTATAGGTAGTAGTACATAACGTCATACGTCCTATAGTGATACAATGTAACGTTATACGTTATAATGTAGAAGTACAAAACGTTATACGTTATAACGTAGTAGTACATAACGTAATCCGGTATAACGTAATAGTACATATCTATATACGTCATATGGTGATGCAATATAACGTCATACGTTATAACGTAGAAGTACATAACGTTATACATTATAAAGTAGTAGTACATAACGTCACACGTCCTATAGTGATACAATATAACGTTATACGTTATAACGTAGTAGTATATAATGTTATACGTTATAACGTAGTAGTACATAACGTTATACATTATAAAGTAGTAGTACATAACGTCATACGTCCTATAGTGATACAATGTAACTTTATACGTTATAAGGTAGTATTACATAACGTCAAACGTCACATAGTGATACAGTATAACGTTATACGTTATAACGTAGAAGTACAAAACGTTATACGTTATAACGTAGTAGTACATAACGTCAATCTTCACATAGTGATACAATATAGCGTTATACGTTATAACGTAGAAGTACAAAACGTTATACGTTATAACGTAGTAGTACATAATGTCAAACGTCACATAGTGATACAGTATAACGTTATACGTTATAACGTAGAAGTACAAAACTTTATACGTTATAACGTAGTAGTACTTAACGTTATACGTTACTGCGTAGTAGTACATAACGATATACGTCATATAGTAGTACAATATAACGTTATACGTTGTAACGTAGTAGTACATAACGTCAAACGTCACATAGTGATACAGTATAACGTTATACGTTATAACGTAGAAGTACAAAACGTTATACGTTATAACGTAGTAGTACACAATGTCAAACGTCACATAGTGATACAGTATAACGTTATACGTTATAACGTAGAAGTACAAAACTTTATACGTTATAACGTAGTAGTACTTAACGTTATACGTTACCGCGTAGTAGTACATAACGTTATACGTCATATAGTGGTACAATATAACGTTATACGTTATAACGCAGTAGTACATAACGTTATACGTTATATAGTAGTAGTACATAACGTTATACGTTATAACGTAGTAGTATATAACGTTATACGTTACAACGTAGTAGTACATAATGTCAAACGTCAAATAGTGATACAGTATAACGTTATACGTTATAATGTAGAAGTACAAAACGTTATACGTTATAACGTGGTAGTACATAACGTCAAACTTCACATAGTGATACAATATAGCGTTATACGTTATAACGTAGAAGTACAAAACGTTATAAGTTATAACGTAGTAGTACTTAACGTTATATGTTATAGGTAGTAGTACTTAACGTCATACGTTCTATAGTGATACAATGTAACGTCATACGTTATAATGTAGAAGTACAAAACGTTATACGTTATAACGTAGTAGTACATAACGTAATCCGGTATAACGTAATAGTACATATCTTTATACGTCATATGGTGATGCAATATAACGTCATACGTTATAACGTAGAAGTACATAACGTTATACATTATAAAGTAGTAGTACATAACGTCATACGTCCTATAGTGATACAATGTAACTTTATACGTTATAACGTAGTATTACATAACGTCAAACGTCACATAGTGATACAGTATAACGTTATACGTTATAACGTAGAAGTACAAAACTTTATACGTTATAACGTAGTAGTACTTAACGTTATACGTTACTGCGTAGTAGTACATAATGTTATACGTCATATAGTAGTACAATATAACGTTATACGTTATAACGTAGTAGTACATAACGTCAAACGTCACATAGTGATACAGTATAACGTTATACGTTATAACGTAGAAGTACAAAACGTTATACGTTATAACGTAGTAGTGCATAATGTCAAACGTCACATAGTGATACAGTATAACGTTACACGTTATAACGTAGAAGTACAAAACTTTATACGTTATAACGTAGTAGTACGTAACGTTATACGTTACTGCGTAGTAGTACATAACGTTATACGTCATACAGTGGTACAATATAACGTTATACGTTATAACGTAGCAGTACATAACGTTATACGGTATAACGTAGTAGCACATAACGTTATACGTTACTACGTAGTAGTACATAACGTCAAACGTCACATAGTGATACAATGTAACGTTATACGTTATAACGTAGAAGTACAAAACGTTATACGTTATAACGTAGTAGTGCATAATGTCAAACGTCACATAGTGATACAGTATAACGTTATACGTTATAACGTAGAAGTACAAAACTTTATACGTTATAACGTAGTAGTACGTAACGTTATACGTTACTGCGTAGTATTACATAACGTTATACGTCATATAGTGGTACAATATAACGTTATACGTTATAATGTAGAAGTACATAACGTTATACGTTACTACGTAGTAGTACATAACGTCATACGTCCTATAGTGATACAATGTAACGTTATACGTTATAACGTAGTAGTACTTAACGTTATACGTTACTGCGTAGTAGTACATAACGTTATACGTCATATAGTTATGCAATATAACGTTATACGTCATAATATAGTACTACATAACGCTAAAAGTCACATAGTGATACAATATAACGTTATACGTTATAACGTAGAAGTACAAAACGTTATACGTTATAACGTGGTAGTACATAACGTCAAACTTCACATAGTGATACAATATAGCGTTATACGTTATAACGTAGAAGTACAAAACGTTATACGTTATAACGTAGTAGTACATAACGTCAAACTTCACATAGTGATACAATATAGCGTTATACGTTATAACGTAGAAGTACAAAACGTTATACGTTACTACGTAGTAGTACATAACGTCATACGTCCTATAGTGATACAATGTAACGTTATACGTTATAACGTAGTAGTACTTAACGTTATACGTTACTGCGTAGTAGTACATAACGTTACACGTCATATAGTGATACAATATAACGTTATACGTCATAATATAGTACTACATAACGCTAAAAGTCACATAGTGATACAATATAACGTTATACGTTATAACGTAGAAGTACAAAACGTTATACGTTATAACGTGGTAGTACATAACGTCAAACTTCACATAGTGATACAATATAGCGTCATACGTTATAACGTAGAAGTACAAAACGTTATACGTTATAACGTAGTAGTACATAACGTCAAACTTCACATAGTGATACAATATAGCGTTATACGTTATAACGTAGAAGTACAAAACGTTATACGTTATAACGTAGTAGTACTTAACGTTATATGTTATAGGTAGTAGTACTTAACGTCATACGTTCTATAGTGATACAATGTAACGTTATACGTTATAATGTAGAAGTACAAAACGTTATACGTTATAACGTAGTAGTACATAACGTAGTACGGTATAACGTAATAGTACATATGTATATACGTCATATAGTGATGCAATATAACTTCATACGTTATAACGTAGAAGTACATAACGTTATACATTATAAAGTAGTAGTACATAACGTCATACGTCCTATAGTGATACAATGTAACTTTATACGTTATAACGTAGTATTACATAACGTCAAACGTCACATAGTGATACAGTATAACGTTATACGTTATAACGTAGAAGTACAAAACGTTATACGTTATAACGTAGTAGTACATAACGTCAATCTTCACATAGTGATACAATATAGCGTTATACGTTATAACGTAGAAGTACAAAACGTTATACGTTATAACGTAGTAGTACATAATGTCAAACGTCACATAGTGATACAGTATAACGTTATACGTTATAACGTAGAAGTACAAAGCTTTATACGTTATAACGTAGTAGTACTTAACGTTATACGTTATAGGTAGTAGTACATAACGTCATACGTCCTATAGTGATACAATGTAACGTTATACGTTATAACGTAGCAGTACATAACGTTATACGTTATAACGTAGTAGCACATAACGTTATACGTTACTACGTAGTAGTACATAACGTCAAACGTCACATAGTGATACAGTATAACGTTATACGTTGTAACGTAGAAGTACAAATCTTTATACGTTATAACGTAGTAGTACTTAACGTTATACCTTACTGCGTAGTAGTACATAACGTTATACGTCATATAGTGGTACAATATAATGTTATACGTTATAACGCAGTAGTACATAACGTTATACGGTATAACGTAGTAGCACATAACGTTATACGTTACTACGTAGTAGTACATAACGTCAAACGTCACATAGTGATACAGTATAACGTTATACGTTATAACGTAGAAGTACAAAACGTTATACGTTATAACGTAGTAGTACTTAACGTTATACGTTATAGGTAGTAGTACATAACGTCATACGTCCTATAGTGATACAATTTAACTTTATACGTTATAATGTAGAAGTACAAAACGTTATACGTTATAACGTAGTAGTACATAACGTTATCCGGTATAACGTAAATTACATATCTATATACGTCATATAGTGATGCAATATAACGTCATACGTTATAACGTAGAAGTACATAACGTTATACATTATAAAGTAGTAGTACATAACGTCATACGTTACTACGTAGTAGTACATAACGTCATACGTCCTATAGTGATACAATGTAACGTTATACGTTATAACGTAGTAGTACATAACGTCAAACTTCACATAGTGATACAATATAGCGTTATACCTTATAACGTAGAAGTACAAAACGTTATACGTTATAACGTAGTAGTACAATTCGTCAAACTTCACATAGTGATACAATAGAGCGTTATACGGTATAACGTAGAAGTACAAAACGTTATACGTTATAACGTAGTAGTACTTAACGTTATATGTTATAGGTAGTAGTACATAATGTCATACGTCCTATAGTGATACAATGTAACGTTATACGTTATAATGTAGAAGTACAAAACGTTATACGTTATAACGTAGTAGTACATAACGTAATCCGGTATAACGTAATAGTACATATCTATATACGTCATATGGTGATGCAATATAACGTCATACGTTATAACGTAGAAGTACATAACGTTATACATTATAAAGTAGTAGTACATAACGTCACACGTCCTATAGTGATACAATATAACGTTATACGTTATAACGTAGTAGTATATAATGTTATACGTTATAACGTAGTAGTACATAACGTTATACATTATAAAGTAGTAGTACATAACGTCATACGTCCTATAGTGATACAATGTAACTTTATACGTTATAACGTAGTATTACATAACGTCAAACGTCACATAGTGATACAGTATAACGTTATACGTTATAACGTAGAAGTACAAAACGTTATACGTTATAACGTAGTAGTACATAACGTCAATCTTCACATAGTGATACAATATAGCGTTATACGTTATAACGTAGAAGTACAAAACGTTATACGTTATAACGTAGTAGTACATAATGTCAAACGTCACATAGTGATACAGTATAACGTTATACGTTATAACGTAGAAGTACAAAACTTTATACGTTATAACGTAGTAGTACTTAACGTTATACGTTACTGCGTAGTAGTACATAACGATATACGTCATATAGTAGTACAATATAACGTTATACGTTGTAACGTAGTAGTACATAACGTCAAACGTCACATAGTGATACAGTATAACGTTATACGTTATAACGTAGAAGTACAAAACGTTATACGTTATAACGTAGTAGTACACAATGTCAAACGTCACATAGTGATACAGTATAACGTTATACGTTATAACGTAGAAGTACAAAACTTTATACGTTATAACGTAGTAGTACTTAACGTTATACGTTACTGCGTAGTAGTACATAACGTTATACGTCATATAGTGGTACAATATAACGTTATACGTTATAACGTAGACGTACATAACGTTATACGTTATATAGTAGTAGTACATAACGTTATACGTTATAACGTAGTAGTATATAACGTTATACGTTACAACGTAGTAGTACATAATGTCAAACGTCAAATAGTGATACAGTATAACGTTATACGTTATAATGTAGAAGTACAAAACGTTATACGTTATAACGTGGTAGTACATAACGTCAAACTTCACATAGTGATACAATATAGCGTTATACGTTATAACGTAGAAGTACAAAACGTTATAAGTTATAACGTAGTAGTACTTAACGTTATATGTTATAGGTAGTAGTACTTAACGTCATACGTTCTATAGTGATACAATGTAACGTCATACGTTATAATGTAGAAGTACAAAACGTTATACGTTATAACGTAGTAGTACATAACGTAATCCGGTATAACGTAATAGTACATATCTTTATACGTCATATGGTGATGCAATATAACGTCATACGTTATAACGTAGAAGTACATAACGTTATACATTATAAAGTAGTAGTACATAACGTCATACGTCCTATAGTGATACAATGTAACTTTATACGTTATAACGTAGTATTACATAACGTCAAACGTCACATAGTGATACAGTATAACGTTATACGTTATAACGTAGAAGTACAAAACTTTATACGTTATAACGTAGTAGTACTTAACGTTATACGTTACTGCGTAGTAGTACATAATGTTATACGTCATATAGTAGTACAATATAACGTTATACGTTATAACGTAGTAGTACATAACGTCAAACGTCACATAGTGATACAGTATAACGTTATACGTTATAACGTAGAAGTACAAAACGTTATACGTTATAACGTAGTAGTGCATAATGTCAAACGTCACATAGTGATACAGTATAACGTTACACGTTATAACGTAGAAGTACAAAACTTTATACGTTATAACGTAGTAGTACGTAACGTTATACGTTACTGCGTAGTAGTACATAACGTTATACGTCATACAGTGGTACAATATAACGTTATACGTTATAACGTAGCAGTACATAACGTTATACGGTATAACGTAGTAGCACATAACGTTATACGTTACTACGTAGTAGTACATAACGTCAAACGTCACATAGTGATACAATGTAACGTTATACGTTATAACGTAGAAGTACAAAACGTTATACGTTATAACGTAGTAGTGCATAATGTCAAACGTCACATAGTGATACAGTATAACGTTATACGTTATAACGTAGAAGTACAAAACTTTATACGTTATAACGTAGTAGTACGTAACGTTATACGTTACTGCGTAGTAGTACATAACGTTATACGTCATATAGTGGTACAATATAACGTTA
Source organism: Bombus terrestris (assembly GCF_910591885.1). NCBI lineage: Eukaryota > Metazoa > Arthropoda > Insecta > Hymenoptera > Apidae > Bombus > Bombus terrestris. The sequence goes on from NW_025963555.1 coordinate 4,356,558, forward strand.
TACGTTATAATGTAGAAGTACATAACGTTATACGTTCTATAGTGATACAATGTAACGTTATACGTTATAACGTAGTAGTACTTAACGTTATACGTTACTGCGTAGTAGTACATAACGTTATACGTCATATAGTGATACAATATAACGTTATACGTCATAATATAGTACTACATAACGCTAAAAGTCACATAGTGATACAATATAACGTTATACGTTATAACGTAGAAGTACAAAACGTTATACGTTATAACGTGGTAGTACATAACGTCAAACTTCACATAGTGATACAATATAGCGTTATACGTTATAACGTAGAAGTACAAAACGTTATACGTTATAACGTAGTAGTACATAACGTCAAACTTCACATAGTGATACAATATAGCGTTATACGTTATAACGTAGAAGTACAAAACGTTATACGTTACTACGTAGTAGTACATAACGTCATACGTCCTATAGTGATACAATGTAACGTTATACGTTATAACGTAGTAGTACTTAACGTTATACGTTACTGCGTAGTAGTACATAACGTTACACGTCATATAGTGATACAATATAACGTTATACGTCATAATATAGTACTACATAACGCTAAAAGTCACATAGTGATACAATATAACGTTATACGTTATAACGTAGAAGTACAAAACGTTATACGTTATAACGTGGTAGTACATAACGTCAAACTTCACATAGTGATACAATATAGCGTTATACGTTATAACGTAGAAGTACAAAACGTTATACGTTATAACGTAGTAGTACATAACGTCAAACTTCACATAGTGATACAATATAGCGTTATACGTTATAACGTAGAAGTACAAAACGTTATACGTTATAACGTAGTAGTACTTAACGTTATATGTTATAGGTAGTAGTACTTAACGTCATACGTTCTATAGTGATACAATGTAACGTTATACGTTATAATGTAGAAGTACAAAACGTTATACGTTATAACGTAGTAGTACATAACGTAATACGGTATAACGTAATAGTACATATCTATATACGTCATATGGTGATGCAATATAACGTCATACGTTATAACGTAGAAGTACATAACGTTATACATTATAAAGTAGTAGTACATAACGTCATACGTCCTATAGTGATACAATGTAACTTTATACGTTATAACGTAGTATTACATAACGTCAAACGTCACATAGTGATACAGTATAACGTTATACGTTATAACGTAGAAGTACAAAACGTTATACGTTATAACGTAGTAGTACATAACGTCAATCTTCACATAGTGATACAATATAGCGTTATACGTTATAACGTAGAAGTACAAAACGTTATACGTTATAACGTAGTAGTACATAATGTCAAACGTCACATAGTGATACAGTATAACGTTATACGTTATAACGTAGAAGTACAAAGCTTTATACGTTATAACGTAGTAGTACTTAACGTTATACGTTATAGGTAGTAGTACATAACGTCATACGTCCTATAGTGATACAATGTAACGTTATACGTTATAACGTAGCAGTACATAACGTTATACGTTATAACGTAGTAGCACATAACGTTATACGTTACTACGTAGTAGTACATAACGTCAAACGTCACATAGTGATACAGTATAACGTTATACGTTATAACGTAGAAGTACAAAACTTTATACGTTATAACGTAGTAGTACTTAACGTTATACGTTACTGCGTAGTAGTACATAACGTTATACGTCATATAGTGGTACAATATAACGTTATACGTTATAACGTAGCAGTACATAACGTTATACGGTATAACGTAGTAGCACATAACGTTATACGTTACTACGTAGTAGTACATAACGTCAAACGTCACATAGTGATACAGTATAACGTTATACGTTATAACGTAGAAGTACAAAACGTTATACGTTATAACGTAGTAGTACTTAACGTTATACGTTATAGGTAGTAGTACATAACGTCATACGTCCTATAGTGATACAATGTAACTTTATACGTTATAATGTAGAAGTACAAAACGTTATACGTTATAACGTAGTAGTACATAACGTTATCCGGTATAACGTAAATTACATATCTATATACGTCATATAGTGATGCAATATAACGTCATACGTTATAACGTAGAAGTACATAACGTTATACATTATAAAGTAGTAGTACATAACGTCATACGTTACTACGTAGTAGTACATAACGTCATACGTCCTATAGTGATACAATGTAACGTTATACGTTATAACGTAGTAGTACATAACGTCAAACTTCACATAGTGATACAATATAGCGTTATACCTTATAACGTAGAAGTACAAAACGTTATACGTTATAACGTAGTAGTACAATTCGTCAAACTTCACATAGTGATACAATAGAGCGTTATACGGTATAACGTAGAAGTACAAAACGTTATACGTTATAACGTAGTAGTACTTAACGTTATATGTTATAGGTAGTAGTACATAACGTCATACGTCCTATAGTGATACAATGTAACGTTATACGTTATAATGTAGAAGTACAAAACGTTATACGTTATAACGTAGTAGTACATAACGTAATCCGGTATAACGTAATAGTACATATCTATATACGTCATATGGTGATGCAATATAACGTCATACGTTATAACGTAGAAGTACATAACGTTATACATTATAAAGTAGTAGTACATAACGTCACACGTCCTATAGTGATACAATATAACGTTATACGTTATAACGTAGTAGTATATAATGTTATACGTTATAACGTAGTAGTACATAACGTTATACATTATAAAGTAGTAGTACATAACGTCATACGTCCTATAGTGATACAATGTAACTTTATACGTTATAACGTAGTATTACATAACGTCAAACGTCACATAGTGATACAGTATAACGTTATACGTTATAACGTAGAAGTACAAATCGTTATACGTTATAACGTAGTAGTACATAACGTCAATCTTCACATAGTGATACAATATAGCGTTATACGTTATAACGTAGAAGTACAAAACGTTATACGTTATAACGTAGTAGTACATAATGTCAAACGTCACATAGTGATACAGTATAACGTTATACGTTATAACGTAGAAGTACAAAACTTTATACGTTATAACGTAGTAGTACTTAACGTTATACGTTACTGCGTAGTAGTACATAACGATATACGTCATATAGTAGTACAATATAACGTTATACGTTGTAACGTAGTAGTACATAACGTCAAACGTCACATAGTGATACAGTATAACGTTATACGTTATAACGTAGAAGTACAAAACGTTATACGTTATAACGTAGTAGTACACAATGTCAAACGTCACATAGTGATACAGTATAACGTTATACGTTATAACGTAGAAGTACAAAACTTTATACGTTATAACGTAGTAGTACTTAACGTTATACCTTACTGCGTAGTAGTACATAACGTTATACGTCATATAGTGGTACAATATAATGTTATACGTTATAACGTAGACGTACATAACGTTATACGTTATATAGTAGTAGTACATAACGTTATACGTTATAACGTAGTAGTATATAACGTTATACGTTACAACGTAGTAGTACATAATGTCAAACGTCAAATAGTGATACAGTATAACGTTATACGTTATAATGTAGAAGTACAAAACGTTATACGTTATAACGTGGTAGTACATAACGTCAAACTTCACATAGTGATACAATATAGCGTTATACGTTATAACGTAGAAGTACAAAACGTTATAAGTTATAACGTAGTAGTACTTAACGTTATATGTTATAGGTAGTAGTACTTAACGTCATACGTTCTATAGTGATACAATGTAACGTCATACGTTATAATGTAGAAGTACAAAACGTTATACGTTATAACGTAGTAGTACATAACGTAATCCGGTATAACGTAATAGTACATATCTTTATACGTCATATGGTGATGCAATATAACGTCATACGTTATAACGTAGAAGTACATAACGTTATACATTATAAAGTAGTAGTACATAACGTCATACGTCCTATAGTGATACAATGTAACTTTATACGTTATAACGTAGTATTACATAACGTCAAACGTCACATAGTGATACAGTATAACGTTATACGTTATAACGTAGAAGTACAAAACTTTATACGTTATAACGTAGTAGTACTTAACGTTATACGTTACTGCGTAGTAGTACATAATGTTATACGTCATATAGTAGTACAATATAACGTTATACGTTATAACGTAGTAGTACATAACGTCAAACGTCACATAGTGATACAGTATAACGTTATACGTTATAACGTAGAAGTACAAAACGTTATACGTTATAACGTAGTAGTGCATAATGTCAAACGTCACATAGTGATACAGTATAACGTTACACGTTATAACGTAGAAGTACAAAACTTTATACGTTATAACGTAGTAGTACGTAACGTTATACGTTACTGCGTAGTAGTACATAACGTTATACGTCATACAGTGGTACAATATAACGTTATACGTTATAACGTAGCAGTACATAACGTTATACGGTATAACGTAGTAGCACATAACGTTATACGTTACTACGTAGTAGTACATAACGTCAAACGTCACATAGTGATACAATGTAACGTTATACGTTATAACGTAGAAGTACAAAACGTTATACGTTATAACGTAGTAGTGCATAATGTCAAACGTCACATAGTGATACAGTATAACGTTATACGTTATAACGTAGAAGTACAAAACTTTATACGTTATAACGTAGTAGTACGTAACGTTATACGTTACTGCGTAGTAGTACATAACGTTATACGTCATATAGTGGTACAATATAACGTTATACGTTATAATGTAGAAGTACATAACGTTATACGTTACTACGTAGTAGTACATAACGTCATACGTCCTATAGTGATACAATGTAAAGTTATACGTTATAACGTAGTAGTACTTAACGTTATACGTTACTGCGTAGTAGTACATAACGTTATACGTCATATAGTGATGCAATATAACGTTATACGTCATAATATAGTACTACATAACGCTAAAAGTCACATAGTGATACAATATAACGTTATACGTTATAACGTAGAAGTACAAAACGTTATACGTTATAACGTGGTAGTACATAACGTCAAACTTCACATAGTGATACAATATAGCGTCATACGTTATAACGTAGAAGTACAAAACGTTATACGTTATAACGTAGTAGTACATAACGTCAAACTTCACATAGTGATACAATATAGCGTTATACGTTATAACGTAGAAGTACAAAACGTTATACGTTACTACGTAGTAGTACATAACGTCATACGTCCTATAGTGATACAATGTAACGTTATACGTTATAACGTAGTAGTACTTAACGTTATACGTTACTGCGTAGTAGTACATAACGTTACACGTCATATAGTGATACAATATAACGTTATACGTCATAATATAGTACTACATAACGCTAAAAGTCACATAGTGATACAATATAACGTTATACGTTATAACGTAGAAGTACAAAACGTTATACGTTATAACGTGGTAGTACATAACGTCAAACTTCACATAGTGATACAATATAGCGTCATACGTTATAACGTAGAAGTACAAAACGTTATACGTTATAACGTAGTAGTACATAACGTCAAACTTCACATAGTGATACAATATAGCGTTATACGTTATAACGTAGAAGTACAAAACGTTATACGTTATAACGTAGTAGTACTTAACGTTATATGTTATAGGTAGTAGTACTTAACGTCATACGTTCTATAGTGATACAATGTAACGTTATACGTTATAATGTAGAAGTACAAAACGTTATACGTTATAACGTAGTAGTACATAACGTAATACGGTATAACGTAATAGTACATATCTATATACGTCATATGGTGATGCAATATAACGTCATACGTTATAACGTAGAAGTACATAACGTTATACATTATAAAGTAGTAGTACATAACGTCATACGTCCTATAGTGATACAATGTAACTTTATACGTTATAACGTAGTATTACATAACGTCAAACGTCACATAGTGATACAGTATAACGTTATACGTTATAACGTAGAAGTACAAAACGTTATACGTTATAACGTAGTAGTACATAACGTCAATCTTCACATAGTGATACAATATAGCGTTATACGTTATAACGTAGAAGTACAAAACGTTATACGTTATAACGTAGTAGTACATAATGTCAAACGTCACATAGTGATACAGTATAACGTTATACGTTATAACGTAGAAGTACAAAACTTTATACGTTATAACGTAGTAGTACTTAACGTTATACGTTATAGGTAGTAGTACATAACGTCATACGTCCTATAGTGATACAATGTAACGTTATACGTTATAACGTAGCAGTACATAACGTTATACGGTATAACGTAGTAGCACATAACGTTATACGTTACTACGTAGTAGTACATAACGTCAAACGTCACATAGTGATACAGTATAACGTTATACGTTATAACGTAGAAGTACAAATCTTTATACGTTATAACGTAGTAGTACTTAACGTTATACCTTACTGCGTAGTAGTACATAACGTTATACGTCATATAGTGGTACAATATAACGTTATACGTTATAACGTAGCAGTACATAACGTTATACGGTATAACGTAGTAGCACATAACGTTATACGTTACTACGTAGTAGTACATAACGTCAAACGTCACATAGTGATACAATGTAACGTTATACGTTATAATGTAGAAGTACAAAACGTTATACGTTATAACGTAGTAGTACATAACGTCAAACGTCACATAGTGATACAGTATAACGTTATACGTTATAACGTAGAAGTACAAAACGTTATACGTTATAACGTAGTAGTACATAACGTCAATCTTCACATAGTGATACAATATAGCGTTATACGTTATAACGTAGAAGTACAAAACGTTATACGTTATAACGTAGTAGTACATAATGTCAAACGTCACATAGTGATACAGTATAACGTTATACGTTATAACGTAGAAGTACAAAACTTTATACGTTATAACGTAGTAGTACTTAACGTTATACGTTATAGGTAGTAGTACATAACGTCATACGTCTTATAGTGATACAATGTAACGTTATACGTTATAACGTAGCAGTACATAACGTTATACGGTATAACGTAGTAGCACATAACGTTATACGTTACTACGTAGTAGTACATAACGTCAAACGTCACATAGTGATACAGTATAACGTTATACGTTATAACGTAGAAGTACAAAACTTTATACGTTATAACGTAGTAGTACTTAACGTTATACGTTACTGCGTAGTAGTACATAACGTTATACGTCATATAGTGGTACAATATAACGTTATACGTTATAACGTAGCAGTACATAACGTTATACGGTATAACGTAGTAGCACATAACGTTATACGTTACTACGTAGTAGTACATAACGTCAAACGTCACATAGTGATACAATGTAACGTTATACGTTATAATGTAGAAGTACAAAACGTTATACGTTATAACGTAGTAGTACATAACGTCAAACGTCACATAGTGATACAGTATAACGTTATACGTTATAACGTAGAAGTACAAAACGTTATACGTTATAACGTAGTAGTACTTAACGTTATACGTTATAGGTAGTAGTACATAACGTCATACGTCCTATAGTGATACAATGTAACGTTATACGTTATAATGTAGAAGTACAAAACGTTATACGTTATAACGTAGTAGTACATAACGTTATCCGGTATAACGTAAATTACATATCTATATACGTCATATAGTGATGCAATATAACGTCATACGTTATAACGTAGAAGTACATAACGTTATACATTATAAAGTAGTAGTACATAACGTCATACGTTACTACGTAGTAGTACATAACGTCATACGTCCTATAGTGATACAATGTAACGTTATACGTTATAACGTAGTAGTACATAACGTCAAACTTCACATAGTGATACAATATAGCGTTATACCTTATAACGTAGAAGTACAAAACGTTATACGTTATAACGTAGTAGTACAATTCGTCAAACTTCACATAGTGATACAATATAGCGTTATACGTTATAACGTAGAAGTACACAATGTCAAACGTCACATAGTGATACAGTATAACGTTATACGTTATAACGTAGAAGTACAAAACTTTATACGTTATAACGTAGTAGTACTTAACGTTATACGTTACTGCGTAGTAGTACATAACGTTATACGTCATATAGTGGTACAATATAACGTTATACGTTATAACGTAGCAGTACATAACGTTATACGGTATAACGTAGTAGCACATAACGTTATACGTTACTACGTAGTAGTACATAACGTCAAACGTCACATAGTGATACAATGTAACGTTATACGTTATAATGTAGAAGTACAAAACGTTATACGTTATAACGTAGTAGTACATAACGTCAAACGTCACATAGTGATACAGTATAACGTTATACGTTATAACGTAGAAGTACAAAACGTTATACGTTATAACGTAGTAGTACTTAACGTTATACGTTATAGGTAGTAGTACATAACGTCATACGTCCTATAGTGATACAATGTAACGTTATACGTTATAATGTAGAAGTACAAAACGTTATACGTTATAACGTAGTAGTACATAACGTTATCCGGTATAACGTAAATTACATATCTATATACGTCATATAGTGATGCAATATAACGTCATACGTTATAACGTAGAAGTACATAACGTTATACATTATAAAGTAGTAGTACATAACGTCATACGTTACTACGTAGTAGTACATAACGTCATACGTCCTATAGTGATACAATGTAACGTTATACGTTATAATGTAGAAGTACAAAACGTTATACGTTATAACGTAGTAGTACATAACGTAATCCGGTATAACGTAATAGTACATATCTATATACGTCATATGGTGATGCAATATAACGTCATACGTTATAACGTAGAAGTACATAACGTTATACATTATAAAGTAGTAGTACATAACGTCACACGTCCTATAGTGATACAATATAACGTTATACGTTATAACGTAGTAGTATATAATGTTATACGTTATAACGTAGTAGTACATAACGATATACATTATAAAGTAGAAGTACATAACGTCATACGTCCTATAGTGATACAATGTAACTTTATACGTTATAACGTAGTATTACATAACGTCAATCTTCACATAGTGATACAATATAGCGTTATACGTTATAACGTAGAAGTACAAAACGTTATACGTTATAACGTAGTAGTACATAATGTCAAACGTCACATAGTGATACAGTATAACGTTATACGTTATAACGTAGAAGTACAAAACTTTATACGTTATAACGTAGTAGTACTTAACGTTATACGTTACTGCGTAGTAGTACATAACGTTATACGTCATATAGTAGTACAATATAACGTTATACGTTGTAACGTAGTAGTACATAACGTCAAACGTCACATAGTGATACAGTATAACGTTATACGTTATAACGTAGAAGTACAAAACGTTATACGTTATAACGTAGTAGTACACAATGTCAAACGTCACATAGTGATACAGTATAACGTTATACGTTATAACGTAGAAGTACAAAACTTTATACGTTATAACGTAGTAGTACTTAACGTTATACGTTACTGCGTAGTAGTACATAACGTTATACGTCATATAGTGGTACAATATAACGTTATACGTTATAACGTAGACGTACATAACGTTATACGTTATATAGTAGTAGTACATAACGTTATACGTAATAACGTAGTAGTATATAACGTTATACGTTACAACGTAGTAGTACATAATGTCAAACGTCAAATAGTGATACAGTATAACGTTATACGTTATAATGTAGAAGTACAAAACGTTATACGTTATAACGTGGTAGTACATAACGTCAAACTTCACATAGTGATACAATATAGCGTTGTACGTTATAACGTAGAAGTACAAAACGTTATACGTTATAACGTAGTAGTACTTAACGTTATATGTTATAGGTAGTAGTACTTAACGTCATACGTTCTATAGTGATACAATGTAACGTCATACGTTATAATGTAGAAGTACAAAACGTTATACGTTATAACGTAGTAGTACATAACGTAATCCGGTATAACGTAATAGTACATATCTTTATACGTCATATGGTGATGCAATATAACGTCATACGTTATAACGTAGAAGTACATAACGTTATACATTATAAAGTAGTAGTACATAACGTCATACGTCCTATAGTGATACAATGTAACTTTATACGTTATAACGTAGTATTACATAACGTCAAACGTCACATAGTGATACAGTATAACGTTATACGTTATAACGTAGAAGTACAAAACGTTATACGTTATAACGTAGTAGTACATAACGTCAATCTTCACATAGTGATACAATATAGCGTTATACGTTATAACGTAGAAGTGCAAAACGTTATACGTTATAACGTAGTAGTACATAATGTCAAACGTCACATAGTGATACAGTATAACGTTATACGTTATAACGTAGAAGTACAAAACTTTATACGTTATAACGTAGTAGTACTTAACGTTATACGTTACTGCGTAGTAGTACATAACGTTATACGTCATATAGTAGTACAATATAACGTTATACGTTGTAACGTAGTAGTACATAACGTCAAACGTCACATAGTGATACAGTATAACGTTATACGTTATAACGTAGAAGTACAAAACGTTATACGTTATAACGTAGTAGTACACAATGTCAAACGTCACATAGTGATACAGTATAACGTTATATGTTATAACGTAGAAGTACAAAACTTTATACGTTATAACGTAGTAGTACTTAACGTTATACGTTACTGCGTAGTAGTACATAACGTTATACGTCATATAGTGGTACAATATAACGTTATACGTTATAACGTAGCAGTACATAACGTTATACGGTATAACGTAGTAGCACATAACGTTATACGTTACTACGTAGTAGTACATAACGTCAAACGTCACATAGTGATACAATGTAACGTTATACGTTATAATGTAGAAGTACAAACCGTTATACGTTATAACGTAGTAGTACATAACGTCAAACGTCACATAGTGATACAGTATAACGTTATACGTTATAACGTAGAAGTACAAAACGTTATACGTTATAACGTAGTAGTACTTAACGTTATACGTTATAGGTAGTAGTACATAACGTCATACGTCCTATAGTGATACAATGTAACGTTATACGTTATAATGTAGAAGTACAAAACGTTATACGTTATAACGTAGTAGTACATAACGTTATCCGGTATAACGTAAATTACATATCTATATACGTCATATAGTGATGCAATATAACGTCATACGTTATAACGTAGAAGTACATAACGTTATACATTATAAAGTAGTAGTACATAACGTCATACGTTACTACGTAGTAGTACATAACGTCATACGTCCTATAGTGATACAATGTAACGTTATACGTTATAACGTAGTAGAACATAACGTCAAACTTCACATAGTGATACAATATAGCGTTATACCTTATAACGTAGAAGTACAAAACGTTATACGTTATAACGTAGTAGTACATAACGTCAAACTTCACATAGTGATACAATATAGCGTTATACGGTATAACGTAGAAGTACAAAACGTTATACGTTATAACGTAGTAGTACCTAACGTTATATGTTATAGGTAGTAGTACATAACGTCATACGTCCTATAGTGATACAATGTAACTTTATACGTTATAACGTAGTAGTACATAACGTCATACGTCCTATGGTGATACAATGTAACGTTATAAGTTATAACGTAGTAGTAAATAACGTTATACGTTATAACGTAGTAGTACATAACGTTATACGTTACAACGTAGTAGTAGATAACGTCATACGTCCTATAGTGATACAATGTAACGTTATAAGTTATAACGTAGTAGTATATAACGTTATACGTTATAACGTACTAGTACATAACGTTATACGTTACAACGTAGTAGTAGATAACGTCATACGTCCTATAGTGATACAATATAACGTTATACGTTATAACGTAGAAGTACAAAACGTTATACGTTATAACGTGGTAGTACATAACGTCAAACTTCACATAGTGATACAATATAGCGTTATACGTTATAACGTAGAAGTACAAAACGTTATACGTTACTACGTAGTAGTACATAACGTCATACGTCCTATAGTGATACAATGTAACGTTATACGTTATAACGTAGTAGTACTTAACGTTATACGCTACTGCGTAGTAGTACATAACGTTACACGTCATATAGTGATACAATATAACGTTATACGTCATAATATAATACTACATAACGCTAAAAGTCACATAGTGATACAATATAACGTTATACGTTATAACGTAGAAGTACAACACGTTATACGTTATAACGTGGTAGTACATAACGTCAAACTTCACATAGTGATACAATATAGCGTTATACGTTATAACGTAGAAGTACAAAACGTTATACGTTATAACGTAGTAGTACATAACGTCAAACTTCACATAGTGATACAATATAGCGTTATACGTTATAACGTAGAAGTACAAAACGTTATACGTTATAACGTAGTAGTACTTAACGTTATATGTTATAGGTAGTAGTACTTAACGTCATACGTTCTATAGTGATACAATGTAACGTTATACGTTATAATGTAGAAGTACAAAACGTTATACGTTATAACGTAGTAGTACATAACGTAATCCGGTATAACGTAATAGTACATATCTATATACGTCATATGGTGATGCAATATAACGTCATACGTTATAACGTAGAAGTACATAACGTTATACATTATAAAGTAGTAGTACATAACGTCATACGTCCTATAGTGATACAATGTAACTTTATACGTTATAACGTAGTATTACATAACGTCAAACGTCACATAGTGATACAGTATAACGTTATACGTTATAACGTAGAAGTACAAAACGTTATACGTTATAACGTAGTAGTACATAACGTCAATCTTCACATAGTGATACAATATAGCGTTATACGTTATAACGTAGAAGTACAAAACGTTATACGTTATAACGTAGTAGTACATAATGTCAAACGTCACATAGTGATACAGTATAACGTTATACGTTATAACGTAGAAGTACAAAACTTTATACGTTATAACGTAGTAGTACTTAACGTTATACGTTACTGCGTAGTAGTACATAACGTTATACGTCATATAGTAGTACAATATAACGTTATACGTTGTAACGTAGTAGTACATAACGTCAAACGTCACATAGTGATACAATATAACGTTATACGTTATAACGTAGAAGTACAACACGTTATACGTTATAACGTGGTAGTACATAACGTCAAACTTCACATAGTGATACAATATAGCGTTATACGTTATAACGTAGAAGTGCAAAACGTTATACGTTATAACGTAGTAGTACATAACGTCAAACTTCACATAGTGATACAATATAGCGTTATACGTTATAACGTAGAAGTACAGAACGTTATACGTTATAACGTAGTAGTACTTAACGTTATATGTTATAGGTAGTAGTACTTAACGTCATACGTTCTATAGTGATACAATGTAACGTTATACGTTATAATGTAGAAGTACAAAACGTTATACGTTATAACGTAGTAGTACATAACGTAATCCGGTATAACGTAATAGTACATATCTATATACGTCATATGGTGATGCAATATAACGTCATACGTTATAACGTAGAAGTACATAACGTTATACATTATAAAGTAGTAGTACATAACGTCATACGTCCTATAGTGATACAATGTAACTTTATACGTTATAACGTAGTATTACATAACGTCAAACGTCACATAGTGATACAGTATAACGTTATACGTTATAACGTAGAAGTACAAAACGTTATACGTTATAACGTAGTAGTACATAACGTCAATCTTCACATAGTGATACAATATAGCGTTATACGTTATAACGTAGAAGTACAAAACGTTATACGTTATAACGTAGTAGTACATAATGTCAAACGTCACATAGTGATACAGTATAACGTTATACGTTATAACGTAGAAGTACAAAACTTTATACGTTATAACGTAGTAGTACTTAACGTTATACGTTACTGCGTAGTAGTACATAACGTTATACGTCATATAGTAGTACAATATAACGTTATACGTTGTAACGTAGTAGTACATAACGTCAAACGTCACATAGTGATACAGTATAACGTTATACGTTATAACGTAGAAGTACAAAACGTTATACGTTATAACGTAGTAGTACATAACGTCAAACGTCACATAGTGATACAGTATAACGTTATACGTTATAACGTAGAAGTACAAAACGTTATACGTTATAACGTAGTAGTACTTAACGTTATACGTTATAGGTAGTAGTACATAACGTCATACGTCCTATAGTGATACAATGTAACGTTATACGTTATAATGTAGAAGTACAAAACGTTATACGTTATAACGTAGTAGTACATAACGTTATCCGGTATAACGTAAATTACATATCTATATACGTCATATAGTGATGCAATATAACGTCATACGTTATAACGTAGAAGTACATAACGTTATACATTATAAAGTAGTAGTACATAACGTCATACGTTACTACGTAGTAGTACATAACGTCATACATCCTATAGTGATACAATGTAACGTTATACGTTATAACGTAGTAGTACATAACGTCAAACTTCACATAGTGATACAATATAGCGTTATACCTTATAACGTAGAAGTACAAAACGTTATACGTTATAACGTAGTAGTACATAACGTCAAACTTCACATAGTGATACAATATAGCGTTATACGGTATAACGTAGAAGTACAAAACGTTATACGTTATAACGTAGTAGTACTTAACGTTATATGTTATAGGTAGTAGTACATAACGTCATACGTCCTATAGTGATACAATGTAACGTTATACGTTATAATGTAGAAGTACAAAACGTTATACGTTATAACGTAGTAGTACATAACGGAATCCGGTATAACGTAATAGTACATATCTATATACGTCATATGGTGATGCAATATAACGTCATACGTTATAACGTAGAAGTACATAACGTTATACATTATAAAGTAGTAGTACATAACGTCACACGTCCTATAGTGATACAATGTAACTTTATACGTTATAACGTAGTAGTATATAACGTTATACGTTATAACGTAGTAGTACATAACGTCATACGTCCTATGGTGATACAATGTAACGTTATAAGTTATAACGTAGTAGTATATAACGTTATACGTTATAACGTAGTAGTACATAACGTTATACGTTACAACGTAGTAGTAGATAACGTCATACGTCCTATAGTGATACAATGTAACGTTATAAGTTATAACGTAGTAGTATATAACGTTATACGTTATAACGTAGTAGTACATAACGTTATACGTTACAACGTAGTAGTAGATAACGTCATACGTCCTATAGTGATACAATATAACGTTATACGTTTTAACGTAGAAGTACAAAACGTTATACGTTATAACGTAGTAGTACTTAACGTTATACGTTACTACGTAGTAGTACATAACGTCATACGTCCTATAGTGATACAATGTAACGTTATACGTTATAACGTAGAAGTACAAAACGTTATACGTTATAACGTGGTAGTACATAACGTCAAACTTCACATAGTGATACAATATAGCGTTATACGTTATAACGTAGAAGTACAAAACGTTATACGTTATAACGTAGTAGTACATAACGTAAAACTTCACATAGTGATACAATATAGCGTTATACGTTATAACGTAGAAGTACAAAACGTTATACGTTATAACGTAGTAGTACTTAACGTTATATGTTATAGGTAGTAGTACTTAACGTCATACGTTCTATAGTGATACAATGTAACGTTATACGTTATAATGTAGAAGTACAAAACGTTATACGTTATAACGTAGTAGTACATAACGTAATCCGGTATAACGTAATAGTACATATCTATATACGTCATATGGTGATGCAATATAACGTCATACGTTATAACGTAGAAGTACATAACGTTATACATTATAAAGTAGTAGTACATAACGTCATACGTCCTATAGTGATACAATGTAACTTTATACGTTATAACGTAGTATTACATAACGTCAAACGTCACATAGTGATACAGTATAACGTTATACGTTATAACGTAGAAGTACAAAACGTTATACGTTATAACGTAGTAGTACATAACGTCAATCTTCACATAGTGATACAATATAGCGTTATACGTTATAACGTAGAAGTACAAAACGTTATACGTTATAACGTAGTAGTACATAATGTCAAACGTCACATAGTGATACAGTATAACGTTATACGTTATAACGTAGAAGTACAAAACGTTATACGTTATAACGTAGTAGTACACAATGTCAAACGTCACATAGTGATACAGTATAACGTTATACGCTATAACGTAGAAGTACAAAACTTTATACGTTATAACGTAGTAGTACTTAACGTTATACGTTACTGCGTAGTAGTACATAACGTTATACGTCATATAGTGGTACAATTTAACGTTATACGTTATAACGTAGCAGTACATAACGTTATACGGTATAACGTAGTAGCACATAACGTTATACGTTACTACGTAGTAGTACATAACGTCAAACGTCACATAGTGATACAATGTAACGTTATACGTTATAATGTAGAAGTACAAAACGTTATACGTTATAACGTAGTAGTACATAACGTCAAACGCCACATAGTGATACAGTATAACGTTATACGTTATAACGTAGAAGTACAAAACGTTATACGTTATAACGTAGTAGTACTTAACGTTATACGTTATAGGTAGTAGTACATAACGTCATACGTCCTATAGTGATACAATGTAACGTTATACGTTATAATGTAGAAGTACAAAACGTTATACGTTATAACGTAGTAGTACATAACGTTATCCGGTATAACGTAAATTACATATCTATATACGTCATATAGTGATGCAATATAACGTCATACGTTATAACGTAGAAGTACATAACGTTATACATTATAAAGTAGTAGTACATAACGTCATACGTTACTACGTAGTAGTACATAACGTCATACGTCCTATAGTGATACAATGTAACGTTATACGTTATAACGTAGTAGTACATAACGTCAAACTTCACATAGTGATACAATATAGCGTTATACCTTATAACGTAGAAGTACAAAACGTTATACGTTATAACGTAGTAGTACATAACGTCAAACTTCACATAGTGATACAATATAGCGTTATACGGTATAACGTAGAAGTACAAAACGTTATACGTTATAACGTAGTAGTACTTAACGTTATATGTTATAGGTAGTAGTACATAACGTCATACGTCCTATAGTGATACAATGTAACGTTATACGTTATAATGTAGAAGTACAAAACGTTATACGTTATAACGTAGTAGTACATAACGTAATCCGGTATAACGTAATAGTACATATCTATATACGTCATATGGTGATGCAATATAACGTCATACGTTATAACGTAGAAGTACATAACGTTATACATTATAAAGTAGTAGTACATAACGTCACACGTCCTATAGTGATACAATGTAACTTTATACGTTATAACGTAGTAGTATATAACGTTATACGTTATAACGTAGAAGTACATAACGTTATACATTATAAAGTAGTAGTACATAACGTCACACGTCCTATAGTGATACAATGTAACTTTATACGTTATAACGTAGTAGTATATAACGTTATACGTTATAACGTAGTAGTACATAACGTCATACGTCCTATGGTGATACAATGTAACGTTATAAGTTATAACGTAGTAGTATATAACGTTATACGTTATAACGTAGTAGTACATAACGTTATACGTTACAACGTAGTAGTAGATAACGTCATACGTCCTATAGTGATACAATGTAACGTTATAAGTTATAACGTAGTAGTATATAACGTTATACGTTATAACGTAGTAGTACATAACGTTATACGTTACAACGTAGTAGTAGATAACGTCATACGTCCTATAGTGATACAATATAACGTTATACGTTTTAACGTAGAAGTACAAAACGTTATACGTTATAACGTAGTAGTACTTAACGTTATACGTTACTACGTAGTAGTACATAACGTCATACGTCCTATAGTGATACAATATAACGTTATACGTTATAACGTAGTAGTATATAATGTTATACGTTATAACGTAGTAGTACATAACGTTATACGTTATAATGTAACTGTGTAAAAGTTATTCGTCGTAGCGTAATAGTGTATAACGTTATTCGATGTAACGTAATAGTGTATAACGTTATGCGTTACTACGTAATAGCACATAACGTTATACGTCACATAGTGGTACAATATAACGTTATACGTTCAAACGTAGAAGTACATACCGTTATATGTCATAAAGTAGTAGTACATAACGTTGAACGTTACAACGTAGTAGTACATAACGTCATACGTCCTATAGTGATAAAATGTAACTTTATACGTTATAACGTAGTAGTATATATCGTTATACGTTATAACGTAGTAGTACATAACGTTATACGTCATATAGTAGTACAATATAACGTTATACGTTATAACGTAGTAGTACATAACGTCAAACGTCACATAGTGATACAGTATAACGTTATACGTTATAACGTAGAAGTACAAAACGTTATACGTTATAACGTAGTAGTACATAACGTCAAACGTCACATAGTGATACAGTATAACGTTATACGTTATAACGTAGAAGTACAAAACGTTATACGTTATAACGTTGTAGTACTTAACGTTATACGTCATATAGTGATACAATGTAACGTTATACGTTATAACGTAGAAGTACATAAAGTTATCCGATATAACGTAGTAGCACATAACGTTATACTTTACTACGTAGTATTACATAACGTCAAACGTCACATAGTGATCCAATGTAACGTTATACGTTATAAAGTAGAAGTACAAAACGTTATACGTTATAACGTAGTAGTACATAATGTCAAACGTCACATAGTGATACAGTATAACGTTATACGTTATAACGTAGAAGTACAAAACTTTATACGTTATAACGTAGTAGTACTTAACGTTATACGTTACTGCGTAGTAGTACATAACGTTATACGTCATATAGTAGTACAATATAACGTTATACGTTATAACGTAGTAGTACATAACGTCAAACGTCACATAGTGATACAGTATAACGTTATACGTTATAACGTAGAAGTACAAAACGTTATACGTTATAACGTAGTAGTGCATAATGTCAAACGTCACATAGTGATACAGTATAACGTTATACGTTATAACGTAGAAGTACAAAACGTTATACGTTACTACGTAGTAGTACATAACGTCATACGTCCTATAGTGATACAATGTAACGTTATACGTTATAACGTAGTAGTACTTAACGTTATACGTTACTGCGTAGTAGTACATAACGTTACACGTCGTATAGTGATACAATATAACGTTATACGTCATAATATAGTACTACATAACGCTAAAAGTCACATAGTGATACAATATAACGTTATACGTTATAACGTAGAAGTACAAAATGTTATACGTTATAACGTGGTAGTACATAACGTCAAACTTCACATAGTGATACAATATAGCGTTATACGTTATAACGTAGAAGTACAAAACGTTATACGTTATAACGTAGTAGTACATAACGTCAAACTTCACATAGTGATACAATATAGCGTTATACGTTATAACGTAGAAGTACAAAACGTTATACGTTATAACGTAGTAGTACTTAACGTTATATGTTATAGGTAGTAGTACTTAACGTCATACGTTCCATAGTGATACAATGTAACGTTATACGTTATAATGTAGAAGTACAAAACGTTATACGTTATAACGTAGTAGTACATAACGTAATCCGGTATAACGTAATAGTACATATCTCTATACGTCATATGGTGATGCAATATAACGTCATACGTTATAACGTAGAAGTACATAACGTTATACATTATAAAGTAGTAGTACATAACGTCATACGTACTATAGTGATACAATGTAACTTTATACGTTATAACGTAGTATTACATAACGTCAAACGTCACATAGTGATACAGTATAACGTTATACGTTATAACGTAGAAGTACAAAACGTTATACGTTATAACGTAGTAGTACATAACGTCAATCTTCACATAGTGATACAATATAGCGTTATACGTTATAACGTAGTAGTACTTAACGTTATACGTTACTGCGTAGTAGTACATAACGTTATACGTCATATAGTAGTACAATATAACGTTATACGTTGTAACGTAGTAGTACATAACGTCAAACGTCACATAGTGATACAGTATAACGTTATACGTTATAACGTAGAAGTACAAAACGTTATACGTTATAACGTAGTAGTACACAATGTCAAACGTCACATAGTGATACAGTATAACGTTATACGTTATAACGTAGAAGTACAAAACTTTATACGTTATAACGTAGTAGTACTTAACGTTATACGTTACTGCGTAGTAGTACATAACGTTATACGTCATATAGTGGTACAATATAACGTTATACGTTATAACGTAGCAGTACATAACGTTATACGGTATAACGTAGTAGCACATAACGTTATACGTTACTACGTAGTAGTACATAACGTCAAACGTCACATAGTGATACAATGTAACTTTATACGTTATAATGTAGAAGTACAAAACGTTATACGTTATAACGTAGTAGTACATAACGTCAAACGTCACATAGTGATACAGTATAACGTTATACGTTATAACGTAGAAGTACAAAACGTTATACGTTATAACGTAGTAGTACTTAACGTTATACGTTATAGGTAGTAGTACATAACGTCATACGTCCTATAGTGATACAATGTAACGTTATACGTTATAATGTAGAAGTACAAAACGTTATACGTTATAACGTAGTAGTACATAACGTTATCCGGTATAACGTAAATTACATATCTATATACGACATATAGTGATGCAATATAACGTCATACGTTATAACGTAGAAGTACACAACGTTATACATTATAAAGTAGTAGTACATAACGTCATACGTTACTACGTAGTAGTACATAACGTCATACGTTCTATAGTGATACAATGTAACGTTATACGTTATAACGTAGTAGTACATAACGTCAAACTTCACATAGTGATACAATATAGCGTTATACCTTATAACGTAGAAGTACAAAACGTTATACGTTATAACGTAGTAGTACAATTCGTCAAACTTCACATAGTGATACAATATAGCGTTATACGGTATAACGTAGAAGTACAAAACGTTATACGTTATAACGTAGTAGTACTTAACGTTATATGTTATAGGTAGTAGTACATAACGTCATACGTCCTATAGTGATACAATGTAACGTTATACGTTATAATGTAGAAGTACAAAACGTTATACGTTATAACGTAGTAGTACATAACGTAATCCGGTATAACGTAATAGTACATATCTATATACGTCATATGGTGATGCAATATAACGTCATACGTTATAACGTAGAAGTACATAACGTTATACATTATAAAGTAGTAGTACATAACGTCACACGTCCTATAGTGATACAATGTAACTTTATACGTTATAACGTAGTAGTATATAACGTTATACGTTATAACGTAGTAGTACATAACGTCATACGTCCTATGGTGATACAATGTAACGTTATAAGTTATAACGTAGTAGTATATAACGTTATACGTTATAACGTAGTAGTACATAACGTTATACGTTACAACGTAGTAGTAGATAACGTCATACGTCCTATAGTGATACAATGTAACGTTATAAGTTATAACGTAGTAGTATATAACGTTATACGTTATAACGTAGTAGTACATAACGTTATACGTTACAACGTAGTAGTAGATAACGTCATACGTCCTATAGTGATACAATATAACGTTATACGTTTTAACGTAGAAGTACAAAACGTTATACGTTATAACGTAGTAGTACTTAACGTTATACGTTACTACGTAGTAGTACATAACGTCATACGTCCTATAGTGATACAATATAACGTTATACGTTATAACGTAGTAGTATATAATGTTATACGTTATAACGTAGTAGTACATAACGTTATACGTTATAATGTAACTGTGTAAAAGTTATTCGTCGTAGCGTAATAGTGTATAACGTTATTCGATGTAACGTAATAGTGTATAACGTTATGCGTTACTACGTAATAGCACATAACGTTATACGTCACATAGTGGTACAATATAACGTTATACGTCCAAACGTAGAAGTACATACCGTTATATGTCATAAAGTAGTAGTACATAACGTTGAACGTTACAACGTAGTAGTACATAACGTCATACGTCCTATAGTGATAAAATGTAACTTTATACGTTATAACGTAGTAGTATATATCGTTATACGTTATAACGTAGTAGTACATAACGTTCTACGTCATATAGTAGTACAATATAACGTTATACGTTATAACGTAGTAGTACATAACGTCAAACGTCACATAGTGATACAGTATAACGTTATACGTTATAACGTAGAAGTACAAAACGTTATACGTTATAACGTAGTAGTACATAACGTCAAACGTCACATAGTGATACAGTATAACGTTATACGTTATAACGTAGAAGTACAAAACGATATACGTTATAACGTAGTAGTACTTAACGTTATACGTCATATAGTGATACAATGTAACGTTATACGTTATAACGTAGAAGTACATAAAGTTATCCGGTATAACGTAGTAGCACATAACGTTATACTTTACTACGTAGTATTACATAACGTCAAACGTCACATAGTGATCCAATGTAACGTTATACGTTATAAAGTAGAAGTACAAAACGTTATACGTTATAACGTAGTAGTACATAATGTCAAACGTCACATAGTGATACAGTATAACGTTATACGTTATAACGTAGAAGTACATACCGTTATATGTCATAAAGTAGTAGTACATAACGTTGAACGTTACAACGTAGTAGTACATAACGTCATACGTCCTATAGTGATAAAATGTAACTTTATACTTTATAACGTAGTAGAACTTAACGTTATACGTTACTGCGTAGTAGTACATAACGTTATACGTCATATAGTAGTACAATATAACGTTATACGTTATAACGTAGTAGTACATAACGTCAAACGTCAATAGTGATACAGTATAACGTTATACGTTATAACGTAGAAGTACAAAACGTTATACGTTATAACGTAGTAGTGCATAATGTCAAACGTCACATAGTGATACAGTATAACGTTATACGTTATAACGTAGAAGTACAAAAGTTTATACGTTATAACGTAGTAGTACGTAACGTTATACGTTACTGCGTAGTAGTACATAACGTTATACGTCATATAGTGGTACAATATAACGTTATACGTTATAACGTAGCAGTACATAACGTTATACGGTATAACGTAGTAGCACATAACGTTATACGTTACTACGTAGTAGTACATAACGTCAAACGTCACATAGTGATACAATGTAACGTTATACGTTATAATGTAGAAGTACAAAACGTTATACGTTATAACGTAGTAGTACATAACGTTATACGTCATATAGTAGTACAATATAACGTTATACGTTATAACGTAGTAGTACATAACGTCAAACGTCACATAGTGATACAGTATAACGTTATACGTTATAACGTAGAAGTACAAAACGTTATACGTTATAACGTAGTAGTGCATAATGTCAAACGTCACATAGTGATACAGTATAACGTTATACGTTATAACGTAGAAGTACAAAAGTTTATACGTTATAACGTAGTAGTACGTAACGTTATACGTTACTGCGTAGTAGTACATAACGTTATACGTCATATAGTGGTACAATATAACGTTATACGTTATAACGTAGCAGTACATAACGTTATACGGTATAACGTAGTAGCACATAACGTTATACGTTACTACGTAGTAGTACATAACGTCAAACGTCACATAGTGATACAATGTAACGTTATACGTTATAATGTAGAAGTACAAAACGTTATACGTTATAACGTAGTAGTACATAACGTTATCCGGTATAACGTAATAGTACATATCTATATACGTCATATAGTGATGCAATCTAACGTCATACGTTATAACGTAGAAGTACATAACGTTATACATTATAAAGTAGTAGTACATAACGTTATACGTTACTACGTAGTAGTACATAACGTCATACGTCCTATAGTGATACAATGTAACGTTATACGTTATAACGTAGTAGTACTTAACGTTATACGTTACTGCGTAGTAGTACATAACGTTACACGTCATATAGTGATACAATATAACGTTATACGTCATAATATAGTACTACATAACGCTAAAAGTCACATAGTGATACAATATAACGTTATACGTTATAACGTAGAAGTACAAAACGTTATACGTTATAACGTGGTAGTACATAACGTCAAACTTCACATAGTGATACAATATAGCGTCATACGTTGTAACGTAGAAGTACAAAACGTTATACGTTATAACGTAGTAGTACATAACGTCAAACTTCACATAGTGATACAATATAGCGTTATACGTTATAACGTAGAAGTACAAAACGTTATACGTTATAACGTAGTAGTACTTAACGTTATATGTTATAGGTAGTAGTACATAACGTCATACGTCCTATAGTGATACAATGTAACGTTATACGTTATAATGTAGAAGTACAAAACGTTATACGTTATAACGTAGTAGTACATAACGTAATCCGGTATAACGTAATAGTACATATCTATATACGTCATATGGTGATGCAATATAACGTCATACGTTATAACGTAGAAGTACATAGCGTTATACATTATAAAGTAGTAGTACATAACGTCATACGTCCTATAGTGATACAATGTAACTTTATACGTTATAACGTAGTATTACATAACGTCAAACGTCACATAGTGATACAGTATAACGTTATACGTTATAACGTAGAAGTACAAAACGTTATACGTTATAACGTAGTAGTACATAACGTCAATCTTCACATAGTGATACAATATAGCGTTATACGTTATGACGTAGAAGTACAAAACGTTATACGTTATAACGTAGTAGTACATAACGTCAAACTTCACATAGTGATACAATATAGCGTTATGCGTTATAACGTAGAAGTACAAAACGTTATACGTTATAACGTAGTAGTATATAACGTTATACGTTATAACGTAGTAGTACATAACGTCAAACGTCTCATAGTGATACAATATAACGTTATACGTTATATCGTAGAAGTACATAACGTTATACGTTATAAACTAGTAGTACATAACGTTATATGTTACAGCGTAGTAGTTATAGCGTCATACGTCCTATAGTGATACAATGTAACGTTATACGTTATAACGGAAGTAGTATATAACGTTATACGCTATAACGTAGTAGTACACAACGTTATACGTTACTACG
The DNA here is from genome assembly GCF_910591885.1 of Bombus terrestris. Lineage (NCBI taxonomy): Eukaryota > Metazoa > Arthropoda > Insecta > Hymenoptera > Apidae > Bombus > Bombus terrestris. The sequence goes on from NW_025963555.1 coordinate 4,381,976, forward strand.
TAGTAGTACATAACTTCAAACGTCACATAGTGATACAATATAACGTTATACGTTATATCGTAGAAGTCCATAACGTTATACGTTATAAGCTAGTAGTACTTAACGTTATACGTTACTGCGTAGTAGTACATAACGATATACGTCATATAGTAGTACAATATAACGTTATACGTTATAACGTAGCAGTACATAACGTTATACGGTATAACGTAGTAGCACATAACGTTATACGTTACTACGTAGTCGTACATAACGTCAAACGTCACATAGTGATGCAATGTAACGTTATACGTTATAATGTAGAAGTACAAAACGTTATACGTTATAACGTAGTAGTACATAACGTCAAACGTCACATAGTGATACAGTATAACGTTATACGTTATAACGTAGAAGTACAAAACGTTATACGTTATAACGTAGTTGTACATAACGTCAATATTCACATAGTGATACAATATAGCGTTATACGTTATAACGTAGAAGTACAAAACGTTATACGTTATAACGTAGTAGTACTTAACGTTATACGTTATAGGTAGTAGTACATAACGTCATACGTCCTATAGTGATACAATGTAACGTTATACGTTATAATGTAGAAGTACAAAACGTTATAGGTTATAACGTAGTAGTACATAACGTTATCCGGTATAACGTAATAGTACATATTTATATACGTCATATAGTGATGCATAATAACGTCATACGTTATAACGTAGAAGTACATAACGTTATACATTATAAAGTAGTAGTACATAACGTTATACGTTACTACGTAGTAGTACATAACGTCATACGTCCTATAGTGATACAATGTAACGTTATACGTTATAACGTAGTAGTACTTAACGTTATACGTTACTGCGTAGTAGTACATAACGTTATACGTCATATAGTGGTACAATATAACGTTATACGTCATAATATAGTACTACATAACGCTAAAAGTCACATAGTGGTACAATATAACGTTATACGTTATAACGTAGAAGTACAAATCGTTATACGTTATAACGTAGTAGTACATAACGTCAAACTTCACATAGTGATACAATATAGCGTTATACGTTATAACGTAGAAGTACAAAACGTTATACGTTATAACGTAGTAGTACTTAACGTTATATGTTATAGGTAGTAGTACATAACGTCATACGTCCTATAGTGATACAATGTAACGTTATACGTTATAATGTAGAAGTACAAAACGTTATACGTTATAACGTAGTGGTACATAACGTAATCCGGTATAACGTAATAGTACATATCTATATACGTCATATGGTGATGCAATATAACGTCATAAGTTATAACGTAGAAGTACATAACGTTATACATTATAAAGTAGTAGTACATAACGTCATACGTCCTATAGTGATACAATGTAACTTTATACGTTATAACGTAGAAGTATATAACGTTATACGTTATAACGTAGTAGTACATAACGTTATACGTTACTGCGTAGTAGTACATAACGTCATACGTCCTATAGTGATACAATGTAACGTTATACGTTATAACGTAGTAGTACTTAACGTTATACGTTACTTCGTAGTAGTACATAACGTTATACGTCATATAGTGGTACAATATAACGTTATACGTCATAATATAGTACTACATAACGCTAAAAGTCACATAGTGATACAATATAACGTTATACGTTATAACGTAGATGTACAAAACGTTATACGTTATAACGTAGTAGTACATAACGTCAAACTTCACATAGTGATACAATATAGCGTTATACGTTATAACGTAGAAGTACAAAACGTTATACGTTATAACGTAGTAGTACATAACGTCAAACTTCACATAGCGATACAATATAGCGTTATACGTTATAACGTAGAAGTACAAAACGTTATACGTTATAACGTAGTAGTACTTAACGTTATATGTTATAGGTAGTAGTACACAACGTCATACGTCCTATAGTGATACAATGTAATGTTATACGTTATAATGTAGAAGTACAAAACGTTATACGTTATAACGTAGTAGTACATAACGTAATCCGGTATAACGTAATAGTACATATCTATATACGTCATATGGTGATGCAGTATAACGTCATACGTTATAACGTAGAAGTACATAACGTTATACATTATAAAGTAGTAGTACATAACGTCATACGTCCTATAGTGATACAATGTAACTTTATACGTTAGAACGTAGTAGTATATAACGTTATACGTTATAACGTAGTAGTACATAACGTCATACGTCCTATGGTGATACAATGTAACGTTATACGTTATAACGTAGTAGTATATAACGTTATACGTTATAACGTAGTAGTACATAACGTCAAACGTCACATAGTGATACAATATAACGTTATACGTTATAACGTAGAAGTACATAACGTTATACGTTATAAAGTAGTACTACATAACGTTATACGTTACAACGTAGTAGTACATAACGTCATACGTCCTATAGTGATACAATGTAACGTTATACGTTATAACGTAGTAGTATATAACGTTATACGTTATAACGTAGTAGTACATAACGTCAAACGTCACATAGTGATACAATATAACGTTATACGTTATATCGTAGAAGTACATAACGTTATACGTTATAAACTAGTAGTACATAACGTTATACGTTATAAACTAGTAGTACATAACGTTATACGTTACAACGTAGTAGTACATGATGTCATACGTCCTATAGTGATACAATGTAACGTTATAAGTTATAACGTAGTAGTATATAACGTTATACGCTATAACGTAGTAGCACATAACGTTATACGTTACAACGTAGTAGTAGATAACGTCATACGTCCTATAGTGATACAATATAACGTTATACGTTTTAACGTAGAAGTTCAAAACGTTATACGTTATAACGTAGTAGTACTTAACGTTATACGTTATAACGTAGTAGTACATAACGTCAAACGTCACATAGTGATGCAATATAACATCATACGTTATACCGTAGAAGTACATAAAGTTATCCGGTATAACGTAGAAGCACATAACGTTATACGTTACAACGTAGTAGTAGATAACGTCATACGTCCTATAGTGATACAATATAACGTTATACGTTTTAACGTAGAAGTTCAAAACGTTATACGTTATAACGTAGTAGTATATAACGTTATACGTTATAACGTAGTAGTACATAACGTCATACGTCCTATGGTGATACAATGTAACGTTATACGTTATAACGTAGTAGTATATAACGTTATACGTTATAACGTAGTAGTACATAACGTCAAACGTCACATAGTGATACAATATAACGTTATACGTTATAACGTAGTTGTACATAACGTTATACCTTACTACGTAGTATTACATAACGTCAAACGTCACATAGTGATACAATGTAACGTTATACGTTATAATGTAGAAGTACAAAACGTTATACGTTATAACGTAGTAGTACATAACGTCAAACGTCACATAGTGATACAGTATAACGTTATACGTTATAACGTAGAAGTACAAAACGTTATACGTTATAACGTAGTAGTACTTAACGTTATACGTCATATAGTGATACAATGTAACGTTATACGTTATAATGTAGAAGTACAAAACGTTATAGGTTATAACGTAGTAGTACATAACGTTATCCGGTATAACGTAATAGTACATATTTATATACGTCATATAGTGATGCAATATAACGTCATACGTTATAACGTAGAAGTACATAACGTTATACATTATAAAGTAGTAGTACATAACGTTATACGTTACTACGTAGTAGTACATAACGTCATACGTCCTATAGTGATACAATGTAACGTTATACGTTATAACGTAGTAGTACTTAACGTTATACGTTACTGCGTAGTAGTACATAACGTTATACGTCATATAGTGGTACAATATAACGTTATACGTCATAATATAGTACTACATAACGCTAAAAGTCACATAGTGGTACAATATAACGTTATACGTTATAACGTAGAAGTACAAATCGTTATACGTTATAACGTAGTAGTACATAACGTCAAACTTCACATAGTGATACAATATAGCGTTATACGTTATAACGTAGAAGTACAAAACGTTATACGTTATAACGTAGTAGTACTTAACGTTATACGTTATAACGTAGTAGTACATAACGTCAAACGTCACATAGTGATGCAATATAACATCATACGTTATACCGTAGAAGTACATAAAGTTATCCGGTATAACGTAGAAGCACATAACGTTATACGTTACAACGTAGTAGTAGATAACGTCATACGTCCTATAGTGATACAATATAACGTTATACGTTTTAACGTAGAAGTTCAAAACGTTATACGTTATAACGTAGTAGTATATAACGTTATACGTTATAACGTAGTAGTACATAACGTCATACGTCCTATGGTGATACAATGTAACGTTATACGTTATAACGTAGTAGTATATAACGTTATACGTTATAACGTAGTAGTACATAACGTCAAACGTCACATAGTGATACAATATAACGTTATACGTTATAACGTAGTTGTACATAACGTTATACCTTACTACGTAGTATTACATAACGTCAAACGTCACATAGTGATACAATGTAACGTTATACGTTATAATGTAGAAGTACAAAACGTTATACGTTATAACGTAGTAGTACATAACGTCAAACGTCACATAGTGATACAGTATAACGTTATACGTTATAACGTAGAAGTACAAAACGTTATACGTTATAACGTAGTAGTACTTAACGTTATACGTCATATAGTGATACAATGTAACGTTATACGTTATAATGTAGAAGTACAAAACGTTATAGGTTATAACGTAGTAGTACATAACGTTATCCGGTATAACGTAATAGTACATATTTATATACGTCATATAGTGATGCAATATAACGTCATACGTTATAACGTAGAAGTACATAACGTTATACATTATAAAGTAGTAGTACATAACGTTATACGTTACTACGTAGTAGTACATAACGTCATACGTCCTATAGTGATACAATGTAACTTTATACGTTATAACGTAGTAGTACTTAACGTTATACGTTACTGCGTAGTAGTACATAACGTTATACGTCATATAGTGGTACAATATAACGTTATACGTCATAATATAGTACTACATAACGCTAAAAGTCACATAGTGGTACAATATAACGTTATACGTTATAACGTAGAAGTACAAATCGTTATACGTTATAACGTAGTAGTACATAACGTCAAACTTCACATAGTGATACAATATAGCGTTATACGTTATAACGTAGAAGTACAAAACGTTATACGTTATAACGTAGTAGTACTTAACGTTATATGTTATAGGTAGTAGTACATAACGTCATACGTCCTATAGTGATACAATGTAACGTTATACGTTATAATGTAGAAGTACAAAACGTTATACGTTATAACGTAGTAGTACATAACGTAATCCGGTATAACGTAATAGTACATATCTATATACGTCATATGGTGATGCAATATAACGTCATAAGTTATAACGTAGAAGTACATAACGTTATACATTATAAAGTAGTAGTACATAACGTCATACGTCCTATAGTGATACAATGTAACTTTATACGTTATAACGTAGAAGTATATAACGTTATACGTTATAACGTAGTAGTACATAACGTTATACGTTACTGCGTAGTAGTACATAACGTCATACGTCCTATAGTGATACAATGTAACGTTATACGTTATAACGTAGTAGTACTTAACGTTATACGTTACTGCGTAGTAGTACATAACGTTATACGTCATATAGTGGTACAATATAACGTTATACGTCATAATATAGTACTACATAACGCTAAAAGTCACATAGTGATACAATATAACGTTATACGTTATAACGTAGAAGTACAAAACGTTATACGTTATAACGTAGTAGTACTTAACGTTATATGTTATAGGTAGTAGTACATAACGTCATACGTCCTATAGTGATACAATGTAACGTTATACGTTATAATGTAGAAGTACAAAACGTTATACGTTATAACGTAGTAGTACATAACGTAATCCGGTATAACGTAATAGTACATATCTATATACGTCATATGGTGATGCAATATAACGTCATACGTTATAACGTAGAAGTACATAACGTTATACATTATAAAGTAGTAGTACATAACGTCATACGTCCTATAGTGATACAATGTAACTTTATACGTTAGAACGTAGTAGTATATAACGTTATACGTTATAACGTAGTAGTACATAACGTCATACGTCCTATGGTGATACAATGTAACGTTATACGTTATAACGTAGTAGTATATAACGTTATACGTTATAACGTAGTAGTACATAACGTCAAACGTCACATAGTGATACAATATAACGTTATACGTTATAACGTAGAAGTACATAACGTTATACGTTATAAAGTAGTACTACATAACGTTATACGTTACAACGTAGTAGTACATAACGTCAGACGTCCTATAGTGATACAATGTAACGTTATACGTTATAACGTAGTAGTATATAACGTTATACGTTATAACGTAGTAGTACATAACGTCAAACGTCACATAGTGATACAATATAACGTTATACGTTATATCGTAGAAGTACATAACGTTATACGTTATAAACTAGTAGTACATAACGTTATACGTTATAAACTAGTAGTACATAACGTTATACATTACAACGTAGTAGTACATGATGTCATACGTCCTATAGTGATACAATGTAACGTTATAAGTTATAACGTAGTAGTATATAACGTTATACGCTATAACGTAGTAGCACATAACGTTATACGTTACAACGTAGTAGTAGATAACGTCATACGTCCTATAGTGATACAATATAACGTTATACGTTTTAACGTAGAAGTTCAAAACGTTATACGTTATAACGTAGTAGTACTTAACGTTATACGTTATAACGTAGTAGTACATAACGTCAAACGTCACATAGTGATGCAATATAACATCATACGTTATACCGTAGAAGTACATAAAGTTATCCGGTATAACGTAGTAGCACATAACGTTATACGTTACAACGTAGTAGTAGATAACGTCATACGTCCTATAGTGATACAATATAACGTTATACGTTTTAACGTAGAAGTTCAAAACGTTATACGTTATAACGTAGTAGTATATAACGTTATACGTCATATAGTGATACAATGTAACGTTATACGTTATAATGTAGAAGTACATAACGTTATACGTTATAACGTAGTAGTACATAACGTCAAACGTCACATAGTGATGCAATATAACATCATACGTTATACCGTAGAAGTACATAAAGTTATCCGGTATAACGTAGTAGCACATAACGTTATACTTTACTACGTAGTATTACATAACGTCAAACGTCACATAGTGATACAATGTAACGTTATACGTTATAATGTAGAAGTACAAAACGTTATACGTTATAACGTAGTAGTACATAACGTTCTACGTCATATAGTAGTACAATATAACGTTATACGTTATAACGTAGTAGTACATAACGTCAAACGTCACATAGTGATACAGTATAACGTTATACGTTATAACGTAGAAGTACAAAACGTTATACGTTATAACGTAGTAGTACATAACGTCAAACGTCACATAGTGATACAGTATAACGTTATACGTTATAACGTAGAAGTACAAAACGATATACGTTATAACGTAGTAGTACTTAACGTTATACGTCATATAGTGATACAATGTAACGTTATACGTTATAACGTAGAAGTACATAAAGTTATCCGGTATAACGTAGTAGCACATAACGTTATACTTTACTACGTAGTATTACATAACGTCAAACGTCACATAGTGATCCAATGTAACGTTATACGTTATAAAGTAGAAGTACAAAACGTTATACGTTATAACGTAGTAGTACATAATGTCAAACGTCACATAGTGATACAGTATAACGTTATACGTTATAACGTAGAAGTACAAAAGTTTATACGTTATAACGTAGTAGTACGTAACGTTATACGTTACTGCGTAGAAGTACATAACGTTATACGTCATATAGTGGTACAATATAACGTTATACGTTATAACGTAGCAGTACATAACGTTATACGGTATAACGTAGTAGCACATAACGTTATACGTTACTACGTAGTAGTACATAACGTCAAACGTCACATAGTGATACAATGTAACGTTATACGTTATAATGTAGAAGTACAAAACGTTATACGTTATAACGTAGTAGTACATAACGTTATACGTCATATAGTGGTACAATATAACGTTATACGTTATAATGTAGAAGTACAAAACGTTATACGTTATAACGTAGTAGTACATAACGTTATCCGGTATAACGTAATAGTACATATCTATATACGTCATATAGTGATGCAATATAACGTTATACGTTATAACGTAGAAGTACAAAACGTTATACGTTATAACGTAGTAGTACATAACGTCAAACGTCACATAGTGATACAGTATAACGTTATACGTTATAACGTAGAAGTACAAAACGTTATACGTTATAACGTAGTAGTGCATAATGTCAAACGTCACATAGTGATACAGTATAACGTTATACGTTATAACGTAGAAGTACAAAAGTTTATACGTTATAACGTAGTAGTACGTAACGTTATAGGTTACTGCGTAGTAGTACATAACGTTATACGTCATATAGTGGTACAATATAACGTTATACGTTATAACGTAGCAGTACATAACGTTATACGGTATAACGTAGTAGCACATAACGTTATACGTTACCACGTAGTAGTACATAACGTCAAACGTCACATAGTGATACAATGTAACGTTATACGTTATAATGTAGAAGTACAAAACGTTATACGTTATAACGTAGTAGTACATAACGTTATCCGGTATAACGTAATAGTACATATCTATATACGTCGTATAGTGATGCAATCTAACGTCATACGTTATAACGTAGAAGTACATAACGTTATACATTATAAAGTAGTAGTACATAACGTTATACGTTACTACGTAGTAGTACATAACGTCATACGTCCTATAGTGATACAATGTAACGTTATACGTTATAACGTAGTAGTACTTAACGTTATACGTTACTGCTTAGTAGTACATAACGTTACACGTCATATAGTGATACAATATAACGTTATACGTCATAATATAGTACTACATAACGCTAAAAGTCACATAGTGATACAATATAACGTTATACGTTATAACGTAGAAGTACAAAACGTTATACGTTATAACGTGGTAGTACATAACGTCAAACTTCACATAGTGATACAATATAGCGTCATACGTTGTAACGTAGAAGTACAAAACGTTATACGTTATAACGTAGTAGTACATAACGTCAAACTTCACATAGTGATACAATATAGCGTTATACGTTATAACGTAGAAGTACAAAACGTTATACGTTATAACGTAGTAGTACTTAACGTTATATGTTATAGGTAGTAGTACATAACGTCATACGTCCTATAGTGATACAATGTAACGTTATACGTTATAATGTAGAAGTACAAAACGTTATACGTTATAACGTAGTAGTACATAACGTAATCCGGTATAACGTAATAGTACATATCTATATACGTCATATGGTGATGCAATATAACGTCATACGTTATAACGTAGAAGTACATAACGTTATACATTATAAAGTAGTAGTACATAACGTCATACGTCCTATAGTGATACAATGTAACTTTATACGTTATAACGTAGTATTACATAACGTCAAACGTCACATAGTGATACAGTATAACGTTATACGTTATAACGTAGAAGTACAAAACGTTATACGTTATAACGTAGTAGTACATAACGTCAATCTTCACATAGTGATACAATATAGCGTTATACGTTATAACGTAGAAGTACAAAACGTTATACGTTATAACGTAGTAGTACATAACGTCAAACTTCACATAGTGATACAATATAGCCTTATGCGTTATAACGTAGAAGTACAAAACGTTATACGTTATAACGTAGTAGTATATAACGTTATACGTTATAACGTAGTAGTACATAACGTCAAACGTCTCATAGTGATACAATATAACGTTATACGTTATATCGTAGAAGTACATAACGTTATACGTTATAAACTAGTAGTACATAACGTTATATGTTACAGCGTAGTAGTTATAGCGTCATACGTCCTATAGTGATACAATGTAACGTTATACGTTATAACGTAGTAGTATATAACGTTATACGCTATAACGTAGTAGTACACAACGTTATACGTTACTACGTAGTAGTACATAACTTCAAACGTCACATAGTGATGCAATGTAACGTTATACGTTATAACGTTGTAGTATATAACGTTATACGTTATAACGTCGTAGTACATAACGTCAAACGTCACATAGTGATACAATATAACGTTATACGTTATATCGTAGAAGTCCATAACGTTATACGTTATAAACTAGTAGTACTTAACGTTATACGTTACTGCGTAGTAGTACATAACGATATACGTCATATAGTAGTACAATATAACGTTATACGTTATAACGTAGCAGTACATAACGTTATACGGTATAACGTAGTAGCACATAACGTTATACGTTACTACGTAGTAGTACATAACGTCAAACGTCACATAGTGATGCAATGTAACGTTATACGTTATAATGTAGAAGTACAAAACGTTATACGTTATAACGTAGTAGTACATAACGTCAAACGTCACATAGTGATACAGTATAACGTTATACGTTATAACGTAGAAGTACAAAACGTTATACGTTATAACGTAGTTGTACATAACGTCAATATTCACATAGTGATACAATATAGCGTTATACGTTATAACGTAGAAGTACAAAACGTTATACGTTATAACGTAGTAGTACTTAACGTTATACGTTATAGGTAGTAGTACATAACGTCATACGTCCTATAGTGATACAATGTAACGTTATACGTTATAATGTAGAAGTACAAAACGTTATAGGTTATAACGTAGTAGTACATAACGTTATCCGGTATAACGTAATAGTACATATTTATATACGTCATATAGTGATGCAATATAACGTCATACGTTATAACGTAGAAGTACATAACGTTATACATTATAAAGTAGTAGTACATAACGTTATACGTTACTACGTAGTAGTACATAACGTCATACGTCCTATAGTGATACAATGTAACGTTATACGTTATAACGTAGTAGTACTTAACGTTATACGTTACTGCGTAGTAGTACATAACGTTATACGTCATATAGTGGTACAATATAACGTTATACGTCATAATATAGTACTACATAACGCTAAAAGTCACATAGTGGTACAATATAACGTTATACGTTATAACGTAGAAGTACAAATCGTTATACGTTATAACGTAGTAGTACATAACGTCAAACTTCACATAGTGATACAATATAGCGTTATACGTTATAACGTAGAAGTACAAAACGTTATACGTTATAACGTAGTAGTACTTAACGTTATATGTTATAGGTAGTAGTACATAACGTCATACGTCCTATAGTGATACAATGTAACGTTATACGTTATAATGTAGAAGTACAAAACGTTATACGTTATAACGTAGTAGTACATAACGTAATCCGGTATAACGTAATAGTACATATCTATATACGTCATATGGTGATGCAATATAACGTCATAAGTTATAACGTAGAAGTACATAACGTTATACATTATAAAGTAGTAGTACATAACGTCATACGTCCTATAGTGATACAATGTAACTTTATACGTTATAACGTAGAAGTATATAACGTTATACGTTATAACGTAGTAGTACATAACGTTATACGTTACTGCGTAGTAGTACATAACGTCATACGTCCTATAGTGATACAATGTAACGTTATACGTTATAACGTAGTAGTACTTAACGTTATACGTTACTGCGTAGTAGTACATAACGTTATACGTCATATAGTGGTACAATATAACGTTATACGTTATAACGTAGAAGTACAAAACGTTATACGTTATAACGTAGTAGTACATAACGTCAAACTTCACATAGTGATACAATATAGCGTTATACGTTATAACGTAGAAGTACAAAACGTTATACGTTATAACGTAGTAGTACATAACGTCAAACTTCACATAGCGATACAATATAGCGTTATACGTTATAACGTAGAAGTACAAAACGTTATACGTTATAACGTAGTAGTACATAACGTCAAACTTCACATAGCGATACAATATAGCGTTATACGTTATAACGTAGAAGTACAAAACGTTATACGTCATAATATAGTACTACATAACGCTAAAAGTCACATAGTGATACAATATAACGTTATACGTTATAACGTAGAAGTACAAAACGTTATACGTTATAACGTAGTAGTACATAACGTCAAACTTCACATAGTGATACAATATAGCGTTATACGTTATAACGTAGAAGTACAAAACGTTATACGTTATAACGTAGTAGTACATAACGTCAAACTTCACATAGCGATACAATATAGCGTTATACGTTATAACGTAGAAGTACAAAACGTTATACGTTATAACGTAGTAGTACTTAACGTTATATGTTATAGGTAGTAGTACATAACGTCATACGTCCTATAGTGATACAATGTAACGTTATACGTTATAATGTAGAAGTACAAAACGTTATACGTTATAACGTAGTAGTACATAACGTAATCCGGTATAACGTAATAGTACATATCTATATACGTCATATGGTGATACAATATAACGTTATACGTTTTAACGTAGAAGTTCAAAACGTTATACGTTATAACGTAGTAGTACTTAACGTTATACGTTATAACGTAGTAGTACATAACGTCAAACGTCACATAGTGATGCAATATAACATCATACGTTATACCGTAGAAGTACATAAAGTTATCCGGTATAACGTAGTAGCACATAACGTTATACGTTACAACGTAGTAGTAGATAACGTCATACGTCCTATAGTGATACAATATAACGTTATACGTTTTAACGTAGAAGTTCAAAACGTTATACGTTATAACGTAGTAGTATATAACGTTATACGTTATAACGTAGTAGTACATAACGTCATACGTCCTATGGTGATACAATGTAACGTTATACGTTATAACGTAGTAGTATATAACGTTATACGTTATAACGTAGTAGTACATAACGTCAAAAGTCACATAGTGATACAATATAACGTTATACGTTATAACGTAGAAGTACAAAACGTTATACGTTATAACGTAGTAGTACATAACGTCAAACGTCACATAGTGATACAGTATAACGTTATACGTTATAACGTAGAAGTACAAAACGTTATACGTTATAACGTAGTAGTACTTAACGTTATACGTCATATAGTGATACAATGTAACGTTATACGTTATAATGTAGAAGTACATAACGTTATACGTTATAACGTAGTAGTACATAACGTCAAACGTCACATAGTGATGCAATATAACATCATACGTTATACCGTAGAAGTACATAAAGTTATCCGGTATAACGTAGTAGCACATAACGTTATACTTTACTACGTAGTATTACATAACTTCAAACGTCACATAGTGATGCAATGTAACGTTATACGTTATAACGTTGTAGTATATAACGTTATACGTTATAACGTCGTAGTACATAACGTCAAACGTCACATAGTGATACAATATAACGTTATACGTTATATCGTAGAAGTACATAACGTCATACGTCCTATAGTGATACAATGTAACGTTATGCGTTATAATGTAGATGTACAAAACGTTATACGTTATAACGTAGTAGTACATAAAGTAATCCGGTATAACGTAATAGTACATATCTATATACGTCATATGGTGATGCAATATAACGTCATACGTTATAACGTAGTAGTACATAACGTTATACGTTACTGCGTAGTAGTACATAACGTCATACGTCCTATAGTGATACAATGTAACGTTATACGTTAAAGTGTAGAAGTACAAATCTTTATACGTTATAACGTAGTAGTACATAACGTAATCCGGTATAACGTAATAGTACATATCTATATACGTCATATGGTGATGCAATATAACGTCATACGTTATAACGTAGAAGTACATAACGTTATACATTATAAAGAAGTAGTACATAACGTCATACGTCCTATAGTGATACAATGTAACTTTATACGTTATAACGTAGTAGTATATAACGTTATACGTTATAACATAGTAGTACATAACGTCATACGTCCTATGGTGATACAATGTAACGTTATACGTTATAACGTAGTAGTATATAACGTTATACGTTATAACGTAGTAGTACATAACGTCAAACGTCACATAGTGATACAATATAACGTTATACGTTATAACGTAGAAGTACATAACGTTATACGTTATAAAGTAGTACTACATAACGTCATACGTTACAACGTAGTAGTACATAACGTCATACGTCCTATAGTGATACAATGTAACGTTATACGTTATAACGTAGTAGTATATAACGTTATACGCTATAACGTAGTAGTACACAACGTTATACGTTACTACGTAGTAGTACATAACTTCAAACGTCACATAGTGATGCAATGTAACGTTATACGTTATAACGTTGTAGTATATAACGTTATACGTTATAACGTCGTAGTACATAACGTCAAACGTCACATAGTGATACAGTATAACGTTATACGTTATAACGTAGAAGTACAAAACGTTATACGTTATAACGTAGTTGTACATAACGTTATACGGTATAACGTAGTAGCACATAACGTTATACGTTACTACGTAGTAGTACATAACGTCAGACGTCACATAGTGATGCAATGTAACGTTATACGTTATAATGTAGAAGTACAAAACGTTATACGTTATAACGTAGTAGTACATAACGTCAAACGTCACATAGTGATACAGTATAACGTTATACGTTATAACGTAGAAGTACAAAACGTTATACGTTATAACGTAGTTGTACATAACGTCAATCTTCACATAGTGATACAATATAGCGTTATACGTTATAACGTAGAAGTACAAAACGTTATACGTTATAACGTAGTAGTACTTAACGTTATATGTTATAGGTAGTAGTACATAACGTCATACGTCCTATAGTGATACAATGTAACGTTATACGTTATAATGTAGAAGTACAAAACGTTATACGTTATAACGTAGTAGTACATAACGTAATCCGGTATAACGTAATAGTACATATCTATATACGTCATATGGTGATACAATATAACGTTATACGTTTTAACGTAGAAGTTCAAAACGTTATACGTTATAACGTAGTAGTACTTAACGTTATACGTTATAACGTAGTAGTACATAACGTCAAACGTCACATAGTGATGCAATATAACATCATACGTTATACCGTAGAAGTACATAAAGTTATCCGGTATAACGTAGTAGCACATAACGTTATACGTTACAACGTAGTAGTAGATAACGTCATACGTCCTATAGTGATACAATATAACGTTATACGTTTTAACGTAGAAGTTCAAAACGTTATACGTTATAACGTAGTAGTATATAACGTTATACGTTATAACGTAGTAGTACATAACGTCATACGTCCTATGGTGATACAATGTAACGTTATACGTTATAACGTAGTAGTATATAACGTTATACGTTATAACGTAGTAGTACATAACGTCAAAAGTCACATAGTGATACAATATAACGTTATACGTTATAATGTAGAAGTACAAAACGTTATACGTTATAACGTAGTAGTACATAACGTCAAACGTCACATAGTGATACAGTATAACGTTATACGTTATAACGTAGAAGTACAAAACGTTATACGTTATAACGTAGTAGTACTTAACGTTATACGTCATATAGTGATACAATGTAACGTTATACGTTATAATGTAGAAGTACATAACGTTATACGTTATAACGTAGTAGTACATAACGTCAAACGTCACATAGTGATGCAATATAACATCATACGTTATACCGTAGAAGTACATAAAGTTATCCGGTATAACGTAGTAGCACATAACGTTATACTTTACTACGTAGTATTACATAACTTCAAACGTCACATAGTGATGCAATGTAACGTTATACGTTATAACGTTGTAGTATATAACGTTATACGTTATAACGTCGTAGTACATAACGTCAAACGTCACATAGTGATACAATATAACGTTATACGTTATATCGTAGAAGTACATAACGTCATACGTCCTATAGTGATACAATGTAACGTTATGCGTTATAATGTAGATGTACAAAACGTTATACGTTATAACGTAGTAGTACATAAAGTAATCCGGTATAACGTAATAGTACATATCTATATACGTCATATGGTGATGCAATATAACGTCATACGTTATAACGTAGTAGTACTTAACGTTATACGTTACTGCGTAGTAGTACATAACGTCATACGTCCTATAGTGATACAATGTAACGTTATACGTTAAAATGTAGAAGTACAAATCTTTATACGTTATAACGTAGTAGTACATAACGTAATCCGGTATAACGTAATAGTACATATCTATATACGTCATATGGTGATGCAATATAACGTCATACGTTATAACGTAGAAGTACATAACGTTATACATTATAAAGAAGTAGTACATAACGTCATACGTCCTATAGTGATACAATGTAACTTTATACGTTATAACGTAGTAGTATATAACGTTATACGTTATAACATAGTAGTACATAACGTCATACGTCCTATGGTGATACAATGTAACGTTATACGTTATAACGTAGTAGTATATAACGTTATACGTTATAACGTAGTAGTACATAACGTCAAACGTCACATAGTGATACAATATAACGTTATACGTTATAACGTAGAAGTACATAACGTTATACGTTATAAAGTAGTACTACATAACGTCATACGTTACAACGTAGTAGTACATAACGTCATACGTCCTATAGTGATACAATGTAACGTTATACGTTATAACGTAGTAGTATATAACGTTATACGCTATAACGTAGTAATACACAACGTTATACGTTACTACGTAGTAGTACATAACTTCAAACGTCACATAGTGATGCAATGTAACGTTATACGTTATAACGTTGTAGTATATAACGTTATACGTTATAACGTCGTAGTACATAACGTCAAACGTCACATAGTGATACAGTATAACGTTATACGTTATAACGTAGAAGTACAAAACGTTATACGTTATAACGTAGTTGTACATAACGTTATACGGTATAACGTAGTAGCACATAACGTTATACGTTACTACGTAGTAGTACATAACGTCAGACGTCACATAGTGATGCAATGTAACGTTATACGTTATAATGTAGAAGTACAAAACGTTATACGTTATAACGTAGTAGTACATAACGTCAAACGTCACATAGTGATACAGTATAACGTTATACGTTATAACGTAGAAGTACAAAACGTTATACGTTATAACGTAGTTGTACATAACGTCAATCTTCACATAGTGATACAATATAGCGTTATACGTTATAACGTAGAAGTACAAAACGTTATACGTTATAACGTAGTAGTACTTAACGTTATACGTTATAGGTAGTAGTACATAACGTCATACGTCCTATAGTGATACAATGTAACGTTATACGTTATAATGTAGAAGTACAAAACGTTATAGGTTATAACGTAGTAGTACATAACGTTATCCGGTAAAACGTAATAGTACATATTTATATACGTCATATAGTGATGCAATATAACGTCATACGTTATAACGTAGAAGTACATAACGTTATACGTTACTGCGTAGTAGTACATAACGTCATACGTCCTATAGTGATACAATGTAACGTTATACGTTATAACGTAGTAGTACTTAACGTTATACGTTACTGCGTAGTAGTACATAACGTTATACGTCATATAGTTGTACAATATAACGTTATACGTCATAATATAGTACTACATAACGCTAAAAGTCACATAGTGATACAATATAACGTTATACGTTATAACGTAGAAGTACAAAACGTTATACGTTATAACGTAGCAGTACATAACGTCAAACTTCACATAGTGATACAATATAGCGTTATACGTTATAACGTAGAAGTACAAAACGTTATACGTTATAACGTAGTAGTACATAACGTCAAACTTCACATAGCGATACAATATAGCGTTATACGTTGTAACGTAGAAGTACAAAACGTTATACGTTATAACGTAGTAGTACTTAACGTTATATGTTATAGGTAGTAGTACATAACGTCATACGTCCTATAGTGATACAATGTAACGTTATACGTTATAATGTAGAAGTACAAAACGTTATACGTTATAACGTAGTAGTACATAACGTAATCCGGTATAACGTAATAGTACATATCTATATACGTCATATGGTGATGCAATATAACGTCATACGTTATAACGTAGAAGTACATAACGTTATACATTATAAAGTAGTAGTACATTACGTCATACGTCCTATAGTGATACAATGTAACTTTATACGTTAGAACGTAGTAGTATATAACGTTATACGTTATAACGTAGTAGTACATAACGTCATACGTCCTATGGTGATACAATGTAACGTTATACGTTATAACGTAGTAGTATATAACGTTATACGTTATAACGTAGTAGTACATAACGTCAAACGTCACATAGTGATACAATATAACGTTATACGTTATAACGTAGAAGTACATAACGTTATACGTTATAAAGTAGTACTACATAACGTTATACGTTACAACGTAGTAGTACATAACGTCATACGTCCTATAGTGATACAATGTAACGTTATACGTTATAACGTAGTAGTATATAACGTTATACGTTATAACGTAGTAGTACATAACGTCAAACGTCACATAGTGATACAATATAACGTTATACGTTATATCGTAGAAGTACATAACGTTATACGTTATAAACTAGTAGTACATAACGTTATACGTTATAAACTAGTAGTACATAACGTTATACGTTACAACGTAGTAGTACATGATGTCATACGTCCTATAGTGATACAATGTAACGTTATAAGTTATAACGTAGTAGTATATAACGTTATACGCTATAACGTAGTAGCACATAACGTTATACGTTACAACGTAGTAGTAGATAACGTCATACGTCCTATAGTGATACAATATAACGTTATACGTTTTAACGTAGAAGTTCAAAACGTTATACGTTATAACGTAGTAGTACTTAACGTTATACGTTACTACGTAGTAGTACATAACGTCATACGTCCTATAGTGATACAATTTAACGTTATGCGTTATAACGTAGTAGTATATAACGTTATACGTTATAACGTAGTAGTACATAACGTCATACGTCCTATGGTGATACAATGTAACGTTATACGTTATAACGTAGTAGTATATAACGTTATACGTTATAACGTAGTAGTACATAACGTCAAACGTCACATAGTGATACAATTTAACGTTATGCGTTATAACGTAGTAGTATATAACGTTATACGTTATAACGTAGTAGTACATAACGTCAAACGTCACATAGTGATACAATATAACGTTATACGTTATAACGTAGTTGTACATAACGTTATACCTTACTACGTAGTATTACATAACGTCAAACGTCACATAGTGATACAATGTAACGTTATACGTTATAATGTAGAAGTACAAAACGTTATACGTTATAACGTAGTAGTATATAACGTCAAACGTCACATAGTGATACAGTATAACGTTATACGTTATAACGTAGAAGTACAAAACGTTATACGTTATAACGTAGTAGTACTTAACGTTATACGTCATATAGTGATACAATGTAACGTTATACGTTATAATGTAGAAGTACATAACGTTATACGTTATAACGTAGTAGTACATAACGTCAAACTTCACATAGTGATACAATATAGCGTTATACGTTATAACGTAGAAGTACAAAACGTTATACGTTATAACGTAGTAGTACTTAACGTTATACGTTATAGGTAGTAGTACATAACGTCATACGTCCTATAGTGATACAATTTAACGTTATGCGTTATAACGTAGTAGTATATAACGTTATACGTTACAACGTAGTAGTAGATAACGTCATACGTCCTATAGTGATAAAATGTAACTTTATACGTTATAACGTAGTAGTATATATCGTTATACGTTATAACGTAGTAGTACATAACGTTCTACGTCATATAGTAGTACAATATAACGTTATACGTTATAACGTAGTAGTACATAACGTCAAACGTCACATAGTGATACAGTATAACGTTATACGTTATAACGTAGAAGTACAAAACGTTATACGTTATAACGTAGTAGTACATAACGTCAAACGTCACATAGTGATACAGTATAACGTTATACGTTATAACGTAGAAGTACAAAACGATATACGTTATAACGTAGTAGTACTTAACGTTATACGTCATATAGTGATACAATGTAACGTTATACGTTATAACGTAGAAGTACATACCGTTATATGTCATAAAGTAGTAGTACATAACGTTGAACGTTACAACGTAGTAGTACATAACGTCATACGTCCTATAGTGATAAAATGTAACTTTATACTTTATAACGTAGTAGAACTTAACGTTATACGTTACTGCGTAGTAGTACATAACGTTATACGTCATATAGTAGTACAATATAACGTTATACGTTATAACGTAGTAGTACATAACGTCAAACGTCAATAGTGATACAGTATAACGTTATACGTTATAACGTAGAAGTACAAAACGTTATACGTTATAACGTAGTAGTGCATAATGTCAAACGTCACATAGTGATACAGTATAACGTTATACGTTATAACGTAGAAGTACAAAAGTTTATACGTTATAACGTAGTAGTACGTAACGTTATACGTTACTGCGTAGTAGTACATAACGTTATACGTCATATAGTGGTACAATATAACGTTATACGTTATAACGTAGCAGTACATAACGTTATACGGTATAACGTAGTAGCACATAACGTTATACGTTACTACGTAGTAGTACATAACGTCAAACGTCACATAGTGATACAATGTAACGTTATACGTTATAAAGTAGAAGTACAAAACGTTATACGTTATAACGTAGTAGTACATAATGTCAAACGTCACATAGTGATACAGTATAACGTTATACGTTATAACGTAGAAGTACATACCGTTATATGTCATAAAGTAGTAGTACATAACGTTGAACGTTACAACGTAGTAGTACATAACGTCATACGTCCTATAGTGATAAAATGTAACTTTATACTTTATAACGTAGTAGAACTTAACGTTATACGTTACTGCGTAGTAGTACATAACGTTATACGTCATATAGTAGTACAATATAACGTTATACGTTATAACGTAGTAGTACATAACGTCAAACGTCAATAGTGATACAGTATAACGTTATACGTTATAACGTAGAAGTACAAAACGTTATACGTTATAACGTAGTAGTGCATAATGTCAAACGTCACATAGTGATACAGTATAACGTTATACGTTATAACGTAGAAGTACAAAAGTTTATACGTTATAACGTAGTAGTACGTAACGTTATACGTTACTGCGTAGTAGTACATAACGTTATACGTCATATAGTGGTACAATATAACGTTATACGTTATAACGTAGCAGTACATAACGTTATACGGTATAACGTAGTAGCACATAACGTTATACGTTACTACGTAGTAGTACATAACGTCAAACGTCACATAGTGATACAATGTAACGTTATACGTTATAATGTAGAAGTACAAAACGTTATACGTTATAACGTAGTAGTACATAACGTTATACGTCATATAGTAGTACAATATAACGTTATACGTTATAACGTAGTAGTACATAACGTCAAACGTCACATAGTGATACAGTATAACGTTATACGTTATAACGTAGAAGTACAAAACGTTATACGTTATAACGTAGTTGTACATAACGTCAATCTTCACATAGTGATACAATATAGCGTTATACGTTATAACGTAGAAGTACAAAACGTTATACGTTATAACGTAGTAGTACTTAACGTTATATGTTATAGGTAGTAGTACATAACGTCATACGTCCTATAGTGATACAATGTAACGTTATACGTTATAATGTAGAAGTACAAAACGTTATACGTTATAACGTAGTAGTACATAACGTAATCCGGTATAACGTAATAGTACATATCTATATACGTCATATGGTGATACAATATAACGTTATACGTTTTAACGTAGAAGTTCAAAACGTTATACGTTATAACGTAGTAGTACTTAACGTTATACGTTATAACGTAGTAGTACATAACGTCAAACGTCACATAGTGATGCAATATAACATCATACGTTATACCGTAGAAGTACATAAAGTTATCCGGTATAACGTAGTAGCACATAACGTTATACGTTACAACGTAGTAGTAGATAACGTCATACGTCCTATAGTGATACAATATAACGTTATACGTTTTAACGTAGAAGTTCAAAACGTTATACGTTATAACGTAGTAGTATATAACGTTATACGTTATAACGTAGTAGTACATAACGTCATACGTCCTATGGTGATACAATGTAACGTTATACGTTATAACGTAGTAGTATATAACGTTATACGTTATAACGTAGTAGTACATAACGTCAAAAGTCACATAGTGATACAATATAACGTTATACGTTATAATGTAGAAGTACAAAACGTTATACGTTATAACGTAGTAGTACATAACGTCAAACGTCACATAGTGATACAGTATAACGTTATACGTTATAACGTAGAAGTACAAAACGTTATACGTTATAACGTAGTAGTACTTAACGTTATACGTCATATAGTGATACAATGTAACGTTATACGTTATAATGTAGAAGTACATAACGTTATACGTTATAACGTAGTAGTACATAACGTCAAACGTCACATAGTGATGCAATATAACATCATACGTTATACCGTAGAAGTACATAAAGTTATCCGGTATAACGTAGTAGCACATAACGTTATACTTTACTACGTAGTATTACATAACTTCAAACGTCACATAGTGATGCAATGTAACGTTATACGTTATAACGTTGTAGTATATAACGTTATACGTTATAACGTCGTAGTACATAACGTCAAACGTCACATAGTGATACAATATAACGTTATACGTTATATCGTAGAAGTACATAACGTCATACGTCCTATAGTGATACAATGTAACGTTATGCGTTATAATGTAGATGTACAAAACGTTATACGTTATAACGTAGTAGTACATAAAGTAATCCGGTATAACGTAATAGTACATATCTATATACGTCATATGGTGATGCAATATAACGTCATACGTTATAACGTAGTAGTACTTAACGTTATACGTTACTGCGTAGTAGTACATAACGTCATACGTCCTATAGTGATACAATGTAACGTTATACGTTAAAGTGTAGAAGTACAAATCTTTATACGTTATAACGTAGTAGTACATAACGTAATCCGGTATAACGTAATAGTACATATCTATATACGTCATATGGTGATGCAATATAACGTCATACGTTATAACGTAGAAGTACATAACGTTATACATTATAAAGAAGTAGTACATAACGTCATACGTCCTATAGTGATACAATGTAACTTTATACGTTATAACGTAGTAGTATATAACGTTATACGTTATAACATAGTAGTACATAACGTCATACGTCCTATGGTGATACAATGTAACGTTATACGTTATAACGTAGTAGTATATAACGTTATACGTTATAACGTAGTAGTACATAACGTCAAACGTCACATAGTGATACAATATAACGTTATACGTTATAACGTAGAAGTACATAACGTTATACGTTATAAAGTAGTACTACATAACGTCATACGTTACAACGTAGTAGTACATAACGTCATACGTCCTATAGTGATACAATGTAACGTTATACGTTATAACGTAGTAGTATATAACGTTATACGCTATAACGTAGTAATACACAACGTTATACGTTACTACGTAGTAGTACATAACTTCAAACGTCACATAGTGATGCAATGTAACGTTATACGTTATAACGTTGTAGTATATAACGTTATACGTTATAACGTCGTAGTACATAACGTCAAACGTCACATAGTGATACAGTATAACGTTATACGTTATAACGTAGAAGTACAAAACGTTATACGTTATAACGTAGTTGTACATAACGTTATACGGTATAACGTAGTAGCACATAACGTTATACGTTACTACGTAGTAGTACATAACGTCAGACGTCACATAGTGATGCAATGTAACGTTATACGTTATAATGTAGAAGTACAAAACGTTATACGTTATAACGTAGTAGTACATAACGTCAAACGTCACATAGTGATACAGTATAACGTTATACGTTATAACGTAGAAGTACAAAACGTTATACGTTATAACGTAGTTGTACATAACGTCAATCTTCACATAGTGATACAATATAGCGTTATACGTTATAACGTAGAAGTACAAAACGTTATACGTTATAACGTAGTAGTACTTAACGTTATACGTTATAGGTAGTAGTACATAACGTCATACGTCCTATAGTGATACAATGTAACGTTATACGTTATAATGTAGAAGTACAAAACGTTATAGGTTATAACGTAGTAGTACATAACGTTATCCGGTAAAACGTAATAGTACATATTTATATACGTCATATAGTGATGCAATATAACGTCATACGTTATAACGTAGAAGTACATAACGTTATACGTTACTGCGTAGTAGTACATAACGTCATACGTCCTATAGTGATACAATGTAACGTTATACGTTATAACGTAGTAGTACTTAACGTTATACGTTACTGCGTAGTAGTACATAACGTTATACGTCATATAGTTGTACCATATAACGTTATACGTCATAATATAGTACTACATAACGCTAAAAGTCACATAGTGATACAATATAACGTTATACGTTATAACGTAGAAGTACAAAACGTTATACGTTATAACGTAGCAGTACATAACGTCAAACTTCACATAGTGATACAATATAGCGTTATACGTTATAACGTAGAAGTACAAAACGTTATACGTTATAACGTAGTAGTACATAACGTCAAACTTCACATAGCGATACAATATAGCGTTATACGTTGTAACGTAGAAGTACAAAACGTTATACGTTATAACGTAGTAGTACTTAACGTTATATGTTATAGGTAGTAGTACATAACGTCATACGTCCTATAGTGATACAATGTAACGTTATACGTTATAATGTAGAAGTACAAAACGTTATACGTTATAACGTAGTAGTACATAACGTAATCCGGTATAACGTAATAGTACATATCTATATACGTCATATGGTGATGCAATATAACGTCATACGTTATAACGTAGAAGTACATAACGTTATACATTATAAAGTAGTAGTACATTACGTCATACGTCCTATAGTGATACAATGTAACTTTATACGTTAGAACGTAGTAGTATATAACGTTATACGTTATAACGTAGTAGTACATAACGTCATACGTCCTATGGTGATACAATGTAACGTTATACGTTATAACGTAGTAGTATATAACGTTATACGTTATAACGTAGTAGTACATAACGTCAAACGTCACATAGTGATACAATATAACGTTATACGTTATAACGTAGAAGTACATAACGTTATACGTTATAAAGTAGTACTACATAACGTTATACGTTACAACGTAGTAGTACATAACGTCATACGTCCTATAGTGATACAATGTAACGTTATACGTTATAACGTAGTAGTATATAACGTTATACGTTATAACGTAGTAGTACATAACGTCAAACGTCACATAGTGATACAATATAACGTTATACGTTATATCGTAGAAGTACATAACGTTATACGTTATAAACTAGTAGTACATAACGTTATACGTTATAAACTAGTAGTACATAACGTTATACGTTACAACGTAGTAGTACATGATGTCATACGTCCTATAGTGATACAATGTAACGTTATAAGTTATAACGTAGTAGTATATAACGTTATACGCTATAACGTAGTAGCACATAACGTTATACGTTACAACGTAGTAGTAGATAACGTCATACGTCCTATAGTGATACAATATAACGTTATACGTTTTAACGTAGAAGTTCAAAACGTTATACGTTATAACGTAGTAGTACTTAACGTTATACGTTACTACGTAGTAGTACATAACGTCATACGTCCTATAGTGATACAATTTAACGTTATGCGTTATAACGTAGTAGTATATAACGTTATACGTTATAACGTAGTAGTACATAACGTCATACGTCCTATGGTGATACAATGTAACGTTATACGTTATAACGTAGTAGTATATAACGTTATACGTTATAACGTAGTAGTACATAACGTCAAACGTCACATAGTGATACAATTTAACGTTATGCGTTATAACGTAGTAGTATATAACGTTATACGTTATAACGTAGTAGTACATAACGTCAAACGTCACATAGTGATACAATATAACGTTATACGTTATAACGTAGTTGTACATAACGTTATACCTTACTACGTAGTATTACATAACGTCAAACGTCACATAGTGATACAATGTAACGTTATACGTTATAATGTAGAAGTACAAAACGTTATACGTTATAACGTAGTAGTATATAACGTCAAACGTCACATAGTGATACAGTATAACGTTATACGTTATAACGTAGAAGTACAAAACGTTATACGTTATAACGTAGTAGTACTTAACGTTATACGTCATATAGTGATACAATGTAACGTTATACGTTATAATGTAGAAGTACATAACGTTATACGTTATAACGTAGTAGTACATAACGTCAAACTTCACATAGTGATACAATATAGCGTTATACGTTATAACGTAGAAGTACAAAACGTTATACGTTATAACGTAGTAGTACTTAACGTTATACGTTATAGGTAGTAGTACATAACGTCATACGTCCTATAGTGATACAATTTAACGTTATGCGTTATAACGTAGTAGTATATAACGTTATACGTTACAACGTAGTAGTAGATAACGTCATACGTCCTATAGTGATAAAATGTAACTTTATACGTTATAACGTAGTAGTATATATCGTTATACGTTATAACGTAGTAGTACATAACGTTCTACGTCATATAGTAGTACAATATAACGTTATACGTTATAACGTAGTAGTACATAACGTCAAACGTCACATAGTGATACAGTATAACGTTATACGTTATAACGTAGAAGTACAAAACGTTATACGTTATAACGTAGTAGTACATAACGTCAAACGTCACATAGTGATACAGTATAACGTTATACGTTATAACGTAGAAGTACAAAACGATATACGTTATAACGTAGTAGTACTTAACGTTATACGTCATATAGTGATACAATGTAACGTTATACGTTATAACGTAGAAGTACATACCGTTATATGTCATAAAGTAGTAGTACATAACGTTGAACGTTACAACGTAGTAGTACATAACGTCATACGTCCTATAGTGATAAAATGTAACTTTATACTTTATAACGTAGTAGAACTTAACGTTATACGTTACTGCGTAGTAGTACATAACGTTATACGTCATATAGTAGTACAATATAACGTTATACGTTATAACGTAGTAGTACATAACGTCAAACGTCAATAGTGATACAGTATAACGTTATACGTTATAACGTAGAAGTACAAAACGTTATACGTTATAACGTAGTAGTGCATAATGTCAAACGTCACATAGTGATACAGTATAACGTTATACGTTATAACGTAGAAGTACAAAAGTTTATACGTTATAACGTAGTAGTACGTAACGTTATACGTTACTGCGTAGTAGTACATAACGTTATACGTCATATAGTGGTACAATATAACGTTATACGTTATAACGTAGCAGTACATAACGTTATACGGTATAACGTAGTAGCACATAACGTTATACGTTACTACGTAGTAGTACATAACGTCAAACGTCACATAGTGATACAATGTAACGTTATACGTTATAAAGTAGAAGTACAAAACGTTATACGTTATAACGTAGTAGTACATAATGTCAAACGTCACATAGTGATACAGTATAACGTTATACGTTATAACGTAGAAGTACATACCGTTATATGTCATAAAGTAGTAGTACATAACGTTGAACGTTACAACGTAGTAGTACATAACGTCATACGTCCTATAGTGATAAAATGTAACTTTATACTTTATAACGTAGTAGAACTTAACGTTATACGTTACTGCGTAGTAGTACATAACGTTATACGTCATATAGTAGTACAATATAACGTTATACGTTATAACGTAGTAGTACATAACGTCAAACGTCAATAGTGATACAGTATAACGTTATACGTTATAACGTAGAAGTACAAAACGTTATACGTTATAACGTAGTAGTGCATAATGTCAAACGTCACATAGTGATACAGTATAACGTTATACGTTATAACGTAGAAGTACAAAAGTTTATACGTTATAACGTAGTAGTACGTAACGTTATACGTTACTGCGTAGTAGTACATAACGTTATACGTCATATAGTGGTACAATATAACGTTATACGTTATAACGTAGCAGTACATAACGTTATACGGTATAACGTAGTAGCACATAACGTTATACGTTACTACGTAGTAGTACATAACGTCAAACGTCACATAGTGATACAATGTAACGTTATACGTTATAATGTAGAAGTACAAAACGTTATACGTTATAACGTAGTAGTACATAACGTTATACGTCATATAGTAGTACAATATAACGTTATACGTTATAACGTAGTAGTACATAACGTCAAACGTCACATAGTGATACAGTATAACGTTATACGTCATAACGTAGAAGTACAAAACGTTATACGTTATAACGTAGTAGTGCATAATGTCAAACGTCACATAGTGATACAGTATAACGTTATACGTTATAACGTAGAAGTACAAAAGTTTATACGTTATAACGTAGTAGTACGTAACGTTATACGTTACTGCGTAGTAGTACATAACGTTATACGTCATATAGTGGTACAATATAACGTTATACGTTATAACGTAGCAGTACATAACGTTATACGGTATAACGTAGTAGCACATAACGTTATACGTTACTACGTAGTAGTACATAACGTCAAACGTCACATAGTGATACAATGTAACGTTATACGTTATAATGTAGAAGTACAAAGCGTTATACGTTATAACGTAGTAGTACATAACGTTATCCGGTATAACGTAATAGTACATATCTATATACGTCATATAGTGATGCAATCTAACGTCATACGTTATAACGTAGAAGTACATAACGTTATACATTATAAAGTAGTAGTACATAACGTTATACGTTACTACGTAGTAGTACATAACGTCATACGTCCTATAGTGATACAATGTAACGTTATACGTTATAACGTAGTAGTACTTAACGTTATATGTTACTGCGTAGTAGTACATAACGTTACACGTCATATAGTGATACAATATAACGTTATACGTCATAATATAGTACTACATAACGCTAAAAGTCACATAGTGATACAATATAACGTTATACGTTATAACGTAGAAGTACAAAACGTTATACGTTATAACGTGGTAGTACATAACGTCAAACTTCACATAGTGATACAATATAGCGTCATACGTTGTAACGTAGAAGTACAAAACGTTATACGTTATAACGTAGTAGTACATAACGTCAAACTTCACATAGTGATACAATATAGCGTTATACGTTATAACGTAGAAGTACAAAACGTTATACGTTATAACGTAGTAGTACTTAACGTTATATGTTATAGGTAGTAGTACATAACGTCATACGTCCTATAGTGATACAATGTAACGTTATACGTTATAATGTAGAAGTACAAAACGTTATACGTTATAACGTAGTAGTACATAACGTAATCCGGTATAACGTAATAGTACATATCTATATACGTCATATGGTGATGCAATATAACGTCATACGTTATAACGTAGAAGTACATAGCGTTATACATTATAAAGTAGTAGTACATAACGTCATACGTCCTATAGTGATACAATGTAACTTTATACGTTATAACGTAGTATTACATAACGTCAAACGTCACATAGTGATACAGTATAACGTTATACGTTATAACGTAGAAGTACAAAACGTTATACGTTATAACGTAGTAGTACATAACGTCAATCTTCACATAGTGATACAATATAGCGTTATACGTTATGACGTAGAAGTACAAAACGTTATACGTTATAACGTAGTAGTACATAACGTCAAACTTCACATAGTGATACAATATAGCGTTATGCGTTATAACGTAGAAGTACAAAACGTTATACGTTATAACGTAGTAGTATATAACGTTATACGTTATAACGTAGTAGTACATAACGTCAAACGTCTCATAGTGATACAATATAACGTTATACGTTATATCGTAGAAGTACATAACGTTATACGTTATAAACTAGTAGTACATAACGTTATATGTTACAGCGTAGTAGTTATAGCGTCATACGTCCTATAGTGATACAATGTAACGTTATACGTTATAACGGAAGTAGTATATAACGTTATACGCTATAACGTAGTAGTACACAACGTTATACGTTACTACGTAGTAGTACATAACTTCAAACGTCACATAGTGATGCAATGTAACGTTATACGTTATAACGTTGTAGTATATAACGTTATACGTTATAACGTCGTAGTACATAACGTCAAACGTCACATAGTGATACAATATAACGTTATACGTTATATCGTAGAAGTCCATAACGTTATACGTTATAAACTAGTAGTACTTAACGTTATACGTTACTGCGTAGTAGTACATAACGATATACGTCATATAGTAGTACAATATAACGTTATACGTTATAACGTAGCAGTACATAACGTTATACGGTATAACGTAGTAGCACATAACGTTATACGTTACTACGTAGTAGTACATAACGTCAAACGTCACATAGTGAAGCAATGTAACGTTATACGTTATAATGTAGAAGTACAAAACGTTATACGTTATAACGTAGTAGTACATAACGTCAAACGTCACATAGTGATACAGTATAACGTTATACGTTATAACGTAGAAGTACAAAACGTTATACGTTATAACGTAGTTGTACATAACGTCAATATTCACATAGTGATACAATATAGCGTTATACGTTATAACGTAGAAGTACAAAACGTTATACGTTATAACGTAGTAGTACTTAACGTTATACGTTATAGGTAGTAGTACATAACGTCATACGTCCTATAGTGATACAATGTAACGTTATACGTTATAATGTAGAAGTACAAAACGTTATAGGTTATAACGTAGTAGTACATAACGTTATCCGGTATAACGTAATAGTACATATTTATATACGTCATATAGTGATGCATAATAACGTCATACGTTATAACGTAGAAGTACATAACGTTATACATTATAAAGTAGTAGTACATAACGTTATACGTTACTACGTAGTAGTACATAACGTCATACGTCCTATAGTGATACAATGTAACGTTATACGTTATAACGTAGTAGTACTTAACGTTATACGTTACTGCGTAGTAGTACATAACGTTATACGTCATATAGTGGTACAATATAACGTTATACGTCATAATATAGTACTACATAACGCTAAAAGTCACATAGTGGTACAATATAACGTTATACGTTATAACGTAGAAGTACAAATCGTTATACGTTATAACGTAGTAGTACATAACGTCAAACTTCACATAGTGATACAATATAGCGTTATACGTTATAACGTAGAAGTACAAAACGTTATACGTTATAACGTAGCAGTACTTAACGTTATATGTTATAGGTAGTAGTACATAACGTCATACGTCCTATAGTGATACAATGTAACGTTATACGTTATAATGTAGAAGTACAAAACGTTATACGTTATAACGTAGTAGTACATAACGTAATCCGGTATAACGTAATAGTACATATCTATATACGTCATATGGTGATGCAATATAACGTCATAAGTTATAACGTAGAAGTACATAACGTTATACATTATAAAGTAGTAGTACATAACGTCATACGTCCTATAGTGATACAATGTAACTTTATACGTTATAACGTAGAAGTATATAACGTTATACGTTATAACGTAGTAGTACATAACGTAATCCGGTATAACGTAATAGTACATATCTATATACGTCATATGGTGATGCAATATAACGTCATACGTTATAACGTAGAAGTACATAACGTTATACATTATAAAGTAGTAGTACATAACGTCATACGTCCTATAGTGATACAATGTAACTTTATACGTTAGAACGTAGTAGTATATAACGTTATACGTTATAACGTAGTAGTACATAACGTCATACGTCCTATGGTGATACAATGTAACGTTATACGTTATAACGTAGTAGTATATAACGTTATACGTTACTGCGTAGTAGTACATAACGTCATACGTCCTATAGTGATACAATGTAACGTTATACGTTATAACGTAGTAGTACTTAACGTTATACGTTACTGCGTAGTAGTACATAACGTTATACGTCATATAGTGGTACAATATAACGTTATACGTCATAATATAGTACTACATTACGCTAAAAGTCACATAGTGATACAATATAACGTTATACGTTATAACGTAGAAGTACAAAACGTTATACGTTATAACGTAGTAGTACATAACGTCAAACTTCACATAGTGATACAATATAGCGTTATACGTTATAACGTAGAAGTACAAAACGTTATACGTTATAACGTAGTAGTACATAACGTCAAACTTCACATAGCGATACAATATAGCGTTATACGTTATAACGTAGAAGTACAAAACGTTATACGTTATAACGTAGTAGTACTTAACGTTATATGTTATAGGTAGTAGTACATAACGTCATACGTCCTATAGTGATACAATGTAACGTTATACGTTATAATGTAGAAGTACAAAACGTTATACGTTATAACGTAGTAGTACATAACGTAATCCGGTATAACGTAATAGTACATATCTATATACGTCATATGGTGATGCAATATAACGTCATACGTTATAACGTAGAAGTACATAACGTTATACATTATAAAGTAGTAGTACATAACGTCATACGTCCTATAGTGATACAATGTAACTTTATACGTTAGAACGTAGTAGTATATAACGTTATACGTTATAACGTAGTAGTACATAACGTCATACGTCCTATGGTGATACAATGTAACGTTATACGTTATAACGTAGTAGTATATAACGTTATACGTTATAACGTAGTAGTACATAACGTCAAACGTCACATAGTGATACAATATAACGTTATACGTTATAACGTAGAAGTACATAACGTTATACGTTATAAAGTAGTACTACATAACGTTATACGTTACAACGTAGTAGTACATAACGTCATACGTCCTATAGTGATACAATGTAACGTTATACGTTATAACGTAGTAGTATATAACGTTATACGTTATAACGTAGTAGTACATAACGTCAAACGTCACATAGTGATACAATATAACGTTATACGTTATATCGTAGAAGTACATAACGTTATACGTTATAAACTAGTAGTACATAACGTTATACGTTATAAACTAGTAGTACATAACGTTATACGTTACAACGTAGTAGTACATGATGTCATACGTCCTATAGTGATACAATGTAACGTTATAAGTTATAACGTAGTAGTATATAACGTTATACGCTATAACGTAGTAGCACATAACGTTATACGTTACAACGTAGTAGTAGATAACGTCATACGTCCTATAGTGATACAATATAACGTTATACGTTTTAACGTAGAAGTTCAAAACGTTATACGTTATAACGTAGTAGTACTTAACGTTATACGTTATAACGTAGTAGTACATAACGTCAAACGTCACATAGTGATGCAATATAACATCATACGTTATACCGTAGAAGTACATAAAGTTATCCGGTATAACGTAGTAGCACATAACGTTATACGTTACAACGTAGTAGTAGATAACGTCATACGTCCTATAGTGATACAATATAACGTTATACGTTATAACGTAGAAGTACAAAACGTTATACGTTATAACGTAGTAGTATATAACGTTATACGTTATAACGTAGTAGTACATAACGTCATACGTCCTATGGTGATACAATGTAACGTTATACGTTATAACGTAGTAGTATATAACGTTATACGTTATAACGTAGTAGTACATAACGTCAAACGTCACATAGTGATACAATATAACGTTATACGTTATAACGTAGTTGTACATAACGTTATACCTTACTACGTAGTATTACATAACGTCAAACGTCACATAGTGATACAATGTAACGTTATACGTTATAATGTAGAAGTACAAAACGTTATACGTTATAACGTAGTAGTACATAACGTCAAACGTCACATAGTGATACAGTATAACGTTATACGTTATAACGTAGAAGTACAAAACGTTATACGTTATAACGTAGTAGTACTTAACGTTATACGTCATATAGTGATACAATGTAACGTTATACGTTATAATGTAGAAGTACAAAACGTTATAGGTTATAACGTAGTAGTACATAACGTTATCCGGTATAACGTAATAGTACATATTTATATACGTCATATAGTGATGCAATATAACGTCATACGTTATAACGTAGAAGTACATAACGTTATACATTATAAAGTAGTAGTACATAACGTTATACGTTACTACGTAGTAGTACATAACGTCATACGTCCTATAGTGATACAATGTAACGTTATACGTTATAACGTAGTAGTACTTAACGTTATACGTTACTGCGTAGTAGTACATAACGTTATACGTCATATAGTGGTACAATATAACGTTATACGTCATAATATAGTACTACATAACGCTAAAAGTCACATAGTGATACAATATAACGTTATACGTTATAACGTAGAAGTACAAAACGTTATACGTTATAACGTAGTAGTACTTAACGTTATATGTTATAGGTAGTAGTACATAACGTCATACGTCCTATAGTGATACAATGTAACGTTATACGTTATAATGTAGAAGTACAAAACGTTATACGTTATAACGTAGTAGTACATAACGTAATCCGGTATAACGTAATAGTACATATCTATATACGTCATATGGTGATGCAATATAACGTCATAAGTTATAACGTAGAAGTACATAACGTTATACATTATAAAGTAGTAGTACATAACGTCATACGTCCTATAGTGATACAATGTAACTTTATACGTTATAACGTAGAAGTATATAACGTTATACGTTATAACGTAGTAGTACATAACGTTATACGTTACTGCGTAGTAGTACATAACGTCATACGTCCTATAGTGATACAATGTAACGTTATACGTTATAACGTAGTAGTACTTAACGTTATACGTTACTGCGTAGTAGTACATAACGTTATACGTCATATAGTGGTACAATATAACGTTATACGTCATAATATAGTACTACATAACGCTAAAAGTCACATAGTGATACAATATAACGTTATACGTTATAACGTAGAAGTACAAAACGTTATACGTTATAACGTAGTAGTACATAACGTCAAACTTCACATAGTGATACAATATAGCGTTATACGTTATAACGTAGAAGTACAAAACGTTATACGTTATAACGTAGTAGTACATAACGTCATACGTCCTATGGTGATACAATGTAACGTTATACGTTATAACGTAGTAGTATATAACGTTATACGTTATAACGTAGTAGTACATAACGTCAAACGTCACATAGTGATACAATATAACGTTATACGTTATAACGTAGAAGTACATAACGTTATACGTTATAAAGTAGTACTACATAACGTTATACGTTACAACGTAGTAGTACATAACGTCATACGTCCTATAGTGATACAATGTAACGTTATACGTTATAACGTAGTAGTATATAACGTTATACGTTATAACGTAGTAGTACATAACGTCAAACGTCACATAGTGATACAATATAACGTTATACGTTATATCGTAGAAGTACATAACGTTATACGTTATAAACTAGTAGTACATAACGTTATACGTTATAAACTAGTAGTACATAACGTTATACGTTACAACGTAGTAGTACATGATGTCATACGTCCTATAGTGATACAATGTAACGTTATAAGTTATAACGTAGTAGTATATAACGTTATACGCTATAACGTAGTAGCACATAACGTTATACGTTACAACGTAGTAGTAGATAACGTCATACGTCCTATAGTGATACAATATAACGTTATACGTTTTAACGTAGAAGTTCAAAACGTTATACGTTATAACGTAGTAGTACTTAACGTTATACGTTATAACGTAGTAGTACATAACGTCAAACGTCACATAGTGATGCAATATAACATCATACGTTATACCGTAGAAGTACATAAAGTTATCCGGTATAACGTAGTAGCACATAACGTTATACGTTACAACGTAGTAGTAGATAACGTCATACGTCCTATAGTGATACAATATAACGTTATACGTTTTAACGTAGAAGTTCAAAACGTTATACGTTATAACGTAGTAGTATATAACGTTATACGTTATAACGTAGTAGTACATAACGTCATACGTCCTATGGTGATACAATGTAACGTTATACGTTATAACGTAGTAGTATATAACGTTATACGTTATAACGTAGTAGTACATAACGTCAAACGTCACATAGTGATACAATATAACGTTATACGTTATAACGTAGTTGTACATAACGTTATACCTTACTACGTAGTATTACATAACGTCAAACGTCACATAGTGATACAATGTAACGTTATACGTTATAATGTAGAAGTACAAAACGTTATACGTTATAACGTAGTAGTACATAACGTCAAACGTCACATAGTGATACAGTATAACGTTATACGTTATAACGTAGAAGTACAAAACGTTATACGTTATAACGTAGTAGTACTTAACGTTATACGTCATATAGTAATACAATGTAACGTTATACGTTATAATGTAGAAGTACATAACGTTATACGTTATAACGTAGTAGTACATAACGTCAAACGTCACATAGTGATGCAATATAACATCATACGTTATACCGTAGAAGTACATAAAGTTATCCGGTATAACGTAGTAGCACATAACGTTATACTTTACTACGTAGTATTACATAACGTCAAACGTCACATAGTGATACAATGTAACGTTATACGTTATAATGTAGAAGTACAAAACGTTATACGTTATAACGTAGTAGTACATAACGTTCTACGTCATATAGTAGTACAATATAACGTTATACGTTATAACGTAGTAGTACATAACGTCAAACGTCACATAGTGATACAGTATAACGTTATACGTTATAACGTAGAAGTACAAAACGATATACGTTATAACGTAGTAGTACTTAACGTTATACGTCATATAGTGATACAATGTAACGTTATACGTTATAACGTAGAAGTACATAAAGTTATCCGGTATAACGTAGTAGCACATAACGTTATACTTTACTACGTAGTATTACATAACGTCAAACGTCACATAGTGATCCAATGTAACGTTATACGTTATAAAGTAGAAGTACAAAACGTTATACGTTATAACGTAGTAGTACATAATGTCAAACGTCACATAGTGATACAGTATAACGTTATACGTTATAACGTAGAAGTACATACCGTTATATGTCATAAAGTAGTAGTACATAACGTTGAACGTTACAACGTAGTAGTACATAACGTCATACGTCCTATAGTGATAAAATGTAACTTTATACTTTATAACGTAGTAGAACTTAACGTTATACGTTACTGCGTAGTAGTACATAACGTTATACGTCATATAGTAGTACAATATAACGTTATACGTTATAACGTAGTAGTACATAACGTCAAACGTCAATAGTGATACAGTATAACGTTATACGTTATAACGTAGAAGTACAAAACGTTATACGTTATAACGTAGTAGTGCATAATGTCAAACGTCACATAGTGATACAGTATAACGTTATACGTTATAACGTAGAAGTACAAAAGTTTATACGTTATAACGTAGTAGTACGTAACGTTATACGTTACTGCGTAGTAGTACATAACGTTATACGTCATATAGTGGTACAATATAACGTTATACGTTATAACGTAGCAGTACATAACGTTATACGGTATAACGTAGTAGCACATAACGTTATACGTTACTACGTAGTAGTACATAACGTCAAACGTCACATAGTGATACAATGTAACGTTATACGTTATAATGTAGAAGTACAAAACGTTATACGTTATAACGTAGTAGTACATAACGTTATACGTCATATAGTA
Organism: Bombus terrestris; assembly: GCF_910591885.1. NCBI lineage: Eukaryota > Metazoa > Arthropoda > Insecta > Hymenoptera > Apidae > Bombus > Bombus terrestris. Next base: position 4,420,230 of record NW_025963555.1, read on the forward strand.
GTACAATATAACGTTATACGTTATAACGTAGTAGTACATAACGTCAAACGTCACATAGTGATACAGTATAACGTTATACGTTATAACGTAGAAGTACAAAACGTTATACGTTATAACGTAGTAGTGCATAATGTCAAACGTCACATAGTGATACAGTATAACGTTATACGTTATAACGTAGAAGTACAAAAGTTTATACGTTATAACGTAGTAGTTCGTAACGTTATACGTTACTGCGTAGTAGTACATAACGTTATACGTCATATAGTGGTACAATATAACGTTATACGTTATAACGTAGCAGTACATAACGTTATACGGTATAACGTAGTAGCACATAACGTTATACGTTACCACGTAGTAGTACATAACGTCAAACGTCACATAGTGATACAATGTAACGTTATACGTTATAATGTAGAAGTACAAAACGTTATACGTTATAACGTAGTAGTACATAACGTTATCCGGTATAACGTAATAGTACATATCTATATACGTCATATAGTGATGCAATCTAACGTCATACGTTATAACGTAGAAGTACATAACGTTATACATTATAAAGTAGTAGTACATAACGTTATACGTTACTACGTAGTAGTACATAACGTCATACGTCCTATAGTGATACAATGTAACGTTATACGTTATAACGTAGTAGTACTTAACGTTATACGTTACTGCTTAGTAGTACATAACGTTACACGTCATATAGTGATACAATATAACGTTATACGTCATAATATAGTACTACATAACGCTAAAAGTCACATAGTGATACAATATAACGTTATACGTTATAACGTAGAAGTACAAAACGTTATACGTTATAACGTGGTAGTACATAACGTCAAACTTCACATAGTGATACAATATAGCGTCATACGTTGTAACGTAGAAGTACAAAACGTTATACGTTATAACGTAGTAGTACATAACGTCAAACTTCACATAGTGATACAATATAGCGTTATACGTTATAACGTAGAAGTACAAAACGTTATACGTTATAACGTAGTAGTACTTAACGTTATATGTTATAGGTAGTAGTACATAACGTCATACGTCCTATAGTGATACAATGTAACGTTATACGTTATAATGTAGAAGTACAAAACGTTATACGTTATAACGTAGTAGTACATAACGTAATCCGGTATAACGTAATAGTACATATCTATATACGTCATATGGTGATGCAATATAACGTCATACGTTATAACGTAGAAGTACATAACGTTATACATTATAAAGTAGTAGTACATAACGTCATACGTCCTATAGTGATACAATGTAACTTTATACGTTATAACGTAGTATTACATAACGTCAAACGTCACATAGTGATACAGTATAACGTTATACGTTATAACGTAGAAGTACAAAACGTTATACGTTATAACGTAGTAGTACATAACGTCAATCTTCACATAGTGATACAATATAGCGTTATACGTTATAACGTAGAAGTACAAAACGTTATACGTTATAACGTAGTAGTACATAACGTCAAACTTCACATAGTGATACAATATAGCGTTATGCGTTATAACGTAGAAGTACAAAACGTTATACGTTATAACGTAGTAGTATATAACGTTATACGTTATAACGTAGTAGTACATAACGTCAAACGTCTCATAGTGATACAATATAACGTTATACGTTATATCGTAGAAGTACATAACGTTATACGTTATAAACTAGTAGTACATAACGTTATATGTTACAGCGTAGTAGTTATAGCGTCATACGTCCTATAGTGATACAATGTAACGTTATACGTTATAACGTAGTAGTATATAACGTTATACGCTATAACGTAGTAGTACACAACGTTATACGTTACTACGTAGTAGTACATAACTTCAAACGTCACATAGTGATGCAATGTAACGTTATACGTTATAACGTTGTAGTATATAACGTTATACGTTATAACGTCGTAGTACATAACGTCAAACGTCACATAGTGATACAATATAACGTTATACGTTATATCGTAGAAGTCCATAACGTTATACGTTATAAACTAGTAGTACTTAACGTTATACGTTACTGCGTAGTAGTACATAACGATATACGTCATATAGTAGTACAATATAACGTTATACGTTATAACGTAGCAGTACATAACGTTATACGGTATAACGTAGTAGCACATAACGTTATACGTTACTACGTAGTAGTACATAACGTCAAACGTCACATAGTGATGCAATGTAACGTTATACGTTATAATGTAGAAGTACCAAACGTTATACGTTATAACGTAGTAGTACATAACGTCAAACGTCACATAGTGATACAGTATAACGTTATACGTTATAACGTAGAAGTACAAAACGTTATACGTTATAACGTAGTTGTACATAACGTCAATATTCACATAGTGATACAATATAGCGTTATACGTTATAACGTAGAAGTACAAAACGTTATACGTTATAACGTAGTAGTACTTAACGTTATACGTCATATAGTGATACAATGTAACGTTATACGTTATAATGTAGAAGTACATAACGTTATACGTTATAACGTAGTAGTACATAACGTCAAACGTCACATAGTGATGCAATATAACATCATACGTTATACCGTAGAAGTACATAAAGTTATCCGGTATAACGTAGTAGCACATAACGTTATACTTTACTACGTAGTATTACATAACGTCAAACGTCACATAGTGATACAATGTAACGTTATACGTTATAATGTAGAAGTACAAAACGTTATACGTTATAACGTAGTAGTACATAACGTTCTACGTCATATAGTAGTACAATATAACGTTATACGTTATAACGTAGTAGTACATAACGTCAAACGTCTCATAGTGATACAATATAACGTTATACGTTATATCGTAGAAGTACATAACGTTATACGTTATAAACTAGTAGTACATAACGTTATATGTTACAGCGTAGTAGTTATAGCGTCATACGTCCTATAGTGATACAATGTAACGTTATACGTTATAACGTAGTAGTATATAACGTTATACGCTATAACGTAGTAGTACACAACGTTATACGTTACTACGTAGTAGTACATAACTTCAAACGTCACATAGTGATGCAATGTAACGTTATACGTTATAACGTTGTAGTATATAACGTTATACGTTATAACGTCGTAGTACATAACGTCAAACGTCACATAGTGATACAATATAACGTTATACGTTATATCGTAGAAGTCCATAACGTTATACGTTATAAACTAGTAGTACTTAACGTTATACGTTACTGCGTAGTAGTACATAACGATATACGTCATATAGTAGTACAATATAACGTTATACGTTATAACGTAGCAGTACATAACGTTATACGGTATAACGTAGTAGCACATAACGTTATACGTTACTACGTAGTAGTACATAACGTCAAACGTCACATAGTGATGCAATGTAACGTTATACGTTATAATGTAGAAGTACCAAACGTTATACGTTATAACGTAGTAGTACATAACGTCAAACGTCACATAGTGATACAGTATAACGTTATACGTTATAACGTAGAAGTACAAAACGTTATACGTTATAACGTAGTTGTACATAACGTCAATATTCACATAGTGATACAATATAGCGTTATACGTTATAACGTAGAAGTACAAAACGTTATACGTTATAACGTAGTAGTACTTAACGTTATACGTCATATAGTGATACAATGTAACGTTATACGTTATAATGTAGAAGTACATAACGTTATACGTTATAACGTAGTAGTACATAACGTCAAACGTCACATAGTGATGCAATATAACATCATACGTTATACCGTAGAAGTACATAAAGTTATCCGGTATAACGTAGTAGCACATAACGTTATACTTTACTACGTAGTATTACATAACGTCAAACGTCACATAGTGATACAATGTAACGTTATACGTTATAATGTAGAAGTACAAAACGTTATACGTTATAACGTAGTAGTACATAACGTTCTACGTCATATAGTAGTACAATATAACGTTATACGTTATAACGTAGTAGTACATAACGTCAAACGTCACATAGTGATACAGTATAACGTTATACGTTATAACGTAGAAGTACAAAACGATATACGTTATAACGTAGTAGTACTTAACGTTATACGTCATATAGTGATACAATGTAACGTTATACGTTATAACGTAGAAGTACATAAAGTTATCCGGTATAACGTAGTAGCACATAACGTTATACTTTACTACGTAGTATTACATAACGTCAAACGTCACATAGTGATCCAATGTAACGTTATACGTTATAAAGTAGAAGTACAAAACGTTATACGTTATAACGTAGTAGTACATAATGTCAAACGTCACATAGTGATACAGTATAACGTTATACGTTATAACGTAGAAGTACATACCGTTATATGTCATAAAGTAGTAGTACATAACGTTGAACGTTACAACGTAGTAGTACATAACGTCATACGTCCTATAGTGATAAAATGTAACTTTATACTTTATAACGTAGTAGAACTTAACGTTATACGTTACTGCGTAGTAGTACATAACGTTATACGTCATATAGTAGTACAATATAACGTTATACGTTATAACGTAGTAGTACATAACGTCAAACGTCAATAGTGATACAGTATAACGTTATACGTTATAACGTAGAAGTACAAAACGTTATACGTTATAACGTAGTAGTGCATAATGTCAAACGTCACATAGTGATACAGTATAACGTTATACGTTATAACGTAGAAGTACAAAAGTTTATACGTTATAACGTAGTAGTACGTAACGTTATACGTTACTGCGTAGTAGTACATAACGTTATACGTCATATAGTGGTACAATATAACGTTATACGTTATAACGTAGCAGTACATAACGTTATACGGTATAACGTAGTAGCACATAACGTTATACGTTACTACGTAGTAGTACATAACGTCAAACGTCACATAGTGATACAATGTAACGTTATACGTTATAATGTAGAAGTACAAAACGTTATACGTTATAACGTAGTAGTACATAACGTTATACGTCATATAGTAGTACAATATAACGTTATACGTTATAACGTAGTAGTACATAACGTCAAACGTCACATAGTGATACAGTATAACGTTATACGTTATAACGTAGAAGTACAAAACGTTATACGTTATAACGTAGTAGTGCATAATGTCAAACGTCACATAGTGATACAGTATAACGTTATACGTTATAACGTAGAAGTACAAAAGTTTATACGTTATAACGTAGTAGTTCGTAACGTTATACGTTACTGCGTAGTAGTACATAACGTTATACGTCATATAGTGGTACAATATAACGTTATACGTTATAACGTAGCAGTACATAACGTTATACGGTATAACGTAGTAGCACATAACGTTATACGTTACCACGTAGTAGTACATAACGTCAAACGTCACATAGTGATACAATGTAACGTTATACGTTATAATGTAGAAGTACAAAACGTTATACGTTATAACGTAGTAGTACATAACGTAATCCGGTATAACGTAATAGTACATATCTATATACGTCATATGGTGATGCAATATAACGTCATACGTTATAACGTAGAAGTACATAACGTTATACATTATAAAGTAGTAGTACATAACGTCATACGTCCTATAGTGATACAATGTAACTTTATACGTTATAACGTAGTATTACATAACGTCAAACGTCACATAGTGATACAGTATAACGTTATACGTTATAACGTAGAAGTACAAAACGTTATACGTTATAACGTAGTAGTACATAACGTCAATCTTCACATAGTGATACAATATAGCGTTATACGTTATAACGTAGAAGTACAAAACGTTATACGTTATAACGTAGTAGTACATAACGTCAAACTTCACATAGTGATACAATATAGCGTTATGCGTTATAACGTAGAAGTACAAAACGTTATACGTTATAACGTAGTAGTATATAACGTTATACGTTATAACGTAGTAGTACATAACGTCAAACGTCTCATAGTGATACAATATAACGTTATACGTTATATCGTAGAAGTACATAACGTTATACGTTATAAACTAGTAGTACATAACGTTATATGTTACAGCGTAGTAGTTATAGCGTCATACGTCCTATAGTGATACAATGTAACGTTATACGTTATAACGTAGTAGTATATAACGTTATACGCTATAACGTAGTAGTACACAACGTTATACGTTACTACGTAGTAGTACATAACTTCAAACGTCACATAGTGATGCAATGTAACGTTATACGTTATAACGTTGTAGTATATAACGTTATACGTTATAACGTCGTAGTACATAACGTCAAACGTCACATAGTGATACAATATAACGTTATACGTTATATCGTAGAAGTCCATAACGTTATACGTTATAAACTAGTAGTACTTAACGTTATACGTTACTGCGTAGTAGTACATAACGATATACGTCATATAGTAGTACAATATAACGTTATACGTTATAACGTAGCAGTACATAACGTTATACGGTATAACGTAGTAGCACATAACGTTATACGTTACTACGTAGTAGTACATAACGTCAAACGTCACATAGTGATGCAATGTAACGTTATACGTTATAATGTAGAAGTACAAAACGTTATACGTTATAACGTAGTAGTACATAACGTCAAACGTCACATAGTGATACAGTATAACGTTATACGTTATAACGTAGAAGTACAAAACGTTATACGTTATAACGTAGTTGTACATAACGTCAATATTCACATAGTGATACAATATAGCGTTATACGTTATAACGTAGAAGTACAAAACGTTATACGTTATAACGTAGTAGTACTTAACGTTATACGTTATAGGTAGTAGTACATAACGTCATACGTCCTATAGTGATACAATGTAACGTTATACGTTATAATGTAGAAGTACAAAACGTTATAGGTTATAACGTAGTAGTACATAACGTTATCCGGTATAACGTAATAGTACATATTTATATACGTCATATAGTGATGCAATATAACGTCATACGTTATAACGTAGAAGTACATAACGTTATACATTATAAAGTAGTAGTACATAACGTTATACGTTACTACGTAGTAGTACATAACGTCATACGTCCTATAGTGATACAATGTAACGTTATACGTTATAACGTAGTAGTACTTAACGTTATACGTTACTGCGTAGTAGTACATAACGTTATACGTCATATAGTGGTACAATATAACGTTATACGTCATAATATAGTACTACATAACGCTAAAAGTCACATAGTGGTACAATATAACGTTATACGTTATAACGTAGAAGTACAAATCGTTATACGTTATAACGTAGTAGTACATAACGTCAAACTTCACATAGTGATACAATATAGCGTTATACGTTATAACGTAGAAGTACAAAACGTTATACGTTATAACGTAGTAGTACTTAACGTTATATGTTATAGGTAGTAGTACATAACGTCATACGTCCTATAGTGATACAATGTAACGTTATACGTTATAATGTAGAGGTACAAAACGTTATACGTTATAACGTAGTAGTACATAACGTAATCCGGTATAACGTAATAGTACATATCTATATACGTCATATGGTGATGCAATATAACGTCATAAGTTATAACGTAGAAGTACATAACGTTATACATTATAAAGTAGTAGTACATAACGTCATACGTCCTATAGTGATACAATGTAACTTTATACGTTATAACGTAGAAGTATATAACGTTATACGTTATAACGTAGTAGTACATAACGTTATACGTTACTGCGTAGTAGTACATAACGTCATACGTCCTATAGTGATACAATGTAACGTTATACGTTATAACGTAGTAGTACTTAACGTTATACGTTACTGCGTAGTAGTACATAACGTTATACGTCATAATATAGTACTACATAACGCTAAAAGTCACATAGTGATACAATATAACGTTATACGTTATAACGTAGAAGTACAAAACGTTATACGTTATAACGTAGTAGTACATAACGTCAAACTTCACATAGTGATACAATATAGCGTTATACGTTATAACGTAGAAGTACAAAACGTTATACGTTATAACGTAGTAGTACATAACGTCAAACTTCACATAGCGATACAATATAGCGTTATACGTTATAACGTAGAAGTACAAAACGTTATACGTTATAACGTAGTAGTACTTAACGTTATATGTTATAGGTAGTAGTACATAACGTCATACGTCCTATAGTGATACAATGTAACGTTATACGTTATAATGTAGAAGTACAAAACGTTATACGTTATAACGTAGTAGTGCATAACGTAATCCGGTATAACGTAATAGTACATATCTATATACGTCATATGGTGATACAATATAACGTTATACGTTTTAACGTAGAAGTTCAAAACGTTATACGTTATAACGTAGTAGTACTTAACGTTATACGTTATAACGTAGTAGTACATAACGTCAAACGTCACATAGTGATGCAATATAACATCATACGTTATACCGTAGAAGTACATAAAGTTATCCGGTATAACGTAGTAGCACATAACGTTATACGTTACAACGTAGTAGTAGATAACGTCATACGTCCTATAGTGATACAATATAACGTTATACGTTTTAACGTAGAAGTTCAAAACGTTATACGTTATAACGTAGTAGTATATAACGTTATACGTTATAACGTAGTAGTACATAACGTCATACGTCCTATGGTGATACAATGTAACGTTATACGTTATAACGTAGTAGTATATAACGTTATACGTTATAACGTAGTAGTACATAACGTCAAACGTCACATAGTGATACAATATAACGTTATACGTTATAATGTAGAAGTACAAAACGTTATACGTTATAACGTAGTAGTACATAACGTCAAACGTCACATAGTGATACAGTATAACGTTATACGTTATAACGTAGAAGTACAAAACGTTATACGTTATAACGTAGTAGTATATAACGTTATACGTTATAACGTAGTAGTACATAACGTCAAACGTCACATAGTGATACAATATAACGTTATACGTTATAACGTAGAAGTACATAACGTTATACGTTATAAAGTAGTACTACATAACGTCATACGTTACAACGTAGTAGTACATAACGTCATACGTCCTATAGTGATACAATGTAACGTTATACGTTATAACGTAGTAGTATATAACGTTATACGCTATAACGTAGTAGTACACAACGTTATACGTTACTACGTAGTAGTACATAACTTCAAACGTCACATAGTGATGCAATGTAACGTTATACGTTATAACGTTGTAGTATATAACGTTATACGTTATAACGTCGTAGTACATAACGTCAAACGTCACATAGTGATACAATATAACGTTATACGTTATATCGTAGAAGTACATAACGTTATACGTTATAAACTAGTAGTACTTAACGTTATACGTTACTGCGTAGTAGTACATAACGATATACGTCATATAGTAGTACAATATAACGTTATACGTTATAACGTAGCAGTACATAACGTTATACGGTATAACGTAGTAGCACATAACGTTATACGTTACTACGTAGTAGTACATAACGTCAGACGTCACATAGTGATGCAATGTAACGTTATACGTTATAATGTAGAAGTACAAAACGTTATACGTTATAACGTAGTAGTACATAACGTCAAACGTCACATAGTGATACAGTATAACGTTCTACGTTATAACGTAGAAGTACAAAACGTTATACGTTATAACGTAGTTGTACATAACGTCAATCTTCACATAGTGATACAATATAGCGTTATACGTTATAACGTAGAAGTACAAAACGTTATACGTTATAACGTAGTAGTACTTAACGTTATACGTTATAGGTAGTAGTACATAACGTCATACGTCCTATAGTGATACAATGTAACGTTATACGTTATAATGTAGAAGTACAAAACGTTATAGGTTATAACGTAGTAGTACATAACGTTATCCGGTATAACGTAATAGTACATATTTATATACGTCATATAGTGATGCAATATAACGTCATACGTTATAACGTAGAAGTACATAACGTTATACATTATAAAGTAGTAGTACATAACGTTATACGTTACTACGTAGTAGTACATAACGTCATACGTCCTATAGTGATACAATGTAACGTTATACGTTATAATGTAGAAGTACAAAACGTTATACGTTATAACGTAGTAGTACATAACGTCAAACGTCACATAGTGATACAGTATAACGTTATACGTTATAACGTAGAAGTACAAAACGTTATACGTTATAACGTAGTAGTACTTAACGTTATACGTCATATAGTGATACAATGTAACGTTATACGTTATAATGTAGAAGTACATAACGTTATACGTTATAACGTAGTAGTACTTAACGTTATACGTCATATAGTGATACAATGTAACGTTATACGTTATAATGTAGAAGTACATAACGTTATACGTTATAACGTAGTAGTACATAACGTCAAACGTCACATAGTGATGCAATATAACATCATACGTTATACCGTAGAAGTACATAAAGTTATCCGGTATAACGTAGTAGCACATAACGTTATACTTTACTACGTAGTATTACATAACTTCAAACGTCACATAGTGATGCAATGTAACGTTATACGTTATAACGTTGTAGTATATAACGTTATACGTTATAACGTCGTAGTACATAACGTCAAACGTCACATAGTGATGCAATATAACATCATACGTTATACCGTAGAAGTACATAAAGTTATCCGGTATAACGTAGTAGCACATAACGTTATACTTTACTACGTAGTATTACATAACTTCAAACGTCACATAGTGATGCAATGTAACGTTATACGTTATAACGTTGTAGTATATAACGTTATACGTTATAACGTCGTAGTACATAACGTCAAACGTCACATAGTGATACAATATAACGTTATACGTTATATCGTAGAAGTACATAACGTCATACGTCCTATAGTGATACAATGTAACGTTATGCGTTATAATGTAGATGTACAAAACGTTATACGTTATAACGTAGTAGTACATAAAGTAATCCGGTATAACGTAATAGTACATATCTATATACGTCATATGGTGATGCAATATAACGTCATACGTTATAACGTAGTAGTACATAACGTCATACGTCCTATAGTGATACAATGTAACGTTATACGTTATAATGTAGATGTACAAAACGTTATACGTTATAACGTAGTAGTACATAACGTAATCCGGTATAACGTAATAGTACATATCTATATACGTCATATGGTGATGCAATATAACGTCATACGTTATAACGTAGAAGTACATAACGTTATACATTATAAAGTAGTAGTACATAACGTTATACGTTACTACGTAGTAGTACATAACGTCAAACGTCACATAGTGATACAATATAACGTTATACGTTATAATGTAGAAGTACAAAACGTTATACGTTATAACGTAGAAGTACATAACGTCAAACGTCACATAGTGATACAGTATAACGTTATACGTTATAACGTAGAAGTACAAAACGTTATACGTTATAACGTAGTAGTACTTAACGTTATACGTCATATAGTGATACAATGTAACGTTATACGTTATAATGTAGAAGTACATAACGTTATACGTTATAACGTAGTAGTACATAACGTCAAACGTCACATAGTGATGCAATATAACATCATACGTTATACCGTAGAAGTACATAAAGTTATCCGGTATAACGTAGTAGCACATAACGTTATACTTTACTACGTAGTATTACATAACTTCAAACGTCACATAGTGATGCAATGTAACGTTATACGTTATAACGTTGTAGTATATAACGTTATACGTTATAACGTCGTAGTACATAACGTCAAACGTCACATAGTGATACAATATAACGTTATACGTTATATCGTAGAAGTACATAACGTCATACGTCCTATAGTGATACAATGTAACGTTATGCGTTATAATGTAGATGTACAAAACGTTATACGTTATAACGTAGTAGTACATAACGTTCTACGTCATATAGTAGTACAATATAACGTTATACGTTATAACGTAGTAGTACATAACGTCAAACGTCACATAGTGATACAGTATAACGTTATACGTTATAACGTAGAAGTACAAAACGATATACGTTATAACGTAGTAGTACTTAACGTTATACGTCATATAGTGATACAATGTAACGTTATACGTTATAACGTAGAAGTACATAAAGTTATCCGGTATAACGTAGTAGCACATAACGTTATACTTTACTACGTAGTATTACATAACGTCAAACGTCACATAGTGATCCAATGTAACGTTATACGTTATAAAGTAGAAGTACAAAACGTTATACGTTATAACGTAGTAGTACATAATGTCAAACGTCACATAGTGATACAGTATAACGTTATACGTTATAACGTAGAAGTACATACCGTTATATGTCATAAAGTAGTAGTACATAACGTTGAACGTTACAACGTAGTAGTACATAACGTCATACGTCCTATAGTGATAAAATGTAACTTTATACTTTATAACGTAGTAGAACTTAACGTTATACGTTACTGCGTAGTAGTACATAACGTTATACGTCATATAGTAGTACAATATAACGTTATACGTTATAACGTAGTAGTACATAACGTCAAACGTCAATAGTGATACAGTATAACGTTATACGTTATAACGTAGAAGTACAAAACGTTATACGTTATAACGTAGTAGTACATAATGTCAAACGTCACATAGTGATACAGTATAACGTTATACGTTATAACGTAGAAGTACAAAAGTTTATACGTTATAACGTAGTAGTACGTAACGTTATACGTTACTGCGTAGTAGTACATAACGTTATACGTCATATAGTGGTACAATATAACGTTATACGTTATAACGTAGCAGTACATAACGTTATACGGTATAACGTAGTAGCACATAACGTTATACGTTACTACGTAGTAGTACATAACGTCAAACGTCACATAGTGATACAATGTAACGTTATACGTTATAATGTAGAAGTACAAAACGTTATACGTTATAACGTAGTAGTACATAACGTTATACGTCATATAGTAGTACAATATAACGTTATACGTTATAACGTAGTAGTACATAACGTCAAACGTCACATAGTGATACAGTATAACGTTATACGTTATAACGTAGAAGTACAAAACGTTATACGTTATAACGTAGTAGTGCATAATGTCAAACGTCACATAGTGATACAGTATAACGTTATACGTTATAACGTAGAAGTACAAAAGTTTATACGTTATAACGTAGTAGTTCGTAACGTTATACGTTACTGCGTAGTAGTACATAACGTTATACGTCATATAGTGGTACAATATAACGTTATACGTTATAACGTAGCAGTACATAACGTTATACGGTATAACGTAGTAGCACATAACGTTATACGTTACCACGTAGTAGTACATAACGTCAAACGTCACATAGTGATACAATGTAACGTTATACGTTATAATGTAGAAGTACAAAACGTTATACGTTATAACGTAGTAGTACATAACGTTATCCGGTATAACGTAATAGTACATATCTATATACGTCATATAGTGATGCAATCTAACGTCATACGTTATAACGTAGAAGTACATAACGTTATACATTATAAAGTAGTAGTACATAACGTTATACGTTACTACGTAGTAGTACATAACGTCATACGTCCTATAGTGATACAATGTAACGTTATACGTTATAACGTAGTAGTACTTAACGTTATACGTTACTGCTTAGTAGTACATAACGTTACACGTCATATAGTGATACAATATAACGTTATACGTCATAATATAGTACTACATAACGCTAAAAGTCACATAGTGATACAATATAACGTTATACGTTATAACGTAGAAGTACAAAACGTTATACGTTATAACGTGGTAGTACATAACGTCAAACTTCACATAGTGATACAATATAGCGTCATACGTTGTAACGTAGAAGTACAAAACGTTATACGTTATAACGTAGTAGTACATAACGTCAAACTTCACATAGTGATACAATATAGCGTTATACGTTATAACGTAGAAGTACAAAACGTTATACGTTATAACGTAGTAGTACTTAACGTTATATGTTATAGGTAGTAGTACATAACGTCATACGTCCTATAGTGATACAATGTAACGTTATACGTTATAATGTAGAAGTACAAAACGTTATACGTTATAACGTAGTAGTACATAACGTAATCCGGTATAACGTAATAGTACATATCTATATACGTCATATGGTGATGCAATATAACGTCATACGTTATAACGTAGAAGTACATAACGTTATACATTATAAAGTAGTAGTACATAACGTCATACGTCCTATAGTGATACAATGTAACTTTATACGTTATAACGTAGTATTACATAACGTCAAACGTCACATAGTGATACAGTATAACGTTATACGTTATAACGTAGAAGTACAAAACGTTATACGTTATAACGTAGTAGTACATAACGTCAATCTTCACATAGTGATACAATATAGCGTTATACGTTATAACGTAGAAGTACAAAACGTTATACGTTATAACGTAGTAGTACATAACGTCAAACTTCACATAGTGATACAATATAGCGTTATGCGTTATAACGTAGAAGTACAAAACGTTATACGTTATAACGTAGTAGTATATAACGTTATACGTTATAACGTAGTAGTACATAACGTCAAACGTCTCATAGTGATACAATATAACGTTATACGTTATATCGTAGAAGTACATAACGTTATACGTTATAAACTAGTAGTACATAACGTTATATGTTACAGCGTAGTAGTTATAGCGTCATACGTCCTATAGTGATACAATGTAACGTTATACGTTATAACGTAGTAGTATATAACGTTATACGCTATAACGTAGTAGTACACAACGTTATACGTTACTACGTAGTAGTACATAACTTCAAACGTCACATAGTGATGCAATGTAACGTTATACGTTATAACGTTGTAGTATATAACGTTATACGTTATAACGTCGTAGTACATAACGTCAAACGTCACATAGTGATACAATATAACGTTATACGTTATATCGTAGAAGTCCATAACGTTATACGTTATAAACTAGTAGTACTTAACGTTATACGTTACTGCGTAGTAGTACATAACGATATACGTCATATAGTAGTACAATATAACGTTATACGTTATAACGTAGCAGTACATAACGTTATACGGTATAACGTAGTAGCACATAACGTTATACGTTACTACGTAGTAGTACATAACGTCAAACGTCACATAGTGATGCAATGTAACGTTATACGTTATAATGTAGAAGTACCAAACGTTATACGTTATAACGTAGTAGTACATAACGTCAAACGTCACATAGTGATACAGTATAACGTTATACGTTATAACGTAGAAGTACAAAACGTTATACGTTATAACGTAGTTGTACATAACGTCAATATTCACATAGTGATACAATATAGCGTTATACGTTATAACGTAGAAGTACAAAACGTTATACGTTATAACGTAGTAGTACTTAACGTTATACGTCATATAGTGATACAATGTAACGTTATACGTTATAATGTAGAAGTACATAACGTTATACGTTATAACGTAGTAGTACATAACGTCAAACGTCACATAGTGATGCAATATAACATCATACGTTATACCGTAGAAGTACATAAAGTTATCCGGTATAACGTAGTAGCACATAACGTTATACTTTACTACGTAGTATTACATAACGTCAAACGTCACATAGTGATACAATGTAACGTTATACGTTATAATGTAGAAGTACAAAACGTTATACGTTATAACGTAGTAGTACATAACGTTCTACGTCATATAGTAGTACAATATAACGTTATACGTTATAACGTAGTAGTACATAACGTCAAACGTCACATAGTGATACAGTATAACGCTATACGTTATAACGTAGAAGTACAAAACGATATACGTTATAACGTAGTAGTACTTAACGTTATACGTCATATAGTGATACAATGTAACGTTATACGTTATAACGTAGAAGTACATAAAGTTATCCGGTATAACGTAGTAGCACATAACGTTATACTTTACTACGTAGTATTACATAACGTCAAACGTCACATAGTGATCCAATGTAACGTTATACGTTATAAAGTAGAAGTACAAAACGTTATACGTTATAACGTAGTAGTACATAATGTCAAACGTCACATAGTGATACAGTATAACGTTATACGTTATAACGTAGAAGTACATACCGTTATATGTCATAAAGTAGTAGTACATAACGTTGAACGTTACAACGTAGTAGTACATAACGTCATACGTCCTATAGTGATAAAATGTAACTTTATACTTTATAACGTAGTAGAACTTAACGTTATACGTTACTGCGTAGTAGTACATAACGTTATACGTCATATAGTAGTACAATATAACGTTATACGTTATAACGTAGTAGTACATAACGTCAAACGTCAATAGTGATACAGTATAACGTTATACGTTATAACGTAGAAGTACAAAACGTTATACGTTATAACGTAGTAGTGCATAATGTCAAACGTCACATAGTGATACAGTATAACGTTATACGTTATAACGTAGAAGTACAAAAGTTTATACGTTATAACGTAGTAGTACGTAACGTTATACGTTACTGCGTAGTAGTACATAACGTTATACGTCATATAGTGGTACAATATAACGTTATACGTTATAACGTAGCAGTACATAACGTTATACGGTATAACGTAGTAGCACATAACGTTATACGTTACTACGTAGTAGTACATAACGTCAAACGTCACATAGTGATACAATGTAACGTTATACGTTATAATGTAGAAGTACAAAACGTTATACGTTATAACGTAGTAGTACATAACGTTATACGTCATATAGTAGTACAATATAACGTTATACGTTATAACGTAGTAGTACATAACGTCAAACGTCACATAGTGATACAGTATAACGTTATACGTTATAACGTAGAAGTACAAAACGTTATACGTTATAACGTAGTAGTGCATAATGTCAAACGTCACATAGTGATACAGTATAACGTTATACGTTATAACGTAGAAGTACAAAAGTTTATACGTTATAACGTAGTAGTTCGTAACGTTATACGTTACTGCGTAGTAGTACATAACGTTATACGTCATATAGTGGTACAATATAACGTTATACGTTATAACGTAGCAGTACATAACGTTATACGGTATAACGTAGTAGCACATAACGTTATACGTTACCACGTAGTAGTACATAACGTCAAACGTCACATAGTGATACAATGTAACGTTATACGTTATAATGTAGAAGTACAAAACGTTATACGTTATAACGTAGTAGTACATAACGTTATCCGGTATAACGTAATAGTACATATCTATATACGTCATATAGTGATGCAATCTAACGTCATACGTTATAACGTAGAAGTACATAACGTTATACATTATAAAGTAGTAGTACATAACGTTATACGTTACTACGTAGTAGTACATAACGTCATACGTCCTATAGTGATACAATGTAACGTTATACGTTATAACGTAGTAGTACTTAACGTTATACGTTACTGCTTAGTAGTACATAACGTTACACGTCATATAGTGATACAATATAACGTTATACGTCATAATATAGTACTACATAACGCTAAAAGTCACATAGTGATACAATATAACGTTATACGTTATAACGTAGAAGTACAAAACGTTATACGTTATAACGTGGTAGTACATAACGTCAAACTTCACATAGTGATACAGTATAACGTTATACGTTATAACGTAGAAGTACAAAACGTTATACGTTATAACGTAGTTGTACATAACGTCAATATTCACATAGTGATACAATATAGCGTTATACGTTATAACGTAGAAGTACAAAACGTTATACGTTATAACGTAGTAGTACTTAACGTTATACGTCATATAGTGATACAATGTAACGTTATACGTTATAATGTAGAAGTACATAACGTTATACGTTATAACGTAGTAGTACATAACGTCAAACGTCACATAGTGATGCAATATAACATCATACGTTATACCGTAGAAGTACATAAAGTTATCCGGTATAACGTAGTAGCACATAACGTTATACTTTACTACGTAGTATTACATAACGTCAAACGTCACATAGTGATACAATGTAACGTTATACGTTATAATGTAGAAGTACAAAACGTTATACGTTATAACGTAGTAGTACATAACGTTCTACGTCATATAGTAGTACAATATAACGTTATACGTTATAACGTAGTAGTACATAACGTCAAACGTCACATAGTGATACAGTATAACGCTATACGTTATAACGTAGAAGTACAAAACGATATACGTTATAACGTAGTAGTACTTAACGTTATACGTCATATAGTGATACAATGTAACGTTATACGTTATAACGTAGAAGTACATAAAGTTATCCGGTATAACGTAGTAGCACATAACGTTATACTTTACTACGTAGTATTACATAACGTCAAACGTCACATAGTGATCCAATGTAACGTTATACGTTATAAAGTAGAAGTACAAAACGTTATACGTTATAACGTAGTAGTACATAATGTCAAACGTCACATAGTGATACAGTATAACGTTATACGTTATAACGTAGAAGTACATACCGTTATATGTCATAAAGTAGTAGTACATAACGTTGAACGTTACAACGTAGTAGTACATAACGTCATACGTCCTATAGTGATAAAATGTAACTTTATACTTTATAACGTAGTAGAACTTAACGTTATACGTTACTGCGTAGTAGTACATAACGTTATACGTCATATAGTAGTACAATATAACGTTATACGTTATAACGTAGTAGTACATAACGTCAAACGTCAATAGTGATACAGTATAACGTTATACGTTATAACGTAGAAGTACAAAACGTTATACGTTATAACGTAGTAGTGCATAATGTCAAACGTCACATAGTGATACAGTATAACGTTATACGTTATAACGTAGAAGTACAAAAGTTTATACGTTATAACGTAGTAGTACGTAACGTTATACGTTACTGCGTAGTAGTACATAACGTTATACGTCATATAGTGGTACAATATAACGTTATACGTTATAACGTAGCAGTACATAACGTTATACGGTATAACGTAGTAGCACATAACGTTATACGTTACTACGTAGTAGTACATAACGTCAAACGTCACATAGTGATACAATGTAACGTTATACGTTATAATGTAGAAGTACAAAACGTTATACGTTATAACGTAGTAGTACATAACGTTATACGTCATATAGTAGTACAATATAACGTTATACGTTATAACGTAGTAGTACATAACGTCAAACGTCACATAGTGATACAGTATAACGTTATACGTTATAACGTAGAAGTACAAAACGTTATACGTTATAACGTAGTAGTGCATAATGTCAAACGTCACATAGTGATACAGTATAACGTTATACGTTATAACGTAGAAGTACAAAAGTTTATACGTTATAACGTAGTAGTTCGTAACGTTATACGTTACTGCGTAGTAGTACATAACGTTATACGTCATATAGTGGTACAATATAACGTTATACGTTATAACGTAGCAGTACATAACGTTATACGGTATAACGTAGTAGCACATAACGTTATACGTTACCACGTAGTAGTACATAACGTCAAACGTCACATAGTGATACAATGTAACGTTATACGTTATAATGTAGAAGTACAAAACGTTATACGTTATAACGTAGTAGTACATAACGTTATCCGGTATAACGTAATAGTACATATCTATATACGTCATATAGTGATGCAATCTAACGTCATACGTTATAACGTAGAAGTACATAACGTTATACATTATAAAGTAGTAGTACATAACGTTATACGTTACTACGTAGTAGTACATAACGTCATACGTCCTATAGTGATACAATGTAACGTTATACGTTATAACGTAGTAGTACTTAACGTTATACGTTACTGCTTAGTAGTACATAACGTTACACGTCATATAGTGATACAATATAACGTTATACGTCATAATATAGTACTACATAACGCTAAAAGTCACATAGTGATACAATATAACGTTATACGTTATAACGTAGAAGTACAAAACGTTATACGTTATAACGTGGTAGTACATAACGTCAAACTTCACATAGTGATACAATATAGCGTCATACGTTGTAACGTAGAAGTACAAAACGTTATACGTTATAACGTAGTAGTACATAACGTCAAACTTCACATAGTGATACAATATAGCGTTATACGTTATAACGTAGAAGTACAAAACGTTATACGTTATAACGTAGTAGTACTTAACGTTATATGTTATAGGTAGTAGTACATAACGTCATACGTCCTATAGTGATACAATGTAACGTTATACGTTATAATGTAGAAGTACAAAACGTTATACGTTATAACGTAGTAGTACATAACGTAATCCGGTATAACGTAATAGTACATATCTATATACGTCATATGGTGATGCAATATAACGTCATACGTTATAACGTAGAAGTACATAACGTTATACATTATAAAGTAGTAGTACATAACGTCATACGTCCTATAGTGATACAATGTAACTTTATACGTTATAACGTAGTATTACATAACGTCAAACGTCACATAGTGATACAGTATAACGTTATACGTTATAACGTAGAAGTACAAAACGTTATACGTTATAACGTAGTAGTACATAACGTCAATCTTCACATAGTGATACAATATAGCGTTATACGTTATAACGTAGAAGTACAAAACGTTATACGTTATAACGTAGTAGTACATAACGTCAAACTTCACATAGTGATACAATATAGCGTTATGCGTTATAACGTAGAAGTACAAAACGTTATACGTTATAACGTAGTAGTATATAACGTTATACGTTATAACGTAGTAGTACATAACGTCAAACGTCTCATAGTGATACAATATAACGTTATACGTTATATCGTAGAAGTACATAACGTTATACGTTATAAACTAGTAGTACATAACGTTATATGTTACAGCGTAGTAGTTATAGCGTCATACGTCCTATAGTGATACAATGTAACGTTATACGTTATAACGTAGTAGTATATAACGTTATACGCTATAACGTAGTAGTACACAACGTTATACGTTACTACGTAGTAGTACATAACTTCAAACGTCACATAGTGATGCAATGTAACGTTATACGTTATAACGTTGTAGTATATAACGTTATACGTTATAACGTCGTAGTACATAACGTCAAACGTCACATAGTGATACAATATAACGTTATACGTTATATCGTAGAAGTCCATAACGTTATACGTTATAAACTAGTAGTACTTAACGTTATACGTTACTGCGTAGTAGTACATAACGATATACGTCATATAGTAGTACAATATAACGTTATACGTTATAACGTAGCAGTACATAACGTTATACGGTATAACGTAGTAGCACATAACGTTATACGTTACTACGTAGTAGTACATAACGTCAAACGTCACATAGTGATGCAATGTAACGTTATACGTTATAATGTAGAAGTACAAAACGTTATACGTTATAACGTAGTAGTACATAACGTCAAACGTCACATAGTGATACAGTATAACGTTATACGTTATAACGTAGAAGTACAAAACGTTATACGTTATAACGTAGTTGTACATAACGTCAATATTCACATAGTGATACAATATAGCGTTATACGTTATAACGTAGAAGTACAAAACGTTATACGTTATAACGTAGTAGTACTTAACGTTATACGTTATAGGTAGTAGTACATAACGTCATACGTCCTATAGTGATACAATGTAACGTTATACGTTATAATGTAGAAGTACAAAACGTTATAGGTTATAACGTAGTAGTACATAACGTTATCCGGTATAACGTAATAGTACATATTTATATACGTCATATAGTGATGCAATATAACGTCATACGTTATAACGTAGAAGTACATAACGTTATACATTATAAAGTAGTAGTACATAACGTTATACGTTACTACGTAGTAGTACATAACGTCATACGTCCTATAGTGATACAATGTAACGTTATACGTTATAACGTAGTAGTACTTAACGTTATACGTTACTGCGTAGTAGTACATAACGTTATACGTCATATAGTGGTACAATATAACGTTATACGTCATAATATAGTACTACATAACGCTAAAAGTCACATAGTGGTACAATATAACGTTATACGTTATAACGTAGAAGTACAAATCGTTATACGTTATAACGTAGTAGTACATAACGTCAAACTTCACATAGTGATACAATATAGCGTTATACGTTATAACGTAGAAGTACAAAACGTTATACGTTATAACGTAGTAGTACTTAACGTTATATGTTATAGGTAGTAGTACATAACGTCATACGTCCTATAGTGATACAATGTAACGTTATACGTTATAATGTAGAGGTACAAAACGTTATACGTTATAACGTAGTAGTACATAACGTAATCCGGTATAACGTAATAGTACATATCTATATACGTCATATGGTGATGCAATATAACGTCATAAGTTATAACGTAGAAGTACATAACGTTATACATTATAAAGTAGTAGTACATAACGTCATACGTCCTATAGTGATACAATGTAACTTTATACGTTATAACGTAGAAGTATATAACGTTATACGTTATAACGTAGTAGTACATAACGTTATACGTTACTGCGTAGTAGTACATAACGTCATACGTCCTATAGTGATACAATGTAACGTTATACGTTATAACGTAGTAGTACTTAACGTTATACGTTACTGCGTAGTAGTACATAACGTTATACGTCATAATATAGTACTACATAACGCTAAAAGTCACATAGTGATACAATATAACGTTATACGTTATAACGTAGAAGTACAAAACGTTATACGTTATAACGTAGTAGTACATAACGTCAAACTTCACATAGTGATACAATATAGCGTTATACGTTATAACGTAGAAGTACAAAACGTTATACGTTATAACGTAGTAGTACATAACGTCAAACTTCACATAGCGATACAATATAGCGTTATACGTTATAACGTAGAAGTACAAAACGTTATACGTTATAACGTAGTAGTACTTAACGTTATATGTTATAGGTAGTAGTACATAACGTCATACGTCCTATAGTGATACAATGTAACGTTATACGTTATAATGTAGAAGTACAAAACGTTATACGTTATAACGTAGTAGTACATAACGTAATCCGGTATAACGTAATAGTACATATCTATATACGTCATATGGTGATACAATATAACGTTATACGTTTTAACGTAGAAGTTCAAAACGTTATACGTTATAACGTAGTAGTACTTAACGTTATACGTTATAACGTAGTAGTACATAACGTCAAACGTCACATAGTGATGCAATATAACATCATACGTTATACCGTAGAAGTACATAAAGTTATCCGGTATAACGTAGTAGCACATAACGTTATACGTTACAACGTAGTAGTAGATAACGTCATACGTCCTATAGTGATACAATATAACGTTATACGTTTTAACGTAGAAGTTCAAAACGTTATACGTTATAACGTAGTAGTATATAACGTTATACGTTATAACGTAGTAGTACATAACGTCATACGTCCTATGGTGATACAATGTAACGTTATACGTTATAACGTAGTAGTATATAACGTTATACGTTATAACGTAGTAGTACATAACGTCAAACGTCACATAGTGATACAATATAACGTTATACGTTATAATGTAGAAGTACAAAACGTTATACGTTATAACGTAGTAGTACATAACGTCAAACGTCACATAGTGATACAGTATAACGTTATACGTTATAACGTAGAAGTACAAAACGTTATACGTTATAACGTAGTAGTATATAACGTTATACGTTATAACGTAGTAGTACATAACGTCAAACGTCACATAGTGATACAATATAACGTTATACGTTATAACGTAGAAGTACATAACGTTATACGTTATAAAGTAGTACTACATAACGTCATACGTTACAACGTAGTAGTACATAACGTCATACGTCCTATAGTGATACAATGTAACGTTATACGTTATAACGTAGTAGTATATAACGTTATACGCTATAACGTAGTAGTACACAACGTTATACGTTACTACGTAGTAGTACATAACTTCAAACGTCACATAGTGATGCAATGTAACGTTATACGTTATAACGTTGTAGTATATAACGTTATACGTTATAACGTCGTAGTACATAACGTCAAACGTCACATAGTGATACAATATAACGTTATACGTTATATCGTAGAAGTACATAACGTTATACGTTATAAACTAGTAGTACTTAACGTTATACGTTACTGCGTAGTAGTACATAACGATATACGTCATATAGTAGTACAATATAACGTTATACGTTATAACGTAGCAGTACATAACGTTATACGGTATAATGTAGTAGCACATAACGTTATACGTTACTACGTAGTAGTACATAACGTCAGACGTCACATAGTGATGCAATGTAACGTTATACGTTATAATGTAGAAGTACAAAACGTTATACGTTATAACGTAGTAGTACATAACGTCAAACGTCACATAGTGATACAGTATAACGTTCTACGTTATAACGTAGAAGTACAAAACGTTATACGTTATAACGTAGTTGTACATAACGTCAATCTTCACATAGTGATACAATATAGCGTTATACGTTATAACGTAGAAGTACAAAACGTTATACGTTATAACGTAGTAGTACTTAACGTTATACGTTATAGGTAGTAGTACATAACGTCATACGTCCTATAGTGATACAATGTAACGTTATACGTTATAATGTAGAAGTACAAAACGTTATAGGTTATAACGTAGTAGTACATAACGTTATCCGGTATAACGTAATAGTACATATTTATATACGTCATATAGTGATGCAATATAACGTCATACGTTATAACGTAGAAGTACATAACGTTATACATTATAAAGTAGTAGTACATAACGTTATACGTTACTACGTAGTAGTACATAACGTCATACGTCCTATAGTGATACAATGTAACGTTATACGTTATAATGTAGAAGTACAAAACGTTATACGTTATAACGTAGTAGTACATAACGTCAAACGTCACATAGTGATACAGTATAACGTTATACGTTATAACGTAGAAGTACAAAACGTTATACGTTATAACGTAGTAGTACTTAACGTTATACGTCATATAGTGATACAATGTAACGTTATACGTTATAATGTAGAAGCACATAACGTTATACGTTATAACGTAGTAGTACTTAACGTTATACGTCATATAGTGATACAATGTAACGTTATACGTTATAATGTAGAAGTACATAACGTTATACGTTATAACGTAGTAGTACATAACGTCAAACGTCACATAGTGATGCAATATAACATCATACGTTATACCGTAGAAGTACATAAAGTTATCCGGTATAACGTAGTAGCACATAACGTTATACTTTACTACGTAGTATTACATAACTTCAAACGTCACATAGTGATGCAATGTAACGTTATACGTTATAACGTTGTAGTATATAACGTTATACGTTATAACGTCGTAGTACATAACGTCAAACGTCACATAGTGATGCAATATAACATCATACGTTATACCGTAGAAGTACATAAAGTTATCCGGTATAACGTAGTAGCACATAACGTTATACTTTACTACGTAGTATTACATAACTTCAAACGTCACATAGTGATGCAATGTAACGTTATACGTTATAACGTTGTAGTATATAACGTTATACGTTATAACGTCGTAGTACATAACGTCAAACGTCACATAGTGATACAATATAACGTTATACGTTATATCGTAGAAGTACATAACGTCATACGTCCTATAGTGATACAATGTAACGTTATGCGTTATAATGTAGATGTACAAAACGTTATACGTTATAACGTAGTAGTACATAAAGTAATCCGGTATAACGTAATAGTACATATCTATATACGTCATATGGTGATGCAATATAACGTCATACGTTATAACGTAGTAGTACATAACGTTATACGTTACTGCGTAGTAGTACATAACGTCATACGTCCTATAGTGATACAATGTAACGTTATACGTTATAATGTAGATGTACAAAACGTTATACGTTATAACGTAGTAGTACATAACGTAATCCGGTATAACGTAATAGTACATATCTATATACGTCATATGGTGATGCAATATAACGTCATACGTTATAACGTAGAAGTACATAACGTTATACATTATAAAGTAGTAGTACATAACGTTATACGTTACTACGTAGTAGTACATAACGTCAAACGTCACATAGTGATACAATATAACGTTATACGTTATAATGTAGAAGTACAAAACGTTATACGTTATAACGTAGTAGTACATAACGTCAAACGTCACATAGTGATACAGTATAACGTTATACGTTATAACGTAGAAGTACAAAACGTTATACGTTATAACGTAGTAGTACTTAACGTTATACGTCATATAGTGATACAATGTAACGTTATACGTTATAATGTAGAAGTACATAACGTTATACGTTATAACGTAGTAGTACATAACGTCAAACGTCACATAGTGATGCAATATAACATCATACGTTATACCGTAGAAGTACATAAAGTTATCCGGTATAACGTAGTAGCACATAACGTTATACTTTACTACGTAGTATTACATAACTTCAAACGTCACATAGTGATGCAATGTAACGTTATACGTTATAACGTTGTAGTATATAACGTTATACGTTATAACGTCGTAGTACATAACGTCAAACGTCACATAGTGATACAATATAACGTTATACGTTATATCGTAGAAGTACATAACGTCATACGTCCTATAGTGATACAATGTAACGTTATGCGTTATAATGTAGATGTACAAAACGTTATACGTTATAACGTAGTAGTACATAAAGTAATCCGGTATAACGTAATAGTACATATCTATATACGTCATATGGTGATGCAATATAACGTCATACGTTATAACGTAGTAGTACATAACGTTATACGTTACTGCGTAGTAGTACATAACGTCATACGTCCTATAGTGATACAATGTAACGTTATACGTTATAATGTAGATGTACAAAACGTTATACGTTATAACGTAGTAGTACATAACGTAATCCGGTATAACGTAATAGTACATATCTATATACGTCATATGGTGATGCAATATAACGTCATACGTTATAACGTAGAAGTACATAACGTTATACATTATAAAGAAGTAGTACATAACGTCATACGTCCTATAGTGATACAATGTAACTTTATACGTTATAACGTAGTAGTATATAACGTTATACGTTATAACATAGTAGTACATAACGTCATACGTCCTATGGTGATACAATGTAACGTTATACGTTATAACGTAGTAGTATATAACGTTATACGTTATAACGTAGTAGTACATAACGTCAAACGTCACATAGTGATACAATATAACGTTATACGTTATAACGTAGAAGTACATAACGTTATACGTTATAAAGTAGTACTACATAACGTCATACGTTACAACGTAGTAGTACATAACGTCATACGTCCTATAGTGATACAATGTAACGTTATACGTTATAACGTAGTAGTATATAACGTTATACGCTATAACGTAGTAGTACACAACGTTATACGTTACTACGTAGTAGTACATAACTTCAAACGTCACATAGTGATGCAATGTAACGTTATACGTTATAACGTTGTAGTATATAACGTTATACGTTATAACGTCGTAGTACATAACGTCAAACGTCACATAGTGATACAATATAACGTTATACGTTATATCGTAGAAGTACATAACGTTATACGTTATAAACTAGTAGTACTTAACGTTATACGTTACTGCGTAGTAGTACATAACGATATACGTCATATAGTAGTACAATATAACGTTATACGTTATAACGTAGCAGTACATAACGTTATACGGTATAACGTAGTAGCACATAACGTTATACGTTACTACGTAGTAGTACATAACGTCAGACGTCACATAGTGATGCAATGTAACGTTATACGTTATAATGTAGAAGTACAAAACGTTATACGTTATAACGTAGTAGTACATAACGTCAAACGTCACATAGTGATACAGTATAACGTTCTACGTTATAACGTAGAAGTACAAAACGTTATACGTTATAACGTAGTTGTACATAACGTCAATCTTCACATAGTGATACAATATAGCGTTATACGTTATAACGTAGAAGTACAAAACGTTATACGTTATAACGTAGTAGTACTTAACGTTATACGTTATAGGTAGTAGTACATAACGTCATACGTCCTATAGTGATACAATGTAACGTTATACGTTATAATGTAGAAGTACAAAACGTTATAGGTTATAACGTAGTAGTACATAACGTTATCCGGTATAACGTAATAGTACATATTTATATACGTCATATAGTGATGCAATATAACGTCATACGTTATAACGTAGAAGTACATAACGTTATACATTATAAAGTAGTAGTACATAACGTTATACGTTACTACGTAGTAGTACATAACGTCATACGTCCTATAGTGATACAATGTAACGTTATACGTTATAACGTAGTAGTACTTAACGTTATACGTTACTGCGTAGTAGTACATAACGTTATACGTCATATAGTGGTACAATATAACGTTATACGTCATAATATAGTACTACATAACGCTAAAAGTCACATAGTGATACAATATAACGTTATACGTTATAACGTAGAAGTACAAATCGTTATACGTTATAACGTAGTAGTACATAACGTCAAACTTCACATAGTGATACAATATAGCGTTATACGTTATAACGTAGAAGTACAAAACGTTATACGTTATAACGTAGTAGTACTTAACGTTATATGTTATAGGTAGTAGTACATAACGTCATACGTCCTATAGTGATACAATGTAACGTTATACGTTATAATGTAGAAGTACAAAACGTTATACGTTATAACGTAGTAGTACATAACGTAATCCGGTATAACGTAATAGTACATATCTATATACGTCATATGGTGATGCCATATAACGTCATACGTTATAACGTAGAAGTACATAACGTTATACGTTACTGCGTAGTAGTACATAACGTCATACGTCCTATAGTGATACAATGTAACGTTATACGTTATAACGTAGTAGTACTTAACGTTATACGTTACTGCGTAGTAGTACATAACGTTATACGTCATATAGTTGTACAATATAACGTTATACGTCATAATATAGTACTACATAACGCTAAAAGTCACATAGTGATACAATATAACGTTATACGTTATAACGTAGAAGTACAAAACGTTATACGTTATAACGTAGCAGTACATAACGTCAAACTTCACATAGTGATACAATATAGCGTTATACGTTATAACGTAGAAGTACAAAACGTTATACGTTATAACGTAGTAGTACATAACGTCAAACTTCACATAGCGATACAATATAGCGTTATACGTTATAACGTAGAAGTACAAAACGTTATACGTTATAACGTAGTAGTACTTAACGTTATATGTTATAGGTAGTAGTACATAACGTCATACGTCCTATAGTGATACAATGTAACGTTATACGTTATAATGTAGAAGTACAAAACGTTATACGTTATAACGTAGTAGTACATAACGTAATCCGGTATAACGTAATAGTACATATCTATATACGTCATATGGTGATGCAATATAACGTCATACGTTATAACGTAGAAGTACATAACGTTATACATTATAAAGTAGTAGTACATAACGTCATACGTCCTATAGTGATACAATGTAACTTTATACGTTAGAACGTAGTAGTATATAACGTTATACGTTATAACGTAGTAGTACATAACGTCATACGTCCTATGGTGATACAATGTAACGTTATACGTTATAACGTAGTAGTATATAACGTTATACGTTATAACGTAGTAGTACATAACGTCAAACGTCACATAGTGATACAATATAACGTTATACGTTATAACGTAGAAGTACATAACGTTATACGTTATAAAGTAGTACTACATAACGTTATACGTTACAACGTAGTAGTACATAACGTCATACGTCCTATAGTGATACAATGTAACGTTATACGTTATAACGTAGTAGTATATAACGTTATACGTTATAACGTAGTAGTACATAACGTCAAACGTCACATAGTGATACAATATAACGTTATACGTTATATCGTAGGAGTACATAACGTTATACGTTATAAACTAGTAGTACATAACGTTATACGTTATAAACTAGTAGTACATAACGTTATACGTTACAACGTAGTAGTACATGATGTCATACGTCCTATAGTGATACAATGTAACGTTATAAGTTATAACGTAGTAGTATATAACGTTATACGCTATAACGTAGTAGCACATAACGTTATACGTTACAACGTAGTAGTAGATAACGTCATACGTCCTATAGTGATACAATATAACGTTATACGTTTTAACGTAGAAGTTCAAAACGTTATACGTTACAACGTAGTAGTACATGATGTCATACGTCCTATAGTGATACAATGTAACGTTATAAGTTATAACGTAGTAGTATATAACGTTATACGCTATAACGTAGTAGCACATAACGTTATACGTTACAACGTAGTAGTAGATAACGTCATACGTCCTATAGTGATACAATATAACGTTATACGTTTTAACGTAGAAGTTCAAAACGTTATACGTTATAACGTAGTAGTACTTAACGTTATACGTTACTACGTAGTAGTACATAACGTCATACGTCCTATAGTGATACAATTTAACGTTATGCGTTATAACGTAGTAGTATATAACGTTATACGTTATAACGTAGTAGTACATAACGTCATACGTCCTATGGTGATACAATGTAACGTTATACGTTATAACGTAGTAGTATATAACGTTATACGTTATAACGTAGTAGTACATAACGTCAAACCTCACATAGTGATACAATTTAACGTTATGCGTTATAACGTAGTAGTATATAACGTTATACGTTATAACGTAGTAGTACATAACGTCAAACGTCACATAGTGATACAATATAACGTTATACGTTATAACGTAGTTGTACATAACGTTATACCTTACTACGTAGTATTACATAACGTCAAACGTCACATAGTGATACAATGTAACGTTATACGTTATAATGTAGAAGTACAAAACGTTATACGTTATAACGTAGTAGTACATAACGTCAAACGTCACATAGTGATACAGTATAACGTTATACGTTATAACGTAGAAGTACAAAACGTTATACGTTATAACGTAGTAGTACTTAACGTTATACGTCATATAGTGATACAATGTAACGTTATACGTTATAATGTAGAAGTACATAACGTTATACGTTATAACGTAGTAGTACATAACGTCAAACTTCACATAGTGATACAATATAGCGTTATACGTTATAACGTAGAAGTACAAAACGTTATACGTTATAACGTAGTAGTACATAACGTCAAACTTCACATAGCGATACAATATAGCGTTATACGTTATAACGTAGAAGTACAAAACGTTATACGTTATAACGTAGTAGTACTTAACGTTATATGTTATAGGTAGTAGTACATAACGTCATACGTCCTATAGTGATACAATGTAACGTTATACGTTATAATGTAGAAGTACAAAACGTTATACGTTATAACGTAGTAGTACATAACGTAATCCGGTATAACGTAATAGTACATATCTATATACGTCATATGGTGATGCAATATAACGTCATACGTTATAACGTAGAAGTACATAACGTTATACATTATAAAGTAGTAGTACATAACGTCATACGTCCTATAGTGATACAATGTAACTTTATACGTTAGAACGTAGTAGTACATAACGTCATACGTCCTATAGTGATACAATATAACGTTATACGTTATAACGTAGTAGTACATAACGTCATACGTTACAACGTAGTAGTACATAACGTCAAACGTCACATAGTGATACAATATAACGTTATACGTTATAACGTAGTAGTACATAACGTTATACGTTATAACGTAGTAGTATATAACGTTATACGTTATATCGTTGTAGTACATAACGTCATACGTCCTATAGTGATACAATGTAACGTTATACGTTATAACGTAGAAGTACATAACGTTATACGTTATAAAGTAGTAGTACATAACGTTATACGTTACAACGTAGTAGTACATAACGTCATACGTCCTATAGTGATACAATGTAACGTTATACGTTATGAAGTAGTAGTATATAACGTTATACGTTATAACGTAGTAGTATATAACGTTATACGTTATAACGTAGTAGTACATAACGTCAAACGTCACATAGTGATACAGTATAACGTTATACGTTATAACGTAGAAGTACAAAACGTTATACGTTATAACGTAGTAGTACTTAACGTTATACGTCATATAGTGATACAATGTAACGTTATACGTTATAATGTAGAAGTACATAACGTTATACGTTATAACGTAGTAGTACATAACGTCAAACTTCACATAGTGATACAATATAGCGTTATACGTTATAACGTAGAAGTACAAAACGTTATACGTTATAACGTAGTAGTACATAACGTCAAACTTCACATAGCGATACAATATAGCGTTATACGTTATAACGTAGAAGTACATAACGTTATACGTTATAAACTAGTAGTACATAACGTTATACGTTATAAACTAGTAGTACATAACGATATACGTTACAACGTAGTAGTACATGATGTCATACGTCCTATAGTGATACAATGTAACGTTATAAGTTATAACGTAGTAGTATATAACGTTATACGCTATAACGTAGTAGCACATAACGTTATACGTTACAACGTAGTAGTAGATAACGTCATACGTCCTATAGTGATACAATATAACGTTATACGTTTTAACGTAGAAGTTCAAAACGTTATACGTTCTAACGTAGTAGTACTTAACGTTATACGTTACTACGTAGTAGTACATAACGTCATACGTCCTATAGTGATACAATTTAACGTTATGCGTTATAACGTAGTAGTATATAACGTTATACGTTATAACGTAGTAGTACATAACGTCATACGTCCTATGGTGATACAATATAACGTTATACGTTATAACGTAGTTGTACATAACGTTATACCTTACTACGTAGTATTACATAATGTCAAACGTCACATAGTGATACAATGTAACGTTATACGTTATAATGTAGAAGTACAAAACGTTATACGTTATAACGTAGTAGTACATAACGTCAAACGTCACATAGTGATACAGTATAACGTTATACGTTATAACGTAGAAGTACAAAACGTTATACGTTATAACGTAGTAGTACTTAACGTTATACGTCATATAGTGATACAATGTAACGTTATACGTTATAATGTAGAAGTACATAACGTTATACGTTATAACGTAGTAGTACATAACGTCAAACGTCACATAGTGATGCAATATAACATCATACGTTATACCGTAGAAGTACATAAAGTTATCCGGTATAACGTAGTAGCACATAACGTTATACTTTACTACGTAGTATTACATAACGTCAAACGTCACATAGTGATACAATGTAACGTTATACGTTATAATGTAGAAGTACAGAACGATATACGTTATAACGTAGTAGTACATAATGTCAAACGTCACATAGTGATACAGTATAAGGTTATACGTTATAACGTAGAAGTACAAAACTTTATACGTTATAACGTAGGAGTACTTAACGTTATACGTCATATAGTAGTACAATATAACGTTATATGTTATAACGTAGCAGTACACAACGTTATACGGTATAACGTAGTAGCACATAACGTTATACGTTACTACGTAGTAGTACATAACGTCAAACGTCACATAGTGATACAATGTAACGTTATACGTTATAATGTAGAAGTACAAAACGTTATACGTTATAACGTAGTAGTACATAACGTCAAACGTCACATAGTGATACAGTATAACGTTATACGTTATAACGTAGAAGTACAAAACGTTATACGTTATAACGTAGTAGTACTTAACGTTATACGTTACTGCGTAGTAGTACATAACGTTATACGTCATATAGTAGTACAATATAACCTTATACGTTATAACGCAGCAGTACACAACGTTATACGGTATAACGTAGTAGCACATAACGTTATACGTTACTACGTAGTAGTACATAACGTCAAACGTCACATAGTGATACAATGTAACGTTATACGTTATAATGTAGAAGTACAAAACGTTATACGTTATAACGTAGTAGTACATAACGTCAAACGTCACATAGTGATACAGTATAACGTTATAAGTTATAATGTAGAAGTACAAAACGTTATACTTTATAACGTAGTAGTACATAACGTCAAACGTCACATAGTGATACAGTATAACGTTATACGTTATAATGTAGAAGTACAAAACGTTATACGTTATAACGTAGTAGTACATAACGTGAAACGTCACACAGTGATGCAATATAACGTCATACGTTATAACGTAGAAGTACATAACGTTATACGGTATAACGTAGTAGTACATAACGTTATCCGGTAAAACGTAATAGTACATATTTATATACGTCATATAGTGATGCAATATAACGTCATACGTTATAACGTAGAAGTACATAACGTTATACGTTATAACGTAGTAGTACATAACGTTATCCGGTATAACGTAATAGTACATATTTATATACGTCATATAGTGATGCAATATAACGTCATACGTTATAACGTAGAAGTACAAATCGTTATACGTTATAGCGTAGTAGTACTTAACGTTATACGTTATAGGTAGTAGTACATAACGTCATACGTCCTATAGTGATACAATGTAACGTTATACGTTATAATGTAGAAGTACAAAACGTTACACGTTATAACGTAGTAGTACATAACGTTATCCGGTATAACGTAATAGTACATATTTATATACGTCATATAGTGATGCAATATAACGTAATACGTTATAACGTAGAAGTACATAACGTTATACATTATAAAGTAGTAGTACATAACGTTATACGTTACTGCGTAGTAGTACATAACGTTATACGTCATATAGTGGTACAATATAACGTTATACGTCATAATATAGTACTACATAACGCTAAAAGTCACATAGTGATACAATATAACGTTATACGTTATAACGTAGAAGTACAAATCGTTATACGTTATAGCGTAGTAGTACTTAACGTTATACGTTATAGGTAGTAGTACATAACGTCATACGTCCTATAGTGATACAATGTAACGTTATACGTTATAACGTAGTAGTACTTAACGTTATACGTTACTGCGTAGTAGTACATAACGTTATACGTCATATAGTGGTACAATATAACGTTATACGTCATAATATAGTACTACATAACGCTAAAAGTCACATAGTGATACAATATAACGTTATACGTTATAACGTAGAAGTACAAATCGTTATACGTTATAACGTAGTAGTACATAACGTCAAACTTCACATAGTGATACAATATAGCGTTATACGTTATAACGTAGAAGTACAAAACGTTATACGTTATAACGTAGTAGTACTTAACGTTATATGTTATATGTAGTAGTACATAACGTCATACGTCCTATAGTGATACAATGTAACGTTATACGTTATAATGTAGAAGTACAAAACGTTATACGTTATAACGTAGTAGTACATAACGTAATCCGGTATAACGTAATAGTACATATCTATATACGTCACATAGTGATACAATATAACGTTATACGTTATAACGTAGTTGTACATAACGTTATACGTTACTACGTAGTATTACATAACGTCAAACGTCACATAGTGATACAATGAAACGTTATACGTTATAATGTACAAGTACAAAACGTTATACGTTATAACGTAGTAGTACATAACGTCAAACGTCACATAGTGATACAGTATAACGTTATACGTTATAACGTAGAAGTACAAAACGTTATACGTTATAACGTAGTAGTACTTAACGTTATACGTCATATAGTGATACAATGTAACGTTATACGTTATAATGTAGAAGTACATAACGTTATACGTATTAACGTAGTAGTACATAACGTCAAACGTCACATAGTGATGCAATATAACATCATACGTTATACCGTAGAAGTACATAAAGTTATCCGATATAACGTAGTAGCACATAACGTTATACTTTACTACGTAGTATTACATAACGTCAAACGTCACATAGTGATACAATGTAACGTTATACGTTATAATGTAGAAGTACAGAACGATATACGTTATAACGTAGTAGTACATAATGTCAAACGTCACATAGTGATACAGTATAAGGTTATACGTTATAACGTAGAAGTACAAAACTTTATACGTTATAACGTAGGAGTACTTAACGTTATACGTTACTGCGTAGTAGTACATAACGTTATACGTCATATAGTAGTACAATATAACGTTATACGTTATAACGTAGCAGTACATAACGTTATACGGTATAACGTAGTAGCACATAACGTTATACGTTACTACGTAGTAGTACATAAAGTCAAACGTCACATAGTGATACAGTATAACGTTATACGTTATAACGTAGTAGTACATAACGTCAATCTTCACATAGTGATACAATATATCGTTATACGTTATAACGTAGAAGTACAAAACGTTAGACGTTATAACGTAGTAGTACTTAACGTTATACGTTATAGGTAGTAGTACATAACGTCATACGTCCTATAGTGATACAATGTAACGTTATACGTTATAATGTAGAAGTACAAAACGTTATACGTTATAACGTAGTAGTACATAACGTTATCCGGTATAACGTAATAGTACATATCTATATACGTCATATAGTGATGCAATATAACGTCATACGTTATAACGTAGAAGTACATAACGTTATACATTATAAAGTAGTAGTACATAACGTTATACGTTACTACGTAGTAGTACATAACGTTATACGTTACAACGTAGTAGTACATGATGTCATACGTCCTATAGTGATACAATGTAACGTTATAAGTTATAACGTAGTAGTATATAACGTTATACGCTATAACGTAGTAGCACATAACGTTATACGTTACAACGTAGTAGTAGATAACGTCATACGTCCTATAGTGATACAATATAACGTTATACGTTTTAACGTAGAAGTTCAAAACGTTATACGTTATAACGTAGAAGTACTTAACGTTATACGTTACTACGTAGTAGTACATAACGTCATACGTCCTATAGTGATACAATTTAACGTTATACGTTATAACGTAGTAGTATATAACGTTATACGATATAACGTAGTAGTACATAACGTCATACGTCGTATGGTGATACAATGTAACGTTATACGTTATAACGTAGTAGTATATAACGTTATACGTTATAACGTAGTAGTACATAACGTCAAACGTCACATAGTGATACAATATAACGTTATACGTTATAACGTAGTTGTACATAACGTTATACCTTACTACGTAGTATTACATAACGTCAAACGTCACATAGTGATACAATGTAACGTTATACGTTATAATGTAGAAGTACATAACGTTATACGTTATAACGTAGTAGTACATAACGTCAAACGTCACATAGTGATGCAATATAACATCATACGTTATACCGTAGAAGTACATAAAGTTATCCGGTATAACGTAGTAGCACATAACGTTATACTTTACTACGTAGTATTACATAACGTCAAACGTCACATAGTGATACAATGTAACGTTATACGTTATAATGTAGAAGTACAGAACGATATACGTTATAACGTAGTAGTACATAATGTCAAACGTCACATAGTGATACAGTATAAGGTTATACGTTATAACGTAGAAGTACAAAACTTTATACGTTATAACGTAGGAGTACTTAACGTTATACGTTACTGCGTAGTAGTACATAACGTTATACGTCATATAGTAGTACAATATAACGTTATACGTTATAACGTAGCAGTACATAACGTTATACGGTATAACGTAGTAGCACATAACGTTATACGTTACTACGTAGTAGTACATAACGTCAAACGTCACATAGTGATACAGTATAACGTTATACGTTATAACGTAGTAGTACATAACGTCAATCTTCACATAGTGATACAATATATCGTTATACGTTATAACGTAGAAGTACAAAACTTTATACGTTATAACGTAGGAGTACTTAACGTTATACGTTACTGCGTAGTAGTACATAACGTTATACGTCATATAGTAGTACAATATAACGTTATACGTTATAACGTAGCAGTACATAACGTTATACGGTATAACGTAGTAGCACATAACGTTATACGTTACTACGTAGTAGTACATAACGTCAAACGTCACATAGTGATACAGTATAACGTTATACGTCATAATATAGTACTACATAACGCTAAAAGTCACATAGTGATACAATATAACGTTATACGTTATAACGTAGAAGTACAAAACGTTATACGTTATAACGTAGTAGTACATAACGTCAAACTTCACATAGTGATACAATATAGCGTTATACGTTATAACGTAGAAGTACAAAACGTTATACGTTGTAACGTAGGAGTACATAACGTCAAACTTCACATAGTGATACAATATAGCGTTATACGTTATAACGTAGAAGTACAAAACGTTATACGTTATAACGTAGTAGTACATAACGTCAAACTTCACATAGTGATACAATATAGCGTTATACGTTATAACGTAGAAGTACAAAACGTTATACGTTGTAACGTAGGAGTACATAACGTCAAACTTCACATAGTGATACAATATAGCGTTATACGTTATAACGTAGAAGTACAAAACGTTATACGTTATAACGTAGTAGTACATAACGTCAAACTTCACATAGTGATACAATATAGCGTTATACGTTATAACGTAGAAGTACAAAACGTTATACGTTATAACGTAGTAGTACTTAACGTTATATATTATAGGTAGTAGTACATAACGTCATACGTCCTATAGTGATACAATGTAACGTTATACGTTATAATGTAGAAGTACAAAACGTTATACGTTATAACGTAGTAGTACTTAACGTTATATGTTATAGGTAGTAGTACATAACGTCATACGTCCTATAGTGATACAATGTAACGTTATACGTTATAATGTAGAAGTACAAAACGTTATACGTTATAACGTAGTAGTACATAACGTAATCCGGTATAACGTAATAGTACATATCTATATACGTCATATGGTGATGCAATATAACGTCATACGTTATAACGTAGAAGTACATAACGTTATACATTATAAGGTAGTAGTACATAACGTCATACGTCCTATAGTGATACAATGTAACTTTATACGTTATAACGTAGTAGTATATAACGTTATACGTTATAACGTAGTAGTACATAACGTCATACGTCCTATGGTGATACAATGTAACGTTATACGTTATAACGTAGTAGTATATAACGTTATACGTTATAACGTAGTAGTACATAACGTCAAACGTCACATAGTGATACAATATAACGTTATACGTTATAACGTAGAAGTACATAACGTTATACGTTATAAAGTAGTACTACATAACGTCATACGTTACAACGTAGTAGTACATAACGTCATACGTCCTATAGTGATACAATGTAACGTTATACGTTATAACGTAGTAGTATATAACGTTATACGTTATAACGTAGTAGTACATAACGTCAAACGTCACATAGTGATACAATATAACGTTATACGTTATATCGTAGAAGTACATAACGTTATACGTTATAAACTAGTAGTACATAACGTTATACGTTATAAACTAGTAGTACATAACGTTATACGTTACAGCGTAGTAGTACATGACGTCATACGTCCTATAGTGATACAATGTAACGTTATAAGTTATAACGTAGTAGTATATAACGTTATACGTTATAACGTAGTAGTACATAACGTTATACGTTACAACGTAGTAGTAGATAACGTCATACGTCCTATAGTGATACAATATAACGTTATACGTTTTAACGTAGAAGTTCAAAACGTTACACGTTATAACGTAGTAGTACTTAACGTTATACGTTACTACGTAGTAGTACATAACGTCATACGTCCTATAGTGATACAATTTAACGTTATACGTTATAACGTAGTAGTATATAACGTTATACGTTATGACGTAGTAGTACATAACGCCAAACGTCACATAGTGATGCAATATAACGTCATACGTTATACCGTAGAAGTACATAAAGTTATCCGGTATAACGTAGTAGCACATAATGTTATACTTTACTACGTAGTATTACATAACGTCAAACGTCACATAGTGATACAATGTAACGTTATACGTTATAATGTAGAAGTACAGAACGATATACGTTATAACGTAGTAGTACATAATGTCAAACGTCACATAGTGATACAGTATATCGTTATACGTTATAACGTAGAAGTACAAAACTTTATACGTTATAACGTAGGAGTACTTAACGTTATACGTTACTGCGTAGTAGTACATAACGTTATACGTCATATAGTAGTACAATATAACGTTATACGTTATAACGTAGCAGTACATAACGTTATACGGTATAACGTAGTAGCACATAACGTTATACGTTACTACGTAGTAGTACATAACGTCAAACGTCACATAGTGATACAGTATAACGTTATACGTTATAACGTAGTAGTACATAACGTCAATCTTCACATAGTGATACAATATAGCGTTATACGTTATAACGTAGATGTACAAAACGTTATACGTTATAACGTAGTAGTACTTAACGTTATACGTTATAGGTAGTAGTACATAACGTCATACGTCCTATAGTGATACAATGTAACGTTATACGTTATAATGTAGAAGTACAAAACGTTATACGTTATAACGTAGTAGTACATAACGTTATCCGGTATAACGTAATAGTACATATCTATATACGTCACATAGTGATGCAATATAATGTCATACGTTATAACGTAGAAGTACATAACGTTATACATTGTAAAGTAGTAGTACATAACGTTATACGTTACTACGTAGTAGTACATAACGTTATACGACCTATAGTGATACATTGTAACGTTATACGTTATAACGTAGTAGTACCTAACGTTATACGTTACTGCGTAGTAGTACATAACGTTATACGTCATATAGTGGTACAATATAACGTTATACGTCATAATATAGTACTACATAACGCTAAAAGTCACATAGTGATACAATATAACGTTATACGTTATAACGTAGAAGTACAAAACGTTATACGTTATAACGTAGTAGTACATAACGTCAAACTTCACATAGTGATACAATATAGCGTTATACGTTATAACGTAGAAGTACAAAACATTATACGTTGTAACGTAGTAGTACATAACGTCAAACTTCACATAGTGATACAATATAGCGTTATACGTTATAACGTAGAAGTACAAAACGTTATACGTTATAACGTAGTAGTACATAACGTCAAACTTCACATAGTGATACAATATAGCGTTATACGTTATAACGTAGAAGTACAAAACGTTATACGTTATAACGTAGTAGTACTTAACGTTATATGTTATAGTTAGTAGTACATAACGTCATACGTCCTATAGTGATACAATGTAACGTTATACGTTATAATGTAGAAGTACAAAACGTTATACGTTATAACGTAGTAGTACATAACGTAATCCGGTATAACGTAATAGTACATGTCTATATACGTCATATGGTGATGCAATATAACGTCATACGTTATAACGTAGAAGTACATAACGTTATACATTATAAAGTAGTAGTACATAACGTCATACGTCCTATAGTGATACAATGTAACTTTATACGTTATAACGTAGTAGTATATAACGTTATACGTTATAACGTAGTAGTACATAACGTCATACGTCCTATGGTGATACAATGTAACGTTATACGTTATAACGTAGTAGTATATAACGTTATACGTTATAAGGTAGTAGTACATAACGTCAAACGTCACATAGTGATACAATATAACGTTATACGTTATAACGTAGAAGTACATAACGTTATACGTTATAAAGTAGTAGTACATAACATTATACGTTACAACGTAGTAGTACATAACGTCATACGTCCTATAGTGATACAATGTAACGTTATACGTTATAACGTAGTAGTATATAACGTTATACGTTATAACGTAGTAGTACATAACGTCAAACGTCACATAGTGATACAATATAACGTTATACGTTATATCGTAGAAGTACATAACGTTATACGTTATAAACTAGTAGTACATAACGTTATACATTACAACGTAGTAGTACATAACGTCATACGTCCTATAGTGATACAATGTAACGTTATACGTTATAACGTAGTAGTATATAACGTTATACGTTATAACGTAGTAGTACATAACGTCAAACGTCACATAGTGATGCAATATAACGTTATACGTTATATCGTAGAAGTACATAACGTTATACGTTATCACGTAGTAGTACTTGACGTTATACGTTACTACGTAGTAGTACATAACGTCATACGTCCTATAGTGATACAATATAACGTTATACGTTATAACGTAGTAGTATATAATGTTATACGTTATAACGTAGTAGTACATAACGTTATACGTTATAATGTAACTGTGTAAAAGTTGTTCGTCGTAGCGTAATAGTGTTTAACGTTATTCGATGTAACGTAATAGTGTATAACGTTATGCGTTACTACGTAATAGCACATAACGTTATACGTCACATAGTGGTACAATATAACGTTATACGTTCAAACGTAGAAGTACATACCGTTATATGTCATAAAGTAGTAGTACATAACGTTGAACGTTACAACGTAGTAGTACATAACGTCATACGTCCTATAGTGATACAATGTAACTTTATACGTTATAACGTAGTAGTATATAACGTTATACGTTATAACGTAGTAGTACATAACGTCATACGTCCTATGGTGATACAATGTAACGTTATACGTTATAACGTAGTAGTATATAACGTTATACGTTATAACGTAGTAGTACATAACGTCAAACGTCACATAGTGATACAATATAACGTTATACGTTATAACGTAGTTGTACATAACGTTATACCTTACTACGTAGTATTACATAACGTCAAACGTCACATAGTGATACAATGTAACCTTATACGTTATAATGTAGAAGTACAGAACGATATACGTTATAACGTAGTAGTACTTAATGTCAAACGTCACATAGTGATACAGTATAAGGTTATACGTTATAACGTAGAAGTACAAAACTTTATACGTTATAACGTAGGAGTACTTAACGTTATACGTTACTGCGTAGTAGTACATAACGTTATACGTCATATAGTAGTACAATATAACGTTATACGTTATAACGTAGCAGTACATAACGTTATACGGTATAACGTAGTAGCACATAACGTTATACGTTACTACGTAGTAGTACATAACGTCAAACGTCACATAGTGATACAGTATAACGTTATACGTTATAACGTAGTAGTACATAACGTCAATCTTCACATAGTGATACAATATATCGTTATACGTTATAACGTAGAAGTACAAAACGTTAGACGTTATAACGTAGTAGTACTTAACGTTATACGTTATAGGTAGTAGTACATAACGTCATACGTCCTATAGTGATACAATGTAACGTTATACGTTATAATGTAGAAGTACAAAACGTTATACGTTATAACGTAGTAGTACATAACGTTATCCGGTATAACGTAATAGTACATATCTATATACGTCATATAGTGATGCAATATAACGTCATACGTTATAACGTAGAAGTACATAACGTTATACATTATAAAGTAGTAGTACATAACGTTATACGTTACTACGTAGTAGTACATAACGTTATACGTCCTATAGTGATACATTGTAACGTTATACGTTATAACGTAGTAGTACCTAACGTTATACGTTACTGCGTAGTAGTACATAA
This sequence comes from Bombus terrestris, assembly GCF_910591885.1. Classification (NCBI taxonomy): domain Eukaryota; kingdom Metazoa; phylum Arthropoda; class Insecta; order Hymenoptera; family Apidae; genus Bombus; species Bombus terrestris. The sequence continues at coordinate 4,464,157 of NW_025963555.1, forward strand.
CGTTATACGTCATATAGTGGTACAATATAACGTTATACGTCATAATATAGTACTACATAACGCTAAAAGTCACATAGTGATACAATATAACGTTATACGTTATAACGTAGAAGTACAAAACGTTATACGTTATAACGTAGTAGTACATAACGTCAAACTTCACATAGTGATACAATATAGCGTTATACGTTATAACGTAGAAGTACAAAACGTTATACGTTGTAACGTAGTAGTACATAACGTCAAACTTCACATAGTGATACAATATAGCGTTATACGTTATAACGTAGAAGTACAAAACGTTATACGTTATAACGTAGTAGTACTTAACGTTATATGTTATAGGTAGTAGTACATAACGTCATACGTCCTATAGTGATACAATGTAACGTTATACGTTATAATGTAGAAGTACAAAACGTTATACGTTATAACGTAGTAGTACATAACGTAATCCGGTATAACGTAATAGTACATATCTATATACGTCATATGGTGATGCAATATAACGTCATACGTTATAACGTAGAAGTACATACCGTTATACATTATAAAGTAGTAGTACATAACGTCATACGTCCTATAGTGATACAATGTAACTTTATACGTTATAACGTAGTAGTATATAACGTTATACGTTATAACGTAGTAGTACATAACGTCATACGTCCTATGGTGATACAATGTAACGTTATACGTTATAACGTAGTAGTATATAACGTTATACGTTATAACGTAGTAGTACATAACGTCAAACGTCACATAGTGATACAATATAACGTTATACGTTATAACGTAGAAGTACATAACGTTATACGTTATAAAGTAGTACTACATAACGTCATACGTTACAACGTAGTAGTACATAACGTCATACGTCCTATAGTGATACAATGTAACGTTATACGTTATAACGTAGTAGTATATAACGTTATACGTTATAACGTAGTAGTACATAACGTCAAACGTCACATAGTGATACAATATAACGTTATACGTTATATCGTAGAAGTACATAACGTTATACGTTATAAACTAGTAGTACATAACGTTATACGTTATAAACTAGTAGTACATAACGTTATACGTTACAACGTAGTAGTACATGACGTCATACGTCCTATAGTGATACAATGTAACGTTATAAGTTATAACGTAGTAGTATATAACGTTATACGTTATAACGTAGTAGTACATAACGTTATACGTTACAACGTAGTAGTAGATAACGTCATACGTCCTATAGTGATACAATATAACGTTATACGTTTTAACGTAGAAGTTCAAAACGTTACACGTTATAACGTAGTAGAACTTAACGTTATACGTTACTACGTAGTAGTACATAACGTCATACGTCCTATAGTGATACAATTTAACGTTATACGTTATAACGTAGTAGTATATAACGTTATACGTTATGACGTAGTAGTACATAACGTCAAACGTCACATAGTGATGCAATATAACGTCATACGTTATACCGTAGAAGTACATAAAGTTATCCGGTATAACGTAGTAGCACATAACGTTATACTTTACTACGTAGTATTACATAACGTCAAACGTCACATAGTGATACAATGTAACGTTATACGTTATAATGTAGAAGTACAGAACGATATACGTTATAACGTAGTAGTACATAATGTCAAACGTCACATTGTGATACAGTATAACGTTATACGTTATAACGTAGAAGTACAAAACTTTATACGTTATAACGTAGGAGTACTTAACGTTATACGTTACTGCGTAGTAGTACATAACGTTATACGTCATATAGTAGTACAATATAACGTTATACGTTATAACGTAGCAGTACATAACGTTATACGGTATAACGTAGTAGCACATAACGTTATACGTTATAACGTAGTAGTACATAACGTCAATCTTCACATAGTGATACAATATAGCGTTATACGTTGTAACGTAGAAGTACAAAACGTTAGACGTTATAACGTAGTAGTACTTAACGTTATACGTTATAGGTAGTAGTACATAACGTCATACGTCCTATAGTGATACAATGTAGCGTTATACGTTATAATGTAGAAGTACAAAACGTTATACGTTATAACGTAGTAGTACATAACGTTATCCGGTATAACGTAATAGTACATATCTATATACGTCATATAGTGATGCAATATAACGTCATACGTTATAACGTAGAAGTACATAACGTTATACATTATAAAGTAGTAGTACATAACGTTATACGTTACTACGTAGTAGTACATAACGTTATACGTCCTATAGTGATACATTGTAACGTTATACGTTATAACGTAGTAGTACCTAACGTTATACGTTACTGCGTAGTAGTACATAACGTTATACGTCATATAGTGGTACAATATAACGTTATACGTCATAATATAGTACTACATAACGCTAAAAGTCACATAGTGATACAATATAACGTTATACGTTATAACGTAGAAGTACAAAACGTTATACGTTATAACGTAGTAGTACATAACGTCAAACTTCACATAGTGATACAATATAGCGTTATACGTTATAACGTAGAAGTACAAAACGTTATACGTTGTAACGTAGTAGTACATAACGTCAAACTTCACATAGTGATACAATATAGCGTTATACGTTATAACGTAGAAGTACAAAACGTTATACGTTATAACGTAGTAGTACTTAACGTTATATGTTATAGGTAGTAGTACATAACGTCATACGTCCTATAGTGATACAATGTAACGTTATACGTTATAATGTAGAAGTACAAAACGTTATACGTTATAACGTAGTAGTACATAACGTAATCCGGTATAACGTAATAGTACATATCTATATACGTCATATGGTGATGCAATATAACGTCATACGTTATAACGTAGAAGTACATACCGTTATACATTATAAAGTAGTAGTACATAACGTCATACGTCCTATAGTGATACAATGTAACTTTATACGTTATAACGTAGTAGTATATAACGTTATACGTTATAACGTAGTAGTACATAACGTCATACGTCCTATGGTGATACAATGTAACGTTATACGTTATAACGTAGTAGTATATAACGTTATACGTTATAACGTAGTAGTACATAACGTCAAACGTCACATAGTGATACAATATAACGTTATACGTTATAACGTAGAAGTACATAACGTTATACGTTATAAAGTAGTACTACATAACGTCATACGTTACAACGTAGTAGTACATAACGTCATACGTCCTATAGTGATACAATGTAACGTTATACGTTATAACGTAGTAGTATATAACGTTATACGTTATAACGTAGTAGCACATAACGTCAAACGTCACATAGTGATACAATATAACGTTATACGTTATATCGTAGAAGTACATAACGTTATACGTTATAAACTAGTAGTACATAACGTTATACGTTATAAACTAGTAGTACATAACGTTATACGTTACAACGTAGTAGTACATGACGTCATACGTCCTATAGTGATACAATGTAACGTTATAAGTTATAACGTAGTAGTATATAACGTTATACGTTATAACGTAGTAGTACATAACGTTATACGTTACAACGTAGTAGTAGATAACGTCATACGTCCTATAGTGATACAATATAACGTTATACGTTTTAACGTAGAAGTTCAAAACGTTACACGTTATAACGTAGTAGAACTTAACGTTATACGTTACTACGTAGTAGTACATAACGTCATACGTCCTATAGTGATACAATTTAACGTTATACGTTATAACGTAGTAGTATATAACGTTATACGTTATGACGTAGTAGTACATAACGTCAAACGTCACATAGTGATGCAATATAACGTCATACGTTATACCGTAGAAGTACATAAAGTTATCCGGTATAACGTAGTAGCACATAACGTTATACGTTATAACGTAGTAGTACATAACGTCAATCTTCACATAGTGATACAATATAGCGTTATACGTTGTAACGTAGAAGTACAAAACGTTAGACGTTATAACGTAGTAGTACTTAACGTTATACGTTATAGGTAGTAGTACATAACGTCATACGTCCTATAGTGATACAATGTAACGTTATACGTTATAATGTAGAAGTACAAAACGTTATACGTTATAACGTAGTAGTACATAACGTTATCCGGTATAACGTAATAGTACATATCTATATACGTCATATAGTGATGCAATATAACGTCATACGTTATAACGTAGAAGTACATAACGTTATACATTATAAAGTAGTAGTACATAACGTTATACGTTACTACGTAGTAGTACATAACGTTATACGTCCTATAGTGATACATTGTAACGTTATACGTTATAACGTAGTAGTACCTAACGTTATACGTTACTGCGTAGTAGTACATAACGTTATACGTCATATAGTGGTACAATATAACGTTATACGTCATAATATAGTACTACATAACGCTAAAAGTCACATAGTGATACAATATAACGTTATACGTTATAACGTAGAAGTACAAAACGTTATACGTTATAACGTAGTAGCACATAACGTCAAACTTCACATAGTGATACAATATAGCGTTATACGTTATAACGTAGAAGTACAAAACGTTATACGTTGTAACGTAGTAGTACATAACGTCAAACTTCACATAGTGATACAATATAGCGTTATACGTTATAACGTAGAAGTACAAAACGTTATACGTTATAACGTAGTAGTACATAACGTCAAACTTCACATAGTGATACAATATATCGTTATACGTTATAACGTAGAAGTACAAAACGTTATACGTTATAACGTAGTAGTACTTAACGTTATATGTTATAGGTAGTAGTACATAACGTCATACGTCCTATAGTGATACAATGTAACGTTATACGTTATAATGTAGAAGTACAAAACGTTATACGTTATAACGTAGTAGTACATAACGTAATCCGGTATAACGTAATAGTACATGTCTATATACGTCATATGGTGATGCAATATAACGTCATACGTTATAACGTAGAAGTACATAACGTTATACATTATAAAGTAGTAGTACATAACGTCATACGTCCTATAGTGATACAATGTAACTTTATACGTTATAACGTAGTAGTATATAACGTTATACGTTATAACGTAGTAGTACATAACGTCATACGTCCCATGGTGATACAATGTAACGTTATACGTTATAACGTAGTAGTATATAACGTTATACGTTATAACGTAGTAGTACATAACGTCAAACGTCACATAGTGATACAATATAACGTTATACGTTATAACGTAGAAGTACATAACGTTATACGTTATAAAGTAGTAGTACATAACGTTATACGTTACAACGTAGTAGTACGTAACGTCATACGTCCTATAGTGATACAATGTAACGTTATACGTTATAACGTAGTAGTATATAACGTTATACGTTATAACATAGTAGTACATAACGTCAAACGTCACATAGTGATACAATATAACGTTATACGTTATATCGTAGAAGTACATAACGTTATACGTTATAAACTAGTAGTACATAACGTTATACGTTACAACGTAGTAGTACATAACGTCATACGTCCTATAGTGATACAATGTAACGTTATACGTTATAACGTGGTAGTATATGACGTTATACGTTATAACGTAGTAGTACATAACGTCAAACGTCACATAGTGATACAATATAACGTTATACGTTATATCGTAGAAGTACATAACGTTATACGTTATAACGTAGTAGTACTTAACGTTATACGTTACTACGTAGTAGTACATAACGTCATACGTCCTATAGTGATACAATATAACGTTATACGTTATAACGTAGTAGTATATAATGTTATACGTTATAACGTAGTAGTACATAACGTTATACGTTATAATGTAACTGTGTAAAAGTTGTTCGTCGTAGCGTAATAGTGTTTAACGTTATTCGATGTAACGTAATAGTGTATAACGTTATGCGTTACTACGTAATAGCACATAACGTTATACGTCACATAGTGGTACAATATAACGTTATACGTTCAAACGTAGAAGTACATACCGTTATATGTCATAAAGTAGTAGTACATAACGTTGAACGTTACAACGAAGTAGTACATAACGTCATACGTCCTATAGTGATACAATGTAACTTTATACGTTATAACGTAGTAGTATATACCGTTATACGTTATAACGTAGTAGTACATAACGTTATACGTCATATAGTAGTACAATTTAACGTTATACGTTATAACGTAGTAGTATATAACGTTATACGTTATGACGTAGTAGTACATAACGTCAAACGTCACATAGTGATGCAATATAACGTCATACGTTATACCGTAGAAGTACATAAAGTTATCCGGTATAACGTAGTAGCACATAACGTTATACTTTACTACGTAGTATTACATAACGTCAAACGTCACATAGTGATACAATGTAACGTTATACGTTATAATGTAGAAGTACAGAACGATATACGTTATAACGTAGTAGTACATAATGTCAAACGTCACATAGTGATACAGTATAACGTTATACGTTATAACGTAGCAGTACATAACGTTATACGGTATAACGTAGTAGCACATAACGTTATACGTTACTACGTAGTAGTACATAACGTCAAACGTCACATAGTGATACAGTATAACGTTATACGTTATAACGTAGTAGTACATAACGTCAATCTTCACATAGTGATACAATATAGCGTTATACGTTATAACGTAGAAGTACAAAACGTTAGACGTTATAACGTAGTAGTACTTAACGTTATACGTTATAGGTAGTAGTACATAACGTCATACGTCCTATAGTGATACAATGTAACGTTATACGTTATAATGTAGAAGTACAAAACGTTATACGTTATAACGTAGTAGTACATAACGTTATCCGGTATAACGTAATAGTACATATCTATATATGTCATATAGTGATGCAATATAACGTCATACGTTATAACGTAGAAGTACATAACGTTATACATTATAAAGTAGTAGTACATAACGTTATACGTTACTACGTAGTAGTACATAACGTTATACGTCCTATAGTGATACATTGTAACGTTATACGTTATAACGTAGTAGTACCTAACGTTATACGTTACTGCGTAGTAGTACATAACGTTATACGTCATATAGTGGTACAATATAACGTTATACATCATAATATAGTACTACATAACGCTAAAGGTCACATAGTGATACAATATAACGTTATACGTTATAACGTAGAAGTACAAAACGTTATACGTTATAACGTAGTAGTACATAACGTCAAACTTCACATAGTGATACAATATAGCGTTATACGTTATAAGGTAGAAGGACAAAACGTTATACGTTATAACGTAGTAGTACTTAACGTTATACGTCATATAGTGATACAATGTAACGTTATACGTTATAACGTAGAAGTACATAAAGTTATCCGGTATAACGTAGTAGCACATAACGTTATACTTTACTACGTAGTATTACATAACGTCAAACGTCACATAGTGATACAATGTAACGTTATACGTTATAAAGTAGAAGTACAAAACGTTATACGTTATAACGTAGTAGTACATAATGTCAAACTTCACATAGTGATACAGTATAACGTTATACGTTATAACGTAGAAGTACAAAACTTTATACGTTATAACGTAGTAGTACTTAACGTTATACGTTACTGCGTAGTAGTACATAACGTTATACGTCATATAGTAGTACAATATAACGTTATACGTTATAACGTAGTAGTACATAACGTCAAACGTCACATAGTGATACAGTATAACGTTATACGTTATAACGTAGAAGTACAAAACGTTATACGTTATAACGTAGTAGTACATAATGTCAAACGTCACATAGTGATACAGTATAACGTTATACGTTATAATGTAGAAGTACAAAACTTTATACGTTATAACGTAGTAGTACTTAACGTTATACGTTACTGCGTAGTAGTACATAACGTTATACGTCATATAGTGGTACAATATAACGTTATACGTTATAACGTAGCAGTACATAACGTTATACGGTATAACGTAGTAGCACATAACGTTATACGTTACTACGTAGTAGTACATAACGTCAAACGTCTCATAGTGATACAATGTAACGTTATACGTTATAATGTAGAAGTACAAAACGTTATACGTTATAACGTAGTAGTACATAACGTCAAACGTCACATAGTGATACAGTATAACGTTATACGTTATAACGTAGAAGTACAAAACGTTATACGTTATAACGTAGTAGTACTTAACGTTATACGTTACTGCGTAGTAGTACATAACGTTATACGTCATATAGTGGTACAATATAACGTTATACGTCATAATATAGTACTATGTAACGCTAAAAGTCACATAGTGATACAATATAACGTTATACGTTATAACGTAGAAGTACAAAACGTTATACGTTACAACGTAGTAGTACATAACGTCAAACTTCACATAGTGATACAATGTAGCATTATACGTTATAACGTAGAAGTACAAAACGTTATACGTTATAACGTAGTAGTACATAACATCAAACTTCACATAGTGATACAATATAGCGTTATACGTTATAACGTAGAAGTACAAAACGTTATACGTTATATCGTAGTAGTATATAACGTTATACGTTATAACGTAGTAGTACATAACGTCAAACGTCACATAGTGATACAATATAACGTTATACGTTATATCGTAGAAGTACATAACGTTATACTTTATAAACTAGTAGTACATAACGTTATACGTTACAACGTAGTAGTACATAACGGAATACGTCCTATAGTGATACAATGTAACGTTATAAGTTATAACGTAGTAGTATATAACGTTATACGTTATAACGTAGTAGTACATAACGTTATACGTTACAACGTAGTAGTAGATAACGTCATACGTCCTATAGTGATACAATATAACGTTATGCGTTTTAACGTAGAAGTACAAAACGTTATACGTTATAACGTAGTAGTACTTAACATTATACGTTACTACGTAGTAGTACATAACGTCATACGTCCTATAGTGATAGAATATAACGTTATACGTTATAACGTAGTAGTATATAATGTTATACGTTATAACGTAGTAGTACATAACGTTATACGTTATAATGTAACTGTGTAAAAGTTATTCGTCGTAGCGTAATAGTGTATAACCTTATTCGATGTAACGTAATAGTGTATAACGTTATGCGTTACTACGTAATAGCACATAACGTTATACGTCACATAGTCGTACAATATAACGTTATACGTTCAAACGTAGAAGTACATACCGTTATATGTCATAAAGTAGTAGTACATAACGTTGAACGTTACAACGTAGTAGTACATAACGTCATACGTCCTATAGTGATACAATGTAACTTTATACGTTATAACGTAGTAGTATATATCGTTATACGTTATAACGTAGTAGTACATAACGTTATACGTCATATAGTAGTACAATATAACGTTATACGTTACAACGTAGTAGTACATAACGTTATACGGTATAACGTAGTAGCACATAACGTTATACGTTACTACGTAGTAGTACATAACGTCAAACGTCACATAGTGATACAATGTAACGTTATACGTTATAATGTAGAAGTACAAAACGTTATGCGTTATAACGTAGTAGTACATAACGTCAAACGTCCATAGTGATACAGTATAACGTTATACGTTATAACGTAGAAGTACAAAACGTTATACGTTACTGCGTAGTAGTACATAACGTTATACGTCATATAGTGGTACAATATAACGTTATACGTCATAATATAGTACTACATAACGCTAAAAGTCACATAGTGATACAATATAACGATATACGTTATAACGTAGAAGTACAAAACGTTATACGTTATAACGTAGTAGTACACGACGTCAAACTTCACATAGTGATACAATATAGCGTTATACCTTATAACGTAGAAGTACAAAACGTTATACGTTATAACGTAGTAGTACATAACGTCAAACGTCCATAGTGATACAGTATAACGTTATACGTTATAACGTAGAAGTACAAAACGTTATACGTTATAACGTAGTAGTGCTTAACCTTATACGTTACTGCGTAGTAGTACATAACGTTATACGTCATATAGTAGTACAATATAACGTTATACGTTATAACGTAGTAGTACATAACGTCAAACGTCACATAGTGATACAGTATAACGTTATACGTTATAATGTAGAAGTACAAAACGTTATACGTTATAACGTAGTAGTACATAATGTCAAACGTCACATAGTGAACCACAGTATAACGTTATACGTTATAACGTAGAAGTACAAAACGTTATGCGTTATAACGTAGTAGTACATAACGTCAAACGTCACATAGTGATACAGTATAACGTTATACGTTATAACGTAGAAGTACAAAACGTTATACGTTATAACGTAGTAGTACTTAACGTTATACGTTACTGCGTAATAGTACATAACGTTATACGTCATATAGTGGTACAATATAACGTTATACGTTATAACGTATCAGTACATAACGTTATACGGTATAACGTAGTAGCACATAACGTTATACGTTACTACGTAGTAGTACATAACGTCAAACGTCACATAGTGATACAATGTAACGTTATACGTTATAATGTAGAAGTACAAAACGTTATGCGTTATAACGTAGTAGTACATAACGTCAAACGTCACATAGTGATACAGTATAACGTTATACGTTGTAACGTAGAAGTACAAAACGTTATACGTTATAACGTAGTAGTACATAACGTCAATCTTCACATAGTGATACAATATAGCGTTATACGTTATAACGTAGAAGTACAAAACGTTATACGTTATAACGTAGTAGTACTTAACGTTATACGTTATAGGTAGTAGTACATAACGTCATACGTCCTATAGTGATACAATGTAACGTTATACGTTATAATGTAGAAGTACAAAACGTTATACGTTATAACGTAGTGGTACATAACGTCAAACGTCACATAGTGATACAATATAACGTTATACGTTATAACGTAGAAGTACAAAACGTTATACGTTATAACGTAGTAGTACATAACGTCAAACTTCACATAGTGATACAATATAGCGTTAAACGTTATAACGTAGAAGTACAAAACGTTATACGTTATAACGTAGTAGTACATAACGTCAAACTTCACATAGTGATACAATATAGCGTTATACGTTATAACGTAGAAGTACAAAACGTTATACGTTATAACGTAGTAGTACTTAACGTTATATGTTATAGGTAGTAGTACATAACGTCATACGTCCTATAGTGATACAATGTAACGTTATACGTTATAATGTAGAAGTACAAAACGTTATACGTTATAACGTAGTAGTACATAACGTAATCCGGTATAACGTAATAGTACATATCTATATACGTCATATGGTGATGCAATATAACGTCATACGTTATAACGTAGAAGTACATAACGTTATACATTATAAAGTAGTAGTACATAACGTCATACGTCCTATAGTGATACAATGTAACTTTATACGTTATAACGTAGTAGTACATAACGTCAAACGTCACATAGTGATACAGTATATCGTTATACGTCATAACGTAGAAGTACAAAACGTTATACGTTATAACGTAGTAGTACATAACGTCAATCTTCACATAGTGATACAATATAGCGTTATACGTTATAACGTAGAAGTACAAAACGTTATACGTTATAACGTAGTAGTACATAACGTCAAACTTCACATAGTGATACAATATGGCGTTATACGTTATAACGTAGAAGTACAAAACGTTATACGTTATAACGTAGTAGTATATAACGTTATACGTTATAACGTAGTAGTACATAACGTCAAACGTCACATAGTGATGCAATATAACGTTATACGTTATATCGTAGAAGTACATAACGTTATACGTTATAAACTAGTAGTACATAACGTTATACGTTACAACGTAGTAGTACATAACGTCATACGTCCTATAGTGACACAATGTAACGTTATACGTTATAACGTAGTAGTACATAACGTTATACGTTACTACGTAGTAGTACATAACGTCAAACGTCACATAGTGGTACAATGTAACGTTATACGTTATAACGTAGTAGTATATAACGTTATACGTTATAACGTAGTAGTACATAACGTCAAACGTCACATAGTGATACAATATAACGTTATACGTTATATCGTAGAAGTACATAACGTTATACGTTATAAACTAGTAGTACTTAACGTTATACGTTACTGCGTAGTAGTACATAACGATATACGTCATATAGTAGTACAATATAACGTTATACGTTATAACGTAGCAGTACATAACGTTATACGGTATAACGTAGTAGCAAATAACGTTATACGTTACTACGTAGTAGTACATAACGTCAAACGTCACATAGTGATGCAATGTAACGTTATACGTTATAATGTAGAAGTACAAAACGTTATACGTTATAACGTAGTGGTACATAACGTCAAACGTCACATAGTGATACAGTATAACGTTATACGTTATAACGTAGAAGTACAAAACGTTATACGTTATAACGTAGTAGTACTTAACGTTATACGTCATATAGTAGTACAATATAACGTTATACGTTATAACGTAGTAGTACATAACGTCAAACGTCACATAGTGATACAGTATAACGTTATACGTTATAACGTAGAAGTACAAAACTTTATACGTTATAACGTAGTAGTACATAACGTAATCCGGTATAACGTAATAGTACATATCTATATACGTCATATGGTGATGCAATATAACGTCATACGTTATAACGTAGAAGTACATAACGTTATACATTATAGAGTAATAGTACATAACGTCATACGTCCTATAGTGATACAAAGTAACTTTATACGTTATAACGTAGTAGTACATAACGTCAAACGTCACATAGTGATACAGTATATCGTTATACGTTATAACGTAGAAGTACAAAACGTTATACGTTATAACGTAGTAGTACATAACGTCAATCTTCACATAGTGATACAATATAGCGTTATACGTTATAACGTAGAAGTACAAAACGTTATACGTTATAACCTAGTAGTACATAACGTCGAACTTCACATAGTGATACAATATGGCGTTATACGTTATAACGTAGAAGTACAAAACGTTATACGTTATAACGTAGTAGTATATAACGTTATACGTTATAACGTAGTAGTACATAACGTCAAACGTCACATAGTGATACAATATAACGTTATACGTTATATCGTAGAAGTACATAACGTTATACGTTATAAACTAGTAGTACATAACGTTATACGTTACAACGTAGTAGTACATAACGTCATACGTCCTATAGTGATACAATGTAACGTTATACGTTATAACGTAGTAGTATATAACGTTATACGTTATAACGTAGTAGTACATAACGTTATACGTTACTACGTAGTAGTACATAACGTCAAACGTCACATGGTGGTACAATGCAACGTTATACGTTATAACGTAGTAGTATATAACGTTATACGTTATAACGTAGTAGTACATAACGTCAAACGTCACATAGTGATACAATATAACGTTATACGTTATATCGTAGAAGTACATAACGTTATACGTTATAAACTAGTAGTACTTAACGTTATACGTTACTGCGTAGTAGTACATAACGATATACGTCATATAGTAGTACAATATAACGTTATACGTTATAACGTAGCAGTACATAACGTTATACGGTATAACGTAGTAGCACATAACGTAATACGTTACTACGTAGTAGTACTTAACGTCAAACGTCACATAGTGATGCAATGTAACGTTATACGTTATAATGTAGAAGTACAAAACGTTATACGTTATAACGTAGTGGTACATAACGTCAAACGTCACATAGTGATACAGTATAACGTTATACGTTATAACGTAGAAGTACAAAACTTTATACGTTATAACGTAGTAGTACTTAACGTTATACGTTACTGCGTAGTAGTACATAACGTTATACGTCATATAGTGGTACAATATAACGTTATACGTTATAACGTAGTAGTATGTATCGTTATACGTTATAACGTAGTAGTACATAAAGTCATACGTCATATAGTAGTACAATATAACGTTATACGTTATAACGTAGTAGTACATAACGTCAAACGTCACATAGTGATACAGTATAACGTTATACGTTATAACGTAGAAGTACAAAACGTTATACGTTATAACGTAGTAGAACATAACGTCAAACGTCACATAGTGATACAGTATAACGTTATACGTTATAACGTAGAAGTACAAAACGTTATACGTTATAACGTAGTAGTACTTAACGTTATACGTTATAACGTAGAGGTACAAAACTTTATACGTTATAACGTAGTAGTACTTAACGTTATACGTTATTGCGTAGTAGTACATAACGTTATACGTCATATAGTAGTACAATATAACGTTATACGTTATAACGTAGTAGTACATAACGTCAAACGTCACATAGTGATACAGTATAACGTTATACGTTATAACGTAGAAGTACAAAACTTTATACGTTATAACGTAGTAGTACTTAACGTTATACGTCACATAGTGATACAGTATAACGTTATACGTTATAACGTAGAAGTACAAAACGTTATACGTTATAACGTAGTAGTACAGAATGTCAAACGTCACATAGTGATACAGTATAACGTTATACGTTATAACGTAGAAGTACAAAACTGTATACGTTATAACGTAGTAGTACTTAACGTTATACGTTACTGCGTAGTAGTACATAACGTTATACGTCATATAGTGGTACAATATAACGTTATACGTTATAACGTAGCAGTACATAACGTTATACGTCCTATAGTGATACAATGTAACGTTATACGTTATAATGTAGAAGTACAAAACGTTATACGTTATTACGTAGTAGTACATAAAGTTATCCGGTATAACGTAATAGTACAAATCTATATACGTCATATAGTGATGCAATATAACGTCATACGTTATAACGTAGAAGTACATAACGTTATACATTATAAAGTAGTAGTACATAACGTTATACGTTACTACGTAGTAGTACATAACGTCATACGTCCTATAGTGATACAATGTAACGTTATACGTTATAACGTAGTAGTACTTAACGTTATACGATACTGCGTAGTAGTACATAACGTTATACGTCATAGCTAGTAGTACATAACGTCAAACGTCCTATAGTGATACAATGTAACGTTATACGTTATAATGTAGTAGCACATAACGTTATACGTTACTACGTAGTAGTACATAACGTCAAACGTCACATAGTGATACAATGTAACGTTATACGTTATAATGTAGAAGTACAAAACGTTATACGTTATAACGTAGTAGTACATAACGTCAAACGTCACATAGTGATACAGTATAACGTTATACGTTATAACGTAGAAGTACAAAACGTTATACGTTATAACGTAGTAGTACATAACGTCAATCTTCACATAGTGATACAATATAGCGTTATACGTTATAACGTAGAAGTACAAAACGTTATACGTTATAACGTAGTAGTACATAACGTCAATCTTCACATAGTGATACAATATAGCGTTATACGTTATGTCGTAGAAGTACATAACGTTATACGTTATAAACTAGTAGTACATAACGTTATACGTTACAACGTAGTAGTACATAACGTCATACGTCCTATAGTGATACAGTATAACGTTATACGTTATAACGTAGAAGTACAAATCTTTATACGTTATAACGTAGTAGTACTTAACGTTATACGTTACTGCGTAGTAGTACATAACGTTATACGTCATATAGTAGTACAATATAACGTTATACGTTATAACGTAGTAGTACATAACGTCAAACGTCACATAGTGATACAGTATAACGTTATACGTTATAACGTAGAAGTACAAAACGTTATACGTTATAACGTAGTAGTACATAATGTCAAACGTCACATAGTGATACAGTATAACGTTATACGTTATAACGTAGAAGTACAAAACTTTATACGTTATAACGTAGTAGTACTTAACGTTATACGTTACTGCGTAGTAGTACATAACGTTATACGTCATATAGTGGTACAATACAACGTTATACGTTATAACGTAGCAGTACATAACGTTATACGGTATAACGTAGTAGCACATAACGTTATACGTTACTACGTAGCAGTACATAACGTCAAACGTCACATAGTGATACAATGTAACGTTATACGTTATAACGTAGTAGTATATAACGTTATACGTTATAACGTAGTAGTACATAACGTCAAACGTCACATAGTGATACAGTATAACGTTATACGTTATAACGTAGAAGTACAAAACGTTATACGTTATAACGTAGTAGTACATAATGTCAATCTTCACATAGTGATACAATATAGCGTTATACGTTATAACGTAGAAGTACAAAACGTTATACGTTATAACGTAGTAGTACTTAACGTTATACGTTATAGGTAGTAGTACATAACGTCATACGTCCTATAGTGATACAATGTAACGTTATACGTTATAATGTAGAAGTACAAAACGTTATACTTTATTACGTAGTAGTACATAAAGTTATCCGGTATAACGTAATAGTACAAATCTATATACGTCATATACTGATGCAATATAACGTCATACGTTATAACGTAGAAGTACATAACGTTATACATTATAAAGTAGTAGTACATAACGTTATACGTTACTACGTAGTAGTACATAACGTCATACGTCCTATAGTGATACAATGTAACGTTATACGTTATAACGTAGTAGTACTTAACGTTATACGATACTGCGTAGTAGTACATAACGTTATACGTCATAGCTAGTAGTACATAACGTCAAACGTCCTATAGTGATACAATGTAACGTTATACGTTATAATGTAGTAGTGTATAACGTTATACGTTATAACGTAGTAGTACATAACGTCAAACGTGACATAGTGATACAATATAACGTTATACGTTATATCGTAGAAGTATATAACGTTATACGTTATAAACTAGTAGTACATAACGTTATACGTTACAACGTAGTAGTACATAACGTCATACGTCCTATAGTGATACAGTATAACGTTATACGTTATAACGTAGAAGTACAAAACTTTATACGTTATAACGTAGTAGTACTTAACGTTATACGTTACTGCGTAGTAGTACATAACGTTATACGTCATATAGTAGTACAATATAACGTTATACGTTATAACGTAGTAGTACATAACGTCAAACGTCACATAGTGATACAGTATAACGTTATACGTTATAACGTAGAAGTACAAAACGTTATACGTTATAACGTAGTAGTACATAATGTCAAACGTCACATAGTGATACAGTATAACGTTATACGTTATAACGTAGAAGTACAAAACTTTATACGTTATAACGTAGTAGTACTTAACGTTATACGTTACTGCGTAGTAGTACATAACGTTATACGTCATATAGTGGTACAATACAACGTTATACGTTATAACGTAGCAGTACATAACGTTATACGTTATAATGTAGAAGTACAAAACGTTATACGTTATAACGTAGTAGTACATAACGTCAAACGTCACATAGTGATACAGTATAACGTTATACGTTATAACGTAGAAGTACAAAACGTTATACGTTATAACGTAGTAGTACATAACGTCAAACGTCACATAGTGATGCAATATAACGTTATACGTTATATCGTAGAAGTACATAACGTTATACGTTATCACGTAGTAGTACTTGACGTTATACGTTACTACGTAGTAGTACATAACGTCATACGTCCTATAGTGATACAATATAACGTTATACGTTATAACGTAGTAGTATATAATGTTATACGTTATAACGTAGTAGTACATAACGTTATACGTTATAATGTAACTGTGTAAAAGTTGTTCGTCGTAGCGTAATAGTGTTTAACGTTATTCGATGTAACGTAATAGTGTATAACGTTATGCGTTACTACGTAATAGCACATAACGTTATACGTCACATAGTGGTACAATATAACGTTATACGTTCAAACGTAGAAGTACATACCGTTATATGTCATAAAGTAGTAGTACATAACGTTGAACGTTACAACGTAGTAGTACATAACGTCATACGTCCTATAGTGATACAATGTAACTTTATACGTTATAACGTAGTAGTATATAACGTTATACGTTATAACGTAGTAGTACATAACGTCATACGTCCTATGGTGATACAATGTAACGTTATACGTTATAACGTAGTAGTATATAACGTTATACGTTATAACGTAGTAGTACATAACGTCAAACGTCACATAGTGATACAATATAACGTTATACGTTATAACGTAGTTGTACATAACGTTATACCTTACTACGTAGTATTACATAACGTCAAACGTCACATAGTGATACAATGTAACGTTATACGTTATAATGTAGAAGTACAAAACGTTATACGTTATAACATAGTAGTACATAACGTCAAACGTCACATAGTGATACAGTATAACGTTATACGTTATAACGTAGAAGTACAAAACGTTATACGTTATAACGTAGTAGTACTTAACGTTATACGTCATATAGTGATACAATGTAACGTTATACGTTATAATGTAGAAGTACATAACGTTATACGTTATAACGTAGTAGTACATAACGTCAAACGTCACATAGTGATGCAATATAACATCATATGTTATACCGTAGAAGTACATAAAGTTATCCGGTATAACGTAGTAGCACATAACGTTATACTTTACTACGTAGTATTACATAACGTCAAACGTCACATAGTGATACAATGTAACGTTATACGTTATAATGTAGAAGTACAGAACGATATACGTTATAACGTAGTAGTACTTAATGTCAAACGTCACATAGTGATACAGTATAAGGTTATACGTTATAACGTAGAAGTACAAAACTTTATACGTTATAACGTAGGAGTACTTAACGTTATACGTTACTGCGTAGTAGTACATAACGTTATACGTCATATAGTAGTACAATATAACGTTATACGTTATAACGTAGCAGTACATAACGTTATACGGTATAACGTAGTAGCACATAACGTTATACGTTACTACGTAGTAGTACATAACGTCAAACGTCACATAGTGATACAGTATAACGTTATACGTTATAACGTAGTAGTACATAACGTCAATCTTCACATAGTGATACAATATATCGTTATACGTTATAACGTAGAAGTACAAAACGTTAGACGTTATAACGTAGTAGTACTTAACGTTATACGTTATAGGTAGTAGTACATAACGTCATACGTCCTATAGTGATACAATGTAACGTTATACGTTATAATGTAGAAGTACAAAACGTTATACGTTATAACGTAGTAGTACATAACGTTATCCGGTATAACGTAATAGTACATATCTATATACGTCATATAGTGATGCAATATAACGTCATACGTTATAACGTAGAAGTACATAACGTTATACATTATAAAGTAGTAGTACATAACGTTATACGTTACTACGTAGTAGTACATAACGTTATACGTCCTATAGTGATACATTGTAACGTTATACGTTATAACGTAGTAGTACCTAACGTTATACGTTACTGCGTAGTAGTACATAACGTTATACGTCATATAGTGGTACAATATAACGTTATACGTCATAATATAGTACTACATAACGCTAAAAGTCACATAGTGATACAATATAACGTTATACGTTATAACGTAGAAGTACAAAACGTTATACGTTATAACGTAGTAGTACATAACGTCAAACTTCACATAGTGATACAATATAGCGTTATACGTTATAACGTAGAAGTACAAAACGTTATACGTTGTAACGTAGTAGTACATAACGTCAAACTTCACATAGTGATACAATATAGCGTTATACGTTATAACGTAGAAGTACAAAACGTTATACGTTATAACGTAGTAGTACTTAACGTTATATGTTATAGGTAGTAGTACATAACGTCATACGTCCTATAGTGATACAATGTAACGTTATACGTTATAATGTAGAAGTACAAAACGTTATACGTTATAACGTAGTAGTACATAACGTAATCCGGTATAACGTAATAGTACATATCTATATACGTCATATGGTGATGCAATATAACGTCATACGTTATAACGTAGAAGTACATACCGTTATACATTATAAAGTAGTAGTACATAACGTCATACGTCCTATAGTGATACAATGTAACTTTATACGTTACAACGTAGTAGTATATAACGTTATACGTTATAACGTAGTAGTACATAACGTCATACGTCCTATGGTGATACAATGTAACGTTATACGTTATAACGTAGTAGTATATAACGTTATACGTTATAACGTAGTAGTACATAACGTCAAACGTCACATAGTGATACAATATAACGTTATACGTTATAACGTAGAAGTACATAACGTTATACGTTATAAAGTAGTACTACATAACGTCATACGTTACAACGTAGTAGTACATAACGTCATACGTCCTATAGTGATACAATGTAACGTTATACGTTATAACGTAGTAGTATATAACGTTATACGTTATAACGTAGTAGTACATAACGTCAAACGTCACATAGTGATACAATATAACGTTATACGTTATATCGTAGAAGTACATAACGTTATACGTTATAAACTAGTAGTA
Source organism: Bombus terrestris (assembly GCF_910591885.1). Taxonomy (NCBI): domain Eukaryota; kingdom Metazoa; phylum Arthropoda; class Insecta; order Hymenoptera; family Apidae; genus Bombus; species Bombus terrestris. Next base: position 4,484,716 of record NW_025963555.1, read on the forward strand.
CATAACGTTATACGTTATAAACTAGTAGTACATAACGTTATACGTTACAACGTAGTAGTACATGACGTCATACGTCCTATAGTGATACAATGTAACGTTATAAGTTATAACGTAGTAGTATATAACGTTATACGTTATAACGTAGTAGTACATAACGTTATACGTTACAACGTAGTAGTAGATAACGTCATACGTCCTATAGTGGTACAATATAACGTTATACGTTTTAACGTAGAAGTTCAAAACGTTACACGTTATAACGTAGTAGAACTTAACGTTATACGTTACTACGTAGTAGTACATAACGTCATACGTCCTATAGTGATACAATTTAACGTTATACGTTATAACGTAGTAGTATATAACGTTATACGTTATGACGTAGTAGTACATAACGTCAAACGTCACATAGTGATGCAATATAACGTCATACGTTATACCGTAGAAGTACATAAAGTTATCCGGTATAACGTAGTAGCACATAACGTTATACTTTACTACGTAGTATTACATAACGTCAAACGTCACATAGTGATACAATGTAACGTTATACGTTATAATGTAGAAGTACAGAACGATATACGTTATAACGTAGTAGTACATAATGTCAAACGTCACATTGTGATACAGTATAACGTTATACGTTATAACGTAGAAGTACAAAACTTTATACGTTATAACGTAGGAGTACTTAACGTTATACGTTACTGCGTAGTAGTACATAACGTTATACGTCATATAGTAGTACAATATAACGTTATACGTTATAACGTAGCAGTACATAACGTTATACGGTATAACGTAGTAGCACATAACGTTATACGTTATAACGTAGTAGTACATAACGTCAATCTTCACATAGTGATACAATATAGCGTTATACGTTGTAACGTAGAAGTACAAAACGTTAGACGTTATAACGTAGTAGTACTTAACGTTATACGTTATAGGTAGTAGTACATAACGTCATACGTCCTATAGTGATACAATGTAGCGTTATACGTTATAATGTAGAAGTACAAAACGTTATACGTTATAACGTAGTAGTACATAACGTTATCCGGTATAACGTAATAGTACATATCTATATACGTCATATAGTGATGCAATATAACGTCATACGTTATAACGTAGAAGTACATAACGTTATACATTATAAAGTAGTAGTACATAACGTTATACGTTACTACGTAGTAGTACATAACGTTATACGTCCTATAGTGATACATTGTAACGTTATACGTTATAACGTAGTAGTACCTAACGTTATACGTTACTGCGTAGTAGTACATAACGTTATACGTCATATAGTGGTACAATATAACGTTATACGTCATAATATAGTACTACATAACGCTAAAAGTCACATAGTGATACAATATAACGTTATACGTTATAACGTAGAAGTACAAAACGTTATACGTTATAACGTAGTAGTACATAACGTCAAACTTCACATAGTGATACAATATAGCGTTATACGTTATAACGTAGAAGTACAAAACGTTATACGTTGTAACGTAGTAGTACATAACGTCAAACTTCACATAGTGATACAATATAGCGTTATACGTTATAACGTAGAAGTACAAAACGTTATACGTTATAACGTAGTAGTACTTAACGTTATATGTTATAGGTAGTAGTACATAACGTCATACGTCCTATAGTGATACAATGTAACGTTATACGTTATAATGTAGAAGTACAAAACGTTATACGTTATAACGTAGTAGTACATAACGTAATCCGGTATAACGTAATAGTACATATCTATATACGTCATATGGTGATGCAATATAACGTCATACGTTATAACGTAGAAGTACATACCGTTATACATTATAAAGTAGTAGTACATAACGTCATACGTCCTATAGTGATACAATGTAACTTTATACGTTATAACGTAGTAGTATATAACGTTATACGTTATAACGTAGTAGTACATAACGTCATACGTCCTATGGTGATACAATGTAACGTTATACGTTATAACGTAGTAGTATATAACGTTATACGTTATAACGTAGTAGTACATAACGTCAAACGTCACATAGTGATACAATATAACGTTATACGTTATAACGTAGAAGTACATAACGTTATACGTTATAAAGTAGTACTACATAACGTCATACGTTACAACGTAGTAGTACATAACGTCATACGTCCTATAGTGATACAATGTAACGTTATACGTTATAACGTAGTAGTATATAACGTTATACGTTATAACGTAGTAGCACATAACGTCAAACGTCACATAGTGATACAATATAACGTTATACGTTATATCGTAGAAGTACATAACGTTATACGTTATAAACTAGTAGTACATAACGTTATACGTTATAAACTAGTAGTACATAACGTTATACGTTACAACGTAGTAGTACATGACGTCATACGTCCTATAGTGATACAATGTAACGTTATAAGTTATAACGTAGTAGTATATAACGTTATACGTTATAACGTAGTAGTACATAACGTTATACGTTACAACGTAGTAGTAGATAACGTCATACGTCCTATAGTGATACAATATAACGTTATACGTTTTAACGTAGAAGTTCAAAACGTTACACGTTATAACGTAGTAGAACTTAACGTTATACGTTACTACGTAGTAGTACATAACGTCATACGTCCTATAGTGATACAATTTAACGTTATACGTTATAACGTAGTAGTATATAACGTTATACGTTATGACGTAGTAGTACATAACGTCAAACGTCACATAGTGATGCAATATAACGTCATACGTTATACCGTAGAAGTACATAAAGTTATCCGGTATAACGTAGTAGCACATAACGTTATACGTTATAACGTAGTAGTACATAACGTCAATCTTCACATAGTGATACAATATAGCGTTATACGTTGTAACGTAGAAGTACAAAACGTTAGACGTTATAACGTAGTAGTACTTAACGTTATACGTTATAGGTAGTAGTACATAACGTCATACGTCCTATAGTGATACAATGTAACGTTATACGTTATAATGTAGAAGTACAAAACGTTATACGTTATAACGTAGTAGTACATAACGTTATCCGGTATAACGTAATAGTACATATCTATATACGTCATATAGTGATGCAATATAACGTCATACGTTATAACGTAGAAGTACATAACGTTATACATTATAAAGTAGTAGTACATAACGTTATACGTTACTACGTAGTAGTACATAACGTTATACGTCCTATAGTGATACATTGTAACGTTATACGTTATAACGTAGTAGTACCTAACGTTATACGTTACTGCGTAGTAGTACATAACGTTATACGTCATATAGTGGTACAATATAACGTTATACGTCATAATATAGTACTACATAACGCTAAAAGTCACATAGTGATACAATATAACGTTATACGTTATAACGTAGAAGTACAAAACGTTATACGTTATAACGTAGTAGCACATAACGTCAAACTTCACATAGTGATACAATATAGCGTTATACGTTATAACGTAGAAGTACAAAACGTTATACGTTGTAACGTAGTAGTACATAACGTCAAACTTCACATAGTGATACAATATAGCGTTATACGTTATAACGTAGAAGTACAAAACGTTATACGTTATAACGTAGTAGTACATAACGTCAAACTTCACATAGTGATACAATATATCGTTATACGTTATAACGTAGAAGTACAAAACGTTATACGTTATAACGTAGTAGTACTTAACGTTATATGTTATAGGTAGTAGTACATAACGTCATACGTCCTATAGTGATACAATGTAACGTTATACGTTATAATGTAGAAGTACAAAACGTTATACGTTATAACGTAGTAGTACATAACGTAATCCGGTATAACGTAATAGTACATGTCTATATACGTCATATGGTGATGCAATATAACGTCATACGTTATAACGTAGAAGTACATAACGTTATACATTATAAAGTAGTAGTACATAACGTCATACGTCCTATAGTGATACAATGTAACTTTATACGTTATAACGTAGTAGTATATAACGTTATACGTTATAACGTAGTAGTACATAACGTCATACGTCCCATGGTGATACAATGTAACGTTATACGTTATAACGTAGTAGTATATAACGTTATACGTTATAACGTAGTAGTACATAACGTCAAACGTCACATAGTGATACAATATAACGTTATACGTTATAACGTAGGAGTACTTAACGTTATACGTTACTGCGTAGTAGTACATAACGTTATACGTCATATAGTAGTACAATATAACGTTATACGTTATAACGTAGCAGTACATAACGTTATACGGTATAACGTAGTAGCACATAACGTTATACGTTATAACGTAGTAGTACATAACGTCAATCTTCACATAGTGATACAATATAGCGTTATACGTTGTAACGTAGAAGTACAAAACGTTAGACGTTATAACGTAGTAGTACTTAACGTTATACGTTATAGGTAGTAGTACATAACGTCATACGTCCTATAGTGATACAATGTAGCGTTATACGTTATAATGTAGAAGTACAAAACGTTATACGTTATAACGTAGTAGTACATAACGTTATCCGGTATAACGTAATAGTACATATCTATATACGTCATATAGTGATGCAATATAACGTCATACGTTATAACGTAGAAGTACATAACGTTATACATTATAAAGTAGTAGTACATAACGTTATACGTTACTACGTAGTAGTACATAACGTTATACGTCCTATAGTGATACATTGTAACGTTATACGTTATAACGTAGTAGTACCTAACGTTATACGTTACTGCGTAGTAGTACATAACGTTATACGTCATATAGTGGTACAATATAACGTTATACGTCATAATATAGTACTACATAACGCTAAAAGTCACATAGTGATACAATATAACGTTATACGTTATAACGTAGAAGTACAAAACGTTATACGTTATAACGTAGTAGTACATAACGTCAAACTTCACATAGTGATACAATATAGCGTTATACGTTATAACGTAGAAGTACAAAACGTTATACGTTGTAACGTAGTAGTACATAACGTCAAACTTCACATAGTGATACAATATAGCGTTATACGTTATAACGTAGAAGTACAAAACGTTATACGTTATAACGTAGTAGTACTTAACGTTATATGTTATAGGTAGTAGTACATAACGTCATACGTCCTATAGTGATACAATGTAACGTTATACGTTATAATGTAGAAGTACAAAACGTTATACGTTATAACGTAGTAGTACATAACGTAATCCGGTATAACGTAATAGTACATATCTATATACGTCATATGGTGATGCAATATAACGTCATACGTTATAACGTAGAAGTACATACCGTTATACATTATAAAGTAGTAGTACATAACGTCATACGTCCTATAGTGATACAATGTAACTTTATACGTTATAACGTAGTAGTATATAACGTTATACGTTATAACGTAGTAGTACATAACGTCATACGTCCTATGGTGATACAATGTAACGTTATACGTTATAACGTAGTAGTATATAACGTTATACGTTATAACGTAGTAGTACATAACGTCAAACGTCACATAGTGATACAATATAACGTTATACGTTATAACGTAGAAGTACATAACGTTATACGTTATAAAGTAGTACTACATAACGTCATACGTTACAACGTAGTAGTACATAACGTCATACGTCCTATAGTGATACAATGTAACGTTATACGTTATAACGTAGTAGTATATAACGTTATACGTTATAACGTAGTAGCACATAACGTCAAACGTCACATAGTGATACAATATAACGTTATACGTTATATCGTAGAAGTACATAACGTTATACGTTATAAACTAGTAGTACATAACGTTATACGTTATAAACTAGTAGTACATAACGTTATACGTTACAACGTAGTAGTACATGACGTCATACGTCCTATAGTGATACAATGTAACGTTATAAGTTATAACGTAGTAGTATATAACGTTATACGTTATAACGTAGTAGTACATAACGTTATACGTTACAACGTAGTAGTAGATAACGTCATACGTCCTATAGTGATACAATATAACGTTATACGTTTTAACGTAGAAGTTCAAAACGTTACACGTTATAACGTAGTAGAACTTAACGTTATACGTTACTACGTAGTAGTACATAACGTCATACGTCCTATAGTGATACAATTTAACGTTATACGTTATAACGTAGTAGTATATAACGTTATACGTTATGACGTAGTAGTACATAACGTCAAACGTCACATAGTGATGCAATATAACGTCATACGTTATACCGTAGAAGTACATAAAGTTATCCGGTATAACGTAGTAGCACATAACGTTATACGTTATAACGTAGTAGTACATAACGTCAATCTTCACATAGTGATACAATATAGCGTTATACGTTGTAACGTAGAAGTACAAAACGTTAGACGTTATAACGTAGTAGTACTTAACGTTATACGTTATAGGTAGTAGTACATAACGTCATACGTCCTATAGTGATACAATGTAACGTTATACGTTATAATGTAGAAGTACAAAACGTTATACGTTATAACGTAGTAGTACATAACGTTATCCGGTATAACGTAATAGTACATATCTATATACGTCATATAGTGATGCAATATAACGTCATACGTTATAACGTAGAAGTACATAACGTTATACATTATAAAGTAGTAGTACATAACGTTATACGTTACTACGTAGTAGTACATAACGTTATACGTCCTATAGTGATACATTGTAACGTTATACGTTATAACGTAGTAGTACCTAACGTTATACGTTACTGCGTAGTAGTACATAACGTTATACGTCATATAGTGGTACAATATAACGTTATACGTCATAATATAGTACTACATAACGCTAAAAGTCACATAGTGATACAATATAACGTTATACGTTATAACGTAGAAGTACAAAACGTTATACGTTATAACGTAGTAGCACATAACGTCAAACTTCACATAGTGATACAATATAGCGTTATACGTTATAACGTAGAAGTACAAAACGTTATACGTTGTAACGTAGTAGTACATAACGTCAAACTTCACATAGTGATACAATATAGCGTTATACGTTATAACGTAGAAGTACAAAACGTTATACGTTATAACGTAGTAGTACATAACGTCAAACTTCACATAGTGATACAATATATCGTTATACGTTATAACGTAGAAGTACAAAACGTTATACGTTATAACGTAGTAGTACTTAACGTTATATGTTATAGGTAGTAGTACATAACGTCATACGTCCTATAGTGATACAATGTAACGTTATACGTTATAATGTAGAAGTACAAAACGTTATACGTTATAACGTAGTAGTACATAACGTAATCCGGTATAACGTAATAGTACATGTCTATATACGTCATATGGTGATGCAATATAACGTCATACGTTATAACGTAGAAGTACATAACGTTATACATTATAAAGTAGTAGTACATAACGTCATACGTCCTATAGTGATACAATGTAACTTTATACGTTATAACGTAGTAGTATATAACGTTATACGTTATAACGTAGTAGTACATAACGTCATACGTCCCATGGTGATACAATGTAACGTTATACGTTATAACGTAGTAGTATATAACGTTATACGTTATAACGTAGTAGTACATAACGTCAAACGTCACATAGTGATACAATATAACGTTATACGTTATAACGTAGAAGTACATAACGTTATACGTTATAAAGTAGTAGTACATAACGTTATACGTTACAACGTAGTAGTACGTAACGTCATACGTCCTATAGTGATACAATGTAACGTTATACGTTATAACGTAGTAGTATATAACGTTATACGTTATAACATAGTAGTACATAACGTCAAACGTCACATAGTGATACAATATAACGTTATACGTTATATCGTAGAAGTACATAACGTTATACGTTATAAACTAGTAGTACATAACGTTATACGTTACAACGTAGTAGTACATAACGTCATACGTCCTATAGTGATACAATGTAACGTTATACGTTATAACGTGGTAGTATATAACGTTATACGTTATAACGTAGTAGTACATAACGTCAAACGTCACATAGTGATACAATATAACGTTATACGTTATATCGTAGAAGTACATAACGTTATACGTTATAACGTAGTAGTACTTAACGTTATACGTTACTAAGTAGTAGTACATAACGTCATACGTCCTATAGTGATACAATATAACGTTATACGTTATAACGTAGTAGTATATAATGTTATACGTTATAACGTAGTAGTACATAACGTTATACGTTATAATGTAACTGTGTAAAAGTTGTTCGTCGTAGCGTAATAGTGTTTAACGTTATTCGATGTAACGTAATAGTGTATAACGTTATGCGTTACTACGTAATAGCACATAACGTTATACGTCACATAGTGGTACAATATAACGTTATACGTTCAAACGTAGAAGTACATACCGTTATATGTCATAAAGTAGTAGTACATAACGTTGAACGTTACAACGAAGTAGTACATAACGTCATACGTCCTATAGTGATACAATGTAACTTTATACGTTATAACGTAGTAGTATATACCGTTATACGTTATAACGTAGTAGTACATAACGTTATACGTCATATAGTAGTACAATTTAACGTTATACGTTATAACGTAGTAGTATATAACGTTATACGTTATGACGTAGTAGTACATAACGTCAAACGTCACATAGTGATGCAATATAACGTCATACGTTATACCGTAGAAGTACATAAAGTTATCCGGTATAACGTAGTAGCACATAACGTTATACTTTACTACGTAGTATTACATAACGTCAAACGTCACATAGTGATACAATGTAACGTTATACGTTATAATGTAGAAGTACAGAACGATATACGTTATAACGTAGTAGTACATAATGTCAAACGTCACATAGTGATACAGTATAACGTTATACGTTATAACGTAGCAGTACATAACGTTATACGGTATAACGTAGTAGCACATAACGTTATACGTTACTACGTAGTAGTACATAACGTCAAACGTCACATAGTGATACAGTATAACGTTATACGTTATAACGTAGTAGTACATAACGTCAATCTTCACATAGTGATACAATATAGCGTTATACGTTATAACGTAGAAGTACAAAACGTTAGACGTTATAACGTAGTAGTACTTAACGTTATACGTTATAGGTAGTAGTACATAACGTCATACGTCCTATAGTGATACAATGTAACGTTATACGTTATAATGTAGAAGTACAAAACGTTATACGTTATAACGTAGTAGTACATAACGTTATCCGGTATAACGTAATAGTACATATCTATATATGTCATATAGTGATGCAATATAACGTCATACGTTATAACGTAGAAGTACATAACGTTATACATTATAAAGTAGTAGTACATAACGTTATACGTTACTACGTAGTAGTACATAACGTTATACGTCCTATAGTGATACATTGTAACGTTATACGTTATAACGTAGTAGTACCTAACGTTATACGTTACTGCGTAGTAGTACATAACGTTATACGTCATATAGTGGTACAATATAACGTTATACATCATAATATAGTACTACATAACGCTAAAGGTCACATAGTGATACAATATAACGTTATACGTTATAACGTAGAAGTACAAAACGTTATACGTTATAACGTAGTAGTACATAACGTCAAACTTCACATAGTGATACAATATAGCGTTATACGTTATAAGGTAGAAGGACAAAACGTTATACGTTATAACGTAGTAGTACTTAACGTTATACGTCATATAGTGATACAATGTAACGTTATACGTTATAACGTAGAAGTACATAAAGTTATCCGGTATAACGTAGTAGCACATAACGTTATACTTTACTACGTAGTATTACATAACGTCAAACGTCACATAGTGATACAATGTAACGTTATACGTTATAAAGTAGAAGTACAAAACGTTATACGTTATAACGTAGTAGTACATAATGTCAAACTTCACATAGTGATACAGTATAACGTTATACGTTATAACGTAGAAGTACAAAACTTTATACGTTATAACGTAGTAGTACTTAACGTTATACGTTACTGCGTAGTAGTACATAACGTTATACGTCATATAGTAGTACAATATAACGTTATACGTTATAACGTAGTAGTACATAACGTCAAACGTCACATAGTGATACAGTATAACGTTATACGTTATAACGTAGAAGTACAAAACGTTATACGTTATAACGTAGTAGTACATAATGTCAAACGTCACATAGTGATACAGTATAACGTTATACGTTATAATGTAGAAGTACAAAACTTTATACGTTATAACGTAGTAGTACTTAACGTTATACGTTACTGCGTAGTAGTACATAACGTTATACGTCATATAGTGGTACAATATAACGTTATACGTCATAATATAGTACTATGTAACGCTAAAAGTCACATAGTGATACAATATAACGTTATACGTTATAACGTAGAAGTACAAAACGTTATACGTTACAACGTAGTAGTACATAACGTCAAACTTCACATAGTGATACAATGTAGCATTATACGTTATAACGTAGAAGTACAAAACGTTATACGTTATAACGTAGTAGTACATAACATCAAACTTCACATAGTGATACAATATAGCGTTATACGTTATAACGTAGAAGTACAAAACGTTATACGTTATATCGTAGTAGTATATAACGTTATACGTTATAACGTAGTAGTACATAACGTCAAACGTCACATAGTGATACAATATAACGTTATACGTTATATCGTAGAAGTACATAACGTTATACTTTATAAACTAGTAGTACATAACGTTATACGTTACAACGTAGTAGTACATAACGGAATACGTCCTATAGTGATACAATGTAACGTTATAAGTTATAACGTAGTAGTATATAACGTTATACGTTATAACGTAGTAGTACATAACGTTATACGTTACAACGTAGTAGTAGATAACGTCATACGTCCTATAGTGATACAATATAACGTTATGCGTTTTAACGTAGAAGTACAAAACGTTATACGTTATAACGTAGTAGTACTTAACGTTATACGTTACTACGTAGTAGTACATAACGTCATACGTCCTATAGTGATAGAATATAACGTTATACGTTATAACGTAGTAGTATATAATGTTATACGTTATAACGTAGTAGTACATAACGTTATACGTTATAATGTAACTGTGTAAAAGTTATTCGTCGTAGCGTAATAGTGTATAACCTTATTCGATGTAACGTAATAGTGTATAACGTTATGCGTTACTACGTAATAGCACATAACGTTATACGTCACATAGTCGTACAATATAACGTTATACGTTCAAACGTAGAAGTACATACCGTTATATGTCATAAAGTAGTAGTACATAACGTTGAACGTTACAACGTAGTAGTACATAACGTCATACGTCCTATAGTGATACAATGTAACTTTATACGTTATAACGTAGTAGTATATATCGTTATACGTTATAACGTAGTAGTACATAACGTTATACGTCATATAGTAGTACAATATAACGTTATACGTTACAACGTAGTAGTACATAACGTTATACGGTATAACGTAGTAGCACATAACGTTATACGTTACTACGTAGTAGTACATAACGTCAAACGTCACATAGTGATACAATGTAACGTTATACGTTATAATGTAGAAGTACAAAACGTTATGCGTTATAACGTAGTAGTACATAACGTCAAACGTCCATAGTGATACAGTATAACGTTATACGTTATAACGTAGAAGTACAAAACGTTATACGTTACTGCGTAGTAGTACATAACGTTATACGTCATATAGTGGTACAATATAACGTTATACGTCATAATATAGTACTACATAACGCTAAAAGTCACATAGTGATACAATATAACGATATACGTTATAACGTAGAAGTACAAAACGTTATACGTTATAACGTAGTAGTACACGACGTCAAACTTCACATAGTGATACAATATAGCGTTATACCTTATAACGTAGAAGTACAAAACGTTATACGTTATAACGTAGTAGTACATAACGTCAAACGTCCATAGTGATACAGTATAACGTTATACGTTATAACGTAGAAGTACAAAACGTTATACGTTATAACGTAGTAGTGCTTAACCTTATACGTTACTGCGTAGTAGTACATAACGTTATACGTCATATAGTAGTACAATATAACGTTATACGTTATAACGTAGTAGTACATAACGTCAAACGTCACATAGTGATACAGTATAACGTTATACGTTATAATGTAGAAGTACAAAACGTTATACGTTATAACGTAGTAGTACATAATGTCAAACGTCACATAGTGAACCACAGTATAACGTTATACGTTATAACGTAGAAGTACAAAACGTTATGCGTTATAACGTAGTAGTACATAACGTCAAACGTCACATAGTGATACAGTATAACGTTATACGTTATAACGTAGAAGTACAAAACGTTATACGTTATAACGTAGTAGTACTTAACGTTATACGTTACTGCGTAATAGTACATAACGTTATACGTCATATAGTGGTACAATATAACGTTATACGTTATAACGTATCAGTACATAACGTTATACGGTATAACGTAGTAGCACATAACGTTATACGTTACTACGTAGTAGTACATAACGTCAAACGTCACATAGTGATACAATGTAACGTTATACGTTATAATGTAGAAGTACAAAACGTTATGCGTTATAACGTAGTAGTACATAACGTCAAACGTCACATAGTGATACAGTATAACGTTATACGTTGTAACGTAGAAGTACAAAACGTTATACGTTATAACGTAGTAGTACATAACGTCAATCTTCACATAGTGATACAATATAGCGTTATACGTTATAACGTAGAAGTACAAAACGTTATACGTTATAACGTAGTAGTACTTAACGTTATACGTTATAGGTAGTAGTACATAACGTCATACGTCCTATAGTGATACAATGTAACGTTATACGTTATAATGTAGAAGTACAAAACGTTATACGTTATAACGTAGTGGTACATAACGTCAAACGTCACATAGTGATACAATATAACGTTATACGTTATAACGTAGAAGTACAAAACGTTATACGTTATAACGTAGTAGTACATAACGTCAAACTTCACATAGTGATACAATATAGCGTTAAACGTTATAACGTAGAAGTACAAAACGTTATACGTTATAACGTAGTAGTACATAACGTCAAACTTCACATAGTGATACAATATAGCGTTATACGTTATAACGTAGAAGTACAAAACGTTATACGTTATAACGTAGTAGTACTTAACGTTATATGTTATAGGTAGTAGTACATAACGTCATACGTCCTATAGTGATACAATGTAACGTTATACGTTATAATGTAGAAGTACAAAACGTTATACGTTATAACGTAGTAGTACATAACGTAATCCGGTATAACGTAATAGTACATATCTATATACGTCATATGGTGATGCAATATAACGTCATACGTTATAACGTAGAAGTACATAACGTTATACATTATAAAGTAGTAGTACATAACGTCATACGTCCTATAGTGATACAATGTAACTTTATACGTTATAACGTAGTAGTACATAACGTCAAACGTCACATAGTGATACAGTATATCGTTATACGTCATAACGTAGAAGTACAAAACGTTATACGTTATAACGTAGTAGTACATAACGTCAATCTTCACATAGTGATACAATATAGCGTTATACGTTATAACGTAGAAGTACAAAACGTTATACGTTATAACGTAGTAGTACATAACGTCAAACTTCACATAGTGATACAATATGGCGTTATACGTTATAACGTAGAAGTACAAAACGTTATACGTTATAACGTAGTAGTATATAACGTTATACGTTATAACGTAGTAGTACATAACGTCAAACGTCACATAGTGATGCAATATAACGTTATACGTTATATCGTAGAAGTACATAACGTTATACGTTATAAACTAGTAGTACATAACGTTATACGTTACAACGTAGTAGTACATAACGTCATACGTCCTATAGTGACACAATGTAACGTTATACGTTATAACGTAGTAGTACATAACGTTATACGTTACTACGTAGTAGTACATAACGTCAAACGTCACATAGTGGTACAATGTAACGTTATACGTTATAACGTAGTAGTATATAACGTTATACGTTATAACGTAGTAGTACATAACGTCAAACGTCACATAGTGATACAATATAACGTTATACGTTATATCGTAGAAGTACATAACGTTATACGTTATAAACTAGTAGTACTTAACGTTATACGTTACTGCGTAGTAGTACATAACGATATACGTCATATAGTAGTACAATATAACGTTATACGTTATAACGTAGCAGTACATAACGTTATACGGTATAACGTAGTAGCAAATAACGTTATACGTTACTACGTAGTAGTACATAACGTCAAACGTCACATAGTGATGCAATGTAACGTTATACGTTATAATGTAGAAGTACAAAACGTTATACGTTATAACGTAGTGGTACATAACGTCAAACGTCACATAGTGATACAGTATAACGTTATACGTTATAACGTAGAAGTACAAAACGTTATACGTTATAACGTAGTAGTACTTAACGTTATACGTCATATAGTAGTACAATATAACGTTATACGTTATAACGTAGTAGTACATAACGTCAAACGTCACATAGTGATACAGTATAACGTTATACGTTATAACGTAGAAGTACAAAACTTTATACGTTATAACGTAGTAGTACATAACGTAATCCGGTATAACGTAATAGTACATATCTATATACGTCATATGGTGATGCAATATAACGTCATACGTTATAACGTAGAAGTACATAACGTTATACATTATAGAGTAATAGTACATAACGTCATACGTCCTATAGTGATACAATGTAACTTTATACGTTATAACGTAGTAGTACATAACGTCAAACGTCACATAGTGATACAGTATATCGTTATACGTTATAACGTAGAAGTACAAAACGTTATACGTTATAACGTAGTAGTACATAACGTCAATCTTCACATAGTGATACAATATAGCGTTATACGTTATAACGTAGAAGTACAAAACGTTATACGTTATAACCTAGTAGTACATAACGTCGAACTTCACATAGTGATACAATATGGCGTTATACGTTATAACGTAGAAGTACAAAACGTTATACGTTATAACGTAGTAGTATATAACGTTATACGTTATAACGTAGTAGTACATAACGTCAAACGTCACATAGTGATACAATATAACGTTATACGTTATATCGTAGAAGTACATAACGTTATACGTTATAAACTAGTAGTACATAACGTTATACGTTACAACGTAGTAGTACATAACGTCATACGTCCTATAGTGATACAATGTAACGTTATACGTTATAACGTAGTAGTATATAACGTTATACGTTATAACGTAGTAGTACATAACGTTATACGTTACTACGTAGTAGTACATAACGTCAAACGTCACATAGTGGTACAATGCAACGTTATACGTTATAACGTAGTAGTATATAACGTTATACGTTATAACGTAGTAGTACATAACGTCAAACGTCACATAGTGATACAATATAACGTTATACGTTATATCGTAGAAGTACATAACGTTATACGTTATAAACTAGTAGTACTTAACGTTATACGTTACTGCGTAGTAGTACATAACGATATACGTCATATAGTAGTACAATATAACGTTATACGTTATAACGTAGCAGTACATAACGTTATACGGTATAACGTAGTAGCACATAACGTAATACGTTACTACGTAGTAGTACTTAACGTCAAACGTCACATAGTGATGCAATGTAACGTTATACGTTATAATGTAGAAGTACAAAACGTTATACGTTATAACGTAGTGGTACATAACGTCAAACGTCACATAGTGATACAGTATAACGTTATACGTTATAACGTAGAAGTACAAAACTTTATACGTTATAACGTAGTAGTACTTAACGTTATACGTTACTGCGTAGTAGTACATAACGTTATACGTCATATAGTGGTACAATATAACGTTATACGTTATAACGTAGTAGTATGTATCGTTATACGTTATAACGTAGTAGTACATAAAGTCATACGTCATATAGTAGTACAATATAACGTTATACGTTATAACGTAGTAGTACATAACGTCAAACGTCACATAGTGATACAGTATAACGTTATACGTTATAACGTAGAAGTACAAAACGTTATACGTTATAACGTAGTAGAACATAACGTCAAACGTCACATAGTGATACAGTATAACGTTATACGTTATAACGTAGAAGTACAAAACGTTATACGTTATAACGTAGTAGTACTTAACGTTATACGTTATAACGTAGAGGTACAAAACTTTATACGTTATAACGTAGTAGTACTTAACGTTATACGTTATTGCGTAGTAGTACATAACGTTATACGTCATATAGTAGTACAATATAACGTTATACGTTATAACGTAGTAGTACATAACGTCAAACGTCACATAGTGATACAGTATAACGTTATACGTTATAACGTAGAAGTACAAAACTTTATACGTTATAACGTAGTAGTACTTAACGTTATACGTCACATAGTGATACAGTATAACGTTATACGTTATAACGTAGAAGTACAAAACGTTATACGTTATAACGTAGTAGTACAGAATGTCAAACGTCACATAGTGATACAGTATAACGTTATACGTTATAACGTAGAAGTACAAAACTGTATACGTTATAACGTAGTAGTACTTAACGTTATACGTTACTGCGTAGTAGTACATAACGTTATACGTCATATAGTGGTACAATATAACGTTATACGTTATAACGTAGCAGTACATAACGTTATACGTCCTATAGTGATACAATATAACGTTATACGTTATAATGTAGAAGTACAAAACGTTATACGTTATTACGTAGTAGTACATAAAGTTATCCGGTATAACGTAATAGTACAAATCTATATACGTCATATAGTGATGCAATATAACGTCATACGTTATAACGTAGAAGTACATAACGTTATACATTATAAAGTAGTAGTACATAACGTTATACGTTACTACGTAGTAGTACATAACGTCATACGTCCTATAGTGATACAATGTAACGTTATACGTTATAACGTAGTAGTACTTAACGTTATACGATACTGCGTAGTAGTACATAACGTTATACGTCATAGCTAGTAGTACATAACGTCAAACGTCCTATAGTGATACAATGTAACGTTATACGTTATAATGTAGTAGCACATAACGTTATACGTTACTACGTAGTAGTACATAACGTCAAACGTCACATAGTGATACAATGTAACGTTATACGTTATAATGTAGAAGTACAAAACGTTATACGTTATAACGTAGTAGTACATAACGTCAAACGTCACATAGTGATACAGTATAACGTTATACGTTATAACGTAGAAGTACAAAACGTTATACGTTATAACGTAGTAGTACATAACGTCAATCTTCACATAGTGATACAATATAGCGTTATACGTTATAACGTAGAAGTACAAAACGTTATACGTTATAACGTAGTAGTACATAACGTCAATCTTCACATAGTGATACAATATAGCGTTATACGTTATGTCGTAGAAGTACATAACGTTATACGTTATAAACTAGTAGTACATAACGTTATACGTTACAACGTAGTAGTACATAACGTCATACGTCCTATAGTGATACAATGTAACGTTATACGTTATAACGTAGAAGTACAAATCTTTATACGTTATAACGTAGTAGTACTTAACGTTATACGTTACTGCGTAGTAGTACATAACGTTATACGTCATATAGTAGTACAATATAACGTTATACGTTATAACGTAGTAGTACATAACGTCAAACGTCACATAGTGATACAGTATAACGTTATACGTTATAACGTAGAAGTACAAAACGTTATACGTTATAACGTAGTAGTACATAATGTCAAACGTCACATAGTGATACAGTATAACGTTATACGTTATAACGTAGAAGTACAAAACTTTATACGTTATAACGTAGTAGTACTTAACGTTATACGTTACTGCGTAGTAGTACATAACGTTATACGTCATATAGTGGTACAATACAACGTTATACGTTATAACGTAGCAGTACATAACGTTATACGGTATAACGTAGTAGCACATAACGTTATACGTTACTACGTAGCAGTACATAACGTCAAACGTCACATAGTGATACAATGTAACGTTATACGTTATAACGTAGTAGTATATAACGTTATACGTTATAACGTAGTAGTCCATAACGTCAAACGTCACATAGTGATACAGTATAACGTTATACGTTATAACGTAGAAGTACAAAACGTTATACGTTATAACGTAGTAGTACATAATGTCAATCTTCACATAGTGATACAATATAGCGTTATACGTTATAACGTAGAAGTACAAAACGTTATACGTTATAACGTAGTAGTACTTAACGTTATACGTTATAGGTAGTAGTACATAACGTCATACGTCCTATAGTGATACAATGTAACGTTATACGTTATAATGTAGAAGTACAAAACGTTATACTTTATTACGTAGTAGTACATAAAGTTATCCGGTATAACGTAATAGTACAAATCTATATACGTCATATACTGATGCAATATAACGTCATACGTTATAACGTAGAAGTACATAACGTTATACATTATAAAGTAGTAGTACATAACGTTATACGTTACTACGTAGTAGTACATAACGTCATACGTCCTATAGTGATACAATGTAACGTTATACGTTATAACGTAGTAGTACTTAACGTTATACGATACTGCGTAGTAGTACATAACGTTATACGTCATAGCTAGTAGTACATAACGTCAAACGTCCTATAGTGATACAATGTAACGTTATACGTTATAATGTAGTAGTGTATAACGTTATACGTTATAACGTAGTAGTACATAACGTCAAACGTGACATAGTGATACAATATAACGTTATACGTTATATCGTAGAAGTATATAACGTTATACGTTATAAACTAGTAGTACATAACGTTATACGTTACAACGTAGTAGTACATAACGTCATACGTCCTATAGTGATACAGTATAACGTTATACGTTATAACGTAGAAGTACAAAACTTTATACGTTATAACGTAGTAGTACTTAACGTTATACGTTACTGCGTAGTAGTACATAACGTTATACGTCATATAGTAGTACAATATAACGTTATACGTTATAACGTAGTAGTACATAACGTCAAACGTCACATAGTGATACAGTATAACGTTATACGTTATAACGTAGAAGTACAAAACGTTATACGTTATAACGTAGTAGTACATAATGTCAAACGTCACATAGTGATACAGTATAACGTTATACGTTATAACGTAGAAGTACAAAACTTTATACGTTATAACGTAGTAGTATTTAACGTTATACGTTACTGCGTAGTAGTACATAACGTTATACGTCATATAGTGGTACAATACAACGTTATACGTTATAACGTAGCAGTACATAACGTTATACTGTATAACGTAGTAGCACATAACGTTATACGTTACTACGTAGCAGTACATAACGTCAAACGTCACATAGTGATACAATGTAACGTTATACGTTATAACGTAGTAGTATATAACGTTATACGTTATAACGTAGTAGTACATAACGTCAAACGTCACATAGTGATACAGTATAACGTTATACGTTATAACGTAGAAGTACAAAACGTTATACGTTATAACGTAGTAGTACATAATGTCAATCTTCACATAGTGATACAATATAGCGTTATACGTTATAACGTAGAAGTACAAAATGTTATACGTTATAACGTAGTAGTACTTAACGTTATACGTTATAGGTAGTAGTACATAACGTCATACGTCCTATAGTGATACAATGTAACGTTATACGTTATAATGTAGAAGTACAAAACGTTATACGTTATAACGTAGTAGTACATAACGTTATCCGGTATAACGTAATAGTACATATCTATATACGTCATATAGTGATGCAATATAACGTCATACGTTATAACGTAGAAGTACATAACGTTATACATTATAAAGTAGTAGTACATAACGTTATACGTTACTACGTAGTAGTACATAACGTCATACGTCCTATAGTGATACAATGTAACGTTATACGTTATAAGGTAGTAGTACTTAACGTTATACGTTACTGCGTAGTAGTACATAACGTTATACGTCATATAGTGGTACAATATAACGTTATACGACATAATATAGTACTACATAACGCTAAAAGTCAAATAGTGATACAATATAACGTTATACGTTATAACGTAGAAGTACAAAACGTTATACGTTATAACGTAGTAGTACATAACGTCAAACTTCACATAGTGATACAATATAGCGTTATACCTTATAACGTAGAAGTACAAAACGTTATACGTTATAACGTAGTAGTACATAACGTCAAACTTCACATAGTGATACAATATAGCGTTATACGTTATAACGTAGAAGTACAAAACGTTATACGTTATAACGTAGTAGTACTTAACGTTATATGTTATAGGTAGTAGTACATAACGTCATACTTACTATAGTGATACAATGTAACGTTATACGTTATAATGTAGAAGTACAAAACGTTATACGCTATAACGTAGTAGTACATAACGTAATCCGGTATAACGTAATAGTACATATCTATATACGTCATATGGTGATGCAATATAACGTCATACGTTATAACGTAGAAGTACATAACGTTATACATTATAAAGTAGTAGTACATAACGTCATACGTCCTATAGTGATACAATGTAACTTTATACGTTATAACGTAGTAGTATATAACGTTATACGTTACAACGTAGTAGTACATAACGTCATACGTCCTATGGTGATACAATGTAACGTTATACGTTATAACGTAGTAGTATATAACGTTATACGTTATAACGTAGTAGTACATAACGTCAAACGTCACATAGTGATACAATATAACGTTATACGTTATAACGTAGAAGTACATAACGTTATACGTTATAAAGTAGTAGTACATAACGTTATACGTTACAACGTAGTAGTACATAACGTCATATGTCCTATAGTGATACAATGTAACGTTATACGTTATAACGTAGTAGTATATAACGTTATACGTTATAACGTAGTAGTACTTAACGTTATACGTCATATAGTAGTACAATATAACGTTATACGTTATATCGTAGAAGTACAAAACGTTATACGTTATAACGTAGTAGTACTTAACGTTATACGTCATATAGTGATACAATGTAACGTTATACGTTATAACGTAGAAGTACATAAAGTTATCCGGTATAACGTAGTAGCACATAACGTTATACTTTACTACGTAGTATTACATAACGTCAAACGTCACATAGTGATACAATGTAACGTTATACGTTATAAAGTAGAAGTACAACACGTTATACGTTATAACGTAGTAGTACATAATGTCAAACGTCACATAGTGATACAGTATAACGTTATATGTTATAACGTAGAAGTACAAAACTTTATACGTTATAACGTAGTAGTACTTAACGTTATACATTATAAAGTAGTAGTACATAACGTCATACGTCCTATAGTGATACAATGTAACTTTATACGTTATAACGTAGTAGTATATAACGTCAAACGTCACATAGTGATACAGTATAACGTTATACGTTATAACGTAGAAGTACAAAACGTTATACGTTATAACGTAGTAGTACATAACGTCAATCTTCACATAGTGATACAATATAGCGTTATACGTTATAACGTAGAAGTACAAAACGTTATACGTTATAACGTAGTAGTACATAACGTCAAACTTCACATAGTGATACAATATAGCGTTATACGTTATAACGTAGAAGTACAAAACGTTATACGTTATAACGTAGTAGTATATAACGTTATACGTTACAACGTAGTAATACATAACGTCAAACGTCACATAGTGATACAATATAACGTTATACGTTATATCGTAGAAGTACATAACGTTATACGTTATAAGCTAGTAGTACATAACGTTATACGTTACTGCGTAGTAGTAGATAACGCAATACGTCATATAGCAGTACAATATAACGTTATACGTTATAACGTAGCAGTACATAACGTTATACGGTATAACGTAGTAGCACATAACGTTATACGTTACTACGTAGTAGTACATAACGTCAAACGTCACATAGTGATGCAATGTAACGTTATACGTTATAATGTAGAAGTACAAAACGTTATACGTTATAACGTAGTAGTACATAACGTCAAACGTCACATAGTGATACAGTATAACGTTATACGTTATAACGTAGAAGTACAAAACGTTATACGTTATAACGTAGTAGTACATAACGTCAATCTTCACATAGTGATACAATATAGCGTTATACGTTATAACGTAGAAGTACAAAACGTTATACGTTATAACGTAGTAGTACTTAACGTTATACGTTACTGCGTAGTAGTACATAACGTTATACGTCATATAGTAGTACAATATAACGTTATACGTTATAACGTAGTAGTACATAACGTCAAACGTCACATAGTGATACAGTATAACGTTATACGTTATAACGTAGAAGTACAAAACGTTATACGTTATAACGTAGTAGTACATAATGTCAAACGTCACATAATGATACAGTATAACGTTATACGTTATAACGGAGAAGTACAAAACTTTATACGTTATAACGTAGTAGTACTTAACGTTATACGTTACTGCGTAGTAGTACATAACGTTATACGTCATATAGTGGTACAATATAACGTTATACGTTGTAACGTAGCAGTACATAACGTTATACGGTATAACGTAGTAGCACATAACGTTATACGTTACTACGTAGTAGTACATAACGTCAAACGTCACATAGTGATACAATGTAACGTTATACGTTATAACGTAGAAGTACAAAACGTTATACGTTATAACGTAGTAGTACATAACGTCAAACGTCACATAGTGATACAGTATAACGTTATACGTTATAACGTAGAAGTACAAAACGTTATACGTTATAACGTAGTAGTACTTAACGTTATACGTTATAGGTAGTAGTACATAACGTCATACGTCCTATAGTGATACAATGTAACGTTATACGTTATAATGTAGAAGTACAAAACGTTATACGTTATAACGAAGTAGTACATAACGTTACCCGGTATAACGTAATAGTACATATCTATATACGTCATATAGTGATGCAATATAACGTCATACGTTATAACGTAGAAGTACATAACGTTATACATTATAAAGTAGTAGTACATAACGTTATACGTTACTACGTAGTAGTACATAACGTCATACGTCCTATAGTGATACAATGTAACGTTATACGTTATAACGTAGTAGTACTTAACATTATACGTTACTGCGTAGTAGAACATAACGTTATACGTCATATAGTGGTACAATATAACGTTATACGTCATAATATAGTACTACATAACGCTAAAAGTCACATAGTGATACAATATAACGTTATACGTTATAACGTAGTAGTACATAACGTCAAACGTCACATAGTGATACAATATAACGTTATACGTTATAACGTAGTTGTACATAACGTTATACCTTACTACGTAGTATTACATAACGTCAAACGTCACACAGTGATACAATGTAACGTTATACGTTATAATGTAGAAGTACAAAACGTTATACGTTATAACGTAGTAGTACAAAACGTCAAACGTCACATTGTGATACAGTATAACGTTATACGTTATAACGTAGAAGTACAAAACGTTATACGTTATAACGTAGTAGTACCTAACGTTATACGTCATATAGTGATACAATGTAACGTTATACGTTATAATGTAGAAGTACATAACGTTATACGTTATAACGTAGTAGTACATAACGTCAAACGTCATATAGTGATGCAATATAACGTCATACGTTATACCGTAGAAGTACATAAAGTTATCCGGTATAACGTAGTAGCACATAACGTTATACTTTACTACGTAGTATTACATAACGTCAAACGTCACATAGTGATACAATGTAACGTTATACGTTATAATGTAGAAGTACAGAACGATATACGTTATAACGTAGTAGTACATAATGTCAAACGTCACATAGTGATACAGTATAACGTTATACGTTATAACGTAGAAGTACAAAACTTTATACGTTATAACGTAGGAGTACTTAACGTTATACGTTACTGCGTAGTAGTACATAACGTTATACGTCATATAGTAGTACAATATAACGTTATACGTTATAACGTAGCAGTACATAACGTTATACGGTATAACGTAGTAGCACATAACGTTATACGTTACTACGTAGTAGTACATAACGTCAAACGTCACATAGTGATACAGTATAACGTTATACGTTATAACGTAGTAGTACATAACGTCAATCTTCACATAGTGATACAATATAGCGTTATACGTTATAACGTAGAAGTACAAAACGTTATACGTTATAACGTAGTAGTACATAACGTCAAACGTCATATAGTGATGCAATATAACGTCATACGTTATACCGTAGAAGTACATAAAGTTATCCGGTATAACGTAGTAGCACATAACGTTATACTTTACTACGTAGAATTACATAACGTCAAACGTCACATAGTGATACAATGTAACGTTATACGTTATAACGTAGTAGTACCTAACGTTATACGTTATAGGTAGTAGTACATAACGTCATACGTCCTATAGTGATACAATGTAACGTTATACGTTATAATGTAGAAGTACAAAACGTTATACGTTACTGCGTAGTAGTACATAACGTTATACGTCATATAGTGGTACAATATAACGTTATACGTCATAATATAGTACTACATAACGCTAAAAGTCACATCGTGATACAATATAACGTTATACGTTATAACGTAGAAGTACAAAACGTTATACGTTATAACGTAATAGTACATAACGTCAAACGTCACATAGTGATACAATGTAACGTTATACGTCATAATGTAGAAGTACAAAACGTTATACGTTATAACGTAGTAGTACATAACGTAATCCGGTATAACGTAATAGTACATATCTATATACGTCATATGGTGATGCAATATAACGTCATACGTTATAACGTAGAAGTACATAACGTTATACATTATAAAGTAGTAGTACATAACGTTATACGTTACAACGTAGTGGTACATAACGTCATACGTCCTATAGTGATACAATGTGACTTTATACGTTATAACGTAGTAGTATATATCGTTATACGTTATAACGTAGTAGTACATAACGTTATACGTCATATAGTAGTACAATATAACGTTATACGTTATAACGTAGTAGTACATAACGTCAAACGTCACATAGTGATACAATATAACGTTATACGTTATAACGTAGAAGTACATAACGTTATACGTTATAAAGTAGTAGTACATAACGTTAAACGTTACAACGTAGTAGTACATAACGTCATACGTCCTATAGTGATACAATGTAACGTTATACGTTATAACGTAGTAGTATATAACGTTATACGTTATAACGTAGTAGTACATAACGTCAAACGTGACATAGTGATACAATATAACGTT
This sequence comes from Bombus terrestris, assembly GCF_910591885.1. NCBI lineage: Eukaryota > Metazoa > Arthropoda > Insecta > Hymenoptera > Apidae > Bombus > Bombus terrestris. Next base: position 4,510,325 of record NW_025963555.1, read on the forward strand.
ATACGTTATATCGTAGAAGTACATAACGTTATACGTTATAAACTAGTAGTACATAACGTTAAACGTTACAACGTAGTAGTACATAACGTCATACGTCCTATAGTGATACAATGTAACGTTATACGTTATAACGTAGTAGTATATAACGTTATACGTTACTAGGTAGTAGTACATAACGTCAAACGTCACATAGTGATACAATGTAACGTTATACGTTATAATGTAGAAGTACAAAACGTTATACGTTATAACGTAGTAGTACATAACGTCAAACGTCACATAGTGATACAGTATAACGTTATACGTTCTAATGTAGAAGTACAAAACGTTATACGTTATAACGTAGTAGTACATAACGTCAAACGTCACATAGTGATACAGTATAACGTTATACGTTATAACGTAGAAGTACAAAACGTTATACGTTATAACATAGTAGTACTTAACGTTATACGTCATATAGTGATACAATGTAACGTTATAAGTTATAACGTAGTAGTATATAACGTTATACGTTATAAGGTAGTAGTACATAACGTCATACGTCCTATGGTGATACAATGTAACGTTATACGTTATAACGTAGTAGTACATAACGTCAAACGTCACATAGTGATACAATATATCGTTATACGTTATAACGTAGTTGTACATAACGTTATACGTTACTAGGTAGTAGTACATAACGTCAAACGTCACATAGTGATGCAATATAACGTCATACGTTATACCGTAGAAGTACATAAAGTTATCCGGTATAACGTAGTAGCACATAACGTTATACTTTACTACGTTGTATTACATAACGTCAAACGTCACATAGTGATACAATGTAACGTTATACGTTATAATGTAGAAGTACAAAACGTTATACGTTATAACGTAGTAGTACATAATGTCAAACGTCACATAGTGATACAGTATAACGTTATACGTTATAACGTAGAAGTACAAAACTTTATACGTTATAACGTAGTAGTACTTAACGTTATACGTTACTGCGTAGTAGTACATAACGTTATACGTCATATAGTAGTACAATATAACGTTATGCGTTATAACGTAGCAGTACATAACGTTATACGGTATAACGTAGTAGCACATAACGTTATACGTTACTACGTAGTAGTACATAACGTCAAACGTCACATAGTGATACAATGTAACGTTATACGTTATAATGTAGAAGTACAAAACGTTATACGTTATAACGAAGTAGTACATAACGTTACCCGGTATAACGTAATAGTACATATCTATATACGTCATATAGTGATGCAATATAACGTCATACGTTATAACGTAGAAGTACATAACGTTATACATTATAAAGTAGTAGTACATAACGTTATACGTTACTACGTAGTAGTACATAACGTCATACGTCCTATAGTGATACAATGTAACGTTATACGTTATAACGTAGTAGTACTTAACATTATACGTTACTGCGTAGTAGAACATAACGTTATACGTCATATAGTGGTACAATATAACGTTATACGTCATAATATAGTACTACATAACGCTAAAAGTCACATAGTGATACAATATAACGTTATACGTTATAACGTAGTAGTACATAACGTCAAACGTCACATAGTGATACAATATAACGTTATACGTTATAACGTAGTTGTACATAACGTTATACCTTACTACGTAGTATTACATAACGTCAAACGTCACATAGTGATACAATGTAACGTTATACGTTATAATGTAGAAGTACAAAACGTTATACGTTATAACGTAGTAGTACAAAACGTCAAACGTCACATTGTGATACAGTATAACGTTATACGTTATAACGTAGAAGTACAAAACGTTATACGTTATAACGTAGTAGTACCTAACGTTATACGTCATATAGTGATACAATGTAACGTTATACGTTATAATGTAGAAGTACATAACGTTATACGTTATAACGTAGTAGTACATAACGTCAAACGTCATATAGTGATGCAATATAACGTCATACGTTATACCGTAGAAGTACATAAAGTTATCCGGTATAACGTAGTAGCACATAACGTTATACTTTACTACGTAGTATTACATAACGTCAAACGTCACATAGTGATACAATGTAACGTTATACGTTATCATGTAGAAGTACAGAACGATATACGTTATAACGTAGTAGTACATAATGTCAAACGTCACATAGTGATACAGTATAACGTTATACGTTATAACGTAGAAGTACAAAACTTTATGCGTTATAACGTAGGAGTACTTAACGTTATACGTTACTGCGTAGTAGTACATAACGTTATACGTCATATAGTAGTACAATATAACGTTATACGTTATAACGTAGCAGTACATAACGTTATACGGTATAACGTAGTAGCACATAACGTTATACGTTACTACGTAGTAGTACATAACGTCAAACGTCACATAGTGATACAGTATAACGTTATACGTTATAACGTAGTAGTACATAACGTCAATCTTCACATAGTGATACAATATAGCGTTATACGTTATAACGTAGAAGTACAAAACGTTATACGTTATAACGTAGTAGTACATAACGTCAAACGTCATATAGTGATGCAATATAACGTCATACGTTATACCGTAGAAGTACATAAAGTTATCCGGTATAACGTAGTAGCACATAACGTTATACTTTACTACGTAGTATTACATAACGTCAAACGTCACATAGTGATACAATGTAACGTTATACGTTATAACGTAGTAGTACCTAACGTTATACGTTATAGGTAGTAGTACATAACGTCATACGTCCTATAGTGATACAATGTAACGTTATACGTTATAATGTAGAAGTACAAAACGTTATACGTTACTGCGTAGTAGTACATAACGTTATACGTCATATAGTGGTACAATATAACGTTATACGTCATAATATAGTACTACATAACGCTAAAAGTCACATAGTTATACAATATAACGTTATACGTTATAACGTAGAAGTACAAAACGTTATACGTTATAACGTAATAGTACATAACGTCAAACGTCACATAGTGATACAATGTAACGTTATACGTCATAATGTAGAAGTACAAGACGTTATACGTTATAACGTAGTAGTACATAACGTAATCCGGTATAACGTAATAGTACATATCTATATACGTCATATGGTGATGCAATATAACGTCATACGTTATAACGTAGAAGTACATAACGTTATACATTATAAAGTAGTAGTACATAACGTTATACGTTACAACGTAGTGGTACATAACGTCATACGTCCTATAGTGATACAATGTGACTTTATACGTTATAACGTAGTAGTATATATCGTTATACGTTATAACGTAGTAGTACATAACGTTATACGTCATATAGTAGTACAATATAACGTTATACGTTATAACGTAGTAGTACATAACGTCAAACGTCACATAGTGATACAATATAACGTTATACGTTATAACGTAGAAGTACATAACGTTATACGTTATAAAGTAGTAGTACATAACGTTAAACGTTACAACGTAGTGGTACATAACGTCATACGTCCTATAGTGATACAATGTAACGTTATACGTTATAACGTAGTAGTATATAACGTTATACGTTATAACGTAGTAGTACATAACGTCAAACGTGACATAGTGATACAATATAACGTTATACGTTATATCGTAGAAGTACATAACGCTATACGTTATAAACTAGTAGTACATAACGTTAAACGTTACAACGTAGTAGTACATAACGTCATACGTCCTATAGTGATACAATGTAACGTTATACGTTATAACGTAGTAGTATATAACGTTATACGTTACTAGGTAGTAGTACATAACGTCAAACGTCACATAGTGATACAATGTAACGTTATACGTTATAATGTAGAAGTACAAAACGTTATACGTTATAACGTAGTAGTACATAACGTCAAACGTCACATAGTGATACAGTATAACGTTATACGTTCTAATGTAGAAGTACAAAACGTTATACGTTATAACGTAGTAGTACATAACGTCAAACGTCACATAGTGATACAGTATAACGTTATACGTTATAACGTAGAAGTACAAAACGTTATACGTTATAACATAGTAGTACTTAACGTTATACGTCATATAGTGATACAATGTAACGTTATAAGTTATAACGTAGTAGTATATAACGTTATACGTTATAAGGTAGTAGTACATAACGTCATACGTCCTATGGTGATACAATGTAACGTTATACGTTATAACGTAGTAGTACATAACGTCAAACGTCACATAGTGATACAATATATCGTTATACGTTATAACGTAGTTGTACATAACGTTATACGTTACTAGGTAGTAGTACATAACGTCAAACGTCACATAGTGATGCAATATAACGTCATACGTTATACCGTAGAAGTACATAAAGTTATCCGGTATAACGTAGTAGCACATAACGTTATACTTTACTACGTTGTATTACATAACGTCAAACGTCACATAGTGATACAATGTAACGTTATACGTTATAATGTAGAAGTACAAAACGTTATACGTTATAACGTAGTAGTACATAATGTCAAACGTCACATAGTGATACAGTATAACGTTATACGTTATAACGTAGAAGTACAAAACTTTATACGTTATAACGTAGTAGTACTTAACGTTATACGTTACTGCGTAGTAGTACATAACGTTATACGTCATATAGTAGTACAATATAACGTTATACGTTATAACGTAGCAGTACATAACGTTATACGGTATAACGTAGTAGCACATAACGTTATACGTTACTACGTAGTAGTACATAACGTCAAACGTCACATAGTGATACAATGTAACGTTATACGTTATAATGTAGAAGTACAAAACGTTATACGTTATAACGTAGTAGTACATAATGTCAAACATCACATAGTGATACAGTATAACGTTATACGTTATAACGTAGTAGTACATAACGTCAAACGTCAAATAGTGATACAATATAACGTTATACGTTATATCGTAGAAGTAGATAACGTTATACGTTATAAACTAGTAGTACTTAAAGTTACACGTTACTGCGTAGTAGTACATAACGATATACGTCATATAGTAGTACAATATAACGTTATACGTTATAACGTAGTAGTGCATAACGTTATACGGTATAACGTAGTAGCACATAACGTTAAACGTTACAACGTAGTAGTACATAACGTCATACGTCCTATAGTGATACAATGTAACTTTCTACGTTATAACGTAGTATTATATAACGTTATACGTTATAACGTAGTAGTACATAACGTCATACGTCCTATGGTGATACAATGTAACGTTATACGTTATAACGTAGTAGTATATAACGTTATACGTTATAACGTAGTAGTACATAACGTCAAACGTCACATAGTGATACAATATAACGTTATAAGTTATAACGTAGAAGTACAAAACGTTATACGTTATAACGTAGTAGTACATAACGTTATACGTTACTACGTAGTTGTACATAACGTCATACGTCCTAGAGTGATACAATGTAACGTTATACGTTATAACGTAGTAGTACTTAACGTTATACGTTACTGCGTAGTAGTACATAACGTTATACGTCATATAGCGGTACAATATAACGTTATACGTCATAATATAGTACTACATAACGCTAAAAGTCTCATAGTGATACAATATAACGTTATACGTTATAACGTAGAAGTACAAAACGTTATACGTTATAACGTAGTAATACATAACGTCAAACTTCACATAGTGATACAATATAGCGTTGTACGTTATAACGTAGAAGTACAAAACGTTATACGTTATAACGTAGTAGTACTTAACGTTATACGTTATAGCTAGTAGTGCATAACGTCAAACGTCCTATAGTGATACAATGTAACGTTATACGTTATAATGTGGAAGTACAAAACGTTATACGTTATAACGTAGTGGTACATAACGTTATCCGGTATAACGTAATAGTACATATCTGTATACGTCATATGGTGATGCAATATAACGTCATACGTTACAACGTAGAAGTACATAATGTTATACATTATAAAGTAGTAGTACATAACGTTATACGTTAGAACGTAGTAGTACATAACGTCATACGTCCTATAGTGATACAATATAACGTTATACGTTATAACGTAGTAGTATATAACGTTATACGTTACAACGTAGTAGCAGATAACGTCATTCGTCCTATAGTGATACAATATAACGTTATACGTTATAACGTAGAAGTACAAAACTTTATACGTTATAACGTAGTAGTACTTAACGTTATACGTTACTGCGTAGTAGTACATAACGTTATACGTCATATAGTAGTACAATATAACGTTATACGTTATAACGTAGCAGTACAAAACGTTATACGTTATAACGTAGTAGTACATAACGTCAATCTTCACATAGTGATACAATATAGCGTTATAGGTTATAACGTAGAAGTACAAAACGTTATACGTTATAACGTAGTAGTACTTAACATTATACGTTATATGTAGTAGTACATAACGTCATACGTCCTATAGTGATACAATGTAACGTTATACGTTATAATGTAGAAGTACAAAACGTTATACGTTATAACGTAGTAGTACATAACGTTATCCGGTATAACGTAATAGTACATATCTATATACGTCATATAGTGATGCAATATAACGTCATACGTTATAACGTAGAAGTACATAACGTTATACATTATAAAGTAGTAGTACATAACGTTATCCGGTATAACGTAATAGTACATATCTATATACGTCATATAGTGATGCAATATAACGTCATACGTTATAACGTAGAAGTACATAACGTTAAACATTATAAAGTAGTAGTACATAACGTTATACGTTACTACGTAGTAGTACATAATGTCATACGTCCTATAGTGATTCAATGTAACGTTATACGTTATAACGTAGTAGTATATAACGTTATACGTTATAACGTAGTAGTACATAACGTGAAACGTGACACAGTGATACAATATAACGTTATACGTTATATCGTAGAAGTACATAACGTTATACGTTATAAACTAGTAGTACATAACGTTAAACGTTACAACGTAGTAGTACATAACGTCATACGTCCTATAGTGATACAATTTAACGTTATACGTTATAACGTAGTAGTATATAACGTTATACGTTACTAGGTAGTAGTACATAACGTCAAACGTCACATAGTGATACAATGTAACGTTATACGTTATAATGTAGAAGTACAAAACGTTATACGTTATAACGTAGTAGTACATAACGTCAAACGTCACATAGTGATACAGTATAACGTTATACGTTCTAATGTAGAAGTACAAAACGTTATACGTTATAACGTAGTAGTACATAACGTCAAACGTCACATAGTGATACAGTATAACGTTATACGTTATAACGTAGAAGTACAAAACGTTATACGTTATAACGTAGTAGTACCTAACGTTATACGTCATATAGTGATACAATGTAACGTTATACGTTATAATGTAGAAGTACATAACGTTATACGTTATAACGTAGTAGTACATAACGTCACACGTCATATAGTGATGCAATATAACGTCATACGTTATACCGTAGAAGTACATAAAGTTATCCGGTATAACGTAGTAGCACATAACGTTATACTTTACTACGTAGTATTACATAACGTCAAACGTCACATAGTGATACAATGTAACGTTATACGTTATAATGTAGAAGTACAGAACGATATACGTTATAACGTAGTAGTACATAATGTCAAACGTCACATAGTGATACAGTATAACGTTATACGTTATAACGTAGAAGTACAAAACTTTATACGTTATAATGTAGGAGTACTTAACGTTATACGTTACTGCGTAGTAGTACATAACGTTATACGTCATATAGTAGTACAATATAACGTTATACGTTATAACGTAGCAGTACAAAACGTTATACGTTATAACGTAGTAGTACATAACGTCAATCTTCACATAGTGATACAATATAGCGTTATAGGTTATAACGTAGAAGTACAAAACGTTATACGTTATAACGTAGTAGTACTTAACATTATACGTTATATGTAGTAGTACATAACGTCATACGTCCTATAGTGATACAATGTAACGTTATACGTTATAATGTAGAAGTACAAAACGTTATACGTTATAACGTAGTAGTACATAACGTTATCCGGTATAACGTAATAGTACATATCTATATACGTCATATAGTGATGCAATATAACGTCATACGTTATAACGTAGAAGTACATAACGTTATACATTATAAAGTAGTAGTACATAACGTTATCCGGTATAACGTAATAGTACATATCTATATACGTCATATAGTGATGCAATATAACGTCATACGTTATAACGTAGAAGTACATAACGTTAAACATTATAAAGTAGTAGTACATAACGTTATACGTTACTACGTAGTAGTACATAATGTCATACGTCCTATAGTGATTCAATGTAACGTTATACGTTATAACGTAGAAGTACAAAACTTTATACGTTATAATGTAGGAGTACTTAACGTTATACGTTACTGCGTAGTAGTACATAACGTTATACGTCATATAGTAGTACAATATAACGTTATACGTTATAACGTAGCAGTACATAACGTTATACGGTATAACGTAGTAGTACATAACGTCAATCTTCACATAGTGATACAATATAGCGTTATACGTTATAACGTAGAAGTACAAAACGTTATACGTTATAACGTAGTAGTACATAACGTCAAACGTCATATAGTGATGCAATATAACGTCATACGTTATACCGTAGAAGTACATAAAGTTATCCGGTATAACGTAGTAGCACATAACGTTATACTTTACTACGTAGTATTACATAACGTCAAACGTCACATAGTGATACAATGTAACGTTATACGTTATAACGTAGTAGTACCTAACGTTATACGTTATAGGTAGTAGTACATAACGTCATACGTCCTATAGTGATACAATGTAACGTTATACGTTATAATGTAGAAGTACAAAACGTTATACGTTACTGCGTAGTAGTACATAACGTTATACGTCATATAGTGGTACAATATAACGTTATACGTCATAATATAGTACTACATAACGCTAAAAGTCACATAGTGATACAATATAACGTTATACGTTATAACGTAGAAGTACAAAACGTTATACGTTATAACGTAATAGTACATAACGTCAAACGTCACATAGTGATACAATGTAACGTTATACGTCATAATGTAGAAGTACAAAACTTTATACGTTATAACGTAGTAGTACATAACGTAATCCGGTATCACGTAATAGTACATATCTATATACGTCATATGGTGATGCAATATAACGTCATACGTTATAACGTAGAAGTACATAACGTTATACATTATAAAGTAGTAGTACATAACGTTATACGTTACAACGTAGTGGTACATAACGTCATACGTCCTATAGTGATACAATGTGACTTTATACGTTATAACGTAGTAGTATATATCGTTATACGTTATAACGTAGTAGTACATAACGTTATACGTCATATAGTAGTACAATATAACGTTATACGTTATAACGTAGTAGTACATAACGTCAAACGTCACATAGTGATACAATATAACGTTATACGTTATAACGTAGAAGTACCTAACGTTATACGTTATAAAGTAGTAGTACATAACGTTAAACGTTACAACGTAGTAGTACATAACGTCATACGTCCTATAGTGATACAATGTAACGTTATACGTTATAACGTAGTAGTATATAACGTTATACGTTATAACGTAGTAGTACATAACGTCAAACGTGACATAGTGATACAATATAACGTTATACGTTATATCGTAGAAGTACATAACGTTATACGTTATAAACTAGTAGTACATAACGTTAAACGTTACAACGTAGTAGTACATAACGTCATACGTCCTATAGTGATACAATGTAACGTTATACGTTATAACGTAGTAGTATATAACGTTATACGTTACTAGGTAGTAGTACATAACGTCAAACGTCACATAGTGATACAATGTAACGTTATACGTTATAATGTAGAAGTACAAAACGTTATACGTTATAACGTAGTAGTACATAACGTCAAACGTCACATAGTGATACAGTATAACGTTATACGTTATAACGTAGAAGTACAAAACTTTATACGTTATAACGTAGTAGTACTTAACGTTATACGTTACTGCGTAGTTGTACATAACGTTATACGTCATATAGTAGTACAATATAACGTTATACGTTATAACGTAGCAGTACATAACGTTATACGGTATAACGTAGTAGCACATAACGTTATACGTTACTACGTAGTAGTACATAACGTCAAACGTCACATAGTGATACAATGTAACGTTATACGTTATAATGTAGAAGTACAAAACGTTATACGTTATAACGTAGTAGTACATAATGTCAAACATCACATAGTGATACAGTATAACGTTATACGTTATAACGTAGTAGTACATAACGTCAAACGTCAAATAGTGATACAATATAACGTTATACGTTATATCGTAGAAGTAGATAACGTTATACGTTATAAACTAGTAGTACTTAAAGTTACACGTTACTGCGTAGTAGTACATAACGATATACGTCATATAGTAGTACAATATAACGTTATACGTTATAACGTAGCAGTGCATAACGTTATACGGTATAACGTAGTAGCACATAACGTTAAACGTTACAACGTAGTAGTACATAACGTCATACGTCCTATAGTGATACAATGTAACTTTATACGTTATAACGTAGTATTATATAACGTTATACGTTATAACGTAGTAGTACATAACGTCATACGTCCTATGGTGATACAATGTAACGTTATACGTTATAACGTAGTAGTATATAACGTTATACGTTATAACGTAGTAGTACATAACGTCAAACGTCACATAGTGATACAATATAACGTTATACGTTATAACGTAGAAGTACAAAACGTTATACGTTATAACGTAGTAGTACATAACGTTATACGTTACTACGTAGTTGTACATAACGTCAAACGTCACATAGTGATACAATGTAACGTTATACGTTATAATGTAGAAGTACAAAACGTTATACGTTATAACGTAGTAGTACATAACGTCATACGTCCTATAGTGATACAATGTAACGTTATACGTTATAATGTAGAAGTACAAAACGTTATACGTTATAACGTAGTAGTACATAACGTTATACGTCATATAGTAGTACAATATAACGTTATACGTTATAACGTAGCAGTACATAACGTTATACGGTATAACGTAGTAGCACATAACGTTATACGTTTCTACGTAGTAGTACATAACGTCAAACGTCACATAGTGATACATTGTAACGTTATACGTTATAATGTAGAAGTACAAAACGTTATACGTTATAACGTAATAGTACATATCTATATACGTCATATAGTGATGCAATATAATGTCATACGTTATAACGTAGAAGTACATAAAGTTATCCGGTATAACGTAGTAGCACATAACGTCATACGTCCTATAGTGATACAATGTAACGTTATACGTTATAACGTAGTAGTGTATAACGTTATACGTTATAACGTAGTAGTACATAACGTTATATGTTACTACGTAGCAGTACATAACGTCAAACGTCACATAGTGATACAATGTAACGTTATACGTTATAACGTAGTAGTATATAACGTTATACGTTATAACGTAGTAGTACATAACGTCAAACGTCACATAGTGATACAATATAACGTTATACGTTATATCGTAGAAGTAGATAATGTTATACGTTATAAACTAGTAGTACATAACGTTACACGTTACTGCGTAGTAGTGCATAACGATATACGTCATATAGTAGTACAATATAACGTTATACGTTATAACGTAGCAGTACATAACGTTTTACGGTATAACGTAGTAGCACATAACGTATTACGTTACTACGTAGTAGTACATAACGTCAAACGTCACATAGTGATACAATGTAACGTTATACGTTATAATGTAGAAGTACAAAACGTTATTCGTTATAACGTAGTAGTACATAACGTCAAACGTCACATAGTGATACAGTATAACGCTATACCTTATAACGTAGAAGTACAAAACGTTATACGTTATAACGTAGTAGTACATAACGTCAATCTTCACATAGTGTTACAATATAGCGTTATACGTTATAACGTAGAAGTACAAAACGTTATACGTTATAACGTAGTAGTACTTAACGTTATACGTTATAGGTAGTAGTACATAACGTCATACGTCCTATAGTGATACAATGTAACGTTATACGTTATAATGTAGAAGTACAAAACGTTATACGTTATAACGTAGTAGTACATAACGTTATCCGGTATAACGTAATAGTACATATCTATATACGTCATATAGTGATGCAATATAACGTCATACGTTATAACGTAGAAGTACATAACGTTATACATTATAAAGTACTAGTATATAACGTTATACGTTACTACGTAGTAGTACATAACGTCATACGTCCTATAGTGATACAATGTAACGTTATACGTTATAACGTAGTAGTACTTAACGTTATACGTTACTGCGTGGTAGTACATAACGTTATACGACATATAGTGGTACAATATAACGTTATACGTCATAATATAGTACTACATAACGCTAAAAGTCACATAGTGATACAATATAACGTTATACGTTATAACGTAGAAGTACAAAACGTTATACGTTATAACGTAGTAGTACATAACGTCAAACTTCACATAGTGATACAATATAGCGTTATACGTTATAACGTAGAAGTACAAAACGTTATACGTTATAACGTAGTAGTACATAACGTCAAACTTCACATAGTGATACAATATAGCGTTATAAGTTATAACGTAGAAGTACAAAACGTTATACGTTATAACGTAGTAGTACTTAACGTTATATGTTATAGGTAGTAGTACATAACGTCATACGTCATATAGTGATACAATGTAACGTTATACGTTATAATGTAGAAGTACAAAACGTTATACGTTATAACGTAGTAGTACATAACGTTATACGTCATATAGTAGTACAATATAACGTTATACGTTATAACGTAGCAGTACATAACGTTATACGGTATAACGTAGTAGCACATAACGTTATACGTTACTACGTAGTAGTACATAACGTCAAACGTCACATAGTGATACAATGTAACGTTATACGTTATAATGTAGAAGTACAAAACGTTATACGTTATAACGTAATATTACATATCTATATACGTCATATAGTGATGCAATATAATGTCATACGTTATAACGTAGAAGTACATAAAGTTATCCGGTATAACGTAGTAGCACATAACGTTATACTTTACTACGTAGTAATACATAACGTCAAACGTCACATAGTGATACAATGTAACGTTATACGTTATAATGTAGAAGTACAAAACGTTATACGTTATAACGTAGTAGTACATAATGTCAAACGTCACATAGTGATACAGTATAACGTTATACGTTATACCGTAGAAGTACAAAACTTTATACGTTATAACGTAGTAGTACTTAACGTTATACGTTACTGCGTAGTAGTACATAACGTTATACGTCATATAGTAGTACAATATAACGTTATACGTTATAACGTAGCAGTACATAACGTTATACGGTATAACGTAGTAGCACATAACGTTATACGTTACTACGTAGTAGTACATAACGTCAAACGTCACATAGTGATACAGTATAACGTTATGCGTTATAACGTAAAAGTACAAAACGTTATACGTTATAACGTAGTAGTACTTAACGTTATACGTTATAACGTAGTAGTACATAACGTCAAACTTCACATAGTGATACAATATAGCGTTATACGTTATAACGTAGAAGTACAAAACGTTATACGTTATAACGTAGTAGTATATAACGTTATACGTTATAACGTAGTAGTACATAACGTCAAACGTCACATAGTGATACAATATAACGTTATACGTTATATCGTAGAAGTACATAACGTTATACGTTATAAACTAGTAGTACATAACGTTATACGTTACAACGTAGTAGTACATAACGTCATACGTCCTATAGTGATACAATATAGCGTTATACGTTATAACGTAGAAGTACAAAACGTTATACGTTATAACGTAGTAGTATATAACGTTATACGTTATAACGTAGTAGTATATAACGTCAAACGTCACATAGTGATACAATATAACGTTATACGTTATATCGTTGAAGTACATAACGTTATACGTTATAAACTAGTAGTACATAACGTCAAACTTCACATAGTGATACAATATAACGTTATACGTTATAACGTAGAAGTACAAAACGTTATACGTTATAACGTAGTAGTATATAACGTTATACGTTATAACGTAGTAGTACTTACCGTCAAACGTCACATAGTGATACAATATAACGTTATACGTTATATCGTAGAAGTACATAACGTTATACGTTATAAACTAGTAGTACATAACGTTATACGTTACAACGTAGTAGTACATAACGTCATACGTCCTATAGTGATACAATGTAACGTTATACGTTATAACGTAGTAGTATATATAACGTTATACGTTATAACGTAGTAGTACATAACGTTATACGTTACTACGTAGTAGTACATAACGTCAAACGTCACATAGTGATACAATGTAACGTTATACGTTATAACGTAGTAGTATATAACGTTATACGTTATAACGTAGCAGTACATAACGTCAAACGTCACATAGTGATACAATGTAACGTTATACGTTATAACGTAGTAGTATATAACGTTATACGTTATAACGTAGTAGTACATAACGTCAAACGTCACATAGTGATACAATATAACGTTATACGTTATATCGTAGAAGTAGATAATGTTATACGTTATAAACTAGTAGTACATAACGTTACACGTTACTGCGTAGTAGTGCATAACGATATACGTCATATAGTAGTACAATATAACGTTATACGTTATAACGTAGCAGTACATAACGTTTTACGGTATAACGTAGTAGCACATAACGTATTACGTTACTACGTAGTAGTACATAACGTCAAACGTCACATAGTGATACAATGTAACGTTATACGTTATAATGTAGAAGTACAAAACGTTATTCGTTATAACGTAGTAGTACATAACGTCAAACGTCACATAGTGATACAGTATAACGCTATACCTTATAACGTAGAAGTACAAAACGTTATACGTTATAACGTAGTAGTACATAACGTCAATCTTCACATAGTGTTACAATATAGCGTTATACGTTATAACGTAGAAGTACAAAACGTTATACGTTATAACGTAGTAGTACTTAACGTTATACGTTATAGGTAGTAGTACATAACGTCATACGTCCTATAGTGATACAATGTAACGTTATACGTTATAATGTAGAAGTACAAAACGTTATACGTTATAACGTAGTAGTACATAACGTTATCCGGTATAACGTAATAGTACATATCTATATACGTCATATAGTGATGCAATATAACGTCATACGTTATAACGTAGAAGTACATAACGTTATACATTATAAAGTACTAGTATATAACGTTATACGTTACTACGTAGTAGTACATAACGTCATACGTCCTATAGTGATACAATGTAACGTTATACGTTATAACGTAGTAGTACTTAACGTTATACGTTACTGCGTGGTAGTACATAACGTTATACGACATATAGTGGTACAATATAACGTTATACGTCATAATATAGTACTACATAACGCTAAAAGTCACATAGTGATACAATATAACGTTATACGTTATAACGTAGAAGTACAAAACGTTATACGTTATAACGTAGTAGTACATAACGTCAAACTTCACATAGTGATACAATATAGCGTTATACTTTATAACGTAGAAGTACAAAACGTTATACGTTATAACGTAGTAGTACATAACGTCAAACTTCACATAGTGATACAATATAGCGTTATAAGTTATAACGTAGAAGTACAAAACGTTATACGTTATAACGTAGTAGTACTTAACGTTATATGTTATAGGTAGTAGTACATAACGTCATACGTCATATAGTGATACAATGTAACGTTATACGTTATAATGTAGAAGTACAAAACGTTATACGTTATAACGTAGTAGTACATAACGTTATACGTCATATAGTAGTACAATATAACGTTATACGTTATAACGTAGCAGTACATAACGTTATACGGTATAACGTAGTAGCACATAACGTTATACGTTACTACGTAGTAGTACATAACGTCAAACGTCACATAGTGATACAATGTAACGTTATACGTTATAATGTAGAAGTACAAAACGTTATACGTTATAACGTAATATTACATATCTATATACGTCATATAGTGATGCAATATAATGTCATACGTTATAACGTAGAAGTACATAAAGTTATCCGGTATAACGTAGTAGCACATAACGTTATACTTTACTACGTAGTAATACATAACGTCAAACGTCACATAGTGATACAATGTAACGTTATACGTTATAATGTAGAAGTACAAAACGTTATACGTTATAACGTAGTAGTACATAATGTCAAACGTCACATAGTGATACAGTATAACGTTATACGTTATACCGTAGAAGTACAAAACTTTATACGTTATAACGTAGTAGTACTTAACGTTATACGTTACTGCGTAGTAGTACATAACGTTATACGTCATATAGTAGTACAATATAACGTTATACGTTATAACGTAGCAGTACATAACGTTATACGGTATAACGTAGTAGCACATAACGTTATACGTTACTACGTAGTAGTACATAACGTCAAACGTCACATAGTGATACAGTATAACGTTATGCGTTATAACGTAAAAGTACAAAACGTTATACGTTATAACGTAGTAGTACTTAACGTTATACGTTATAACGTAGTAGTACATAACGTCAAACTTCACATAGTGATACAATATAGCGTTATACGTTATAACGTAGAAGTACAAAACGTTATACGTTATAACGTAGTAGTATATAACGTTATACGTTATAACGTAGTAGTACATAACGTCAAACGTCACATAGTGATACAATATAACGTTATACGTTATATCGTAGAAGTACATAACGTTATACGTTATAAACTAGTAGTACATAACGTTATACGTTACAACGTAGTAGTACATAACGTCATACGTCCTATAGTGATACAATATAGCGTTATACGTTATAACGTAGAAGTACAAAACGTTATACGTTATAACGTAGTAGTATATAACGTTATACGTTATAACGTAGTAGTATATAACGTCAAACGTCACATAGTGATACAATATAACGTTAAACGTTATAACGTAGTGGTACATAACGTCAAACTTCACATAGTGATACAATATAACGTTATACGTTATAACGTAGAAGTACAAAACGTTATACGTTATAACGTAGTAGTATATAACGTTATACGTTATAACGTAGTAGTACTTACCGTCAAACGTCACATAGTGATACAATATAACGTTATACGTTATATCGTAGAAGTACATAACGTTATACGTTATAAACTAGTAGTACATAACGTTATACGTTACAACGTAGTAGTACATAACGTCATACGTCCTATAGTGATACAATGTAACGTTATACGTTATAACGTAGTAGTATATATAACGTTATACGTTATAACGTAGTAGTACATAACGTTATACGTTACTACGTAGTAGTACATAACGTCAAACGTCACATAGTGATACAATGTAACGTTATACGTTATAACGTAGTAGTATATAACGTTATACGTTATAACGGAGTAGTACATAACGTCAAACGTCACATAGTGATACAATATAACGTTATACGTTATATCGTAGAAGTACATAACGTTATACCTTATAAACTAGTAGTACTTAACGTTATACGTTACAGCGTAGTAGTACATAACGATATACGTCATATAGTAGTACAATATAACGTTATACGTTATAACGTAGCAGTACATAACGTTATACGGTATAACGTAGTAGCACATAACGTTATACGTTACTACGTAGTAGTACATAACGTCAAACGTCACATAGTGATACAATGTAACGTTATACGTTATAATGTAGAAGTACAAAACGTTATACGTTATAACGTAGTAGTACATAACGTCAAACGTCACATAGTGATACAGTATAACGTTGTACGTTATAATGTAGAAGTACAAAACGTTATACTTTATAACGTAGTAGTACATAACGTTAAACGTTACAACGTAGTAGTACATAACGTCATACGTCCTATAGTGATACAATGTAACTTTATACGTTATAACGTAGTATTATATAACGTTATACGTTATAACGTAGTAGTACATAACGTCATACGTCCTATGGTGATACAATGTAACGTTATACGTTATAACGTAGTAGTATATAACGTTATACGTTATAACGTAGTAGTACATAACGTCAAACGTCACATAGTGATACAATATAACGTTATACGTTATAACGTAGAAGTACATAACGTTATACGTTATAAAGTAGTGGTACATAACGTTATACGTTACAACGTAGTAGTACATAACGTCATACATCCTATAGTGATACAATGTAACGTTATACGTTATAACGTAGTAGTATATAACGTTATACGTTATAACGTAGTACTACATAACGTCAAACGTCACATAGTGATACAATATAACGTTATACGTTATATCGTAGAAGTACATAACGTTATACGTTATAAACTAGTAGTACATAACGTTATACGTTACAACGTAGTAGTACATAACGTCATACGTCCTATAGTGATACAATGTAACGTTATACGTTATAACGTAGTAGTATATAACGTTATACGTTATAACGTAGTAGTACATAACGTTATACGTTACTACGTAGTAGTAGATAACGTCAAACGTCACATAGTGATACAATGTAACGTTATACGTTATAACGTAGAAGTACATAACGTTATACGTTATAAACTAGTAGTACATAACGTTATACGTTACAACGTAGTAGTACATAACGTCATACGTCCTATAGTGATACAATGTAACGTTATACGTTATAACGTAGTAGTACATAACGTTATACGTTACAACGTAGTAGTACATAACGTCATACGTCCTATAGTGATACAATGTAACGTTATACGTTATAACGTAGCAGTACATAACGTAATACGGTATAACGTAGTAGCACACAACGTTATACGCTACTACGTAGTAGTACATAACGTCATACGTCATATAGTGATACAATATAGCGTTATACGTTATAACGTAGAAGTACAAAACGTTATACGTTATAACGTAGTAGTACATAACGTCAAACTTCACATAGTGATAAAATATAGCGTTATAAGTTATAACGTAGAAGTACAAAACGTTATACCGTATAACGTAGTAGTATATAACGTTATACGTTATAACGTAGTAGTACATAACGTCAAAGGTCACATAGTGATACAGTATAACGTTATACGTTATAACGTAGATGTACAAAACGTTATACGTTATAACGTAGAAGTACAAAACGTTATACGTTACTACGTAGTAGTACATAACGTCAAACGTCACATAGTGATACAGTATAACGTTATGCGTTATAACGTAAAAGTACAAAACGTTATACGTTATAACGTAGTAGTACTTAACGTTATACGTCATATAGTGATACAATGTAACGTTATACGTTATAACGTAGAAGTACATAAAGTTATCCGGTATAACGTTGTAGCACATAACGTTATACTTTACTACGTAGTATTACATAACGTCAAACGTCACATAGTGATACAATGTATCACGTTATAGAGTAGAAGTACAAAACGTTATACGTTATAACGTAGTAGTACATAATGTCAAACGTCAAATAGTGATACAGTATAACGTTATACGTCATAATGTAGAAGTACAAAACGTTATACGTTATAACGTAGAAGTACAAAACTTTATACGTTATAACGTAGTAGTACTTAACGTTATACGTTACTGCGTAGTAGTACATAACGTTATACGTCATATAGTAGTACAATATAACGTTATACGTTATAACGTAGCAGTACATAACGTTATACGGTATAACGTAGTAGCACATAACGTTATACGTTACTACGTAGTAGTACATAACGTCAAACGTCACATAGTGATACAATGTAACGTTATACGTTATAATGTAGAAGTACAAAACGTTATACGTTATAACGTAGTAGTACATAACGTCAAACGTCACATAGTGATACAGTATAACGTTATACGTTATAATGTAGAAGTACAAAACGTTATACTTTATAACGTAGTAGTACATAACGTTAAACGTTACAACGTAGTAGTACATAACGTCATACGTCCTATAGTGATACAATGTAACGTTATACGTTATAACGTAGTAGTATATAACGTTATACGTTATAACGTAGTAGTACATAACGTCAAACGTCACATAGTTATACAATATAACGTTACACGTTATATCGTAGAAGTACATAACGTTATACGTTATAAACTAGGAGTACATAACGTTATACGTTACAACGTAGTAGTACATAACGTCATACGTCCTATAGTGATACAATGTAACGTTATACGTTATAACGTAGTAGTATATAACGTTATACGTTATAACGTAGTAGTACATAACGTTATACGTTACTACGTAGTAGTACATAACGTCAAACGTCACATAGTGATACAATGTAACGTTATACGTTATAACGTAGTAGTATATAACGTTATACGTTATAACGCAGTAGTACATAACGTCAAACGTCACATAGTGATACAATATAACGTTATACGTTATATCGTAGAAGTACATAACGTTATACGTTATAAACTAGTAGTACTTAACGTTATACGTTACTGCGTCGTAGTACATAACGATATACGTCATATAGTAGTACAATATAACGTTATACGTTATAACGTAGCAGTACATAACGTAATACGGTATAACGTAGTAGCACACAACGTTATACGCTACTACGTAGTAGTACATAACGTCAAACGTCACATAGTGATACAATATAGCGTTATACGTTATAACGTAGAAGTACAAAACGTTATACGTTATAACGTAGTAGTACATAACGTCAAACTTCACATAGTGATACAATATAGCGTTATAAGTTATAACGTAGAAGTACAAAACGTTATACCTTATAACGTAGTAGTATATAACGTTATACGTTATAACGTAGTAGTACATAACGTCAAACGTCACATAGTGATACAGTATAACGTTATACGTTATATCGTAGAAGTACATAACGTTATACGTTATAAACTAGTAGTACATAACGTTATACGTTACAACGTAGTAGTACATAACGTCATACGTCCTATAGTGATACAATATAGCGTTATACGTTATAACGTAGAAGTACAAAACGTTATACGTTATAACGTAGTAGTATATAACGTTATACGTTATAACGTAGTAGTACATAACGTCAAACGTCACATAGTGATACAATATAACGTTATACGTTATATCGTTGAAGTACATAACGTTATACGTTATAAACTTGTAGTACATAACGTCAAACTTCACATAGTGATACAATATAACGTTATACGTTATAACGTAGAAGTACAAAACGTTATACGTTATAACGTAGTAGTATATAACGTTATACGTTATAACGTAGTAGTACTTACCGTCAAACGTCACATAGTGATACAATATAACGTTATACGTTATATCGTAGAAGTACATAACGTTATACGTTATAAACTAGTAGTACATAACGTTATACGTTACAACGTAGTAGTACATAACGTCATACGTCCTATAGTGATACAATGTAACGTTATACGTTATAACGTAGTAGTATATATAACGTTATACGTTATAACGTAGTAGTACATAACGTTATACGTTACTACGTAGTAGTACATAACGTCAAACGTCACATAGTGATACAATGTAACGTTATACGTTATAACGTAGTAGTATATAACGTTATACGTTATAACGTAGTAGTACATAACGTCAAACGTCACATAGTGATACAATATAACGTTATACGTTATATCGTAGAAGTACATAACGTTATACCTTATAAACTAGTAGTACTTAACGTTATACGTTACAGCGTAGTAGTACATAACGATATACGTCATATAGTAGTACAATATAACGTTATACGTTATAACGTAGCAGTACATAACGTTATACGGTATAACGTAGTAGCACATAACGTTATACGTTACTACGTAGTAGTACATAACGTCAAACGTCACATAGTGATACAATGTAACGTTATACGTTATAATGTAGAAGTACAAAACGTTATACGTTATAACGTAGTAGTACATAACGTCAAACGTCACATAGTGATACAGTATAACGTTGTACGTTATAATGTAGAAGTACAAAACGTTATACTTTATAACGTAGTAGTACATAACGTTAAACGTTACAACGTAGTAGTACATAACGTCATACGTCCTATAGTGATACAATGTAACTTTATACGTTATAACGTAGTATTATATAACGTTATACGTTATAACGTAGTAGTACATAACGTCATACGTCCTATGGTGATACAATGTAACGTTATACGTTATAACGTAGTAGTATATAACGTTATACGTTATAACGTAGTAGTACATAACGTCAAACGTCACATAGTGATACAATATAACGTTATACGTTATAACGTAGAAGTACATAACGTTATACGTTATAAAGTAGTGGTACATAACGTTATACGTTACAACGTAGTAGTACATAACGTCATACATCCTATAGTGATACAATGTAACGTTATACGTTATAACGTAGTAGTATATAACGTTATACGTTATAACGTAGTACTACATAACGTCAAACGTCACATAGTGATACAATATAACGTTATACGTTATATCGTAGAAGTACATAACGTTATACGTTATAAACTAGTAGTACATAACGTTATACGTTACAACGTAGTAGTACATAACGTCATACGTCCTATAGTGATACAATGTAACGTTATACGTTATAACGTAGTAGTATATAACGATATACGTTATAACGTAGTAGTACATAACGTTATACGTTACTACGTAGTAGTAGATAACGTCAAACGTCACATAGTGATACAATGTAACGTTATACGTTATAACGTAGAAGTACATAACGTTATACGTTATAAACTAGTAGTACATAACGTTATACGTTACAACGTAGTAGTACATAACGTCATACGTCCTATAGTGATACAATGTAACGTTATACGTTATAACGTAGTAGTACATAACGTTATACGTTACAACGTAGTAGTACATAACGTCATACGTCCTATAGTGATACAATGTAACGTTATACGTTATAACGTAGCAGTACATAACGTAATACGTTATAACGTAGTAGCACACAACGTTATACGCTACTACGTAGTAGTACATAACGTCAAACGTCACATAGTGATACAATATAGCGTTATACGTTATAACGTAGAAGTACAAAACGTTATACGTTATAACGTAGTAGTACATAACGTCAAACTTCACATAGTGATAAAATATAGCGTTATAAGTTATAACGTAGAAGTACAAAACGTTATACCGTATAACGTAGTAGTATATAACGTTATACGTTATAACGTAGTAGTACATAACGTCAAAGGTCACATAGTGATACAGTATAACGTTATACGTTATAACGTAGATGTACAAAACGTTATACGTTATAACGTAGAAGTACAAAACGTTATACGTTACTACGTAGTAGTACATAACGTCAAACGTCACATAGTGATACAGTATAACGTTATACGTTATAACGTAAAAGTACAAAACGTTATACGTTATAACGTAGTAGTACTTAACGTTATACGTCATATAGTGATACAATGTAACGTTATACGTTATAACGTAGAAGTACATAAAGTTATCCGGTATAACGTTGTAGCACATAACGTTATACTTTACTACGTAGTATTACATAACGTCAAACGTCACATAGTGATACAATGTATCACGTTATAGAGTAGAAGTACAAAACGTTATACGTTATAACGTAGTAGTACATAATGTCAAACGTCAAATAGTGATACAGTATAACGTTATACGTCATAATGTAGAAGTACAAAACGTTATACGTTATAACGTAGAAGTACAAAACTTTATACGTTATAACGTAGTAGTACTTAACGTTATACGTTACTGCGTAGTAGTACATAACGTTATACGTCATATAGTAGTACAATATAACGTTATACGTTATAACGTAGCAGTACATAACGTTATACGGTATAACGTAGTAGCACATAACGTTATACGTTACTACGTAGTAGTACATAACGTCAAACGTCACATAGTGATACAATGTAACGTTATACGTTATAATGTAGAAGTACAAAACGTTATACGTTATAACGTAGTAGTACATAATATCAAACGTCACATAGTGATACAGTATAACGTTATACGTTATAATGTAGAAGTACAAAACGTTATACTTTATAACGTAGTAGTACATAACGTTAAACGTTACAACGTAGTAGTACATAACGTCAAACGTCACATAGTGATACAATATAGCGTTATACGTTATAACGTAGAAGTACAAAACGTTATACGTTATAACGTAGTAGTATATAACGTTATACGTTATAACGTAGTAGTACATAACGTCAAACGTCACATAGTGATACAATATAACGTTATACGTTATATCGTAGAAGTACATAACGTTATACGTTATAAACTAGTAGTACATAACGTTATACGTTACAACGTAGTAGTACATAACGTCATACGTCCTATAGTGATACAATGTAACGTTATACGTTATAACGTAGTAGTATATAACGTTATACGTTATAACGTAGTAGTACATAACGTTATACGTTACTACGTAGTAGTACATAACGTCAAACGTCACATAGTGATACAATGTAACGTTATACGTTATAACGTAGTAGTATATAACGTTATACGTTATAACGTAGTAGTACATAACGTCAAACGTCACATAGTGATACAATATAACGTTATACGTTATATCGTAGAAGTACATAACGTTATACGTTATAAACTAGTAGTACTTAACGTTATACGTTACTGCGTCGTAGTACATAACGATATACGTCATATAGTAGTACAATATAACGTTATACGTTATAACGTAGCAGTACATAACGTAATACGGTATAACGTAGTAGCACACAACGTTATACGCTACTACGTAGTAGTACATAACGTCAAACGTCACATAGTGATACAATATAGCGTTATACGTTATAACGTAGAAGTATAAAACGTTATACGTTATAACGTAGTAGTACATAACGTCAAACTTCACATAGTGATACAATATAGCGTTATAAGTTATAACGTAGAAGTACAAAACGTTATACCTTATAACGTAGTAGTATATAACGTTATACGTTATAGCGTAGTAGTACATAACGTCAAACGTCACATAGTGATACAGTATAACGTTATACGTTATAACGTAGATATACAAAACGTTATACGTTATAACGTAGAAGTACAAAACGTTATACGTTATAACGTAGTAGTACATAACGTCAAACTTCACATAGTGATACAATATAGCGTTATACGTTATAACGTAGAAGTACAAAACGTTATACGTTATAACGTAGTAGTATATAACGTTATACGTTATAACGTAGTAGTACATAACGTCAAACGTCACATAGTGATACAATATAACGTTATACGTTATATCGTAGAAGTACATAACGTTATACGTTATAAACTAGTAGTACATAACGTTATACGTTACAACGTAGTAGTACATAACGTCATACGTCCTATAGTGATACAATATAGCGTTATACGTTATAACGTAGAAGTACAAAACGTTATACGTTATAACGTAGTAGTATATAACGTTATACGTTATAACGTAGTAGTACATAACGTCAAACGTCACATAGTGATACAATATAACGTTATACGTTATATCGTTGAAGTACATAACGTTATACGTTATAAACTAGTAGTACATAACGTTATACGTTACAACGTAGTAGTACATAACGTCATACGTCCTATAGTGATACAATGTAACGTTATACGTTATAACGTAGTAGTATATAACGTTATACGTTATAACGTAGTAGTACATAACGTTATACGTTACTACGTAGTAGTACATAACGTCAAACGTCACATAGTGATACAATGTAACGTTATACGTTATAACGTAGTAGTATATAACGTTATACGTTATAACGTAGTAGTACATAACGTCAAACGTCACATAGTGATACAATACAACGTTATACGTTATATCGTAGAAGTACATAACGTTATACCTTATAAACTAGTAGTACTTAACGTTATACGTTACTGCGTAGTAGTACATAACGATATACGTCATATAGTAGTACAATATAACGTTATACGTTATAACGTAGCAGTACATAACGTAATACGGTATAACGTAGTAGCACACAACGTTATACGCTACTACGTAGTAGTACATAACGTCAAACGTCACATAGTGATACAATATAGCGTTATACGTTATAACGTAGTAGTACTTAACGTTATACGTTATAACGTAGTAGTACATAACGTCAAACTTCACATAGTGATACAATATAGCGTTATACGTTATAACGTAGAAGTACAAAACGTTATACGTTATAACGTAGTAGTATATAACGTTATACGTTATAACGTAGTAGTACATAACGTCAAACGTCACATAGTGATACAATATAACGTTATACGTTATATCGTAGAAGTACATAACGTTATACGTTATAAACTAGTAGTACATAACGTTATACGTTACAACGTAGTAGTACATAACGTCATACGTCCTATAGTGATACAATATAGCGTTATACGTTATAACGTAGAAGTACAAAACGTTATACGTTATAACGTAGTAGTATATAACGTTATACGTTATAACGTAGTAGTACATAACGTCAAACGTCACATAGTGATACAATATAACGTTATACGTTATATCGTTGAAGTACATAACGTTATACGTTATAAACTAGTAGTACATAACGTCAAACTTCACATAGTGATACAATATAACGTTATACGTTATAACGTAGAAGTACAAAACGTTATACGTTATAACGTAGAAGTACAAAACGTTATACGTTATAACGTAGTAGTACTTAACGTCAAACGTCACATAGTGATACAATATAACGTTATACGTTATATCGTAGAAGTACATAACGTTATACGTTATAAACTAGTAGTACATAACGTTATACGTTACAACGTAGTAGTACATAACGTCATACGTCCTATAGTGATACAATGTAACGTTATACGTTATAACGTAGTAGTATATATAACGTTATACGTTATAACGTAGTAGTACATAACGTTATACGTTACTACGTAGTAGTACATAACGTCAAACGTCACATAGTGATACAATGTAACGTTATACGTTATAACGTAGTAGTATATAACGTTATACGTTATAACGTAGTAGTACATAACGTCAAACGTCACATAGTGATACAATATAACGTTATACGTTATATCGTAGAAGTACATAACGTTATACCTTATAAACTAGTAGTACTTAACGTTATACGTTACAGCGTAGTAGTACATAACGATATACGTCATATAGTAGTACAATATAACGTTATACGTTATAACGTAGCAGTACATAACGTTATACGGTATAACGTAGTAGCACATAACGTTATACGTTACTACGTAGTAGTACATAACGTCAAACGTCACATAGTGATACAATGTAACGTTATACGTTATAATGTAGAAGTACAAAACGTTATACGTTATAACGTAGTAGTACATAACGTCAAACGTCACATAGTGATACAGTATAACGTTGTACGTTATAATGTAGAAGTACAAAACGTTATACTTTATAACGTAGTAGTACATAACGTTAAACGTTACAACGTAGTAGTACATAACGTCATACGTCCTATAGTGATACAATGTAACTTTATACGTTATAACGTAGTATTATATAACGTTATACGTTATAACGTAGTAGTACATAACGTCATACGTCCTATGGTGATACAATGTAACGTTATACGTTATAACGTAGTAGTATATAACGTTATACGTTATAACGTAGTAGTACATAACGTCAAACGTCACATAGTGATACAATATAACGTTATACGTTATAACGTAGAAGTACAAAACGTTATACGTTATAACGTAGTAGTATATAACGTTATACGTTATAACGTAGTAGTACTTACCGTCAAACGTCACATAGTGATACAATATAACGTTATACGTTATATCGTAGAAGTACATAACGTTATACGTTATAAACTAGTAGTACATAACGTTATACGTTACAACGTAGTAGTACATAACGTCATACGTCCTATAGTGATACAATGTAACGTTATACGTTATAACGTAGTAGTATATATAACGTTATACGTTATAACGTAGTAGTACATAACGTTATACGTTACTACGTAGTAGTACATAACGTCAAACGTCACATAGTGATACAATGTAACGTTATACGTTATAACGTAGTAGTATATAACGTTATACGTTATAACGTAGTAGTACATAACGTCAAACGTCACATAGTGATACAATATAACGTTATACGTTATATCGTAGAAGTACATAACGTTATACCTTATAAACTAGTAGTACTTAACGTTATACGTTACAGCGTAGTAGTACATAACGATATACGTCATATAGTAGTACAATATAACGTTATACGTTATAACGTAGCAGTACATAACGTTATACGGTATAACGTAGTAGGATATAACGTTATACGTTACTACGTAGTAGTACATAACGTCAAACGTCACATAGTGATACAATGTAACGTTATACGTTATAATGTAGAAGTACAAAACGTTATACGTTATAACGTAGTAGTACATAACGTCAAACGTCACATAGTGATACAGTATAACGTTGTACGTTATAATGTAGAAGTACAAAACGTTATACTTTATAACGTAGTAGTACATAACGTTAAACGTTACAACGTAGTAGTACATAACGTCATACGTCCTATAGTGATACAATGTAACTTTATACGTTATAACGTAGTATTATATAACGTTATACGTTATAACGTAGTAGTACATAACGTCATACGTCCTATGGTGATACAATGTAACGTTATACGTTATAACGTAGTAGTATATAACGTTATACGTTATAACGTAGTAGTACATAACGTCAAACGTCACATAGTGATACAATATAACGTTATACGTTATAACGTAGAAGTACATAACGTTATACGTTATAAAGTAGTGGTACATAACGTTATACGTTACAACGTAGTAGTACATAACGTCATACATCCTATAGTGATACAATGTAACGTTATACGTTATAACGTAGTAGTATATAACGTTATACGTTATAACGTAGTACTACATAACGTCAAACGTCACATAGTGATACAATATAACGTTATACGTTATATCGTAGAAGTACATAACGTTATACGTTATAAACTAGTAGTACATAACGTTATACGTTACAACGTAGTAGTACATAACGTCATACGTCCTATAGTGATACAATGTAACGTTATACGTTATAACGTAGTAGTATATAACGATATACGTTATAACGTAGTAGTACATAACGTTATACGTTACTACGTAGTAGTAGATAACGTCAAACGTCACATAGTGATACAATGTAACGTTATACGTTATAACGTAGAAGTACATAACGTTATACGTTATAAACTAGTAGTACATAACGTTATACGTTACAACGTAGTAGTACATAACGTCATACGTCCTATAGTGATACAATGTAACGTTATACGTTATAACGTAGTAGTACATAACGTTATACGTTACAACGTAGTAGTACATAACGTCATACGTCCTATAGTGATACAATGTAACGTTATACGTTATAACGTAGCAGTACATAACGTAATACGGTATAACGTAGTAGCACACAACGTTATACGCTACTACGTAGTAGTACATAACGTCAAACGTCACATAGTGATACAATATAGCGTTATACGTTATAACGTAGAAGTACAAAACGTTATACGTTATAACGTAGTAGTACATAACGTCAAACTTCACATAGTGATAAAATATAGCGTTATAAGTTATAACGTAGAAGTACAAAACGTTATACCGTATAACGTAGTAGTATATAACGTTATACGTTATAACGTAGTAGTACATAACGTCAAAGGTCACATAGTGATACAGTATAACGTTATACGTTATAACGTAGATGTACAAAACGTTATACGTTATAACGTAGAAGTACAAAACGTTATACGTTACTACGTAGTAGTACATAACGTCAAACGTCACATAGTGATACAGTATAACGTTATGCGTTATAACGTAAAAGTACAAAACGTTATACGTTATAACGTAGTAGTACTTAACGTTATACGTCATATAGTGATACAATGTAACGTTATACGTTATAACGTAGAAGTACATAAAGTTATCCGGTATAACGTTGTAGCACATAACGTTATACTTTACTACGTAGTATTACATAACGTCAAACGTCACATAGTGATACAATGTATCACGTTATAGAGTAGAAGTACAAAACGTTATACGTTATAACGTAGTAGTACATAATGTCAAACGTCAAATAGTGATACAGTATAACGTTATACGTCATAATGTAGAAGTACAAAACGTTATACGTTATAACGTAGAAGTACAAAACTTTATACGTTATAACGTAGTAGTACTTAACGTTATACGTTACTGCGTAGTAGTACATAACGTTATACGTCATATAGTAGTACAATATAACGTTATACGTTATAACGTAGCAGTACATAACGTTATACGGTATAACGTAGTAGCACATAACGTTATACGTTACTACGTAGTAGTACATAACGTCAAACGTCACATAGTGATACAATGTAACGTTATACGTTATAATGTAGAAGTACAAAACGTTATACGTTATAACGTAGTAGTACATAATATCAAACGTCACATAGTGATACAGTATAACGTTATACGTTATAATGTAGAAGTACAAAACGTTATACTTTATAACGTAGTAGTACATAACGTTAAACGTTACAACGTAGTAGTACATAACGTCAAACGTCACATAGTGATACAATATAGCGTTATACGTTATAACGTAGAAGTACAAAACGTTATACGTTATAACGTAGTAGTATATAACGTTATACGTTATAACGTAGTAGTACATAACGTCAAACGTCACATAGTGATACAATATAACGTTATACGTTATATCGTAGAAGTACATAACGTTATACGTTATAAACTAGTAGTACATAACGTTATACGTTACAACGTAGTAGTACATAACGTCATACGTCCTATAGTGATACAATGTAACGTTATACGTTATAACGTAGTAGTATATAACGTTATACGTTATAACGTAGTAGTACATAACGTTATACGTTACTACGTAGTAGTACATAACGTCAAACGTCACATAGTGATACAATGTAACGTTATACGTTATAACGTAGTAGTATATAACGTTATACGTTATAACGTAGTAGTACATAACGTCAAACGTCACATAGTGATACAATATAACGTTATACGTTATATCGTAGAAGTACATAACGTTATACGTTATAAACTAGTAGTACTTAACGTTATACGTTACTGCCTCGTAGTACATAACGATATACGTCATATAGTAGTACAATATAACGTTATACGTTATAACGTAGCAGTACATAACGTAATACGGTATAACGTAGTAGCACACAACGTTATACGCTACTACGTAGTAGTACATAACGTCAAACGTCACATAGTGATACAATATAGCGTTATACGTTATAACGTAGAAGTATAAAACGTTATACGTTATAACGTAGTAGTACATAACGTCAAACTTCACATAGTGATACAATATAGCGTTATAAGTTATAACGTAGAAGTACAAAACGTTATACCTTATAACGTAGTAGTATATAACGTTATACGTTATAGCGTAGTAGTACATAACGTCAAACGTCACATAGTGATACAGTATAACGTTATACGTTATAACGTAGATATACAAAACGTTATACGTTATAACGTAGAAGTACAAAACGTTATACGTTATAACGTAGTAGTACATAACGTCAAACTTCACATAGTGATACAATATAGCGTTATACGTTATAACGTAGAAGTACAAAACGTTATACGTTATAACGTAGTAGTATATAACGTTATACGTTATAACGTAGTAGTACATAACGTCAAACGTCACATAGTGATACAATATAACGTTATACGTTATATCGTAGAAGTACATAACGTTATACGTTATAAACTAGTAGTACATAACGTTATACGTTACAACGTAGTAGTACATAACGTCATACGTCCTATAGTGATACAATATAGCGTTATACGTTATAACGTAGAAGTACAAAACGTTATACGTTATAACGTAGTAGTATATAACGTTATACGTTATAACGTAGTAGTACATAACGTCAAACGTCACATAGTGATACAATATAACGTTATACGTTATATCGTTGAAGTACATAACGTTATACGTTATAAACTAGTAGTACATAACGTTATACGTTACAACGTAGTAGTACATAACGTCATACGTCCTATAGTGATACAATGTAACGTTATACGTTATAACGTAGTAGTATATAACGTTATACGTTATAACGTAGTAGTACATAACGTTATACGTTACTACGTAGTAGTACATAACGTCAAACGTCACATAGTGATACAATGTAACGTTATACGTTATAACGTAGTAGTATATAACGTTATACGTTATAACGTAGTAGTACATAACGTCAAACGTCACATAGTGATACAATACAACGTTATACGTTATATCGTAGAAGTACATAACGTTATACCTTATAAACTAGTAGTACTTAACGTTATACGTTACTGCGTAGTAGTACATAACGATATACGTCATATAGTAGTACAATATAACGTTATACGTTATAACGTAGCAGTACATAACGTAATACGGTATAACGTAGTAGCACACAACGTTATACGCTACTACGTAGTAGTACATAACGTCAAACGTCACATAGTGATACAATATAGCGTTATACGTTATAACGTAGTAGTACTTAACGTTATACGTTATAACGTAGTAGTACATAACGTCAAACTTCACATAGTGATACAATATAGCGTTATACGTTATAACGTAGAAGTACAAAACGTTATACGTTATAACGTAGTAGTATATAACGTTATACGTTATAACGTAGTAGTACATAACGTCAAACGTCACATAGTGATACAATATAACGTTATACGTTATATCGTAGAAGTACATAACGTTATACGTTATAAACTAGTAGTACATAACGTTATACGTTACAACGTAGTAGTACATAACGTCATACGTCCTATAGTGATACAATATAGCGTTATACGTTATAACGTAGAAGTACAAAACGTTATACGTTATAACGTAGTAGTATATAACGTTATACGTTATAACGTAGTAGTACATAACGTCAAACGTCACATAGTGATACAATATAACGTTATACGTTATATCGTTGAAGTACATAACGTTATACGTTATAAACTAGTAGTACATAACGTCAAACTTCACATAGTGATACAATATAACGTTATACGTTATAACGTAGAAGTACAAAACGTTATACGTTATAACGTAGTAGTATATAACGTTATACGTTATAACGTAGTAGTACTTACCGTCAAACGTCACATAGTGATACAATATAACGTTATACGTTATATCGTAGAAGTACATAACGTTATACGTTATAAACTAGTAGTACATAACGTTATACGTTACAACGTAGTAGTACATAACGTCATACGTCCTATAGTGATACAATGTAACGTTATACGTTATAACGTAGTAGTATATATAACGTTATACGTTATAACGTAGTAGTACATAACGTTATACGTTACTACGTAGTAGTACATAACGTCAAACGTCACATAGTGATACAATGTAACGTTATACGTTATAACGTAGTAGTATATAACGTTATACGTTATAACGTAGTAGTACATAACGTCAAACGTCACATAGTGATACAATATAACGTTATACGTTATATCGTAGAAGTACATAACGTTATACCTTATAAACTAGTAGTACTTAACGTTATACGTTACAGCGTAGTAGTACATAACGATATACGTCATATAGTAGTACAATATAACGTTATACGTTATAACGTAGCAGTACATAACGTTATACGGTATAACGTAGTAGCACATAACGTTATACGTTACTACGTAGTAGTACATAACGTCAAACGTCACATAGTGATACAATGTAACGTTATACGTTATAATGTAGAAGTACAAAACGTTATACGTTATAACGTAGTAGTACATAACGTCAAACGTCACATAGTGATACAGTATAACGTTGTACGTTATAATGTAGAAGTACAAAACGTTATACTTTATAACGTAGTAGTACATAACGTTAAACGTTACAACGTAGTAGTACATAACGTCATACGTCCTATAGTGATACAATGTAACTTTATACGTTATAACGTAGTATTATATAACGTTATACGTTATAACGTAGTAGTACATAACGTCATACGTCCTATGGTGATACAATGTAACGTTATACGTTATAACGTAGTAGTATATAACGTTATACGTTATAACGTAGTAGTACATAACGTCAAACGTCACATAGTGATACAATATAACGTTATACGTTATAACGTAGAAGTACATAACGTTATACGTTATAAAGTAGTGGTACATAACGTTATACGTTACAACGTAGTAGTACATAACGTCATTCATCCTATAGTGATACAATGTAACGTTATACGTTATAACGTAGTAGTATATAACGTTATACGTTATAACGTAGTAGTATATAACGTTATACGTTATAACGTAGTACTACATAACGTCAAACGTCACATAGTGATACAATATAACGTTATACGTTATATCGTAGAAGTACATAACGTTATACGTTATAAACTAGTAGTACATAACGTTATACGTTACAACGTAGTAGTACATAACGTCATACGTCCTATAGTGATACAATGTAACGTTATACGTTATAACGTAGTAGTATATAACGTTATACGTTATAACGTAGTAGTACATAACGTTATACGTTACTACGTAGTAGTAGATAACGTCAAACGTCACATAGTGATACAATGTAACGTTATACGTTATAACGTAGAAGTACATAACGTTATACGTTATAAACTAGTAGTACATAACGTTATACGTTACAACGTAGTAGTACATAACGTCATACGTCCTATAGTGATACAATGTAACGTTATACGTTATAACGTAGTAGTACATAACGTTATACGTTACAACGTAGTAGTACATAACGTCATACGTCCTATAGTGATACAATGTAACGTTATACGTTATAACGTAGCAGTACATAACGTAATACGGTATAACGTAGTAGCACACAACGTTATACGCTACTACGTAGTAGTACATAACGTCAAACGTCACATAGTGATACAATATAGCGTTATACGTTATAACGTAGAAGTACAAAACGTTATACGTTATAACGTAGTAGTACATAACGTCAAACTTCACATAGTGATAAAATATAGCGTTATAAGTTATAACGTAGAAGTACAAAACGTTATACCGTATAACGTAGTAGTATATAACGTTATACGTTATAACGTAGTAGTACATAACGTCAAAGGTCACATAGTGATACAGTATAACGTTATACGTTATAACGTAGATGTACAAAACGTTATACGTTATAACGTAGAAGTACAAAACGTTATACGTTACTACGTAGTAGTACATAACGTCAAACGTCACATAGTGATACAGTATAACGTTATGCGTTATAACGTAAAAGTACAAAACGTTATACGTTATAACGTAGTAGTACTTAACGTTATACGTCATATAGTGATACAATGTAACGTTATACGTTATAACGTAGAAGTACATAAAGTTATCCGGTATAACGTTGTAGCACATAACGTTATACTTTACTACGTAGTATTACATAACGTCAAACGTCACATAGTGATACAATGTATCACGTTATAGAGTAGAAGTACAAAACGTTATACGTTATAACGTAGTAGTACATAATGTCAAACGTCAAATAGTGATACAGTATAACGTTATACGTCATAATGTAGAAGTACAAAACGTTATACGTTATAACGTAGAAGTACAAAACTTTATACGTTATAACGTAGTAGTACTTAACGTTATACGTTACTGCGTAGTAGTACATAACGTTATACGTCATATAGTAGTACAATATAACGTTATACGTTATAACGTAGCAGTACATAACGTTATACGGTATAACGTAGTAGCACATAACGTTATACGTTACTACGTAGTAGTACATAACGTCAAACGTCACATAGTGATACAATGTAACGTTATACGTTATAATGTAGAAGTACAAAACGTTATACGTTATAACGTAGTAGTACATAATATCAAACGTCACATAGTGATACAGTATAACGTTATACGTTATAATGTAGAAGTACAAAACGTTATACTTTATAACGTAGTAGTACATAACGTTAAACGTTACAACGTAGTAGTACATAACGTCATACGTCCTATAGTGATACAATGTAACGTTATACGTTATAACGTAGTAGTATATAACGTTATACGTTATAACGTAGTAGTACATAACGTCAAACGTCACATAGTTATACAATATAACGTTACACGTTATATCGTAGAAGTACATAACGTTATACGTTATAAACTAGGAGTACATAACGTTATACGTTACAACGTAGTAGTACATAACGTCATACGTCCTATAGTGATACAATGTAACGTTATACGTTATAACGTAGTAGTATATAACGTTATACGTTATAACGTAGTAGTACATAACGTTATACGTTACTACGTAGTAGTACATAACGTCAAACGTCACATAGTGATACAATGTAACGTTATACGTTATAACGTAGTAGTATATAACGTTATACGTTATAACGCAGTAGTACATAACGTCAAACGTCACATAGTGATACAATATAACGTTATACGTTATATCGTAGAAGTACATAACGTTATACGTTATAAACTAGTAGTACTTAACGTTATACGTTACTGCGTCGTAGTACATAACGATATACGTCATATAGTAGTACAATATAACGTTATACGTTATAACGTAGCAGTACATAACGTAATACGGTATAACGTAGTAGCACACAACGTTATACGCTACTACGTAGTAGTACATAACGTCAAACGTCACATAGTGATACAATATAGCGTTATACGTTATAACGTAGAAGTACAAAACGTTATACGTTATAACGTAGTAGTACATAACGTCAAACTTCACATAGTGATACAATATAGCGTTATAAGTTATAACGTAGAAGTACAAAACGTTATACCTTATAACGTAGTAGTATATAACGTTATACGTTATAACGTAGTAGTACATAACGTCAAACGTCACATAGTGATACAGTATAACGTTATACGTTATAACGTAGATATACAAAACGTTATACGTTATAACGTAGAAGTACAAAACGTTATACGTTATAACGTAGTAGTACATAACGTCAAACTTCACATAGTGATACAATATAGCGTTATACGTTATAACGTAGAAGTACAAAACGTTATACGTTATAACGTAGTAGTATATAACGTTATACGTTATAACGTAGTAGTACATAACGTCAAACGTCACATAGTGATACAATATAACGTTATACGTTATATCGTAGAAGTACATAACGTTATACGTTATAAACTAGTAGTACATAACGTTATACGTTACAACGTAGTAGTACATAACGTCATACGTCCTATAGTGATACAATGTAACGTTATACGTTATAACGTAGTAGTATATAACGTTATACGTTATAACGTAGTAGTACATAACGTTATACGTTACTACGTAGTAGTACATAACGTCAAACGTCACATAGTGATACAATGTAACGTTATACGTTATAACGTAGTAGTATATAACGTTATACGTTATAACGTAGTAGTACATAACGTCAAACGTCACATAGTGATACAATATAACGTTATACGTTATATCGTAGAAGTACATAACGTTATACGTTATAAACTAGTAGTACTTAACGTTATACGTTACTGCGTCGTAGTACATAACGATATACGTCATATAGTAGTACAATATAACGTTATACGTTATAACGTAGCAGTACATAACGTAATACGGTATAACGTAGTAGCACACAACGTTATACGCTACTACGTAGTAGTACATAACGTCAAACGTCACATAGTGATACAATATAGCGTTATACGTTATAACGTAGAAGTATAAAACGTTATACGTTATAACGTAGTAGTACATAACGTCAAACTTCACATAGTGATACAATATAGCGTTATAAGTTATAACGTAGAAGTACAAAACGTTATACCTTATAACGTAGTAGTATATAACGTTATACGTTATAGCGTAGTAGTACATAACGTCAAACGTCACATAGTGATACAGTATAACGTTATACGTTATAACGTAGATATACAAAACGTTATACGTTATAACGTAGAAGTACAAAACGTTATACGTTATAACGTAGTAGTACATAACGTCAAACTTCACATAGTGATACAATATAGCGTTATACGTTATAACGTAGAAGTACAAAACGTTATACGTTATAACGTAGTAGTATATAACGTTATACGTTATAACGTAGTAGTACATAACGTCAAACGTCACATAGTGATACAATATAACGTTATACGTTATATCGTAGAAGTACATAACGTTATACGTTATAAACTAGTAGTACATAACGTTATACGTTACAACGTAGTAGTACATAACGTCATACGTCCTATAGTGATACAATATAGCGTTATACGTTATAACGTAGAAGTACAAAACGTTATACGTTATAACGTAGTAGTATATAACGTTATACGTTATAACGTAGTAGTACATAACGTCAAACGTCACATAGTGATACAATATAACGTTATACGTTATATCGTTGAAGTACATAACGTTATACGTTATAAACTAGTAGTACATAACGTTATACGTTACAACGTAGTAGTACATAACGTCATACGTCCTATAGTGATACAATGTAACGTTATACGTTAGAACGTAGTAGTATATAACGTTATACGTTATAACGTAGTAGTACATAACGTTATACGTTACTACGTAGTAGTACATAACGTCAAACGTCACATAGTGATACAATGTAACGTTATACGTTATAACGTAGTAGTATATAACGTTATACGTTATAACGTAGTAGTACATAACGTCAAACGTCACATAGTGATACAATACAACGTTATACGTTATATCGTAGAAGTACATAACGTTATACCTTATAAACTAGTAGTACTTAACGTTATACGTTACTGCGTAGTAGTACATAACGATATACGTCATATAGTAGTACAATATAACGTTATACGTTATAACGTAGCAGTACATAACGTAATACGGTATAACGTAGTAGCACACAACGTTATACGCTACTACGTAGTAGTACATAACGTCAAACGTCACATAGTGATACAATATAGCGTTATACGTTATAACGTAGAAGTACAAAACGTTATACGTTATAACGTAGTAGTACATAACGTCAAACTTCACATAGTGATACAATATAGCGTTATAAGTTATAACGTAGAAGTACAAAACGTTATACCGTATAACGTTGTAGTATATAACGTTATACGTTATAACGTAGTAGTACATAACGTCAAAGGTCACATAGTGATACAGTATAACG
Source organism: Bombus terrestris (assembly GCF_910591885.1). NCBI lineage: Eukaryota > Metazoa > Arthropoda > Insecta > Hymenoptera > Apidae > Bombus > Bombus terrestris. Next base: position 4,549,936 of record NW_025963555.1, read on the forward strand.
TTATACGTTATAACGTAGATGTACAAAACGTTATACGTTATAACGTAGAAGTACAAAACGTTATACGTTATAACGTAGTAGTACATAACGTCAAACTTCACATAGTGATACAATATAACGTTATACGTTATAACGTAGAAGTACAAAACGTTATACGTTATAACGTAGTAGTATATAACGTTATACGTTATAACGTAGTAGTACTTACCGTCAAACGTCACATAGTGATACAATATAACGTTATACGTTATATCGTAGAAGTACATAACGTTATACGTTATAAACTAGTAGTACATAACGTTATACGTTACAACGTAGTAGTACATAACGTCATACGTCCTATAGTGATACAATGTAACGTTATACGTTATAACGTAGTAGTATATAACGTTATACGTTATAACGTAGTAGTACATAACGTTATACGTTACTACGTAGTAGTACATAACGTCAAACGTCACATAGTGATACAATGTAACGTTATACGTTATAACGTAGTAGTATATAACGTTATACGTTATAACGTAGTAGTACATAACGTCAAACGTCACATAGTGATACAATATAACGTTATACGTTATATCGTAGAAGTACATAACGTTATACCTTATAAACTAGTAGTACTTAACGTTATACGTTACAGCGTAGTAGTACATAACGATATACGTCATATAGTAGTACAATATAACGTTATACGTTATAACGTAGCAGTACATAACGTTATACGGTATAACGTAGTAGCACATAACGTTATACGTTACTACGTAGTAGTACATAACGTCAAACGTCACATAGTGATACAATGTAACGTTATACGTTATAATGTAGAAGTACAAAACGTTATACGTTATAACGTAGTAGTACATAACGTCAAACGTCACATAGTGATACAGTATAACGTTGTACGTTATAATGTAGAAGTACAAAACGTTATACTTTATAACGTAGTAGTACATAACGTTAAACGTTACAACGTAGTAGTACATAACGTCATACGTCCTATAGTGATACAATGTAACTTTATACGTTATAACGTAGTATTATATAACGTTATACGTTATAACGTAGTAGTACATAACGTCATACGTCCTATGGTGATACAATGTAACGTTATACGTTATAACGTAGTAGTACATAACGTCAAACGTCACATAGTGATACAGTATAACGTTGTACGTTATAATGTAGAAGTACAAAACGTTATACTTTATAACGTAGTAGTACATAACGTTAAACGTTACAACGTAGTAGTACATAACGTCATACGTCCTATAGTGATACAATGTAACTTTATACGTTATAACGTAGTATTATATAACGTTATACGTTATAACGTAGTAGTACATAACGTCATACGTCCTATGGTGATACAATGTAACGTTATACGTTATAACGTAGAAGTACATAACGTTAAACGTTATAAAGTAGTGGTACATAACGTTATACGTTACAACGTAGTAGTACATAACGTCATACATCCTATAGTGATACAATGTAACGTTATACGTTATAACGTAGTAGTATATAACGTTATACGTTATAACGTAGTACTACATAACGTCAAACGTCACATAGTGATACAATATAACGTTATACGTTATATCGTAGAAGTACATAACGTTATACGTCATAAACTAGTAGTACATAACGTTATACGTTACAACGTAGTAGTACATAACGTCATACGTCCTATAGTGATACAATGTAACGTTATACGTTATAACGTAGTAGTATATAACGGTATACGTTATAACGCAGTAGTACATAACGTTATACGTTACTACGTAGTAGTACATAACGTCAAACGTCACATAGTGATACAATGTAACGTTATACGTTATAACGTAGAAGTACATAACGTTATACGTTATAAACTAGTAGTACATAACGTTATACGTTACAACGTAGTAGTACATAACGTCATACGTCCTATAGTGATACAATGTAACGTTATACGTTATAACGTAGTAGTATATAACGTTATACGTTATAACGTAGTAGTACATAACGTCAAACGTCACATAGTGATACAATATAACGTTATACGTTATATCGTAGAAGTACATAACGTTATACGTTATAAACTAGTAGTACATAACGTTATACGTTACAACGTAGTAGTACATAACGTCATACGTCCTATAGTGATAAAATGTAACGTTAAACGTTATATCGTAGAAGTACATAACGTTATACGTTATAAACTAGTAGTACATAACGTTATACGTTACAACGTAGTAGTACATAACGTCATACGTCCTATAGTGATACAATGTAACGTTATACGTTATAACGTAGTAGTATATAACGTTATACGTTATAACGTAGTAGTACATAACGTTGTACGTTACTACGTAGTAGTACATAACGTCAAACGTCACATAGTGATACAATGTAACGTTATACGTTATAACGTAGTAGTATATAACGTTATACGTTATAACGTAGTAGTACATAACGTCAAACGTCACATAGTGATACAATATAACGTTATACGTTATATCGTAGAAGTACATAACGTTATACGTTATAAACTAGTAGTACTTAACGTTATACGTTACTGCGTCGTAGTACATAACGATATACGTCATATAGTAGTACAATATAACGTTATACGTTATAACGTAGCAGTACATAACGTAATACGGTATAACGTAGTAGCACACAACGTTATACGCTACTACGTAGTAGTACATAACGTCAAACGTCACATAGTGATACAATATAGCGTTATACGTTATAACGTAGAAGTATAAAACGTTATACGTTATAACGTAGTAGTACATAACGTCAAACTTCACATAGTGATACAATATAGCGTTATAAGTTATAACGTAGAAGTACAAAACGTTATACCTTATAACGTAGTAGTATATAACGTTATACGTTATAGCGTAGTAGTACATAACGTCAAACGTCACATAGTGATACAGTATAACGTTATACGTTATAACGTAGATATACAAAACGTTATACGTTATAACGTAGAAGTACAAAACGTTATACGTTATAACGTAGTAGTACATAACGTCAAACTTCACATAGTGATACAATATAGCGTTATACGTTATAACGTAGAAGTACAAAACGTTATACGTTATAACGTAGTAGTATATAACGTTATACGTTATAACGTAGTAGTACATAACGTCAAACGTCACATAGTGATACAATATAACGTTATACGTTATATCGTAGAAGTACATAACGTTATACGTTATAAACTAGTAGTACATAACGTTATACGTTACAACGTAGTAGTACATAACGTCATACGTCCTATAGTGATACAATATAGCGTTATACGTTATAACGTAGAAGTACAAAACGTTATACGTTATAACGTAGTAGTATATAACGTTATACGTTATAACGTAGTAGTACATAACGTCAAACGTCACATAGTGATACAATATAACGTTATACGTTATATCGTTGAAGTACATAACGTTATACGTTATAAACTAGTAGTACATAACGTTATACGTTACAACGTAGTAGTACATAACGTCATACGTCCAATAGTGATACAATGTAACGTTATACGTTAGAACGTAGTAGTATATAACGTTATACGTTATAACGTAGTAGTACATAACGTTATACGTTACTACGTAGTAGTACATAACGTCAAACGTCACATAGTGATACAATGTAACGTTATACGTTATAACGTAGTAGTATATAACGTTATACGTTATAACGTAGTAGTACATAACGTCAAACGTCACATAGTGATACAATACAACGTTATACGTTATATCGTAGAAGTACATAACGTTATACCTTATAAACTAGTAGTACTTAACGTTATACGTTACTGCGTAGTAGTACATAACGATATACGTCATATAGTAGTACAATATAACGTTATACGTTATAACGTAGCAGTACATAACGTAATACGGTATAACGTAGTAGCACACAACGTTATACGCTACTACGTAGTAGTACATAACGTCAAACGTCACATAGTGATACAATATAGCGTTATACGTTATAACGTAGAAGTACAAAACGTTATACGTTATAACGTAGTAGTACATAACGTCAAACTTCACATAGTGATACAATATAGCGTTATAAGTTATAACGTAGAAGTACAAAACGTTATACCGTATAACGTTGTAGTATATAACGTTATACGTTATAACGTAGTAGTACATAACGTCAAAGGTCACATAGTGATACAGTATAACGTTATACGTTATAACGTAGATGTACAAAACGTTATACGTTATAACGTAGAAGTACAAAACGTTATACGTTATAACGTAGTAGTACATAACGTCAAACTTCACATAGTGATACAATATAACGTTATACGTTATAACGTAGAAGTACAAAACGTTATACGTTATAACGTAGTAGTATATAACGTTATACGTTATAACGTAGTAGTACTTACCGTCAAACGTCACATAGTGATACAATATAACGTTATACGTTATATCGTAGAAGTACATAACGTTATACGTTATAAACTAGTAGTACATAACGTTATACGTTACAACGTAGTAGTACATAACGTCATACGTCCTATAGTGATACAATGTAACGTTATACGTTATAACGTAGTAGTATATAACGTTATACGTTATAACGTAGTAGTACATAACGTTATACGTTACTACGTAGTAGTACATAACGTCAAACGTCACATAGTGATACAATGTTACGTTATACGTTATAACGTAGTAGTATATAACGTTATACGTTATAACGTAGTAGTACATAACGTCAAACGTCACATAGTGATACAATATAACGTTATACGTTATATCGTAGAAGTACATAACGTTATACCTTATAAACTAGTAGTACTTAACGTTATACGTTACAGCGTAGTAGTACATAACGATATACGTCATATAGTAGTACAATATAACGTTATACGTTATAACGTAGCAGTACATAACGTTATACGGTATAACGTAGTAGCACATAACGTTATACGTTACTACGTAGTAGTACATAACGTCAAACGTCACATAGTGATACAATGTAACGTTATACGTTATAATGTAGAAGTACAAAACGTTATACGTTATAACGTAGTAGTACATAACGTCAAACGTCACATAGTGATACAGTATAACGTTGTACGTTATAATGTAGAAGTACAAAACGTTATACTTTATAACGTAGTAGTACATAACGTTAAACGTTACAACGTAGTAGTACATAACGTCATACGTCCTATAGTGATACAATGTAACTTTATACGTTATAACGTAGTATTATATAACGTTATACGTTATAACGTAGTAGTACATAACGTCATACGTCCTATGGTGATACAATGTAACGTTATACGTTATAACGTAGTAGTACATAACGTCAAACGTCACATAGTGATACAGTATAACGTTGTACGTTATAATGTAGAAGTACAAAACGTTATACTTTATAACGTAGTAGTACATAACGTTAAACGTTACAACGTAGTAGTACATAACGTCATACGTCCTATAGTGATACAATGTAACTTTATACGTTATAACGTAGTATTATATAACGTTATACGTTATAACGTAGTAGTACATAACGTCATACGTCCTATGGTGATACAATGTAACGTTATACGTTATAACGTAGAAGTACATAACGTTAAACGTTATAAAGTAGTGGTACATAACGTTATACGTTACAACGTAGTAGTACATAACGTCATACATCCTATAGTGATACAATGTAACGTTATACGTTATAACGTAGTAGTATATAACGTTATACGTTATAACGTAGTACTACATAACGTCAAACGTCACATAGTGATACAATATAACGTTATACGTTATATCGTAGAAGTACATAACGTTATACGTCATAAACTAGTAGTACATAACGTTATACGTTACAACGTAGTAGTACATAACGTCATACGTCCTATAGTGATACAATGTAACGTTATACGTTATAACGTAGTAGTATATAACGGTATACGTTATAACGTAGTAGTACATAACGTTATACGTTACTACGTAGTAGTACATAACGTCAAACGTCACATAGTGATACAATGTAACGTTATACGTTATAACGTAGAAGTACATAACGTTATACGTTATAAACTAGTAGTACATAACGTTATACGTTACAACGTAGTAGTACATAACGTCATACGTCCTATAGTGATACAATGTAACGTTATACGTTATAACGTAGTAGTATATAACGTTATACGTTATAACGTAGTAGTACATAACGTCAAACGTCACATAGTGATACAATATAACGTTATACGTTATATCGTAGAAGTACATAACGTTATACGTTATAAACTAGTAGTACATAACGTTATACGTTACAACGTAGTAGTACATAACGTCATACGTCCTATAGTGATAAAATGTAACGTTAAACGTTATATCGTAGAAGTACATAACGTTATACGTTATAAACTAGTAGTACATAACGTTATACGTTACAACGTAGTAGTACATAACGTCATACGTCCTATAGTGATACAATGTAACGTTATACGTTATAACGTAGTAGTATATAACGTTATACGTTATAACGTAGTAGTACATAACGTTATACGTTACTACGTAGTAGTACATAACGTCAAACGTCACATAGTGATACAATGTAACGTTATACGTTATAACGTAGAAGTACATAACGTTATACGTTATAAACTAGTAGTACATAACGTTATACGTTACAACGTAGTAGTACATAACGTCATACGTCCTATAGTGATACAATGTAACGTTATACGTTATAACGTAGTAGTATATAACGTTATACGTTATAACGTAGTAGTACATAACGTCAAACGTCACATAGTGATACAATATAACGTTATACGTTATATCGTAGAAGTACATAACGTTATACGTTATAAACTAGTAGTACAAAACGTTATACGTTACAACGTAGTAGTACATAACGTCATACGTCCTATAGTGATACAATGTAACGTTATACGTTATAACGTAGTAGTATATAACGTTATACGTTATAACGTAGTAGTACATAACGTTATACGTTACTACGTAGTTGTACATAACGTCAAACGTCACATAGTGATACAATAAAGCGTTATACGTTATAACGTAGAAGTACAAAACGTTATACGTTATAACGTAGTAGTACATAACGTCAAACGTCACATAGTGATACAATATAACGTTATACGTTATATCGTAGAAGTACATCACGTTATACGTTATAACGTAGTAGTATATAACGTTATACGTTATAACGTAGTAGTACATAACGTCAAACGTCACATAGTGATACAATATAACGTTATACGTTATATCGTAGAAGTACATAACGTTATACGTTATAAACTAGTAGTACAAAACGTTATACGTTACAACGTAGTAGTACATAACGTCATACGTCCTATAGTGATACAATGTAACGTTATACGTTATAGCGTAGTAGTATATAACGTTATACGTTATAACGTAGTAGTACATAACGTTATACGTTACTACGTAGTAGTACATAACGTCAAACGTCTCATAGTGATACAATATAGCGTTATACGTTATAACGTAGAAGTACAAAACGTTATACGTTATAACGTAGTAGTACATAACGTCAAACGTCACATAGTGATACAATATAACGTTATACGTTATATCGTAGAAGTACATAACGTTATACGTTATAAACTAGTAGTACTTAACGTTATACGTTACTGCGTAGTAGTACATAACGATATACGTCATATAGTAGTACAATATAACGTTATACGTTATAATGTAGCAGTACATAACGTTATACGGTATAACGTAGTAGCACATAACGTTATACGTTACTACGTAGTAGTACATAACGTCAAACGTCACATAGTGATACAATGTAACGTTATACGTTATAATGTAGAAGTACAAAACGTTATACGTTATAACGTAGTAGTACATAACGTCAAACGTCACATAGTGATACAGTATAACGTTATACGTTATAACGTAGAAGTACAAAACGTTATACGTTATAACGTAGTAGTACATAACGTCAATCTTCACATAGTGATACAATATAGCGTTATACGTTATAACGTAGAAGTACAAAACGTTATACGTTATAACGTAGTAGTACATAACGTCAAACTTCACATAGTGATACAATATAGCGTTATACGTTATAACGTAGAAGTACAAAACGTTATACGTTATAACGTTGTAGTACTTAACGTTATATGTTATAGGTAGTAGTACATAACGTCATGCGTCCTATAGTGATACAATGTAACGTTATACGTTATAGTGTAGAAGTACAAAACGTTATACGTTATAACGTTGTAGTACATAACGTAATCCGGTATAACGTAATAGTACATATCTATATACGTCATGTAGTGATGCAATATAACGTCATACGTTATAACGTAGAAGTACATAACGTTATACATTATAAAGTAGTAGTACATAACGTTATACGTTACTACGTAGTAGTACATAACGTCATACGTCCTATAGTGATACAATGTAACGTTATACGTTATAACGTAGTAGTACTTAACATTATACGTTACTGCGTAGTAGTACATAACGTTATACGTCATATAGTGGTACAATATAACGTTATACGTCATAATATAGTACTACATAACGCTAAAAGTCACATAGTGATACAATATAACGTTATACGTTATAACGTAGAAGTACAAAACGTTATACGTTATAACGTAGTAGTACATAACGTCAAACTTCACATAGTGATACAATATAGCGTTATACGTTATAAAGTAGAAGTACAAAACGTTATACGTTATAACGTAGTAGTACATAACGTCAAACTTCACATAGTGATACAATATAGCGTTATACGTTATAACGTAGAAGTACAAAACGTTATACGTTATAACGTTGTAGTACTTAACGTTATATGTTATAGGTAGTAGTACATAACGTCATGCGTCCTATAGTGATACAATGTAACGTTATACGTTATAGTGTAGAGGTACAAAACGTTATACGTTATAACGTTGTAGTACATAACGTAATCCGGTATAAATTAATAGTACATATCTAGATACGACATATGGTGATGCAATATAACGTCATACGTTATAACATAGAAGTACATAACGTTATACATTATAAAGTAGTAGTACATAACGTTATACGTTACTACGTAGTAGTACATAACGTCATACGTCCTATAGTGATACAATGTAACGTTATACGTTATAACGTAGTAGTACTTAACGTTATACGTTACTGCGTAGTAGTACATAACGTTATACGTCATATAGTGGTACAATATAACGTTATACGTTATAACGTAGAAGTACATAACGTTATACGGTATAACGTAGTAGCACATAACGTTATACGTTACTACGTAGTAGTACATAACGTCAAACGTCACATAGTGATACAATGTAACGTTATACGTTATAATGTAGAAGTACAAAACGTTATACGTTATAACGTAGTAGTACATAATGTCAAACGTCACATAGTGATACAGTATAACGTTATACGTTATAACGTAGAAGTACAAAACTTTATACGTTATAACGTAGTAGTACTTAACGTTATACGTTACTGCGTAGTAGTACATAACGTTATACGTCATATAGTAGTACAATATAACGTTATACGTTATAACGTAGCAGTACATAACGTTATACGTTATAAAGTAGTAGTACATAACGTTATATGTTACAACGTAGTAGTACATAACGTCATACGTCCTATAGTGATACAATGTAACGTTATACGATATAACGTAGTAGTACAAAACGTTATACGTTATAACGTAGTAGTACATAACGTCAAACGTCACATAGTGATACAGTATAACGTTATACGTTATAACGTAGAAGTACAAAACGTTATACGTTATAACGTAGTAGTACATAACGTCAATCTTCACATAGTGATACAATATAGCGTTATACGTTATAACGTAGAAGTACAAAACGATATACGTTATAACGTAGTAGTACTTAACGTTATACGTTATAGGTAGTAGTACATAACGTCATACGTCTTATAGTGATACAATGTAACGTTATACGTTATAATGTAGAAGTACAAAACGTTATACGTTATAACGTAGTAGTACATAACGTTATCCGGTATAACGTAATAGTACATATCTATATACGTCATATAGTGATGCAATATAACGTCATACGTTATAACATAGAAGTACATAACGTTATACATTATAAAGTAGTAGTACATAACGTTATACGTTACTACGTAGTAGTACATAACGTCATACGTCCTATAGTGATACAATGTAACGTTATACGTTATAACGTAGTAGTACTTAACGTTATACGTTACTGCGTAGTAGTACATAACGTTATACGTCATATAGTGGTACAATATGACGTTATACGTTATAACGTAGAAGTACATAACGTTATACGGTATAACGTAGTAGCACATAACGTTATACGTTACTACGTAGTAGTACATAACGTCAAACGTCACATAGTCATACAATGTAACGTTATACGTTATAATGTAGAAGTACAAAACGTTATACGTTATAACGTAATAGTACATATCTATATACGTCATATAGTGATGCAATATAATGTCATACGTTATAACGTAGAAGTACATAAAGTTATCCGGTATAACGTAGTAGCACATAACGTTATACTTTACTACGTAGTATTACATAACGTCAAACGTCACATAGTGATACAATGTAACGTTATACGTTATAATGTAGAAGTACAAAACGTTATACGTTATAACGTTGTAGTACATAATGTCAAACGTCACATAGTGATACAGTATAACGTTATACGTTATAACGTAGAAGTACAAAACTTTATACGTTATAACGTAGTAGTACTTAACGTTATACGTTACTGCGTAGTAGTACATAACGTTATACGTCATATAGTAGTACAATATAACGTTATACGTTATAACGTAGCAGTACATAACGTTATACGTTATAAAGTAGTAGTACATAACGTTATATGTTACAACGTAGTAGTACATAACGTCATACGTCCTATAGTGATACAATGTAACGTTATACGATATAACGTAGTAGTATATAACGTTATACGTTATAACGTAGTAGTACATAACGTCAAACGTCACATAGTGATACAATATAACGTTATACGTTATATCGTAGAAGTACATAACGTTATACGTTATAAACTAGTAGTACATAACGTTATACGTCATATAGTGTTACAATATAACGTTATGCGTCATAATATAGTACTACATAACGCTAAAAGTCACATAGTGATACAATATAACGTTATACGTTATAACGTAGAAGTACAAAACGTTATACGTTATAACGTAGTGGTACATAACGTCAAACTTCACATAGTGATACAATACAGCGTTATACGTTATAACGTAGAAGTACAAAACGTTATACGTTATAACGTAGTAGTACATAACGTCAAACTTCACATAGTGATACAATATAGCGTTATACGTTATAACGTAGAAGTACAAAACGTTATACGTTATAACGTAGTAGTACATAACGTCAAACGTCACATAGTGATACAATATAACGTTATACGTTATATCGTAGAAGTACATCACGTCATACGTTATAACGTAGTAGTACATAACGTTATACGTTATAGGTAGTAGTACATAACGTCATACGTCCCATAGTGATACAATGTAACGTTATACGTTATAATGTAGAAGTACAAAACGTTATACGTTATAACGTAGTAGTACATAACGTTATCCGGTATAACGTAATAGTACATATCTATATACGTCATGTAGTGATGCAATATAACGTCATACGTTATAACGTAGAAGTACATAACGTTATACATTATAAAGTAGTAGTACATAATGTTATACGTTACTACGTAGTAGTACATAACGTCATACGTCCTATAGTGATACAATGTAACGTTATACGTTATAACGTAGTAGTACTTAACGTTATACGTTACTGCGTAGTAGTACATAACGTCAAACTTCACATAGTGATACAATATAGCGTTATACGTTATACAGTAGAAGTACAAATCGTTATACGTTATAACGTAGTAGTACATAACGTCAAACTTCACATAGTGATACATTATAGCGTTATACGTTATAACGTAGAAGTACATAACGTTATACGTTATAAACTAGTAGTACATAACGTTATACGTTACAACGTAGTAGTACATAACGTCATACGTCCTATAGTGATACAATGTAACGTTATACGTTATAACGTAGTAGTATATAACGTTATACGTTATAACGTAGTAGTACATAACGTTATACGTTACTACGTAGTAGTACATAACGTCAAACGTCACATAGTGATACAATGTAACGCTATACGTTATAACGTAGTAGTACATAACGTCAAACGTCACATAGTGATACAATATAACGTTATACGTTATATCGTAGAAGTACATAACGTTATACGTTATAAACTAGTAGTACTTAACGTTATACGTTACTTGCGTCGTAGTACATAACGATATACGTCATATAGTAGTACAATATAACGTTATACGTTATAACGTAGCAGTACATAACGTAATACGGTATAACGTAGTAGCACACAACGTTATACGCTACTACGTAGTAGTACATAACGTCATACGTCCTATAGTGTTACAATGTAACGTTATAAGTTATAACGTAGTAGTATACAACGTTATACGTTATAACGTAGTAGTACATAACGTCAAACGTCACATAGTGATACAATGTAACATTATACGTTATAATGTCGAAGTGCAAAACGTTATACGTTATAACGTAGTAGTACATAACGTCAAACGTCACATAGTGATACAATATAATGTTATACGTTATAACGTAGTAGTACATAACGTTATACGTTACATCGTAGTAGTACATAACGTCATACGTCCTATAGTGATACAATATAACGTTATACACTATAACGTAGAAGTGCAAAACGTTATATGTTATTACGTAGTAGTACTTAACGTTATACGTTACTACGTAGTAGTACATAACGTCATACGTCCCATAGTGATATAATGTAACGTTATACGTTATACCGTAGTAGTACTTAACGATATACGTTACTGCGTAGTAGTACATAACGTTATACGTCATATAGTGGTACAATATAACGTTATACGTTATAATGTAGAAGTACAAAACGTTATACGTTATAACGTAGTAGTACATAACGTTATCCGGTATAACGTAATAGTACATATCTATATACGTCATATAGTGATGCAATATAACGTTATACGTTATAACGTAGAAGTACAAAACGTTATACGTTATAACGTAGTAGTACTTTACGTTATACGTTACAACGTAGTAGTACATAACGTTATACGTTACAACGTAGTAGTACATAACGTCATACGTCCTATAGTGATACAATGTAACGTTATAAGTTATAACGTAGAAGTACAAAACGTTATATGTTATTACGTAGTAGTACTTAACGTTATACGTTACAACGTAGTAGTACATAACGTCATACGTCCTATAGTGTTACAATGTAACGTTATAAGTTATATCGTAGTAGTATACAACGTTATACGTTATAACGTAGTAGTACATAACGTTATCCGGTATAACGTAATAGTACATATCTATATACGTCATATAGTGATGCAATATAACGTTATACGTTATAACGTAGAAGTACAAAACGTTATACGTTATAACGTAGTAGTAAATAACGTTATACGTTACAACGTTGTAGTACATAACGTCATTCGTCCTATAGAGATACAATGTAACGTTATAAGTTATAACGTAGTAGTATACAACGTTATACGTTATAACGTAGTAGTACATAACGTCAAACGTCACATAGTGATACAATGTAACATTATACGTTATAATGTCGAAGTGCAAAACGTTATACGTTATAACGTAGTAGTACATAACGTCAAACGTCACATAGTGATACAATATAATGTTATACGTTATAACGTAGTAGTACATAACGTTATACGTTACATCGTAGTAGTACATAACGTCATACGTCCTATAGTGATACAATATAACGTTATACACTATAACGTAGAAGTGCAAAACGTTATATGTTATTACGTAGTAGTACTTAACGTTATACGTTACTACGTAGTAGTACATAACGTCATACGTCCTATAGTGATACAATGTAACGTTATACGTTATACCGTAGTAGTACTTAACGTTATACGTTACTGCGTACTAGTACATAACGTTATACGTCATATAGTGGTACAATATAACGTTATACGTCATAATGTAGAAGTACAAAACGTTATACGTTATAACGTAGTAGTACATAACGTTATCCGGTATAACGTAATAGTACATATCTATATACGTCATATAGTGATGCAATATAACGTTATACGTTATAACGTAGAAGTACAAAACGTTATACGTTATAACGTAGTAGTAAATAACGTTATACGTTACAACGTAGTAGTACATAACGTTATACGTTACAACGTAGTAGTACATAACGTCATTCGTCCTATAGTGATACAATGTAACGTTATAAGTTATAACGTAGAAGTATACAACGTTATACGTTATAACGTAGTAGTACATAACGTTATACGTTACAACGTAGTAGTACATAACGTTATACGTTACAACGTAGTAGTACATAACGTCAAACGTCCTATAGTGATACAATGTAACGTTATACGTTATAACGTCGTAGTATATAACGTTATACGCTATAACGTAGTAGTACATGACGTCAAACGTCACATAGTGATTCAATGTAACATTATACGTTATAATGTAGAAGTGCAAAACGTTATACGTTATAACGTAGTAGTAAATAACGTTATACGTTACAACGTTGTAGTACATAACGTCATTCGTCCTATAGAGATACAATGTAACGTTATAAGTTATAACGTAGTAGTATACAACGTTATACGTTATAACGTAGTAGTACATAACGTTATACGTTACAACGTAGTAGTACATAACGTTATACGTTACAACGTAGTAGTACATAACGTCAAACGTCCTATAGTGATACAATGTAACGTTATACGTTATAACGTCGTAGTATATAACGTTATACGCTATAACGTAGTAGTACATGACGTCAAACGTCACATAGTGATTCAATGTAACATTATACGTTATAATGTAGAAGTGCAAAACGTTATACGTTATAACGTAGTAGTACATAACGTTATCCGGTATAACGTAATAGTACATATCTATATACGTCATATAGTGATGCGATATAACGTTATACGTTATAACGTAGTAGTATATAACGTTATACGTTATAACGTAGTAGTACATAACGTTAGACGTTACAACGTAGTAGTACATAACGTCATACGTCCTATAGTGATACAATGTAACGTTATAAGTTATAACGTAGTAGTACTTAACGTTATACGTTACTGCGTAGTAGTACATAACGTTATACGTCATATAGTGGTACAATATAACGTTATACGTTATAATGTAGAAGTACAAAACGTTATACGTTATAACGTAGTAGTACATAACGTTATCCGGTATAACGTAATAGTACATATCTATATACGTCATATAGTGATGCAATATAACGTTATACGTTATAACGTAGAAGTACAAAACGTTATACGTTATAACGTAGTAGTACATAACGTTATACGTTACAACGTAGTAGTAAATAACGTCATACGTCCTATAGTGATACAATGTAACGTTATAAGTTATAACGTAGTAGTATACAACGTTATACGTTAGAACGTAGTAGTACATAACGTTATGCGTTACAACGTAGTAGTACATAACGTCATACGTCCTATAGTGATACAATGTAACGTTATACGTTATAACGTCGTAGTATATAACGTTATACGTTATAACGTAGTAGTACATGATGTCAAACGTCACATAGTGATACAATGTAACATTATACGTTATAACGTAGTAGTACATAACGTTATACGTCATATAGTAGTACAATATAACGTTATACGTTATAACGTAGTAGTACATAACGTTATCCGGTATAACGTAATAGTGCATATCTATATACGTCATATAGTGATTCAATATAACGTCATACGTTATAACGTAGAAGTACATAACGTTATACATTATAAAGTAGTAGTACATAACGTTATACGTTACAACGAGGTGGTACATAACGTCAAACGTCACATAGTGATACAATATAACGTTATACGTTATAACGTAGAAGTACATAACGTTATACGTTATAAAGTAGTAGTACATAACGTTATACGTTACAACGTAGTAGTACATAACGTCATACGTCCTATAGTGATACAATGTAACGTTATACGATATAACGTCGTAGTATATAACGTTATACGCTTTAACGTAGTAGTAAATGACGTCAAACGTCACATAGTGATACAATGTAACATTATACGTTATAATGTCGAAGTGCAAAACGTTATACGTCATATAGTAGTACAATATAACGTTATACGTTATAACGTAGTAGTACATAACGTCAAACGTCACATAGTGATACAATATAACGTTATACGTTATAACGTAGAAGTACATAACGTTATACGTTATAAAGTAGTAGTACATAACGTTATACGTTACAACGTAGTAGTACATAACGTCATACGTCCTATAGTGATACAATGTAACTTTATACGTTATAACGTAGTAGTATATAACGTTATACGTTATATCGTAGTAGTACATAACGTCATTCGTCCTATAGTGATACAATGTAACGTTATACGTTATAACGTAGAAGTATATAACGTTATACGTTATAACGTAGTAGTACATAACGTCAAACGTCACATAGTGATACAATATAATGTTATACGTTATAACGTAGTAGTACATAACGTTATACGTTACATCGTAGTAGTACATAACGTCATACGTCCTATAGTGATACAATATAACGTTATACACTATAACGTAGAAGTGCAAAACGTTATATGTTATTACGTAGTAGTACTTAACGTTATACGTTACTACGTAGTAGTACATAACGTCATACGTCCTATAGTGATACAATGTAACGTTATACGTTATACCGTAGTAGTACTTAACGTTATACGTTACTGCGTAGTAGTACATAACGTTATACGTCATATAGTGGTACAATATAACGTTATACGTTATAATGTAGAAGTACAAAACGTTATACGTTATAACGTAGTAGTACATAACGTTATCCGGTATAACGTAATAGTACATATCTATATACGTCATATAGTGATGCAATATAACGTTATACGTTATAACGTAGAAGTACAAAACGTTATACGTTATAACGTAGTAGTACTTTACGTTATACGTTACAACGTAGTAGTACATAACGTTATACGGTATAACGTAGTAGTACATAACGTCATACGTCCTATAGTGATACAATGTAACGTTATAAGTTATAACGTAGAAGTACAAAACGTTATATGTTATTACGTAGTAGTACTTAACGTTATACGTTACAACGTAGTAGTACATAACGTCATACGTCCTATAGTGTTACAATGTAACGTTATAAGTTATATCGTAGTAGTATACAACGTTATACGTTATAACGTAGTAGTACATAACGTTATCCGGTATAACGTAATAGTACATATCTATATACGTCATATAGTGATGCAATATAACGTTATACGTTATAACGTAGAAGTACAAAACGTTATACGTTATAACGTAGTAGTAAATAACGTTATACGTTACAACGTTGTAGTACATAACGTCATTCGTCCTATAGAGATACAATGTAACGTTATAAGTTATAACGTAGTAGTATACAACGTTATACGTTATAACGTAGTAGTACATAACGTTATACGTTACAACGTAGTAGTACATAACGTTATACGTTACAACGTAGTAGTACATAACGTCAAACGTCCTATAGTGATACAATGTAACGTTATACGTTATAACGTCGTAGTATATAACGTTATACGCTATAACGTAGTAGTACATGACGTCAAACGTCACATAGTGATTCAATGTAACATTATACGTTATAATGTAGAATTGCAAAACGTTATACGTTATAACGTAGTAGTACATAACGTTATCCGGTATAACGTAATAGTACATATCTATATACGTCATATAGTGATGCGATATAACGTTATACGTTATAACGTAGTAGTATATAACGTTATACGTTATAACGTAGTAGTACATAACGTTAGACGTTACAACGTAGTAGTACATAACGTCATACGTCCTATAGTGATACAATGTAACGTTATAAGTTATAACGTAGTAGTACTTAACGTTATACGTTACTGCGTAGTAGTACATAACGTTATACGTCATATAGTGGTACAATATAACGTTATACGTCATATAGTAGTACAATATAACGTTATACGTTATAACGTAGTAGTACATAACGTTATCCGGTATAACGTAATAGTGCATATCTATATACGTCATATAGTGATTCAATATAACGTCATACGTTATAACGTAGAAGTACATAACGTTATACATTATAAAGTAGTAGTACATAACGTTATACGTTATAACGTAGTAGTACATAACGTCAAACGTCACATAGTGATACAATATAACGTTATACGTTATATCGTAGAAGTACATAACGTTATACGTTATAACGTAGTAGTACATAACGTTATACGTTACAACGTAGTAGTACATAACGTCATACGTCCTATAGTGATACAATGTAACTTTATACGTTATAACGTAGTAGTATATAACGTTATACGTTATAACGTAGTAGTACATAACGTCATTCGTCCTATAGTGATACAATGTAACGTTATACGTTATAACGTAGTAGTATATAACGTTATACGTTATAACGTAGTAGTACATAACGTTATCCGGTATAACGTAATAGTACATATCTATATACGTCATATAGTGATGCAATATAACGTTATACGTTATAACGTAGAAGTACAAAACGTTATACGTTATAACGTAGTAGTACATAACGTTATACGTTACAACGTAGTAGTACATAACGTCATACGTCCTATAGTGATACAATGTAACGTTATAAGTTATAACGTAGTAGTATACAACGTTATACGTTATAACGAAGTAGTACATAACGTTATACGTTACAACGTAGTAGTACATAACGTCATACGTCCTATAGTGATACAATGTAACTTTATACGTTATAACGTAGTAGTATATAACGTTATACGTTATAACGTAGTAGTACATAACGTCAAATGTCACATAGTGATACAATATAACGTTATACGTTATAACGTAGTAGTACATAACGTTATACGTCATATAGTGGTACAATATAACGTTATACGTTATAATGTAGAAGTACAAAACGTTATACGTTATAACGTAGTAGTACATAACGTTATCCGGTATAACGTAATAGTACATATCTATATACGTCATATAGTGATGCGATATAACGTTATACGTTATAACGTAGTAGTATATGACGTTATACGTTATAACGTAGTAGTACATAACGTCATACGTCACATAGTGATACAATATAACGTTATACGTTATAACGTAGAAGTACGTAACGTTATACGTTATAAAGTAGTAGTACATAACGTTATACGTTACAACGTAGTAGTACATAACGTCATACGTCCTATAGTGATACAATGTAACGTTATACGTTATGACGTAGTAGTACATAACGTTATCCGGTATAACGTAATAGTGCATATCTATATACGTCATATAGTGATGCAATATAACGTCATACGTTATAACGTAGAAGTACAAAACGTTACATGTTATTACGTAGTAGTACTTAACGTTATACGTTACTACGTAGTAGTACATAACGTCATACGTCCTATAGTGATACAATGTAACTTTATACGTTATAACGTAGTAGTATATAACGTTATACGTTATAACGTAGTAGTACATAACGTCATTCGACCTATAGTGATACAATGTAACGTTATACGTTATAACGTAGTAGTACATAACGTTATACATCATAAAGTAGTAGTACATAACGTTATACGTTACAAGGTAGTAGTACATAACGTCATACGTCCTATAGTGATACAATGTAACTTTATACGTTATAACGTAGTAGTATATAACGTTATACGTTATAACGTAGTAGTACATAACGTCATTCGTCCTATAGTGATACAATGTAACGTTATACGTTATAACGTAGTAGTACATAACATTATACATCATAAAGTAGTAGTACATAACGTTATACGTTACAAGGTAGTAGTACATAACGTCATACGTCCTATAGTGATACAATATAACGTTATACGTTATAACGTAGAAGTACAAAACGTTACATGTTATTACGTAGTAGTACTTAACGTTATACGTTACTACGTAGTAGTACATAACGTCATACGTCCTATAGTGATACAATGTAACGTTATACGTTACAACGTAGTAGTACTTAACGTTATACGTTACTGCGTAGTAGAACATAACGTTATACGTCATATAGTGGTACAATATAACGTTATACGTTATAATGTAGAAGTACAAAACGTTATACGTTATAACGTAGTAGTACATAACGTTATACGTTACAACGTAGTAGCACATAACGTCATACGTCCTATAGTGATACAATGTAACGTTATAAGTGATAACGTAGTAGTACATGACGTCAAACGTCACATAGTGATACAATGTAACATTATACGTTATAATGTTGAAGTGCAAAACGTTATACGTTATAACGTAGTAGTACATAACGTTATCCGGTATAACGTAATAGTGCATATCTATATACGTCATATAGTGATGCAATATAACGTCATACGTTATAACGTAGTAGTACATAACGTTATACGTCATATAGTGGTACAATATAACGTTATACGTTATAATGTAGAAGTACAAAACGTTATACGTTATAACGTAGTAGTACATAACGTTATCCGGTATAACGTAATAGTACATATCTACATACGTCATATAGTGATGCGATATAACGTTATACGTTATAACGTAGTAGTATATAACGTTATACGTTACAACGTAGTAGTACATAATGTTATACGTTACAACGTAGTAGTACATAACGTCAAACGTCGCATAGTGATACAATATAACGTTATACGTTATAACGTAGAAGTACATAACGTTATACGTTATAAAGTAGTAGTACATAACGTTATACGTTACAAGGTAGTAGTACATAACGTCATACGTCCTATAGTGATACAATATAACGTTATACGTTATAACGTAGAAGTACAAAACGTTACATGTTATTACGTAGTAGTACTTAACGTTATACGTTACTACGTAGTAGTACATAACGTCATACGTCCTATAGTGATACAATGTAACGTTATACGTTACAACGTAGTAGTACTTAACGTTATACGTTACTGCGTAGTAGAACATAACGTTATACGTCATATAGTGGTACAATATAACGTTATACGTTATAATGTAGAAGTACAAAACGTTATACGTTATAACGTAGTAGTACATAACGTTATCCGGTATAACGTAATAGTACATATCTATATACGTCATATAGTGATGCAATATAACGTTATACGTTATAACGTAGAAGTACATAACGTTATACGTTATAACGTAGAAGTACAAAACGTTATACGTTATAACGTAGTAGTACATAACGTTATACGTTACAACGTAGTAGTACATAACGTCATTCGTCCTATAGTGATACAATGTAACGTTATAAGTTATAACGTAGAAGTACAAAACGTTATATGTTATTACGTAGTAGTACTTAACGTTATACGTTACAACGTAGTAGTACATAACGTCATACGTCCTATAGTGTTACAATGTAACGTTATAAGTTATATCGTAGTAGTATACAACGTTATACGTTATAACGTAGTAGTACATAACGTTATCCGGTATAACGTAATAGTACATATCTATATACGTCATATAGTGATGCAATATAACGTTATACGTTATAACGTAGAAGTACAAAACGTTATACGTTATAACGTAGTAGTAAATAACGTTATACGTTTCAACGTAGTAGTACATAACGTCATTCGTCCTATAGAGATACAATGTAACGTTATAAGTTATAACGTAGTAGTATACAACGTTATACGTTATAACGTAGTAGTACATAACGTTATACGTTACAACGTAGTAGTACATAACGTTATACGTTACAACGTAGTAGTACATAACGTCAAACGTCCTATAGTGATACAATGTAACGTTATACGTTATAACGTCGTAGTATATAACGTTATACGCTATAACGTAGTAGTACATGACGTCAAACGTCACATAGTGATTCAATGTAACATTATACGTTATAATGTAGAAGTGCAAAACGTTATACGTTATAACGTAGTAGTACATAACGTTATCCGGTATAACGTAATAGTACATATCTATATACGTCATATAGTGATGCGATATAACGTTATACGTTATAACGTAGTAGTATATAACGTTATACGTTATAACGTAGTATTACATAACGTTATACGATACAACGTAGTAGTACATAACGTCATACGTCCTATAGTGATACAATGTAACGTTATAAGTTATAACGTAGTAGTACTTAACGTTATACGTTACTGCGTAGTAGTACATAACGTTATACGTCATATAGTGGTACAATATAACGTTATACGTTATAATGTAGAAGTACAAAACGTTATACGTTATAACGTAGTAGTACATAACGTTATCCGGTATAACGTAATAGTACATATCTATATACGTCATATAGTGATGCAATATAACGTTATACGTTATAACGTAGTAGTATATAACGTTATACGTTATAACGTAGTAGTACATAACGTTATCCGGTATAACGTAATAGTACATATCTATATACGTCATATAGTGATGCAATATAACGTTATACGTTATAACGTAGAAGTACAAAACGTTATACGTTATAACGTAGTAGTACATAACGTTATACGTTACAACGTAGTAGTACATAACGTCATACGTCCTATAGTGATACAATGTAACGTTATAAGTTATAACGTAGTTGTATACAACGTTATACGTTATAACGTAGTAGTACATAACGTTATACGTTACAACGTAGTAGTACATAACGTCATACGTCCTATAGTGATACAATGTAACTTTATACGTTATAACGTAGTAGTACATAACATTATACGTTACAACGTAGTAGTACATAACGTCATACGTCCTATAGTGATACAATGTAACTTTATACGTTATAACGTAGTAGTATATAACGTTATACGTTATAACGTAGTAGTACATAACGTCAAATGTCACATAGTGATACAATATAACGTTATACGTTATAACGTAGTAGTACATAACGTTATACGTCATATAGTGGTACAATATAACGTTATACGTTATAATGTAGAAGTACAAAACGTTATACGTTATAACGTAGTAGTACATAACGTTATCCGGTATAACGTAATAGTACATATCTACATACGTCATATAGTGATGCGATATAACGTTATACGTTATAACGTAGT
The DNA here is from genome assembly GCF_910591885.1 of Bombus terrestris. NCBI lineage: Eukaryota > Metazoa > Arthropoda > Insecta > Hymenoptera > Apidae > Bombus > Bombus terrestris. The sequence goes on from NW_025963555.1 coordinate 4,573,262, forward strand.
AGTATATAACGTTATACGTTACAACGTAGTAGTACATAATGTTATACGTTACAACGTAGTAGTACATAACGTCAAACGTCGCATAGTGATACAATATAACGTTATACGTTATAACGTAGAAGTACATAACGTTATACGTTATAAAGTAGTAGTACATAACGTTATACGTTACAAGGTAGTAGTACATAACGTCATACGTCCTATAGTGATACAATATAACGTTATACGTTATAACGTAGAAGTACAAAACGTTACATGTTATTACGTAGTAGTACTTAACGTTATACGTTACTACGTAGTAGTACATAACGTCATACGTCCTATAGTGATACAATGTAACGTTATACGTTACAACGTAGTAGTACTTAACGTTATACGTTACTGCGTAGTAGAACATAACGTTATACGTCATATAGTGGTACAATATAACGTTATACGTTATAATGTAGAAGTACAAAACGTTATACGTTATAACGTAGTAGTACATAACGTTATCCGGTATAACGTAATAGTACATATCTATATACGTCATATAGTGATGCAATATAACGTTATACGTTATAACGTAGAAGTACAAAACGTTATACGTTATAACGTAGAAGTACAAAACGTTATACGTTATAACGTAGTAGTACATAACGTTATACGTTACAACGTAGTAGTACATAACGTCATTCGTCCTATAGTGATACAATGTAACGTTATAAGTTATAACGTAGAAGTACAAAACGTTATATGTTATTACGTAGTAGTACTTAACGTTATACGTTACAACGTAGTAGTACATAACGTCATACGTCCTATAGTGTTACAATGTAACGTTATAAGTTATATCGTAGTAGTATACAACGTTATACGTTATAACGTAGTAGTACATAACGTTATCCGGTATAACGTAATAGTACATATCTATATACGTCATATAGTGATGCAATATAACGTTATACGTTATAACGTAGAAGTACAAAACGTTATACGTTATAACGTAGTAGTAAATAACGTTATACGTTTCAACGTAGTAGTACATAACGTCATTCGTCCTATAGAGATACAATGTAACGTTATAAGTTATAACGTAGTAGTATACAACGTTATACGTTATAACGTAGTAGTACATAACGTTATACGTTACAACGTAGTAGTACATAACGTTATACGTTACAACGTAGTAGTACATAACGTCAAACGTCCTATAGTGATACAGTGTAACGTTATACGTTATAACGTCGTAGTATATAACGTTATACGCTATAACGTAGTAGTACATGACGTCAAACGTCACATAGTGATTCAATGTAACATTATACGTTATAATGTAGAAGTGCAAAACGTTATACGTTATAACGTAGTAGTACATAACGTTATCCGGTATAACGTAATAGTACATATCTATATACGTCATATAGTGATGCGATATAACGTTATACGTTATAACGTAGTAGTATATAACGTTATACGTTATAACGTAGTAGTACATAACGTTATACGATACAACGTAGTAGTACATAACGTCATACGTCCTATAGTGATACAATGTAACGTTATAAGTTATAACGTAGTAGTACTTAACGTTATACGTTACTGCGTAGTAGTACATAACGTTATACGTCATATAGTGGTACAATATAACGTTATACGTTATAATGTAGAAGTACAAAACGTTATACGTTATAACGTAGTAGTACATAACGTTATCCGGTATAACGTAATAGTACATATCTATATACGTCATATAGTGATGCAATATAACGTTATACGTTATAACGTAGAAGTACAAAACGTTATACGTTATAACGTAGTAGTACATAACGTTATACGTTACAACGTAGTAGTAAATAACGTCATACGTCCTATAGTGATACAATGTAACGTTATAAGTTATAACGTAGTAGTATACAACGTTATACGTTAGAACGTAGTAGTACATAACGTTATGCGTTACAACGTAGTAGTACATAACGTCATACGTCCTATAGTGATACAATGTAACGTTATACGTTATAACGTCGTAGTATATAACGTTATACGTTATAACGTAGTAGTACATGACGTCAAACGTCACATAGTGATACAATGTAACATTATACGTTATAACGTAGTAGTACATAACGTTATACGTCATATAGTAGTACAATATAACGTTATACGTTATAACGTAGTAGTACATAACGTTATCCGGTATAACGTAATAGTGCATATCTATATACGTCATATAGTGATTCAATATAACGTCATACGTTATAACGTAGAAGTACATAACGTTATACATTATAAAGTAGTAGTACATAACGTTATACGTTACAACGTAGTAGTACATAACGTCAAACGTCACATAGTGATACAATATAACGTTATACGTTATAACGTAGAAGTACATAACGTTATACGTTATAAAGTAGTAGTACATAACGTTATACGTTACAACGTAGTAGTACATAACGTCATACGTCCTATAGTGATACAATGTAACTTTATACGTTATAACGTAGTAGTATATAACGTTATACGTTATAACGTAGTAGTACATAACGTCATTCGTCCTATAGTGATACAATGTAACGTTATACGTTATAACGTAGTAGTATATAACGTTATACGTTATAACGTAGTAGTACATAACGTTATCCGGTATAACGTAATAGTACATATCTATATACGTCATATAGTGATGCAATATAACGTTATACGTTATAACGTAGAAGTACAAAACGTTATACGTTATAACGTAGTAGTACATAACGTTATACGTTACAACGTAGTAGTACATAACGTCATACGTCCTATAGTGATACAATGTAACGTTATAAGTTATAACGTAGTAGTATACAACGTTATACGTTATAACGTAGTAGTACATAACGTTATACGTTACAACGTAGTAGTACATAACGTCATACGTCCTATAGTGATACAATGTAACTTTATACGTTATAACGTAGTAGTTCATAACATTATACGTTACAACGTAGTAGTACATAACGTCATACGTCCTATAGTGATACAATGTAACTTTATACGTTATAACGTAGTAGTATATAACGTTATACGTTATAACGTAGTAGTACATAACGTCAAATGTCACATAGTGATACAATATAACGTTATACGTTATAACGTAGTAGTACATAACGTTATACGTCATATAGTGGTACAATATAACGTTATACGTTATAATGTAGAAGTACAAAACGTTATACGTTATAACGTAGTAGTACATAACGTTATCCGGTATAACGTAATAGTACATATCTATATACGTCATATAGTGATGCGATATAACGTTATACGTTATAACGTAGTAGTATATAACGTTATACGTTACAACGTAGTAGTACATAACGTCATACGTCCTACAGTGATACAATGTAACGTTATACGTTATGACGTAGTAGTACATAACGTTATCCGGTATAACGTAATAGTGCATATCTATATACGTCATATAGTGATGCAATATAACGTCATACGTTATAACGTAGAAGTACAAAACGTTACATGTTATTACGTAGTAGTACTTAACGTTATACGTTACTACGTAGTAGTACATAACGTCATACGTACTATAGTGATACAATGTAACTTTATACGTTATAACGTAGTAGTATATAACGTTATACGTTATAACGTAGTAGTACATAACGTCATTCGTCCTATAGTGATACAATGTAACGTTATACGTTATAACGTAGTAGTATATAACGTTATACGTTATAACGTAGTAGTACATAACGTCATACGTCACATAGTGATACAATATAACGTTATACGTTATAACGTAGAAGTACGTAACGTTATACGTTATAACGAAGTAGTACATAACGTTATACGTTATAACGTAGTAGTACATAACGTTATCCGGTATAACGTAATAGTGCATATCTATATACGTCATATAGTGATGCAATATAACGTCATACGTTATAACGTAGAAGTACATAACGTTATACATTATAAAGTAGTAGTACATAACGTTATACGTTACAACGTAGTAGTACATAACGTCAAACGTCACATAGTGATACAATATAACGTTATACGTTATAACGTAGAAGTACATAACGTTATACGTTATAAAGTAGTAGTACATAACGTTACACGTTACAACGTAATAGTACATAACGTCATACGTCCTATAGTGATACAATGTAACTTTATACGTTATAACGTAGTAGTATATAACGTTATACGTTATAACGTAGTAGTACATAACGTCATTCGTCCTATAGTGATACAATGTAACGTTATACGTTATAACGTAGTAGTATATAACGTTATACGTTATAACGTAGTAGTACATAACGTCATACGTCACATAGTGCTACAATATAACGTTATACGTTATAACGTAGAAGTACGTAACGTTATACGTTATAAAGTAGTAGTACATAACGTTATACGTTACAACGTAGTAGTACATAACGTCATACGTCCTACAGTGATACAATGTAACGTTATACGTTATGACGTAGTAGTACATAACGTTATCCGGTATAACGTAATAGTGCATATCTATATACGACATATAGTGATGCAATATAACGTCATACGTTATAACGTAGAAGTACAAAACGTTACATGTTATTACGTAGTAGTACTTAACGTTATACGTTACTACGTAGTAGTACATAACGTCATACGTACTATAGTGATACAATGTAACTTTATACGTTATAACGTAGTAGTATATAACGTTATACGTTATAACGTAGTAGTACATAACGTCATTCGTCCTATAGTGATACAATGTAACGTTATACGTTATAACGTAGTAGTATATAACGTTATACGTTATAACGTAGTAGTACATAACGTCATACGTCACATAGTGATACAATATAACGTTATACGTTATAACGTAGAAGTACGTAACGTTATACGTTATAAAGTAGTAGTACATAACGTTATACGTTACAACGTAGTAGTACATAACGTCATACGTCCTATAGTGATACAATATAACGTTATACGTTATAACGTAGTAGTACATAACATTATACATCATAAAGTAGTAGTACATAACGTTATGCGTTACAAGGTAGTAGTACATAACGTCATACGTCCTATAGTGATACAATATAACGTTATACGCTATAACGTAGAAGTACAAAACGTTACATGTTATTACGTAGTAGTACTTAACGTTATACGTTACTACGTAGTAGTACATAACGTCATACGTCCTATAGTGATACAATGTAACGTTATACGTTACAACGTAGTAGTACTTAACGTTATACGTTACTGCGTAGTAGAACATAACGTTATACGTCATATAGTGGTACAATATAACGTTATACGTTATAATGTAGAAGTACAAAACGTTATACGTTATAACGTAGTAGTACATAACGTTATACGTTACAACGTAGTAGCACATAACGTCATACGTCCTATAGTGATACAATGTAACGTTATAAGTGATAACGTAGTAGTACATGACGTCAAACGTCACATAGTGATACAATGTAACATTATACGTTATAATGTTGAAGTGCAAAACGTTATACGTTATAACGTAGTAGTACATAACGTCAAACGTCACATAGTGATAAAATATAACGTTATACGTTATAACGTAGTAGTACATAACGTTATACGTTATAAAGTAGTAGTACATAACGTTATCCGGTATAACGTAATAGTGCATATCTATATACGTCATATAGTGATGCAATATAACGTCATACGTTATAACGTAGAAGTACATAACGTTATACATTATAAAGTAGTAGTACATAACGTTATACGTTACAACGTAGTAGTACATAACGTCAAACGTCACATAGTGATACAATATAACGTTATACGTTATAACGTAGAAGTACATAACGTTATACGTTATAAAGTAGTAGTACATAACGTTACACGTTACAACGTAGTAGTACATAACGTCATACGTCCTATAGTGATACAATGTAACTTTATACGTTATAACGTAGTAGTATATAACGTTATACGTTATAACGTAGTAGTACATAACGTCATTCGTCCTATAGTGGTACAATGTAACGTTATACGTTATAACGTAGTAGTATATAACGTTATACGTTATAACGTAGTAGTATATAACGTTATACGTTATAACGTAGTAGTACATAACGTCATACGTCACATAGTGATACAATATAACGTTATACGTTATAACGTAGAAGTACGTAACGTTATACGTTATAAAGTAGTAGTACAGAACGTTATACGTTACAACGTACTAGTACATAACGTCATACGTCCTATAGTGATACAATGTAACGTTATACGTTATGACGTAGTAGTACATAACGTTATCCGGTATAACGTAATAGTGCATATCTATATACGTCATATAGTGATGCAATATAACGTCATACGTTATAACGTAGAAGTACAAAGCGTTACATGTTATTACGTAGTAGTACTTAACGTTATACGTTACTACGTAGTAGTACATAACGTCATACGTCCTATAGTGATGCAATGTAACTTTATACGTTATAACGTAGTAGTATATAACGTTATACGTTATAACGTAGTAGTACATAACGTCATTCGTCCTATAGTGATACAATGTAACGTTATACGTTATAACGTAGTAGTACATAACGTTATACATCATAAAGTAGTAGTACATAACGTTATACGTTACAAGGTAGTAGTACATAACGTCATACGTCCTATAGTGATACAATGTAACTTTATACGTTATAACGTATTAGTATATAACGTTATACGTTATAACGTAGTAGTACATAACGTCATTCGTCCTATAGTGATACAATGTAACGTTATACGTTATAACGTAGTAGTACATAACGTTATACATCATAAAGTAGTAGTACATAACGTTATACGTTACAAGGTAGTAGTACATAACGTCATACGTCCTATAGTGATACAATATAACGTTATACGTTATAACGTAGAAGTACAAAACGTTACATGTTATTACGTAGTAGTACTTAACGTTATACGTTACTACGTAGTAGTACATAACGTCATACGTCCTATAGTGATACAATGTAACGTTATACGTTACAACGTAGTAGTACTTAACGTTATACGTTACTGCGTAGTAGAACATAACGTTATACGTCATATAGTGGTACAATATAACGTTATACGTTATAATGTAGAAGTACAAAACGTTATACGTTATAACGTAGTAGTACATAACGTTATCCGGTATAACGTAATAGTACATATCTATATACGTCATATAGTGATGCAATATAACGTTATACGTTATAACGTAGAAGTACAAAACGTTATACGTTATAACGTAGAAGTACAAAACGTTATACGTTATAACGTAGTAGTACATAACGTTATACGTTACAACGTAGTAGTACATAACGTCATTCGTCCTATAGTGATACAATGTAACGTTATAAGTTATAACGTAGAAGTACAAAACGTTATATGTTATTACGTAGTAGTACTTAACGTTATACGTTACTACGTAGTAGTACATAACGTCATACGTCCTATAGTGATACAATGCAACGTTATACGTTATAACGTCGTAGTATATAACGTTATACGTTATAACGTAGTAGTACATGACGTCAAACGTCACATAGTGATACAATGTAACATTATACGTTATAATGTAGAAGTGCAAAACGTTATACGTTATAACGTAGTAGTACAGAACGTCAAACGTCACATAGTGATACAATATAACGTTATACGTTATAACGTAGTAGTACATAACGTTATACGTCATATAGTGGTACAATATAACGTTCTACGTTATAATGTAGAAGTACAAAACGTTATACGTTATAACGTAGTAGTACATAACGTTATACGGTATAACGTAATAGTACATATCTATATACGTCATATAGTGAGGCAATATAACGTTATACGTTATAACATAGTAGTATATAACGTTATACGTTATAACGTAGTAGTACATAACGTTATACGTTACAACGTAGTAGTACATAACGTCATACGTCCTACAGTGATACAATGTAACGTTATAAGTTATAACGTAGTAGTAAACAACGTTATACGTTATAACGTAGTAGTACATAACGTCAAACGTCACATAGTGATACAATATAACGTTAGACGTTATAACGTAGTAGTACATAACGTTATACGTTACAACGTAGTAGTACATAACGTCATACGTCCTATAGTAATACAATATAACGTTATACGCTATAACGTAGAAGTACAAAACGTTATATGTTATTACGTAGTAGTACTTAACGTTATACGTTACTACGTAGTAGTACATAACGTCATACGTCCTATGGTGATACAATTTAACGTTATAAGTTATAACGTAGTAGTATACAACGTTATACGTTATAACGTAGTAGTACATAACGTTATACGTTACAACGTAGTAGTACATAACGTCATACGTCCTATAGTGATACAATGTAACGTTATACGTTATAACGTCGTAGTATATAACGTTATACGTTATAACGTAGTAGTACATGACGTCAAACGTCACATAGTGATACAATGTAACATTATACGTTATAATGTAGATGTGCAAAACGTTATACGTTATAACGTAGTAGTACATAACGTCAAACGTCACATAGTGATACAATATAACGTTATACGTTATAACGTAGTAGTACATAACGTTATACGTCATATAGTGGTACAATATAACGTTATACGTTATAATGTAGAAGTACAAAACGTTATACGTTATAACGTAGTAGTACATAACGTTATCCGGTATAACGTAATAGTACATATCTATATACGTCATATAGTGATGCAATATAACGTTATACGTTATAACGTAGTAGTATATAACGTTATACGTTATAACGAAGTAGTACATAACGTTATACGTTACAACGTAGTAGCACATAACGTCATACGTCCTATAGTGATACAATGTAACGTTATAAGTGATAACGTAGTAGTACGTGACGTCAAACGCCACATAGTGATACAATGTAACATTATACGTTATAATGTCGAAGTGCAAAACGTTATACGTTATAACGTAGTAGTACATAACGTCAAACGTCACATAGTGATACAATATAACGTTATACGTTATAACGTAGTAGTACATAACGTTATACGTTATAACGTAGTAGTACATAACGTTATCCGGTATAACGTAATAGTGCATATCTATATACGTCATATAGTGATGCAATATAACGTCATACGTTATAACGTAGAAGTACATAACGTTATACATTATAAAGTAGTAGTACATAACGTTATACGTTACAACGTAGTAGTACATAACGTCAAACGTCACATAGTGATACAATATAACGTTATACGTTATAACGTAGAAGTACATAACGTTATACGTTATAAAGTAGTAGTACATAACGTTACACGTTACAACGTAGTAGTACATAACGTCATACGTCCTATAGTGATACAATGTAACTTTATACGTTATAACGTAGTAGTATATAACGTTATACGTTATAACGTAGTAGTACATAACGTCATTCGTCCTATAGTGATACAATGTAACATTATACGTTATAACGTAGTAGTATATAACGTTATACGTTATAACGTAGTAGTACATAACGTCATACGTCACATAGTGATACAATATAACGTTATACGTTATAACGTAGAAGTACGTAACGTTATACGTTATAAAGTAGTAGTACATAACGTTATACGTTACAACGTAGTAGTACATAACGTCATACGTCCTATAGTGATACAATGTAACGTTATACGTTATGACGTAGTAGTACATAACGTTATCCGGTATAACGTAATAGTGCATATCTATATACGTCATATAGTGATGCAATATAACGTCATACGTTCTAACGTAGAAGTACAAAACGTTACATGTTATTACGTAGTAGTACTTAACGTTATACGTTACTACGTAGTAGTACATAACGTCATACGTACTATAGTGATACAATGTAACTTTATACGTTATAACGTAGTAGTATATAACGTTATACGTTATAACGTAGTAGTACATAACGTCATTCGTCCTATAGTGATACAATGTAACGTTATACGTTATAACGTAGTAGTATATAACGTTATACGTTATAACGTAGTAGTACATAACGTCATACGTCACATAGTGATACAATATAACGTTTTACGTTATAACGTAGAAGTACGTAACGTTATACGTTATAAAGTAGTAGTACATAACGTTATACGTTACAACGTAGTAGTACATAACGTCATACGTCCTATAGTGATACAATGTAACGTTATACGTTATGACGTAGTAGTACATAACGTTATCCGGTATAACGTAATAGTGCATATCTATATACGTCATATAGTGATGCAATATAACGTCATACGTTATAACGTAGAAGTACAAAACGTTACATGTTATTACGTAGTAGTACTTAACGTTATACGTTACTACGTAGTAGTACATAACGTCATACGTCCTATAGTGATACAATGTAACTTTATACGTTATAACGTAGTAGTATATAACGTTATACGTTTTAACGTAGTAGTACATAACGTCATTCGTCCTATAGTGATACAATGTAACGTTATACGTTATAACGTAGTAGTACATAACGTTATACATCATAAAGTAGTAGTACATAACGTTATACGTTACAAGGTAGTAGTACATAACGTCATACTTTCCTATAGTGATACAATGTAACTTTATACGTTATAACGTAGTAGTACATAACGTCATTCGTCCTATAGTGATACAATGTAACGTTATACGTTATAACGTAGTAGTACATAACATTATACATCATAAAGTAGTAGTACATAACGTTATACGTTACAAGGTAGTAGTACATAACGTCATACGTCCTATAGTGATACAATATAACGTTATACGTTATAACGTAGAAGTACTTAACGTTATTCGTTACTACATAGTAGTACATAACGTCATACGTCCTATAGTGATACAATGTAACGTTATACGTTATACCGTAGTAGTACTTAACGTTATACGTTACTGCGTAGTAGTACATAACGTTATACGTCATATAGTGGTACAATATAACGTTATACGTTATAATGTAGAAGTACAAAACGTTATACGTTATAACGTAGTAGTACATAACGTTATACGTTACAACGTAGTAGTACATAACGTCATACGTCCTATAGTGATACAATGTAACGATATACGTTATAACGTCGTAGTATATAACGTTATACGTTATAACGTAGTAGTACATGACGTCAAACGTCACATAGTGATACAATGTAACATTATACGTTATAATGTAGAAGTGCAAAACGTTATACGTTATAACGTAGTAGTACATAACGTCAAATGTCACGTAGTGATACAATATTACGTTATACGTTATAACGTAGTAGTACATAACGTTATACGTAATATAGTGGTACAATATAACGTTATACGTTATAATGTAGAAGTACAAAACGTTATACGTTATAACGTAGTAGTACATAACGTTATCCGGTATAACGTAACAGTACATATCTATATACGTCATATAGTGATGCGATATAACGTTATACGTTATAACGTAGTAGTATATAACGTTATACGTTATAACGTAGTAGTACATAACGTTATACGTTACAACGTAGTAGTACATAACGTCATACGTCCTATAGTGATACAATGTAACGTTATAAGTTATAACGTAGTAGTATACAACGTTATACGTTATAACGTAGTAGTACATAACGTTATACGTTACAACGTAGTAGTACATAACGTCATACGTCCTATAGTGATACAATGTAACTTTATACGTTATAACGTAGTAGTACATAACATTATACGTTACAACGTAGTAGTACATAACGTCATACGTCCTATAGTGATACAATGTAACTTTATACGTTATAACGTAGTAGTATATAACGTTATACGTTATAACGTAGTAGTACATAACGTCAAATGTCACGTAGTGATACAATATAACGTTATACGTTATAACGTAGTAGTACATAACGTTATACGTCATATAGTGGTACAATATAACGTTATACGTTATAATGTAGAAGTACAAAACGTTATACGTTATAACGTAGTAGTACATAACGTTATCCGGTATAACGTAATAGTACATATCTATATACGTCATATAGTGATGCGATATAACGTTATACGTTATAACGTAGTAGTATATAACGTTATACGTTACAACGTAGTAGTACATAACGTTATACGTTACAACGTAGTAGTACATAACGTCAAACGTCGCATAGTGATACAATATAACGTTATACGTTATAACGTAGAAGTACATAACGTTATACGTTATAAAGTAGTAGTACATAACGTTATACGTTACAACGTAGTAGTACATAACGTCATACGTCCTATGGTGATACAATTTAACGTTATAAGTTATAACGTAGTAGTATACAACGTTATACGTTATAACGTAGTAGTACATAACGTTATACGTTACAACGTAGTAGTACATAACGTCATACGTCCTATAGTGATACAATGTAACGTTATACGTTATAACGTCGTAGTATATAACGTTATACGTTATAACGTAGTAGTACATGACGTCAAACGTCACATAGTGATACAATGTAACATTATACGTTATAATGTAGATGTGCAAAACGTTATACGTTATAACGTAGTAGTACATAACGTCAAACGTCACATAGTGATACAATATAACGTTATACGTTATAACGTAGTAGTACATAACGTTATACGTCATATAGTGGTACAATATAACGTTATACGTTATAATGTAGAAGTACAAAACGTTATACGTTATAACGTAGTAGTACATAACGTTATCCGGTATAACGTAATAGTACATATCTATATACGTCATATAGTGATGCAATATAACGTTATACGTTATAACGTAGTAGTATATAACGTTATACGTTATAACGTAGTAGTACATAACGTTATACGTTACAACGTAGTAGCACATAACGTCATACGTCCTATAGTGATACAATGTAACGTTATAAGTGATAACGTAGTAGTACGTGACGTCAAACGCCACATAGTGATACAATGTAACATTATACGTTATAATGTCGAAGTGCAAAACGTTATACGTTATAACGTAGTAGTACATAACGTCAAACGTCACATAGTGATACAATATAACGTTATACGTTATAACGTAGTAGTACATAACGTTATACGTTATAACGTAGTAGTACATAACGTTATCCGGTATAACGTAATAGTGCATATCTATATACGTCATATAGTGATGCAATATAACGTCATACGTTATAACGTAGAAGTACATAACGTTATACATTATAAAGTAGTAGTACATAACGTTATACGTTACAACGTAGTAGTACATAACGTCAAACGTCACATAGTGATACAATATAACGTTATACGTTATAACGTAGAAGTACATAACGTTATACGTTATAAAGTAGTAGTACATAACGTTACACGTTACAACGTAGTAGTACATAACGTCATACGTCCTATAGTGATACAATGTAACTTTATACGTTATAACGTAGTAGTATATAACGTTATACGTTATAACGTAGTAGTACATAACGTCATTCGTCCTATAGTGATACAATGTAACATTATACGTTATAACGTAGTAGTATATAACGTTATACGTTATAACGTAGTAGTACATAACGTCATACGTCACATAGTGATACAATATAACGTTATACGTTATAACGTAGAAGTACGTAACGTTATACGTTATAAAGTAGTAGTACATAACGTTATACGTTACAACGTAGTAGTACATAACGTCATACGTCCTATAGTGATACAATGTAACGTTATACGTTATGACGTAGTAGTACATAACGTTATCCGGTATAACGTAATAGTGCATATCTATATACGTCATATAGTGATGCAATATAACGTCATACGTTCTAACGTAGAAGTACAAAACGTTACATGTTATTACGTAGTAGTACTTAACGTTATACGTTACTACGTAGTAGTACATAACGTCATACGTACTATAGTGATACAATGTAACTTTATACGTTATAACGTAGTAGTATATAACGTTATACGTTATAACGTAGTAGTACATAACGTCATTCGTCCTATAGTGATACAATGTAACGTTATACGTTATAACGTAGTAGTATATAACGTTATACGTTATAACGTAGTAGTACATAACGTCATACGTCACATAGTGATACAATATAACGTTTTACGTTATAACGTAGAAGTACGTAACGTTATACGTTATAAAGTAGTAGTACATAACGTTATACGTTACAACGTAGTAGTACATAACGTCATACGTCCTATAGTGATACAATGTAACGTTATACGTTATGACGTAGTAGTACATAACGTTATCCGGTATAACGTAATAGTGCATATCTATATACGTCATATAGTGATGCAATATAACGTCATACGTTATAACGTAGAAGTACAAAACGTTACATGTTATTACGTAGTAGTACTTAACGTTATACGTTACTACGTAGTAGTACATAACGTCATACGTCCTATAGTGATACAATGTAACTTTATACGTTATAACGTAGTAGTATATAACGTTATACGTTTTAACGTAGTAGTACATAACGTCATTCGTCCTATAGTGATACAATGTAACGTTATACGTTATAACGTAGTAGTACATAACGTTATACATCATAAAGTAGTAGTACATAACGTTATACGTTACAAGGTAGTAGTACATAACGTCATACTTTCCTATAGTGATACAATGTAACTTTATACGTTATAACGTAGTAGTACATAGCGTCATTCGTCCTATAGTGATACAATGTAACGTTATACGTTATAACGTAGTAGTACATAACGTTATACGTAATATAGTGGTACAATATAACGTTATACGTTATAATGTAGAAGTACAAAACGTTATACGTTATAACGTAGTAGTACATAACGTTATCCGGTATAACGTAACAGTACATATCTATATACGTCATATAGTGATGCGATATAACGTTATACGTTATAACGTAGTAGTATATAACGTTATACGTTATAACGTAGTAGTACATAACGTTATACGTTACAACGTAGTAGTACATAACGTCATACGTCCTATAGTGATACAATGTAACGTTATAAGTTATAACGTAGTAGTATACAACGTTATACGTTATAACGTAGTAGTACATAACGTTATACGTTACAACGTAGTAGTACATAACGTCATACGTCCTATAGTGATACAATGTAACTTTATACGTTATAACGTAGTAGTACATAACATTATACGTTACAACGTAGTAGTACATAACGTCATACGTCCTATAGTGATACAATGTAACGTTATACGTTATAACGTAGTAGTATATAACGTTATACGTTATAACGTAGTAGTACATAACGTCAAATGTCACGTAGTGATACAATATAACGTTATACGTTATAACGTAGTAGTACATAACGTTATACGTCATATAGTGGTACAATATAACGTTATACGTTATAATGTAGAAGTACAAAACGTTATACGTTATAACGTAGTAGTACATAACGTTATCCGGTATAACGTAATAGTACATATCTATATACGTCATATAGTGATGCGATATAACGTTATACGTTATAACGTAGTAGTATATAACGTTATACGTTACAACGTAGTAGTACATAACGTTATACGTTACAACGTAGTAGTACATAACGTCAAACGTCGCATAGTGATACAATATAACGTTATACGTTATAACGTAGAAGTACATAACGTTATACGTTATAAAGTAGTAGTACATAACGTTATACGTTACAACGTAGTAGTACATAACGTCATACGTCCTATGGTGATACAATTTAACGTTATAAGTTATAACGTAGTAGTATACAACGTTATACGTTATAACGTAGTAGTACATAACGTTATACGTTACAACGTAGTAGTACATAACGTCATACGTCCTATAGTGATACAATGTAACGTTATACGTTATAACGTCGTAGTATATAACGTTATACGTTATAACGTAGTAGTACATGACGTCAAACGTCACATAGTGATACAATGTAACATTATACGTTATAATGTAGATGTGCAAAACGTTATACGTTATAACGTAGTAGTACATAACGTCAAACGTCACATAGTGATACAATATAACGTTATACGTTATAACGTAGTAGTACATAACGTTATACGTCATATAGTGGTACAATATAACGTTATACGTTATAATGTAGAAGTACAAAACGTTATACGTTACAACGTAGTAGTACATAACGTTATCCGGTATAACGTAATAGTACATATCTATATACGTCATATAGTGATGCAATATAACGTTATACGTTATAACGTAGTAGTATATAACGTTATACGTTATAACGTAGTAGTACATAACGTTATACGTTACAACGTAGTAGCACATAACGTCATACGTCCTATAGTGATACAATGTAACGTTATAAGTGATAACGTAGTAGTACGTGACGTCAAACGCCACATAGTGATACAATGTAACATTATACGTTATAATGTCGAAGTGCAAAACGTTATACGTTATAACGTAGTAGTACATAACGTCAAACGTCACATAGTGATACAATATAACGTTATACGTTATAACGTAGTAGTACATAACGTTATACGTTATAACGTAGTAGTACATAACGTTATCCGGTATAACGTAATAGTGCATATCTATATACGTCATATAGTGATGCAATATAACGTCATACGTTATAACGTAGAAGTACATAACGTTATACATTATAAAGTAGTAGTACATAACGTTATACGTTACAACGTAGTAGTACATAACGTCAAACGTCACATAGTGATACAATATAACGTTATACGTTATAACGTAGAAGTACATAACGTTATACGTTATAAAGTAGTAGTACATAACGTTACACGTTACAACGTAGTAGTACATAACGTCATACGTCCTATAGTGATACAATGTAACTTTATACGTTATAACGTAGTAGTATATAACGTTATACGTTATAACGTAGTAGTACATAACGTCATTCGTCCTATAGTGATACAATGTAACATTATACGTTATAACGTAGTAGTATATAACGTTATACGTTATAACGTAGTAGTACATAACGTCATACGTCACATAGTGATACAATATAACGTTATACGTTATAACGTAGAAGTACGTAACGTTATACGTTATAAAGTAGTAGTACATAACGTTATACGTTACAACGTAGTAGTACATAACGTCATACGTCCTATAGTGATACAATGTAACGTTATACGTTATGACGTAGTAGTACATAACGTTATCCGGTATAACGTAATAGTGCATATCTATATACGTCATATAGTGATGCAATATAACGTCATACGTTCTAACGTAGAAGTACAAAACGTTACATGTTATTACGTAGTAGTACTTAACGTTATACGTTACTACGTAGTAGTACATAACGTCATACGTACTATAGTGATACAATGTAACTTTATACGTTATAACGTAGTAGTATATAACGTTATACGTTATAACGTAGTAGTACATAACGTCATTCGTCCTATAGTGATACAATGTAACGTTATACGTTATAACGTAGTAGTATATAACGTTATACGTTATAACGTAGTAGTACATAACGTCATACGTCACATAGTGATACAATATAACGTTTTACGTTATAACGTAGAAGTACGTAACGTTATACGTTATAAAGTAGTAGTACATAACGTTATACGTTACAACGTAGTAGTACATAACGTCATACGTCCTATAGTGATACAATGTAACGTTATACGTTATGACGTAGTAGTACATAACGTTATCCGGTATAACGTAATAGTGCATATCTATATACGTCATATAGTGATGCAATATAACGTCATACGTTATAACGTAGAAGTACAAAACGTTACATGTTATTACGTAGTAGTACTTAACGTTATACGTTACTACGTAGTAGTACATAACGTCATACGTCCTATAGTGATACAATGTAACTTTATACGTTATAACGTAGTAGTATATAACGTTATACGTTTTAACGTAGTAGTACATAACGTCATTCGTCCTATAGTGATACAATGTAACGTTATACGTTATAACGTAGTAGTACATAACGTTATACATCATAAAGTAGTAGTACATAACGTTATACGTTACAAGGTAGTAGTACATAACGTCATACTTTCCTATAGTGATACAATGTAACTTTATACGTTATAACGTAGTAGTACATAACGTCATTCGTCCTATAGTGATACAATGTAACGTTATACGTTATAACGTAGTAGTACATAACATTATACATCATAAAGTAGTAGTACATAACGTTATACGTTACAAGGTAGTAGTACATAACGTCATACGTCCTATAGTGATACAATATAACGTTATACGTTATAACGTAGAAGTACAAAACGTTGCATGTTATTACGTAGTAGTACTTAACGTTATACGTTACTACGTAGTAGTACATAACGTCATACGTCCTATAGTGATACAATGTAACGTTATACGTTACAACGTAGTAGTACTTAACGTTATACGTTACTGCGTAGTAGAACATAACGTTATACGTCATATAGTGGTACAATATAACGTTATACGTTATAATGTAGAAGTACAAAACGTTATACGTTATAACGTAGTAGTACATAACGTTATACGTTACAACGTAGTAGTACATAACGTCATACGTCCTATAGTGATACAATGTAACGTTATAAGTTATAACGTAGTAGTATACAACGTTATACGTTATAACGTAGTAGTACATAACGTTATACGTTACAACGTAGTAGTACATAACGTCATACGTCCTATAGTGATACAATGTAACTTTATACGTTATAACGTAGTAGTACATAACATTATACGTTACAACGTAGTAGTACATAACGTCATACGTCCTATAGTGATACAATGTAACTTTATACGTTATAACGTAGTAGTATATAACGTTATACGTTATAACGTAGTAGTACATAACGTCAAATGTCACATAGTGATACAATATAACGTTATACGTTATAACGTAGTAGTACATAACGTTATACGTCATATAGTGGTACAATATAACGTTATACGTTATAATGTAGAAGTACAAAACGTTATACGTTATAACGTAGTAGTACATAACGTTATCCGGTATAACGTAATAGTACATACCTATATACGTCATATAGTGATGCGATATAACGTTATACGTTATAACGTAGTAGTATATAACGTTATACGTTACAACGTAGTAGTACATAACGTTATACGTTACAACGTAGTAGTACATAACGTCAAACGTCGCATAGTGATACAATATAACGTTATACGTTATAACGTAGAAGTACATAACGTTATACGTTATAAAGTAGTAGTACATAACGTTATACGTTACAACGTAGTAGTACATAACGTCATACGTCCTATGGTGATACAATTTAACGTTATAAGTTATAACGTAGTAGTATACAACGTTATACGTTATAACGTAGTAGTACATAACGTTATACGTTACAACGTAGTAGTACATAACGTCATACGTCCTATAGTGATACAATGTAACGTTATACGTTATAACGTCGTAGTATATAACGTTATACGTTATAACGTAGTAGAACATGACGTCAAACGTCACATAGTGATAAAATGTAACATTATACGTTATAATGTAGATGTGCAAAACGTTATACGTTATAACGTAGTAGTACATAACGTCAAACGTCACATAGTGATACAATATAACGTTATACGTTATAACGTAGTAGTACATAACGTTATACGTCATATAGTGGTACAATATAACGTTATACGTTATAATGTAGAAGTACAAAACGTTATACGTTATAACGTAGTAGTACATAACGTTATCCGGTATAACGTAATAGTACATATCTATATACGTCATATAGTGATGCAATATAACGTTATACGTTATAACGTAGTAGTATATAACGTTATACGTTATAACGTAGTAGTACATAACGTTATACGTTACAACGTAGTAGCACATAACGTCATACGTCCTATAGTGATACAATGTAACGTTATAAGTGATAACGTAGTAGTACATGACGTCAAACGCCACATAGTGATACAATGTAACATTATACGTTATAATGTCGAAGTGCAAAACGTTATACGTTATAACGTAGTAGTACATAACGTCAAACGTCACATAGTGATACAATATAACGTTATACGTTATAACGTAGTAGTACATAACGTTATACGTTATAACGTAGTAGTACATAACGTTATCCGGTATAACGTAATAGTGCATATCTATATACGTCATATAGTGATGCAATATAACGTCATACGTTATAACGTAGAAGTACATAACGTTATACATTATAAAGTAGTAGTACATAACGTTATACGTTACAACGTATTAGTACATAACGTCATACGTCACATAGTGATACAATATAACGTTATACGTTATAACGTAGAAGTACATAACGTTATACGTTATTAAGTAGTAGTACATAACGTTACACGTTACAACGTAGTAGTACATAACGTCATACGTTCTATAGTGATACAATGTAACTTTATACGTTATAACGTAGTAGTATATAACGTTATACGTTATAACGTAGTAGTACATAACGTCATTCGTCCTATAGTGATACAATGTAACGTTATACGTTATAACGTAGTAGTATATAACGTTATACGTTATAACGTAGTAGTACATAACGTCATACGTCACATAGTGATACAATATAACGTTATACGTTATAACGTAGAAGTACGTAACGTTATACGTTATAAAGTAGTAGTACATAACGTTATACGTTACAACGTAGTAGTACATAACGTCATACGTCCTATAGTGATACAATGTAACGTTATACGTTATGACGTAGTAGTACATAACGTTATCCGGTATAACGTAATAGTGCATATCTATATACGTCATATAGTGATGCAATATAACGTCATACGTTCTATCGTAGAAGTACAAAACGTTACATGTTATTACGTAGTAGTACTTAACGTTATACGTTACTACGTAGTAGTACATAACGTCATACGTACTATAGTGATACAATGCAACTTTATACGTTATAACGTAGTAGTATATAACGTTATACGTTATAACGTAGTAGTACATAACGTCATTCGTCCTATAGTGATACAATGTAACGTTATACGTTATAACGTAGTAGTATATAACGTTATACGTTATAACGTAGTAGTACATAACGTCATACGTCACATAGTGATACAATATAACGTTTTACGTTATAACGTAGAAGTACGTAACGTTATACGTTATAAAGTAGTAGTACATAACGTTATACGTTACAACGTAGTAGTACATAACGTCATACGTCCTATAGTGATACAATGTAACGTTATACGTTATGACGTAGTAGTACATAACGTTATCCGGTATAACGTAATAGTGCATATCTATATACGTCATATAGTGATGCAATATAACGTCATACGTTATAACGTAGAAGTACAAAGCGTTACATGTTATTACGTAGTAGTACTTAACGTTATACGTTACTACGTAGTAGTACATAACGTCATACGTCCTATAGTGATACAATGTAACTTTATACGTTATAACGTAGTAGTATATAACGTTATACGTTTTAACGTAGTAGTACATAACGTCATTCGTCCTATAGTGATACAATGTAACGTTATACGTTATAACGTAGTAGTACATAACGTTATACATCATAAAGTAGTAGTACATAACGTTATACGTTACAAGGTAGTAGTACATAACGTCATACTTTCCTATAGTGATACAATGTAACTTTATACGTTATAACGTAGTAGTACATAACGTCATTCGTCCTATAGTGATACAATGTAACGTTATACGTTATAACGTAGTAGTACATAACATTATACATCATAAAGTAGTAGTACATAACGTTATACGTTACAAGGTAGTAGTACATAACGTCATACGTCCTATAGTGATACAATATAACGTTATACGTTATAACGTAGAAGTACAAAACGTTACATGTTATTACGTAGTAGTACTTAACGTTATACGTTACTACGTAGTAGTACATAACGTCATACGTCCTATAGTGATACAATGTAACGTTATACGTTACAACGTAGTAGTACTTAACGTTATACGTTACTGCGTAGTAGAACATAACGTTATACGTCATATAGTGGTACAATATAACGTTATACGTTATAATGTAGAAGTACAAAACGTTATACGTTATAACGTAGTAGTACATAACGTTATACGTTACAACGTAGTAGTACATAACGTCATACGTCCTATAGTGATACAATGTAACGTTATAAGTTATAACGTAGTAGTATACAACGTTATACGTTATAACGTAGTAGTACATAACGTTATACGTTACAACGTAGTAGTACGTAACGTCATACGTCATATAGTGATACAATGTAACGTTATACGTTATAACGTAGTAGTACATAACATTATACGTTACTACGTAGTAGTACATAACGTCATACGTCCTATAGTGATACAATGTAACTTTATACGTTATAACGTAGTAGTATATAACGTTATACGTTATAACGTAGTAGTACATAACGTCAAATGTCACATAGTGATACAATATAACGTTATACGTTATAACGTAGTAGTACATAACGTTATACGTCATATAGTGGTACAATATAACGTTATACGTTATAATGTAGAAGTACAAAACGTTATACGTTATAACGTAGTAGTACATAACGTTATCCGGTATAACGTAATAGTACATACCTATATACGTCATATAGTGATGCGATATAACGTTATACGTTATAACGTAGTAGTATATAACGTTATACGTTACAACGTAGTAGTACATAACGTTATACGTTACAACGTAGTAGTACATAACGTCAAACGTCGCATAGTGATACAATATAACGTTATACGTTATAACGTAGAAGTACATAACGTTATACGTTATAAAGTAGTAGTACATAACGTTATACGTTACAACGTAGTAGTACATAACGTCATACGTCCTATGGTGATACAATTTAACGTTATAAGTTATAACGTAGTAGTATACAACGTTATACGTTATAACGTAGTAGTACATAACGTT
Organism: Bombus terrestris; assembly: GCF_910591885.1. Lineage (NCBI taxonomy): Eukaryota > Metazoa > Arthropoda > Insecta > Hymenoptera > Apidae > Bombus > Bombus terrestris. The sequence goes on from NW_025963555.1 coordinate 4,596,169, forward strand.
ATACGTTACAACGTAGTAGTACATAACGTCATACGTCCTATAGTGATACAATGTAACGTTATACGTTATAACGTAGTAGTATATAACGTTATACGTTATAACGTAGTAGAACATGACGTCAAACGTCACATAGTGATACAATGTAACATTATACGTTATAATGTAGATGTGCAAAACGTTATACGTTATAACGTAGTAGTACATAACGTCAAACGTCACATAGTGATACAATATAACGTTATACGTTATAACGTAGTAGTACATAACGTTATACGTCATATAGTGGTACAATATAACGTTATACGTTATAATGTAGAAGTACAAAACGTTATACGTTATAACGTAGTAGTACATAACGTTATCCGGTATAACGTAATAGTACATATCTATATACGTCATATAGTGATGCAATATAACGTTATACGTTATAACGTAGTAGTATATAACGTTATACGTTATAACGTAGTAGTACATAACGTTATACGTTACAACGTAGTAGCACATAACGTCATACGTCCTATAGTGATACAATGTAACGTTATAAGTGATAACGTAGTAGTACATGACGTCAAACGCCACATAGTGATACAATGTAACATTATACGTTATAATGTCGAAGTGCAAAACGTTATACGTTATAACGTAGTAGTACATAACGTCAAACGTCACATAGTGATACAATATAACGTTATACGTTATAACGTAGTAGTACATAACGTTATACGTTATAACGTAGTAGTACATAACGTTATCCGGTATAACGTAATAGTGCATATCTATATACGTCATATAGTGATGCAATATAACGTCATACGTTATAACGTAGAAGTACATAACGTTATACATTATAAAGTAGTAGTACATAACGTTATACGTTACAACGTAGTAGTACATAACGTCAAACGTCACATAGTGATACAATATAACGTTATACGTTATAACGTAGAAGTACATAACGTTATACGTTATAAAGTAGTAGTACATAACGTTACACGTTACAACGTAGTAGTACATAACGTCATACGTCCTATAGTGATACAATGTAACTTTATACGTTATAACGTAGTAGTATATAACGTTATACGTTATAACGTAGTAGTACATAACGTCATTCGTCCTATAGTGATACAATGTAACGTTATACGTTATAACGTAGTAGTATATAACGTTATACGTTATAACGTAGTAGTACATAACGTCATACGTCACATAGTGATACAATATAACGTTATACGTTATAACGTAGAAGTACGTAACGTTATACGTTATAAAGTAGTAGTACATAACGTTATACGTTACAACGTAGTAGTACATAACGTCATACGTCCTATAGTGATACAATGTAACGTTATACGTTATGACGTAGTAGTACATAACGTTATCCGGTATAACGTAATAGTGCATATCTATATACGTCATATAGTGATGCAATATAACGTCATACGTTCTAACGTAGAAGTACAAAACGTTACATGTTATTACGTAGTAGTACTTAACGTTATACGTTACTACGTAGTAGTACATAACGTCATACGTACTATAGTGATACAATGCAACTTTATACGTTATAACGTAGTAGTATATAACGTTATACGTTATAACGTAGTAGTACATAACGTCATTCGTCCTATAGTGATACAATGTAACGTTATACGTTATAACGTAGTAGTATATAACGTTATACGTTATAACGTAGTAGTACATAACGTCATACGTCACATAGTGATACAATATAACGTTTTACGTTATAACGTAGAAGTACGTAACGTTATACGTTATAAAGTAGTAGTACATAACGTTATACGTTACAACGTAGTAGTACATAACGTCATACGTCCTATAGTGATACAATGTAACGTTATACGTTATGACGTAGTAGTACATAACGTTATCCGGTATAACGTAATAGTGCATATCTATATACGTCATATAGTGATGCAATATAACGTCATACGTTATAACGTAGAAGTACAAAGCGTTACATGTTATTACGTAGTAGTACTTAACGTTATACGTTACTACGTAGTAGTACATAACGTCATACGTCCTATAGTGATACAATGTAACTTTATACGTTATAACGTAGTAGTATATAACGTTATACGTTTTAACGTAGTAGTACATAACGTCATTCGTCCTATAGTGATACAATGTAACGTTATACGTTATAACGTAGTAGTACATAACGTTATACATCATAAAGTAGTAGTACATAACGTTATACGTTACAAGGTAGTAGTACATAACGTCATACTTTCCTATAGTGATACAATGTAACTTTATACGTTATAACGTAGTAGTACATAACGTCATTCGTCCTATAGTGATACAATGTAACGTTATACGTTATAACGTAGTAGTACATAACATTATACATCATAAAGTAGTAGTACATAACGTTATACGTTACAAGGTAGTAGTACATAACGTCATACGTCCTATAGTGATACAATATAACGTTATACGTTATAACGTAGAAGTACAAAACGTTACATGTTATTACGTAGTAGTACTTAACGTTATACGTTACTACGTAGTAGTACATAACGTCATACGTCCTATAGTGATACAATGTAACGTTATACGTTACAACGTAGTAGTACTTAACGTTATACGTTACTGCGTAGTAGAACATAACGTTATACGTCATATAGTGGTACAATATAACGTTATACGTTATAATGTAGAAGTACAAAACGTTATACGTTATAACGTAGTAGTACATAACGTTATACGTTACAACGAAGTAGCACATAACGTCATACGTCCTATAGTGATACAATGTAACGTTATAAGTGATAACGTAGTAGTACATGACGTCAAACGTCACATAGTGATACAATGTAACATTATACGTTATAATGTCGAAGTGCAAAACGTTATACGTTATAACGTAGTAGTACATAACGTCAAACGTCACATAGTGATACAATATAACGTTATACGTTATAACGTAGTAGTACATAACGTTATACGTTATAACGTAGTAGTACATAACGTTGTACGGTATAACGTAATAGTACATATCTATATACGTCATATAGTGATGCAATATAACGTCATACGTTATAACGTAGAAGTACATAACGTTATACGTTATAAAGTAGTAGTACATAACGTTACACGTTACAACGTAGTAGTACATAACGTCATACGTCCTATAGTGATACAATGTAACTTTATACGTTATAACGTAGTAGTATATAACGTTATACGTTATAACGTAGTAGTACATAACGTCATTCGTCCTATAGTGATACAATGTAACGTTATACGTTATAACGTAGTAGTATATAACGTTATACGTTATAACGTAGTAGTACATAACGTCATACGTCACATAGTGATACAATATAACGTTATACGTTATAACGTAGAAGTACATAACGTTATACGTTATAAAGTAGTAGTACATAACGTTATACGTTACAACGTAGTAGTACATAACGTCATACGTCCTATGGTGATACAATTTAACGTTATAAGTTATAACGTAGTAGTATACAACGTTATACGTTATAACGTAGTAGTACATAACGTTATACGTTACAACGTAGTAGTACATAACGTCATACGTCCTATAGTGATACAATGTAACGTTATACGTTATAACGTCGTAGTATATAACGTTATACGTTATAACGTAGTAGAACATGACGTCAAACGTCACATAGTGATACAATGTAACATTATACGTTATAACGTAGTAGTACATAACGTTATACATCATAAAGTAGTAGTACATAACGTCATACGTCCTATAGTGATACAATGCAACGTTATACGTTATAACGTCGTAGTATATAACGTTATACGTTATAACGTCGTAGTATATAACGTTATACGTTATAACGTAGTAGTACATGACGTCAAACGTCACATAGTGATACAATATAACGTTATACGTTATAACGTAGTAGTACATAACGTCATACGTCCTATAGTGATACAATGTAACGTTATACGATATAACGTCGTAGTATATAACGTTATACGCTATAACGTAGTAGTACATGACGTCAAACGTCACATAGTGATACAATGTAACATTATACGTTATAATGTCGAGGTGCAAAACGTTATACGTCATATAGTAGTACAATATAACGTTATACGTTATAATGTAGAAGTACAAAACGTTATACGTTATAACGTAGTAGTACATAACGTTATACGTTACAACGTAGTAGTACATAACGTCATACGTCCTATAGTGATACAATGTAACGTTATAAGTTATAACGTAGTAGTATACAACGTTATACGTTATAACGTAGTAGTACATAACGTTATACGTTACAACGTAGTAGTACATAACGACATACGTCCTATAGTGATACAATGTAACGTTATACGTTATAACGTCGTAGTATATAACATTATACGTTATAACGTAGTAGTACATGACGTCAAACGTCACATAGTGAAACAATGTAACATTATACGTTATAATGTCGAAGTGCAAAACGTTATACGTTATAACGTAGTAGTACATAACGTCAAACGTCACATAGTGATACAATATAACGTTATACGTTATAACGTAGTAGTACATAACGTTATACGTTACAACGTAGTAGTACATAACGTCATACGTCCTATAGTGATACAATATAACGTTATACGCTATAACGTAGAAGTACAAAACGTTATATGTTAATACGTAGTAGTACTTAACGTTATACGTTACTACGTAGTAGTACATAACGTCATACGTCCTATAGTGATACAATGTAACGTTATACGTTATACCGTAGTAGTACTTAACGTTATACGTTACTGCGTAGTAGTACATAACGTTATACGTCATATAGTGGTACAATATAACGTTATACGTTATAATGTAGAAGTACAAAACGTTATACGTTATAACGTAGTAATACATAACGTTATCCGGTATAACGTAATAGTACATATCTATATACGTCATATAGTGATGCAATATAACGTTATACGTTATAACGTAGGAGTACAAAACGTTATACGTTATAACGTAGTAGTACTTAACGTTATACGTTACTACGTAGTAGTACATAACTTCATACGTCCTATAGTGATACAATGTAACGTTATACGTTATACCGTAGTAGTACATAACGTTATACGTCATATAGTGGTACAATATAACATTATACGTTATAATGTAGAAGTACAAAACGTTATACGTTATAACGTAGTAGTACATAACGTTATCCGGTATAACGTAATAGTACATATCTATATACGTCATATAGTGATGCAATATAACGTTATACGTTATAACGTAGTAGTACATAACGTTATACGTCATATAGTGGTACAATATAACGTTATGCGTTATAATGTAGAAGTACAAAACGTTATACGTTATAACGTAGTAGTACATAACGTTATCCGGTATAACGTAATAGTACATATCTATATACGTCATATAGTGATGCAATATAACGTTATACGTTATAACATAGTAGTATATAACGTTATACGTTATAACGTAGTAGTACATAACGTTATACGTTACAACGTAGTAGTACATAACGTCATACGTCCTATAGTGATACAATGTAACGTTATACGATATAACGTCGTAGTATATAACGTTATACGCTATAACGTAGTAGTTCATGACGTCAAACGTCACATAGTGATACAATGTAACATTATACGTTATAATGTCGAAGTGCAAAACGTTATACGTCATATAGTAGTACAATATAACGTTATACGTTATAACGTAGTAGTACATAACGTCAAACGTCACATAGTGATACAATATAACGTTATACGTTATAACGTAGAAGTACATAACGTTATACGTCCTATAGTGATACAATGTAACGTTATAAGTTATAACGTAGTAGTATACAACGTTATACGTTATAACGTAGTAGTACATAACGTTATACGTTACAACGTAGTAGTACATAACGTCATACGTCCTATAGTGGTACAATGTAACGTTATACGTTATAACGTCGTAGTATATAACATTATACGTTATAACGTAGTAGTACATGACGTCAAACGTCACATAGTGATACAATGTAACATTATACGTTATAATGTCGAAGTGCAAAACGTTATACGTTATAACGTAGTAGTACATAACGTCAAACGTCACATAGTGATACAATATAACGTTATACGTTATAACGTAGTAGTACATAACGTTATACGTTACAACGTGGTAGTACATAACGTCATCTGTCCTATAGTGATACAATATAACGTTATACGCTATAACGTAGAAGTACGTAACGTTATACGTTATAAAGTAGTAGTACATAACGTTATACGTTACAACGTAGTAGTACATAACGTCATACGTCCTATAGTGATACAATGTAACGTTATACGTTATGACGTAGTAGTACATAACGTTATCCGGTATAACGTAATAGTGCATATCTATATACGTCATATAGTGATGCAATATAACGTCATACGTTATAACGTAGAAGTACAAAACGTTACATGTTATTACGTAGTAGTACTTAACGTTATACGTTACTACGTAGTAGTACATAACGTCATACGTCCTATAGTGATACAATGTAACTTTATACGTTATAACGTAGTAGTATATAACGTTATACGTTTTAACGTAGTAGTACATAACGTCATTCGTCCTATAGTGATACAATGTAACGTTATACGTTATAACGTAGTAGTACATAACGTTATACATCATAAAGTAGTAGTACATAACGTTATACGTTACAAGGTAGTAGTACATAACGTCATACTTTCCTATAGTGATACAATGTAACTTTATACGTTATAACGTAGTAGTACATAACGTCATTCGTCCTATAGTGATACAATGTAACGTTATACGTTATAACGTAGTAGTACATAACATTATACATCATAAAGTAGTAGTACATAACGTTATACGTTACAAGGTAGTAGTACATAACGTCATACGTCCTATAGTGATACAATATAACGTTATACGTTATAACGTAGAAGTACAAAACGTTACATGTTATTACGTAGTAGTACTTAACGTTATACGTTACTACGTAGTAGTACATAACGTCATACGTCCTATAGTGATACAATATAACGTTATACGTTACAACGTAGTAGTACTTAACGTTATACGTTACTGCGTAGTAGAACATAACGTTATACGTCATATAGTGGTACAATATAACGTTATACGTTATAATGTAGAAGTACAAAACGTTATACGTTATAACGTAGTAGTACATAACGTTATACGTTACAACGAAGTAGCACATAACGTCATACGTCCTATAGTGATACAATGTAACGTTATAAGTGATAACGTAGTAGTACATGACGTCAAACGTCACATAGTGATACAATGTAACATTATACGTTACAATGTCGAAGTGCAAAACGTTATACGTTATAACGTAGTAGTACATAACGTCAAACGTCACATAGTGATACAATATAACGTTATACGTTATAACGTAGTAGTACATAACGTTATACGTTATAACGTAGTAGTACATAACGTTATCCGGTATAACGTCATAGTGCATATCTATATACGTCATATAGTGATGCAATATAACGTCATACGTTATAACGTAGAAGTACATAACGTTATACATTATAAAGTAGTAGTACATAGCGTTATACGTTACAACGTAGTAGTACATAACGTCAAACGTCACATAGTGATACAATATAACGTTATACGTTATAACGTAGAAGTACATAACGTTATACGTTATAAAGTAGTAGTACATAACGTTACACGTTACAACGTAGTAGTACATAACGTCATACGTCCTATAGTGATACAATGTAACTTTATACGTTATAACGTAGTAGTATATAACGTTATACGTTATAACGTAGTAGTATATAACGTTATACGTTATAACGTAGTAGTACATAACGTCATTCGTCCTATAGTGATACAATGTAACGTTATACGTTATAACGTAGTAGTATATAACGTTATACGTTATAACGTAGTAGTACATAACGTCATACGTCACATAGTGATACAATATAACGTTATACGTTATAACGTAGAAGTACGTAACGTTATACGTTATAAAGTAGTAGTACATAACGTTATACGTTACAACGTACTAGTACATAACGTCATACGTCCTATAGTGATACAATGTAACGTTATACGTTATGACGTAGTAGTACATAACGTTATCCGGTATAACGTAATAGTGCATATCTATATACGTCATATAGTGATGCAATATAACGTCATACGTTATAACGTAGAAGTACAAAACGTTACATGTTATAACGTAGTAGTACATAACGTTATACGTTACAACGTAGTAGTACATAACGTCATACGTCCTATAGTGATACAATGTAACTTTATACGTTATAACGTAGTAGTATATAACGTTATACGTTATAACGTAGTAGTACATAACGTCATTCGTCCTATAGTGATACAATGTAACGTTATACGTTATAACGTAGTAGTACATAACGTTATACATCATAAAGTAGTAGTACATAACGTCATACGTCCTATAGTGATACAATGCAACGTTATACGTTATAACGTCGTAGTATATAACGTTATACGTTATAACGTCGTAGTATATAACGTTATACGTTATAACGTAGTAGTACATGACGTCAAACGTCACATAGTGATACAATATAACGTTATACGTTATAACGTAGTAGTACATAACGTCATACGTCCTATAGTGATACAATGTAACGTTATACGATATAACGTCGTAGTATATAACGTTATACGCTATAACGTAGTAGTACATGACGTCAAACGTCACATAGAGATACAATGTAACATTATACGTTATAATGTCGAAGTGCAAAACGTTATACGTCATATAGTAGTACAATATAACGTTATACGTTATAATGTAGAAGTACAAAACGTTATACGTTATAACGTAGTAGTACATAACGTTATACGTTACAACGTAGTAGTACATAACGTCATACGTCCTATAGTGATACAATGTAACGTTATAAGTTATAACGTAGTAGTATACAACGTTATACGTTATAACGTAGTAGTACATAACGTTATACGTTACAACGTAGTAGTACATAACGTCATACGTCCTATAGTGATACAATGTAACGTTATACGTTATAACGTCGTAGTATATAACATTATACGTTATAACGTAGTAGTACATGACGTCAAACGTCACATAGTGAAACAATGTAACATTATACGTTATAATGTCGAAGTGCAAAACGTTATACGTTATAACGTAGTAGTACATAACGTCAAACGTCACATAGTGATACAATATAACGTTATACGTTATAACGTAGTAGTACATAACGTTATACGTTACAACGTAGTAGTACATAACGTCATACGTCACATAGTGATACAATATAACGTTATACGCTATAACGTAGAAGTACAAAACGTTATATGTTAATACGTAGTAGTACATAACGTTATACGTTACTAAGTAGTAGTACATAACGTCATACGTCCCATAGTGATATAATGTAACGTTATACGTTATACCGTAGTAGTACTTAACGTTATACGTTACTGCGTAGTAGTACATAACGTTATACGTCATATAGTGGTACAATATAACGTTATACGTTATAATGTAGAAGTACAAAACGTTATACGTTATAACGTAGTAGTACATAACGTTATCCGGTATAACGTAATAGTACATATCTATATACGTCATATAGTGATGCAATATAACGTTATACGTTATAACGTAGAAGTACAAAACGTTATACGTTATAACGTAGTAGTACTTAACGTTATACGTTACTACGTAGTAGTACATAACGTTATCCGGTATAACGTAATAGTACATATCTATATACGTCATATAGTGATGCAATATAACGTTATACGTTATAACGTAGTAGTACATAACGTTATACGTCATATAGTGGTACAATATAACGTTATGCGTTATAATGTAGAAGTACAAAACGTTATACGTTATAACGTAGTAGTACATAACGTTATCCGGTATAACGTAATAGTACATATCTATATACGTCATATAGTGATGCAATATAACGTTATACGTTATAACATAGTAGTATATAACGTTATACGTTATAACGTAGTAGTACATAACGTTATACGTTACAACGTAGTAGTACATAACGTCATACGTCCTATAGTGATACAATGTAACGTTATACGATATAACGTCGTAGTATATAACGTTATACGCTATAACGTAGTAGTTCATGACGTCAAACGTCACATAGTGATACAATGTAACATTATACGTTATAATGTCGAAGTGCAAAACGTTATACGTCATATAGTAGTACAATATAACGTTATACGTTATAACGTAGTAGTACATAACGTCAAACGTCACATAGTGATACAATATAACGTTATACGTTATAACGTAGAAGTACATAACGTTATACGTCCTATAGTGATACAATGTAACGTTATAAGTTATAACGTAGTAGTATACAACGTTATACGTTATAACGTAGTAGTACATAACGTTATACGTTACAACGTAGTAGTACATAACGTCATACGTCCTATAGTGGTACAATGTAACGTTATACGTTATAACGTCGTAGTATATAACATTATACGTTATAACGTAGTAGTACATGACGTCAAACGTCACATAGTGATACAATGTAACATTATACGTTATAATGTCGAAGTGCAAAACGTTATACGTTATAACGTAGTAGTACATAACGTCAAACGTCACATAGTGATACAATATAACGTTATACGTTATAACGTAGTAGTACATAACGTTATACGTTACAACGTAGTAGTATATAACGTCATCTGTCCTATAGTGATACAATATAACGTTATACGCTATAACGTAGAAGTACAAAACGTTATATGTTATTACGTAGTAGTACTTAACGTTATACGTTACTACGTAGTAGTACATAACGTCATACGTCCTATAGTGATACAATGCAACGTTATACGTTATAACGTCGTAGTATATAACGTTATATGTTATAACGTCGTAGTATATAACGTTATACGTTATAATGTAGTAGTACATGACGTCAAACGTCACATAGTGATACAATGTAACATTATACGTTATAATGTAGAAGTGCCAAACGTTATACGTTATAACGTAGTAGTACAGAACGTCAAACGTCACATAGTGATACAATATAACGTTATACGTTATAACGTAGTAGTACATAACGTTATACGTCATATAGTGGTACAATATAACGTTATACGTTATAATGTAGAAGTACAAAACGTTATACGTTATAACGTAGTAGTACATAACGTTATCCGGTATAACGTAATAGTACATATCTATATACGTCATATAGTGATGCAATATAACGTTATACGTTATAACATAGTAGTATATAACGTTATACGTTATAACGTAGTAGTACATAACGTTATACGTTACAACGTAGTAGTACATAACGTCATACGTCCTATAGTGATACAATGTAACGTTATAAGTTATAACGTAGTAGTATACAACGTTATACGTTATAACGTAGTAGTACATAACGTTATACGTTACAACGTAGTAGTACATAACGTCATACGTCCTATAGTGGTACAATGTAACGTTATACGTTATAACGTCGTAGTATATAACATTATACGTTATAACGTAGTAGTACATGACGTCAAACGTCACATAGTGATACAATGTAACATTATACGTTATAATGTCGAAGTGCAAAACGTTATACGTTATAACGTAGTAGTACATAACGTCAAACGTCACATAGTGATACAATATAACGTTATACGTTATAACGTAGTAGTACATAACGTTATACGTTACAACGTAGTAGTACATAACGTCATCTGTCCTATAGTGATACAATATAACGTTATACGCTATAACGTAGAAGTACAAAACGTTATATGTTATTACGTAGTAGTACTTAACGTTATACGTTACTACGTAGTAGTACATAACGTCATACGTCCTATAGTGATACAATGTAACGTTATACGTCATACCGTAGTAGTACTTAACGTTATACGTTACTGCGTAGTAGTACATAACGTTATACGTCATATAGTGGTACAATATAACGTTATACGTTATAATGTAGAAGTACAAAACGTTATACGTTATAACGTAGTAGTACATAACGTTATCCGGTATAATGTAATAGTACATATCTATATACGTCATATAGTGATGCAATATAACGTTATACATTATAACGTAGAAGTACAAAACGTTATACGTTATAACGTAGTAGTACTTAACGTTATACGTTACTACGTAGTAGTACATAACGTCATACGTCCTATAGTGATACAATGTAACGTTATACGTTATACCGTAGAAGTACTTAACGTTATACGTTACTACGTAGTAGTACATAACGTCATACGTCCTATAGTGATACAATGTAACTTTATACGTTATAACGTAGTAGTATATAACGTTATACGTTTTAACGTAGTAGTACATAACGTCATTCGTCCTATAGTGATACAATGTAACGTTATACGTTATAACGTAGTAGTACATAACGTTATACATCATAAAGTAGTAGTACATAACGTTATACGTTACAAGGTAGTAGTACATAACGTCATACTTTCCTATAGTGATACAATGTAACTTTATACGTTATAACGTAGTAGTACATAACGTCATTCGTCCTATAGTGATACAATGTAACGTTATACGTTATAACGTAGTAGTACATAACATTATACATCATAAAGTAGTAGTACATAACGTTATACGTTACAAGGTAGTAGTACATAACGTCATACGTCCTATAGTGATACAATATAACGTTATACGTTATAACGTAGAAGTACAAAACGTTACATGTTATTACGTAGTAGTACTTAACGTTATACGTTACTACGTAGTAGTACATAACGTCATACGTCCTATAGTGATACAATGTAACGTTATACGTTACAACGTAGTAGTACTTAACGTTATACGTTACTGCGTAGTAGAACATAACGTTATACGTCATATAGTGGTACAATATAACGTTATACGTTATAATGTAGAAGTACAAAACGTTATACGTTATAACGTAGTAGTACATAACGTTATACGTTACAACGAAGTAGCACATAACGTCATACGTCCTATAGTGATACAATGTAACGTTATAAGTGATAACGTAGTAGTACATGACGTCAAACGTCACATAGTGATACAATGTAACATTATACGTTATAATGTCGAAGTGCAAAACGTTATACGTTATAACGTAGTAGTACATAACGTCAAACGTCACATAGTGATACAATATAACGTTATACGTTATAACGTAGTAGTACATAACGTTATACGTTATAACGTAGTAGTACATAACGTTATCCGGTATAACGTAATAGTGCATATCTATATACGTCATATAGTGATGCAATATAACGTCATACGTTATAACGTAGAAGTACATAACGTTACATGTTATTACGTAGTAGTACTTAACGTTATACGTTACTACGTAGTAGTACATAACGTCATACGTCCTATAGTGATACAATGTAACTTTATACGTTATAACGTAGTAGTATATAACGTTATACGTTATAACGTAGTAGTACATAACGTCATTCGTCCTATAGTGATACAATGTAACGTTATACGTTATAACGTAGTAGTACATAACGTTATACATCATAAAGTAGTAGTACATAACGTCATACGTCCTATAGTGATACAATGCAACGTTATACGTTATAACGTCGTAGTATATAACGTTATACGTTATAACGTCGTAGTATATAACGTTATACGTTATAACGTAGTAGTACATGACGTCAAACGTCACATAGTGATACAATATAACGTTATACGTTATAACGTAGTAGTACATAACGTCATACGTCCTATAGTGATACAATGTAACGTTATACGATATAACGTCGTAGTATATAACGTTATACGCTATAACGTAGTAGTACATGACGTCAAACGTCACATAGTGATACAATGTAACATTATACGTTATAATGTCGAGGTGCAAAACGTTATACGTCATATAGTAGTACAATATAACGTTATACGTTATAATGTAGAAGTACAAAACGTTATACGTTATAACGTAGTAGTACATAACGTTATACGTTACAACGTAGTAGTACATAACGTCATACGTCCTATAGTGATACAATGTAACGTTATAAGTTATAACGTAGTAGTATACAACGTTATACGTTATAACGTAGTAGTACATAACGTTATACGTTACAACGTAGTAGTACATAACGACATACGTCCTATAGTGATACAATGTAACGTTATACGTTATAACGTCGTAGTATATAACATTATACGTTATAACGTAGTAGTACATGACGTCAAACGTCACATAGTGAAACAATGTAACATTATACGTTATAATGTCGAAGTGCAAAACGTTATACGTTATAACGTAGTAGTACATAACGTCAAACGTCACATAGTGATACAATATAACGTTATACGTTATAACGTAGTAGTACATAACGTTATACGTTACAACGTAGTAGTACATAACGTCATACGTCCTATAGTGATACAATATAACGTTATACGCTATAACGTAGAAGTACAAAACGTTATATGTTAATACGTAGTAGTACTTAACGTTATACGTTACTACGTAGTAGTACATAACGTCATACGTCCTATAGTGATACAATGTAACGTTATACGTTATACCGTAGTAGTACTTAACGTTATACGTTACTGCGTAGTAGTACATAACGTTATACGTCATATAGTGGTACAATATAACGTTATACGTTATAATGTAGAAGTACAAAACGTTATACGTTATAACGTAGTAATACATAACGTTATCCGGTATAACGTAATAGTACATATCTATATACGTCATATAGTGATGCAATATAACGTTATACGTTATAACGTAGAAGTACAAAACGTTATACGTTATAACGTAGTAGTACTTAACGTTATACGTTACTACGTAGTAGTACATAACGTCATACGTCCTATAGTGATACAATGTAACGTTATACGTTATACCGTAGTAGTACATAACGTTATACGTCATATAGTGGTACAATATAACATTATACGTTATAATGTAGAAGTACAAAACGTTATACGTTATAACGTAGTAGTACATAACGTTATCCGGTATAACGTAATAGTACATATCTATATACGTCATATAGTGATGCAATATAACGTTATACGTTATAACGTAGTAGTACATAACGTTATACGTCATATAGTGGTACAATATAACGTTATACGTTATAATGTAGAAGTACAAAACGTTATACGTTATAACGTAGTAGTACATAACGTTATCCGGTATAACGTAATAGTACATATCTATATACGTCATATAGTGATGCAATATAACGTTATACGTTATAACATAGTAGTATATAACGTTATACGTTATAACGTAGTAGTACATAACGTTATACGTTACAACGTAGTAGTACATAACGTCATACGTCCTATAGTGATACAATGTAACGTTATACGATATAACGTCGTAGTATATAACGTTATACGCTATAACGTAGTAGTTCATGACGTCAAACGTCACATAGTGATACAATGTAACATTATACGTTATAATGTCGAAGTGCAAAACGTTATACGTCATATAGTAGTACAATATAACGTTATACGTTATAACGTAGTAGTACATAACGTCAAACGTCACATAGTGATACAATATAACGTTATACGTTATAACGTAGAAGTACATAACGTTATACGTCCTATAGTGATACAATGTAACGTTATAAGTTATAACGTAGTAGTATACAACGTTATACGTTATAACGTAGTAGTACATAACGTTATACGTTACAACGTAGTAGTACATAACGTCATACGTCCTATAGTGGTACAATGTAACGTTATACGTTATAACGTCGTAGTATATAACATTATACGTTATAACGTAGTAGTACATGACGTCAAACGTCACATAGTGATACAATGTAACATTATAAGTTATAATGTCGAAGTGCAAAACGTTATACGTTATAACGTAGTAGTACATAACGTCAAACGTCACATAGTGATACAATATAACGTTATACGTTATTACGTAGTAGTACATAACGTTATACGTTACAACGTGGTAGTACATAACGTCATCTGTCCTATAGTGATACAATATAACGTTATACGCTATAACGTAGAAGTACGTAACGTTATACGTTATAAAGTAGTAGTACATAACGTTATACGTTACAACGTAGTAGTACATAACGTCATACGTCCTATAGTGATACAATGTAACGTTATACGTTATGACGTAGTAGTACATAACGTTATCCGGTATAACGTAATAGTGCATATCTATATACGTCATATAGTGATGCAATATAACGTCATACGTTATAACGTAGAAGTACAAAACGTTACATGTTATTACGTAGTAGTACTTAACGTTATACGTTACTACGTAGTAGTACATAACGTCATACGTCCTATAGTGATACAATGTAACTTTATACGTTATAACGTAGTAGTATATAACGTTATACGTTTTAACGTAGTAGTACATAACGTCATTCGTCCTATAGTGATACAATGTAACGTTATACGTTATAACGTAGTAGTACATAACGTTATACATCATAAAGTAGTAGTACATAACGTTATACGTTACAAGGTAGTAGTACATAACGTCATACTTTCCTATAGTGATACAATGTAACTTTATACGTTATAACGTAGTAGTACATAACGTCATTCGTCCTATAGTGATACAATGTAACGTTATACGTTATAACGTAGTAGTACATAACATTATACATCATAAAGTAGTAGTACATAACGTTATACGTTACAAGGTAGTAGTACATAACGTCATACGTCCTATAGTGATACAATATAACGTTATACGTTATAACGTAGAAGTACAAAACGTTACATGTTATTACGTAGTAGTACTTAACGTTATACGTTACTACGTAGTAGTACATAACGTCATACGTCCTATAGTGATACAATATAACGTTATACGTTACAACGTAGTAGTACTTAACGTTATACGTTACTGCGTAGTAGAACATAACGTTATACGTCATATAGTGGTACAATATAACGTTATACGTTATAACGTAGAAGTACAAAACGTTACATGTTATTACGTAGTAGTACTTAACGTTATACGTTACTACGTAGTAGTACATAACGTCATACGTCCTATAGTGATACAATGTAACTTTATACGTTATAACGTAGTAGTATATAACGTTATACGTTATAACGTAGTAGTATATAACGTTATACGTTATAACGTAGTAGTACATAACGTCATTCGTCCTATAGTGATACAATGTAACGTTATACGTTATAACGTAGTAGTATATAACGTTATACGTTATAACGTAGTAGTACATAACGTCATACGTCACATAGTGATACAATATAACGTTATACGTTATAACGTAGAAGTACGTAACGTTATACGTTATAAAGTAGTAGTACATAACGTTATACGTTACAACGTACTAGTACATAACGTCATACGTCCTATAGTGATACAATGTAACGTTATACGTTATGACGTAGTAGTACATAACGTTATCCGGTATAACGTAATAGTGCATATCTATATACGTCATATAGTGATGCAATATAACGTCATACGTTATAACGTAGAAGTACAAAACGTTACATGTTATTACGTAGTAGTACTTAACGTTATACGTTACTACGTAGTAGTACATAACGTCATACGTCCTATAGTGATACAATGTAACTTTATACGTTATAACGTAGTAGTATATAACGTTATACGTTATAACGTAGTAGTACATAACGTCATTCGTCCTATAGTGATACAATGTAACGTTATACGTTATAACGTAGTAGTACATAACGTTATACATCATAAAGTAGTAGTACATAACGTCATACGTCCTATAGTGATACAATGCAACGTTATACGTTATAACGTCGTAGTATATAACGTTATACGTTATAACGTCGTAGTATATAACGTTATACGTTATAACGTAGTAGTACATGACGTCAAACGTCACATAGTGATACAATATAACGTTATACGTTATAACGTAGTAGTACATAACGTCATACGTCCTATAGTGATACAATGTAACGTTATACGATATAACGTCGTAGTATATAACGTTATACGCTATAACGTAGTAGTACATGACGTCAAACGTCACATAGAGATACAATGTAACATTATACGTTATAATGTCGAAGTGCAAAACGTTATACGTCATATAGTAGTACAATATAACGTTATACGTTATAATGTAGAAGTACAAAACGTTATACGTTATAACGTAGTAGTACATAACGTTATACGTTACAACGTAGTAGTACATAACGTCATACGTCCTATAGTGATACAATGTAACGTTATAAGTTATAACGTAGTAGTATACAACGTTATACGTTATAACGTAGTAGTACATAACGTTATACGTTACAACGTAGTAGTACATAACGTCATACGTCCTATAGTGATACAATGTAACGTTATACGTTATAACGTCGTAGTATATAACATTATACGTTATAACGTAGTAGTACATGACGTCAAACGTCACATAGTGAAACAATGTAACATTATACGTTATAATGTCGAAGTGCAAAACGTTATACGTTATAACGTAGTAGTACATAACGTCAAACGTCACATAGTGATACAATATAACGTTATACGTTATAACGTAGTAGTACATAACGTTATACGTTACAACGTAGTAGTACATAACGTCATACGTCCTATAGTGATACAATATAACGTTATACGCTATAACGTAGAAGTACAAAACGTTATATGTTAATACGTAGTAGTACTTAACGTTATACGTTACTACGTAGTAGTACATAACGTCATACGTCCTATAGTGATACAATGTAACGTTATACGTTATACCGTAGTAGTACTTAACGTTATACGTTACTGCGTAGTAGTACATAACGTTATACGTCATATAGTGGTACAATATAACGTTATACGTTATAATGTAGAAGTACAAAACGTTATACGTTATAACGTAGTAGTACATAACGTTATCCGGTATAACGTAATAGTACATATCTATATACGTCATATAGTGATGCAATATAACGTTATACGTTATAACGTAGAAGTACAAAACGTTATACGTTATAACGTAGTAGTACTTAACGTTATACGTTACTACGTAGTAGTACATAACGTTATCCGGTATAACGTAATAGTACATATCTATATACGTCATATAGTGATGCAATATAACGTTATACGTTATAACGTAGTAGTACATAACGTTATACGTCATATAGTGGTACAATATAACGTTATACGTTATAATGTAGAAGTACAAAACGTTATACGTTATAACGTAGTAGTACATAACGTTATCCGGTATAACGTAATAGTACATATCTATATACGTCATATAGTGATGCAATATAACGTTATACGTTATAACATAGTAGTATATAACGTTATACGTTATAACGTAGTAGTACATAACGTTATACGTTACAACGTAGTAGTACATAACGTCATACGTCCTATAGTGATACAATGTAACGTTATACGATATAACGTCGTAGTATATAACGTTATACGCTATAACGTAGTAGTTCATGACGTCAAACGTCACATAGTGATACAATGTAACATTATACGTTATAATGTCGAAGTGCAAAACGTTATACGTCATATAGTAGTACAATATAACGTTATACGTTATAACGTAGTAGTACATAACGTCAAACGTCACATAGTGATACAATATAACGTTATACGTTATAACGTAGAAGTACATAACGTTATACGTCCTATAGTGATACAATGTAACGTTATAAGTTATAACGTAGTAGTATACAACGTTATACGTTATAACGTAGTAGTACATAACGTTATACGTTACAACGTAGTAGTACATAACGTCATACGTCCTATAGTGGTACAATGTAACGTTATACGTTATAACGTCGTAGTATATAACATTATACGTTATAACGTAGTAGTACATGACGTCAAACGTCACATAGTGATACAATGTAACATTATACGTTATAATGTCGAAGTGCAAAACGTTATACGTTATAACGTAGTAGTACATAACGTCAAACGTCACATAGTGATACAATATAACGTTATACGTTATAACGTAGTAGTACATAACGTTATACGTTACAACGTAGTAGTATATAACGTCATCTGTCCTATAGTGATACAATATAACGTTATACGCTATAACGTAGAAGTACAAAACGTTATATGTTATTACGTAGTAGTACTTAACGTTATACGTTACTACGTAGTAGTACATAACGTCATACGTCCTATAGTGATACAATGCAACGTTATACGTTATAACGTCGTAGTATATAACGTTATATGTTATAACGTCGTAGTATATAACGTTATACGTTATAATGTAGTAGTACATGACGTCAAACGTCACATAGTGATACAATGTAACATTATACGTTATAATGTAGAAGTGCCAAACGTTATACGTTATAACGTAGTAGTACAGAACGTCAAACGTCACATAGTGATACAATATAACGTTATACGTTATAACGTAGTAGTACATAACGTTATACGTCATATAGTGGTACAATATAACGTTATACGTTATAATGTAGAAGTACAAAACGTTATACGTTATAACGTAGTAGTACATAACGTTATCCGGTATAACGTAATAGTACATATCTATATACGTCATATAGTGATGCAATATAACGTTATACGTTATAACATAGTAGTATATAACGTTATACGTTATAACGTAGTAGTACATAACGTTATACGTTACAACGTAGTAGTACATAACGTCATACGTCCTATAGTGATACAATGTAACGTTATAAGTTATAACGTAGTAGTATACAACGTTATACGTTATAACGTAGTAGTACATAACGTTATACGTTACAACGTAGTAGTACATAACGTCATACGTCCTATAGTGGTACAATGTAACGTTATACGTTATAACGTCGTAGTATATAACATTATACGTTATAACGTAGTAGTACATGACGTCAAACGTCACATAGTGATACAATGTAACATTATACGTTATAATGTCGAAGTGCAAAACGTTATACGTTATAACGTAGTAGTACATAACGTCAAACGTCACATAGTGATACAATATAACGTTATACGTTATAACGTAGTAGTACATAACGTTATACGTTACAACGTAGTAGTACATAACGTCATCTGTCCTATAGTGATACAATATAACGTTATACGCTATAACGTAGAAGTACAAAACGTTATATGTTATTACGTAGTAGTACTTAACGTTATACGTTACTACGTAGTAGTACATAACGTCATACGTCCTATAGTGATACAATGTAACGTTATACGTCATACCGTAGTAGTACTTAACGTTATACGTTACTGCGTAGTAGTACATAACGTTATACGTCATATAGTGGTACAATATAACGTTATACGTTATAATGTAGAAGTACAAAACGTTATACGTTATAACGTAGTAGTACATAACGTTATCCGGTATAATGTAATAGTACATATCTATATACGTCATATAGTGATGCAATATAACGTTATACTTTGTAACGTAGAAGTACAAAACGTTATACGTTATAACGTAGTAGTACTTAACGTTATACGTTACTACGTAGTAGTACATAACGTCATACGTCCTATAGTGATACAATGTAACGTTATACGTTATACCGTAGAAGTACTTAACGTTATACGTTACTACGTAGTAGTACATAACGTCATACGTCCTATAGTGATACAATGTAACGTTATACGTTATACCGTAGTAGTACTTAACGTTATACGTTACTGCGTAGTAGTACATAACGTTATACGTCATATAGTGGTACAATATAACGTTATACGTTATAATGTAGAAGTACAAAACGTTATACGTTATAACGTAGTAGTACATAACGTTATACGTTACAACGTAGTAGTACATAACGTCATACGTCCTATAGTGATACAATGTAACGTTATACGTTATAACGTCGTAGTATATAACGTTATACGTTATAACGTAGTAGTACATGACGTCAAACGTCACATAGTGATACAATGTAACATTATACGTTATAATGTAGAAGTGCAAAACGTTATACGTTATAACGTAGTAGTACATAACGTCAAATGTCACATAGTGATACAATATAACGTTATACGTTATAACGTAGTAGTACATAACGTTATACGTAATATAATGGTACAATATAACGTTATACGTTATAATGTAGAAGTACAAAACGTTATACGTTATAACGTAGTAGTACATAACGTTATCCGGTATAACGTAATAGTACATATCTATATACGTCATATAGTGATGCGATATAACGTTATACGTTATAACGTAGTAGTATATAACGTTATACGTTATAACGTAGTAGTACATAACGTTATACGTTACAACGTAGTAGTACATAACGTCATACGTCCTATAGTGATACAATGTAACGTTATAAGTTATAACGTAGTAGTATACAACGTTATACGTTATAACGTAGTAGTACATAACGTTATACGTTACAACGTAGTAGTACATAACGTCATACGTCCTATAGTGATACAATGTAACGTTATACGATGTAACGTCGTAGTATATAACGTTATACGCTATAACGTAGTAGTTCATGACGTCAAACGTCACATAGTGATACAATGTAACATTATACGTTATAATGTCGAAGTGCAAAACGTTATACGTCATATAGTAGTACAATATAACGTTATACGTTATAACGTAGTAGTACATACCGTCAAACGTCACATAGTGATACAATATAACGTTATACGTTATAACGTAGAAGTACATAACGTTATACGTTATAAAGTAGTAGTACATAACGTCATTCGTCCTATAGTGATACAATGCAACGTTATACGTTATAACGTCGTAGTATATAACGTTATACGTTATAACGTCGTAGTATATAACGTCATACGTTATAACGTAGTAGTACAGAACGTCAAACGTCACATAGTGATACAATATAACGTTATACGTTATAACGTAGTAGGACATAACGTTATACGTCATATAGTGGTACAATATAACGTTATACGTTATAATGTAGAAGTACAAAACGTTATACGTTATAACGTAGTAGTACATAACGTTATCCGGTATAACGTAATAGTACATATCTATATACGTCATATAGTGATGCAATATAACGTTATACGTTATAACATAGTAGTATATAACGTTATACGTTATAACGTAGTAGTACATAACGTTATTCGTTACAACGTAGTAGTACATAACGTCATACGTCCTATAGTGATACAATGTAACGTTATAAGTTATAACGTAGAAGTATACAACGTTACATGTTATAACGTAGTAGTACATAACGTTATACGTTACAACGTAGTAGTACATAACGTCATACGTCCTATAGTGATACAATGTAACGTTATAAGTTATAACGTAGTAGTATACAACGTTATACGTTATAACGTAGTAGTACATAACGTTATACGTTACAACGTAGTAGTACATAACGCCATACGTCCTATAGTGATACAATGTAACGTTATACGATATAACGTCGTAGTATATAACGTTATACGCTTTAACGTAGTAGTAAATGACGTCAAACGTCACATAGTGATACAATGTAACATTATACGTTATAATGTCGAAGTGCAAAACGTTATACGTCATATAGTAGTACAATATAACGTTATACGTTATAACGTAGTAGTACATAACGTCAAACGTCACATAGTGATACAATATAACGTTATACGTTATAACGTAGAAGTACATAACGTTATACGTTATAAAGTAGTAGTACATAACGTTATACGTTACAACGTAGTAGTACATAACGTCATACGTCCTATAGTGATACAATGTAACTTTATACGTTATAACGTAGTAGTATATAACGTTATACGTTATATCGTAGTAGTACATAACGTCATTCGTCCTATAGTGATACAATGTAACGTTATACGTTATAACGTAGAAGTATATAACGTTATACGTTATAACGTAGTAGTACATAACGTCAAACGTCACATAGTGATACAATGTAACATTATACGTTATAATGTCGAAGTGCAAAACGTTATACGTTACAACGTAGTAGTACATAAGGTCATACGTCGTATAGTGATACAATGTAACATTATACGTTATAATGTAGAAGTGCAAAACGTTATACGTTATAACGTAGTAGTACATAACGTCAAATGGCACATAGTGATACAATATAACGTTATACGTTATAACGTAGAAGTACATAACGTTATACGTTATAAAGTAGTAGTACATAACGTTATACGTTACAACGTAGTAGTACATAACGTCATACGTCCTATAGTGATACAATGTAACGTTATACGTTATAACGTAGTAGTACATAACGTTATCCGGTATAACGTAATAGTGCATATCTATATACGTCATGTAGTGATGCAATATAACGTCATACGATATAACGTAGAAGTACATAACGTTATAGATTATAAAGTAGTAGTACATAACGTTATACGTTACAACGTAGTAGTACATAACGTTATCCGGTATAACGTAATAGTACATATCTATATACGTCATACAGTGATGCAATATAACGTTATACGTTATAACGTAGTAGTACACGACGTCAGACGTCACATAGTGATACAATGTAACATTATACGTTATAACGTCGTAGTATATAACGTTATACGTTATAACGTAGTAGTACATGACGTCAAACGTCACATAGTGATACAATGTAACATTATACGTTATAATGTCGAAGTGCAAAACGTTATACGTCATATAGTAGTACAATATAACGTTATACGTTATAACGTAGTAGTGCATAACGTCAAGCGTCACATAGTGATACAATATAACGTTATACGTTATAACGTAGAAGTACATAACGTTATACGTTATAAAGTAGTAGTACATAACGTTATACGTTACAACGTAGTAGTACATAACGTTATACGTCCTATAGTGATACAATGTAACGTTATACGTTATAATGTCGAAGTGCAAAACGTTATACGTTATAACGTAGTAGTACATAACGTCAAACGTCACATAGTGATACAATATAACGTTATACGTTATAATGTAGAAGTACAAAACGTTATACGTTATAACGTAGTAGTACATAACGTTATCCGGTATAACGTAATAGTACATATCTATATACGTCATATAGTGATGCGATATAACGTTATACGTTATAACGTAGTAGTATATAACGTTATACGTTATAACGTAGTAGTACATAACGTTATACGTTACAACGTAGTAGTACATAACGTCATACGTCCTATAGTGATACAATGTAACGTTATAAGTTATAACGTAGTAGTATACAACGTTATACGTTATAACGTAGTAGTACATAACGTTATACGTTACAACGTAGTAGTACATAACGTCATACGTCCTATAGTGATACAATGTAACGTTATACGATGTAACGTCGTAGTATATAACGTTATACGCTATAACGTAGTAGTTCATGACGTCAAACGTCACATAGTGATACAATGTAACATTATACGTTATAATGTCGAAGTGCAAAACGTTATACGTCATATAGTAGTACAATATAACGTTATACGTTATAACGTAGTAGTACATACCGTCAAACGTCACATAGTGATACAATATAACGTTATACGTTATAACGTAGAAGTACATAACGTTATACGTTATAAAGTAGTAGTACATAACGTCATTCGTCCTATAGTGATACAATGTAACGTTATAAGTTATAACGTAGAAGTACAAAACGTTATATGTTACTACGTAGTAGTACTTAACGTTATACGTTACTACGTAGTAGTACATAACGTCATACGTCCTATAGTGATACAATGCAACGTTATACGTTATAACGTCGTAGTATATAACGTTATACGTTATAACGTCGTAGTATATAACGTTATACGTTATAACGTAGTAGTACAGAACGTCAAACGTCACATAGTGATACAATATAACGTTATACGTTATAACGTAGTAGGACATAACGTTATACGTCATATAGTGGTACAATATAACGTTATACGTTATAATGTAGAAGTACAAAACGTTATACGTTATAACGTAGTAGTACATAACGTTATCCGGTATAACGTAATAGTACATATCTATATACGTCATATAGTGATGCAATATAACGTTATACGTTATAACATAGTAGTATATAACGTTATACGTTATAACGTAGTAGTACATAACGTTATACGTTACAACGTAGTAGTACATAACGTCATACGTCCTATAGTGATACAATGTAACGTTATAAGTTATAACGTAGAAGTATACAACGTTACACGTTATAACGTAGTAGTACATAACGTTATACGTTACAACGTAGTAGTACATAACGTTATCCGGTATAACGTAATAGTACATATCTATATACGTCATATAGTGATGCGATATAACGTTATACGTTATAACGTAGTAGTATATAACGTTATACGTTATAACGTAGTAGTACATAACGTTATACGTTACAACGTAGTAGTACATAACGTCATACGTCCTATAGTGATACAATGTAACGTTATAAGTTATAACGTAGTAGTATACAACGTTATACGTTATAACGTAGTAGTACATAACGTTATACGTTACAACGTAGTAGTACATAACGCCATACGTCCTATAGTGATACAATGTAACGTTATACGATATAACGTCGTAGTATATAACGTTATACGCTATAACGTAGTAGTAAATGACGTCAAACGTCACATAGTGATACAATGTAACATTATACGTTATAATGTCGAAGTGCAAAACGTTATACGTCATATAGTAGTACAATATAACGTTATACGTTATAACGTAGTAGTACATAACGTCAAACGTCACATAGTGATACAATATAACGTTATACGTTATAACGTAGAAGTACATAACGTTATACGTTATAAAGTAGTAGTACATAACGTTATACGTTACAACGTAGTAGTACATAACGTCATACGTCCTATAGTGATACAATGTAACTTTATACGTTATAACGTAGTAGTATATAACGTTATACGTTATATCGTAGTAGTACATAACGTCATTCGTCCTATAGTGATACAATGTAACGTTATACGTTATAACGTAGAAGTATATAACGTTATACGTTATAACGTAGTAGTACATAACGTCAAACGTCACATAGTGATACAATGTAACATTATACGTTATAATGTCGAAGTGCAAAACGTTATACGTTACAACGTAGTAGTACATAAGGTCATACGTCCTATAGTGATACAATGTAACATTATACGTTATAATGTAGAAGTGCAAAACGTTATACGTTATAACGTAGTAGTACATAACGTCAAATGGCACATAGTGATACAATATAACGTTATACGTTATAACGTAGAAGTACATAACGTTATACGTTATAAAGTAGTAGTACATAACGTTATACGTTACAACGTAGTAGTACATAACGTCATACGTCCTATAGTGATACAATGTAACGTTATACGTTATAACGTAGTAGTACATAACGTTATCCGGTATAACGTAATAGTGCATATCTATATACGTCATGTAGTGATGCAATATAACGTCATACGATATAACGTAGAAGTACATAACGTTATAGATTATAAAGTAGTAGTACATAACGTTATACGTTACAACGTAGTAGTACATAACGTTATCCGGTATAACGTAATAGTACATATCTATATACGTCATACAGTGATGCAATATAACGTTATACGTTATAACGTAGTAGTACACGACGTCAGACGTCACATAGTGATACAATGTAACATTATACGTTATAACGTCGTAGTATATAACGCTATACGTTATAACGTAGTAGTACATGACGTCAAACGTCACATAGTGATACAATGTAACATTATACGTTATAATGTCGAAGTGCAAAACGTTATACGTCATATAGTAGTACAATATAACGTTATACGTTATAACGTAGTAGTGCATAACGTCAAACGTCACATAGTGATACAATATAACGTTATACGTTATAACGTAGAAGTACATAACGTTATACGTTATAAAGTAGTAGTACATAACGTTATACGTTACAACGTAGTAGTACATAACGTTATACGTCCTATAGTGATACAATGTAACGTTATACGTTATAATGTCGAAGTGCAAAACGTTATACGTTATAACGTAGTAGTACATAACGTCAAACGTCACATAGTGATACAATATAACGTTATACGTTATAACGTAGTAGTACATAACGTTATACGTTATAACGTAGTAGTACATAACGTTATCCGGTATAACGTAATAGTGCATATCTATATACGTCATATAGTGATGCAATATAACGTCATACGTTATAACGTAGAAGTACATAACGTTATACATTATAAAGTAGTAGTACATAACGTTATACGTTACAACGTAGTAGTACATAACGTCAAACGTCACATAGTGATACAATATAACGTTATACGTTATAACGTAGAAGTACATAACGTTATACGTTATTAAGTAGTAGTACATAACGTTACACGTTACAACGTAGTAGTACATAACGTCATACGTCCTATAGTGATACAATGTAACTTTATACGTTATAACGTAGTAGTATATAACGTTATACGTTATAACGTAGTAGTACATAACGTCATTCGTCCTATAGTGATACAATGTAACGTTATACGTTATAACGTAGTAGTATATAACGTTATACGTTATAACGTAGTAGTACATAACGTCATACGTCACATAGTGATACAATATAACGTTATACGTTATAACGTAGAAGTACGTAACGTTATACGTTATAAAGTAGTAGTACATAACGTTATACGTTACAACGTACTAGTACATAACGTCATACGTCCTATAGTGATACAATGTAACGTTATACGTTATGACGTAGTAGTACATAACGTTATCCGTTATAACGTAATAGTGCATATCTATATACGTCATATAGTGATGCAATATAACGTCATACGTTATAACGTAGAAGTACAAAACGTTACATGTTATTACGTAGTAGTACTTAACGTTATACGTTACTACGTAGTAGTACATAACGTCATACGTCCTATAGTGATACAATGTAACGTTATACGTCATACCGTAGTAGTACTTAACGTTATACGTTACTGCGTAGTAGTACATAACGTTATACGTCATATAGTGGTACAATATAACGTTATACGTTATAATGTAGAAGTACAAAACGTTATACGTTATAACGTAGTAGTATATAACGTTATACGTTATAACGTAGTAGTACATAACGTCATTCGTCCTATAGTGATACAATGTAACGTTATACGTTATAACGTAGTAGTACATAACGTTATACATCATAAAGTAGTAGTACATAACGTCATACGTCCTATAGTGATACAATGCAACGTTATACGTTATAACGTCGTAGTATATAACGTTATACGTTATAACGTCGTAGTATATAACGTTATACGTTATAACGTAGTAGTACATGACGTCAAACGTCACATAGTGATACAATATAACGTTATACGTTATAACGTAGTAGTACATAACGTCATACGTCCTATAGTGATACAATGTAACGTTATACGATATAACGTCGTAGTATATAACGTTATACGCTATAACGTAGTAGTACTTGACGTCAAACGTCACATAGTGATACAATGTAACATTATACGTTATAATGTCGAAGTGCAAAACGTTATACGTCATATAGTAGTACAATATAACGTTATACGTTATAATGTAGAAGTACAAAACGTTATACGTTATAACGTAGTAGTACATAACGTTATACGTTACAACGTAGTAGTACATAACGTCATACGTCCTATAGTGATACAATGTAACGTTATAAGTTATAACGTAGTAGTATACAACGTTATACGTTATAACGTAGTAGTACATAACGTCAAACGTCACATAGTGATACAATATAACGTTATACGTTATAACGTAGAAGTACATAACGTTATACGTCCTATAGTGATACAATGTAACGTTATAAGTTATAACGTAGTAGTATACAACGTTATACGTTATAACGTAGTAGTACATAACATTATACGTTATAACGTAGTAGTACATGACGTCAAACGTCACATAGTGATACAATGTAACATTATACGTTATAATGTCGAAGTGCAAAACGTTATACGTTATAACGTAGTAGTACATAACGTCAAACGTCACATAGTGATACAATATAACGTTATACGTTATAACGTAGTAGTACATAACGTTATCCGGTATAACGTAATAGTGCATATCTATATACGTCATATAGTGATGCAATATAACGTCATACGTTATAACGTAGAAGTACAAAACGTTACACGTTATTACGTAGTAGTACTTAACGTTATACGTTACTACGTAGTAGTACATAACGTCATACGTCCTATAGTGATACAATGTAACGTTATACGTTATAACATAGTAGTATATAACGTTATACGTTATAACGTAGTAGTACATAACGTTATACGTTACAACGTAGTAGTACATAACGTCATACGTCCTATAGTGATACAATGTAACGTTATAAGTTATAACGTAGTAGTATACAACGTTATACGTTATAACGTAGTAGTACATAACGTTATACGTTACAACGTAGTAGTACATAACGTCATACGTCCTATAGTGGTACAATGTAACGTTATACGTTATAACGTCGTAGTATATAACATTATACGTTATAACGTAGTAGTACATGACGTCAAACGTCACATAGTGATACAATGTAACATTATACGTTATAATGTCGAAGTGCAAAACGTTATACGTTATAACGTAGTAGTACATAACGTCAAACGTCACATAGTGATACAATATAACGTTATACGTTATAACGTAGTAGTACATAACGTTATACGTTACAACGTAGTAGTACATAACGTCATCTGTCCTATAGTGATACAATATAACGTTATACGCTATAACGTAGAAGTACAAAACGTTATATGTTATTACGTAGTAGTACTTAACGTTATACGTTACTACGTAGTAGTACATAACGTCATACGTCCTATAGTGATACAATGTAACGTTATACGTCATACCGTAGTAGTACTTAACGTTATACGTTACTGCGTAGTAGTACATAACGTTATACGTCATATAGTGGTACAATATAACGTTATACGTTATAATGTAGAAGTACAAAACGTTATACGTTATAACGTAGTAGTACATAACGTTATCCGGTATAATGTAATAGTACATATCTATATACGTCATATAGTGATGCAATATAACGTTATACGTTATAACGTAGAAGTACAAAACGTTATACGTTATAACGTAGTAGTACTTAACGTTATACGTTACTACGTAGTAGTACATAACGTCATACGTCCTATAGTGATACAATGTAACGTTATACGTTATACCGTAGAAGTACTTAACGTTATACGTTACTACGTAGTAGTACATAACGTCATACGTCCTATAGTGATACAATGTAACGTTATACGTTATACCGTAGTAGTACTTAACGTTATACGTTACTGCGTAGTAGTACATAACGTTATACGTCATATAGTGGTACAATATAACGTTATACGTTATAATGTAGAAGTACAAAACGTTATACGTTATAACGTAGTAGTACATAACGTTATACGATACAACGTAGTAGTACATAACGTCATACGTCCTATAGTGATACAATGTAACGTTATACGTTATAACGTCGTAGTATATAACGTTATACGTTATAACGTAGTAGTACATGACGTCAAACGTCACATAGTGATACAATGTAACATTATACGTTATAATGTAGAAGTGCAAAACGTTATACGTTATAACGTAGTAGTACATAACGTCAAATGTCACATAGTGATACAATATAACGTTATACGTTATAACGTAGTAGTACATAACGTTATACGTAATATAGTGGTACAATATAACGTTATACGTTATAATGTAGAAGTACAAAACGTTATACGTTATAACGTAGTAGTACATAACGTTATCCGGTATAACGTAATAGTACATATCTATATACGTCATATAGTGATGCGATATAACGTTATACGTTATAACGTAGTAGTATATAACGTTATACGTTATAACGTAGTAGTACATAACGTTATACGTTACAACGTAGTAGTACATAACGTCATACGTCCTATAGTGATACAATGTAACGTTATAAGTTATAACGTAGTAGTATACAACGTTATACGTTATAACGTAGTAGTACATAACGTTATACGTTACAACGTAGTAGTACATATCGTCATACGTCCTATAGTGATACAATGTAACGTTATACGATGTAACGTCGTAGTATATAACGTTATACGCTATAACGTAGTAGTTCATGACGTCAAACGTCACATAGTGATACAATGTAACATTATACGTTATAATGTCGAAGTGCAAAACGTTATACGTCATATAGTAGTACAATATAACGTTATACGTTATAACGTAGTAGTACATACCGTCAAACGTCACATAGTGATACAATATAACGTTATACGTTATAACGTAGAAGTACATAACGTTATACGTTATAAAGTAGTAGTACATAACGTCATTCGTCCTATAGTGATACAATGTAACGTTATAAGTTATAACGTAGAAGTACAAAACGTTATATGTTACTACGTAGTAGTACTTAACGTTATACGTTACTACGTAGTAGTACATAACGTCATACGTCCTATAGTGATACAATGCAACGTTATACGTTATAACGTCGTAGTATATAACGTTATACGTTATAACGTCGTAGTATATAACGTTATACCTTATAACGTAGTAGTACAGAACGTCAAACGTCACATAGTGATACAATATAACGTTATACGTTATAACGTAGTAGTACATAACGTTATACGTCATATAGTGGTACAATATAACGTTATACGTTATAATGTAGAAGTACAAAACGTTATACGTTATAACGTAGTAGTACATAACGTTATCCGGTATAACGTAATAGTACATATCTATATACGTCATATAGTGATGCAATATAACGTTATACGTTATAACATAGTAGTATATAACGTTATACGTTATAACGTAGTAGTACATAACGTTATACGTTACAACGTAGTAGTACATAACGTCATACGTCCTATAGTGATACAATGTAACGTTATAAGTTATAACGTAGAAGTATACAACGTTACACGTTATAACGTAGTAGTACATAACGTTATACGTTACAACGTAGTAGTACGTAACGTTATCCGGTATAACGTAATAGTACATATCTATATACGTCATATAGTGATGCGATATAACGTTATACGTTATAACGTAGTAGTATATAACGTTATACGTTATAACGTAGTAGTACATAACGTTATACGTTACAACGTAGAAGTACATAACGTCATACGTCCTATAGTGATACAATGTAACGTTATAAGTTATAACGTAGTAGTATACAACGTTATACGTTATAACGTAGTAGTACATAACGTTATACGTTACAACGTAGTAGTACATAACGCCATACGTCCTATAGTGATACAATGTAACGTTATACGATATAACGTCGTAGTATATAACGTTATACGCTATAACGTAGTAGTAAATGACGTCAAACGTCACATAGTGATACAATGTAACATTATACGTTATAATGTCGAAGTGCAAAACGTTATACGTCATATAGTAGTACAATATAACGTTATACGTTATAACGTAGTAGTACATAACGTCAAACGTCACATAGTGATACAATATAACGTTATACGTTATAACGTAGAAGTACATAACGTTATACGTTATAAAGTAGTAGTACATAACGTTATACGTTACAACGTAGTAGTACATAACGTCATACGTCCTATAGTGATACAATGTAACTTTATACGTTATAACGTAGTAGTATATAACGTTATACGTTATATCGTAGTAGTACATAACGTCATTCGTCCTATAGTGATACAATGTAACGTTATACGTTATAACGTAGAAGTATATAACGTTATACGTTATAACGTAGTAGTACATAACGTCAAACGTCACATAGTGATACAATGTAACATTATACATTATAATGTCGAAGTGCAAAACGTTATACGTTACAACGTAGTAGTACATAACGTCATACGTCCTATAGTGATACAATGTAACATTATACGTTATAATGTAGAAGTGCAAAACGTTATACGTTATAACGTAGTAGTACATAACGTCAAATGGCACATAGTGATACAATATAACGTTATACGTTATAACGTAGAAGTACATAACGTTATACGTTATAAAGTAGTAGTACATAACGTTATACGTTACAACGTAGTAGTACATAACGTCATACGTCCTATAGTGATACAATGTAACGTTATACGTTATAACGTAGTAGTACATAACGTTATCCGGTATAACGTAATAGTGCATATCTATATACGTCATGTAGTGATGCAATATAACGTCATACGATATAACGTAGAAGTACATAACGTTATAGATTATAAAG
Organism: Bombus terrestris; assembly: GCF_910591885.1. NCBI lineage: Eukaryota > Metazoa > Arthropoda > Insecta > Hymenoptera > Apidae > Bombus > Bombus terrestris. The sequence goes on from NW_025963555.1 coordinate 4,630,476, forward strand.
TAGTAGTACATAACGTTATACGTTACAACGTAGTAGTACATAACGTTATCCGGTATAACGTAATAGTACATATCTATATACGTCATACAGTGATGCAATATAACGTTATACGTTATAACGTAGTAGTACACGACGTCAGACGTCACATAGTAATACAATGTAACATTATACGTTATAACGTCGTAGTATATAACGTTATACGTTATAACGTAGTAGTACATGACGTCAAACGTAACATAGTGATACAATGTAACATTATACGTTATAATGTCGAAGTGCAAAACGTTATACGTCATATAGTAGTACAATATAACGTTATACGTTATAACGTAGTAGTGCATAACGTCAAACGTCACATAGTGATACAATATAACGTTATACGTTATAACGTAGAAGTACATAACGTTATACGTTATAAAGTAGTAGTACATAACGTTATACGTTACAACGTAGTAGTACATAACGTTATACGTCCTATAGTGATACAATGTAACGTTATACGTTATAACGTCGTAGTATATAACGTTATACGTTATAACGTAGTAGTACATGACGTCAAACGTCACATAGTGATACAATGTAACATTATACGTTATAACGTCGTAGTATATAACGTTATACGTTATAACGTAGTAGTACATAATGTCAAACGTCACATAGTGATACAATATAACGTTATACGCTATAACGTAGTAGTACATAACGTTATACGTCATATAGTAGTACAATATAACGTTATACGTTATAACGTAGTAGTACATAACGTCAAGCGTCACATAGTGATACAATATAACGTTATACGTTATAACGTAGAAGTACATAACGTTATACATTATAAAGTAGTAGTACATAACGTTATACGTTACCACGTAGTAGTACATAACGTCATACGTCCTATAGTGATACAATGTAACGTTATACGTTATAACGTAGTAGTACATAACGTTATCCGTTATAACGTAATAGTGCATATCTATATACGTCATATAGTGATGCAATATAACGTCATACGATATAACGTAGAAGTACATAACGTTATACATTATAAAGTAGTAGTACATAACGTTATACGTTACAACGTAGTAGTACATAACGTCATACGTCCTATAGTGATACAATATAACGTTATACGTTATAACGTAGAAGTACAAAACGTTATACGTTATAACGTAGTTGTACATAACGTTATACGTTATAAAGTAGTAGTACATAACGTTATACGTTACAACGTAGTAGTACATAACGTCATACGTCCTATAGTGATACAATGTAACGTTATACGTTATAATGTTGAAGTGCAAAACGTTATACGTTATAACGTAGTAGTACATAACGTTATCCGTTATAACGTAATAGTGCATATCTATATACGTCATATAGTGATGCAATATAACGTCATACGATATAACGTAGAAGTACATAACGTTATACATTATAAAGTAGTAGTACATAACGTTATACGTTACCACGTAGTAGTACATAACGTCATACGTCCTATAGTGATACAATGTAACGTTATACGTTATAACGTAGTAGTACATAACGTTATCCGTTATAACGTAATAGTGCATATCTATATACGTCATATAGTGATGCAATATAACGTCATACGATATAACGTAGAAGTACATAACGTTATACATTATAAAGTAGTAGTACATAACGTTATACGTTACAACGTAGTAGTACATAACGTCATACTTCCTATGGTGATACAATGTAACGTTATACGTTATAACGTAGTAGTACATAACGTCAAGCGTCACATAGTGATACAATATAACGTTATACGTTATAACGTAGAAGTACATAACGTTATACGTTATAACGTAGTAGTACATAACGTTATACGTTATAAAGTAGTAGTACATAACGTTATACGTTACAACGTAGTAGTACATAACGTCATACGTCCTATAGTGATACAATGTAACGTTATACGTTATAACGTAGTAGTACATAACGTTATACGTTATAACGTAATAGTGCATATCTATATACGTCATATAGTGATGCAATATAACGTCATACGATATAACGTAGAAGTACATAACGTTATACATTATAAAGTAGTAGTACATAACGTTATACGTTACCACGTAGTAGTACATAACGTCATACGTCCTATAGTGATACAATGTAACGTTATACGTTATAACGTAGTAGTACATAACGTTATCCGTTATAACGTAATAGTGCATATCTATATACGTCATATAGTGATGCAATATAACGTCATACGTTATAACGTAGAAGTACATAACGTTATACATTATAAAGTAGTAGTACATAACGTTATACGTTACAACGTAGTAGTACATAACGTCATACTTCCTATGGTGATACAATGTAACGTTATACGTTATAACGTAGTAGTACATAACGTCAAGCGTCACATAGTGATACAATATAACGTTATACGTTATAACGTAGAAGTACATAACGTTATACGTTATAAAGTAGTAGTACATAACGTTATACGTTATAAAGTAGTAGTACATAACGTTATACGTTACAACGTAGTAGTACATAACGTCATACGTCCTATAGTGATACAATGTAACGTTATACGTTATAACGTAGTAGTACATAACGTTATCCGTTATAACGTAATAGTGCATATCTATATACGTCATATAGTGATGCAATATAACGTCATACGATATAACGTAGAAGTACATAACGTTATACATTATAAAGTAGTAGTACATAACGTTATACGTTACAACGTAGTAGTACATAACGTCATACGTCCTATAGTGATACAATATAACGTTATACGTTATAACGTAGAAGTACAAAACGTTCTTTGTTATTACGTAGTAGTACTTAACGTTATACGTTACTACGTAGTAGTACATAACGTCATACGTCCTATAGAGATACAATGTAACGTTATACGTTATAACGTAGTAGTACTTAACGTTATACGTTACTGCGTAGTAGTACATAACGTTATACGTCATATAGTGGTACAATATAACGTTATACGTTATAACGTAGTAGTACATAACGTTATCCGGTATAAACTAATAGTACATATCTATATACGTCATATAGTGATACAATGTAACGTTATACGTTATAACGTAGAAGTATATAACGTTGTACGTTATAACGTAGTAGTACATAACGTCAAACGTCACATAGTGATACAATATAACGTTATACGCTATAACGTAGTAGTACATAACGTTATACGTCATATAGTAGTACAATATAACGTTATACGTTATAACGTATTAGTACATAACGTCAAGCGTCACATAGTGATACAATATAACGTTATACGTTATAACGTAGAAGTACATAACGTTATACGTTATAAAGTAGTAGTACATAACGTTATACGTTACAACGTAGTAGTACATAACGTCATACGTTACAACGTAGTAGTACATAACGTCATACTTCCTATGGTGATACAATGTAACGTTATACGTTATAACGTAGTAGTACATAACGTCAAGCGTCACATAGTGATACAATATAACGTTATACGTTATAACGTAGAAGTACATAACGTTATACGTTATAAAGTAGTAGTACATAACGTTATACGTTATAAAGTAGTAGTACATAACGTTATACGTTACAACGTAGTAGTACATAACGTCATACGTCCTATAGTGATACAATGTAACGTTATACGTTATAACGTTGTAGTACATAACGTTATCCGGTATAACGTAATAGTGCATATCTATATACGTCATATAGTGATGCAATATAACGTCATACGATATACCGTAGAAGTACATAACGTTATACATTATAAAGTAGTAGTACATAACGTTATACGTTACAACGTAGTAGTACATAACGTCATACGTCCTATAGTGATACAATATAACGTTATACGTTATAACGTAGAAGTACAAAACGTTATATGTTATTACGTAGTAGTACTTAACGTTATACGTTACTGCGTAGTAGTACATAACGTCATACGTCCTATAGTGATACAATGTAAAGTTATACGTTATAACGTAGTAGTACTTAACGTTATACGTTACTGCGTAGTAGTACATAACGTTATACGTCATATAGTGGTACAATATAACGTTATACGTTATAATGTAGAAGTACAAAACGTTACACGTTATAACGTAGTAGTACATAACGTTATCCGGTATAACCTAATAGTACATATCTATATACATCATATATTGATGCGATATAACGTTATACGTTATAACGTAGTAGTATATAACGTTATACGTTATAACGTAGTAGTACATAACGTTATACGTTACAACGTAGTAGTACATAACGTCATACGTCCGATAGTGATACAATGTAACGTTATAAGTTATAACGTTGTAGTATACAACGTTATACGTTATAACGTAGTAGTACATAACGTTATACGTTACAACGTAGTAGTACATAACGTCATACGTCCTATAGTGATACAATGTAACGTTATACGATATAACGTCGTAGTATATAACGTTATACGCTATAACGTAGTAGTACATGACGTCAAACGTCACATAGTGATACAATGTAACATTATACGTTATAATGTCGAAGTGCAAAACGTTATACGTCATATAGTAGTACAATATAACGTTATACGTTATAACGTAGTAGTACATATCGTCACACGTCACATAGTGATACAATATAACGTTATACGTTATAACGTAGAAGTACATAACGTTATACGTTATAAAGTAGTAGTACATAACGTTATACGTTATAAAGTAGTAGTACATAACATTATACGTTACAACGTAGTAGTACATAACGTCATACGTCCTATAGTGATACAATATAACGTTATACGTTATAACGTAGAAGTACAAAACGTTACATGTTATTACGCAGTAGTACTTTACGTTATACGTTACTACGTAGTAGTACATAACGTCATACGTCCTATAGTGATACAATGTAACGTTATACGTTATAACGTAGTAGTACAAATCTTTATACGTTATAACGTAGTAGTACTTAACGTTATACGTTACTGCGTAGTAGTACATAACGTTATACGTCATATAGTGGTACAATATAACGTTATACGTTATAATGTAGAAGTACAAAACGTTACACGTTATAACGTAGTAGTACATAACGTTATCCGGTATAACCTAATAGTACATATCTATATACGTCATATATTGATGCGATATAACGTTATACGTTATAACGTAGTAGTATATAACGTTATACGTTATAACGTAGTAGTACATAACGTTATACGTTACAACGTAGTAGTACATAACGTCATACGTCCTATAGTGATACAATATAACGTTATACGTTATAACGTAGAAGTACAAAACGTTACATGTTATTACGCAGTAGTACTTTACGTTATACGTTACTACGTAGTAGTACATAACGTCATACGTCCTATAGTGATACAATGTAACGTTATACGTTATAACGTAGTAGTACTTAATGTTATACGTTACTGCGTAGTAGTACATAACGTTATACGTTATAATGTAGAAGTACAAAACGTTATACGTTATAACGTAGTAGTACATAACGTTATCCGGTATAACGTAATAGTACATATCTATATACGTCATATAGTGATGCAATATAACGTTATACGTTATAACGTAGAAGTACAAAACTTTATACGTTATAACTTAGTAGTAAATAACGTTATACGTTACAACGTAGTAGTACATAACGTCATACGTCTTATAGAGATACAATGTAACTTTATAAGTTATAACGTAGTAGTATACAACGTTATACGTTATAACGTAGTAGTACATAACGTTATACGTTACAACGTAGTAGTACATAACGTCATACGTCCTATAGTGATACAATGTAACGTTATACGTTATAACGTCGTAGTATATAACGTTATACGTTACAACGTAGTAGTACATAACGCCATACGTCCTATAGTGATACAATGTAACGTTATACGATATAACGTCGTAGTATATAACGTTATACGCTAAAACGTAGTAGTACATGACGTCAAACGTCACATAGTGATACAATTTAACATTATACGTTATAATGTCGAAGTGCAAAACGTTATACGTCATATAGTAGTAAAATATAACGTTATACGTTATAACGTAGTAGTACATAACGTCAAACGTCACATAGTGATACAATATAACGTTATACGTTATAACGTAGAAGTACATAACGTCATTCGTCCTATAGTGATACAATGTAACGTTATACGTTATAACGTAGAAGTATATAACGTTATACGTTATAGCGTAGTAGTGCATAACGTCAAACGTCACATAGTGATACAATATAACGTTATACGTTATAACGTAGTAGGACATAACGTTATACGTCATATAGTGGTACAATATAACGTTATACGTTATAATGTAGAAGTACAAAACGTTATACGTTATAACGTAGTAGTACATAACGTTATCCGGTATAACGTAATAGTACATATCTATATACGTCATATAGTGATGCAATATAACGTTATACGTTATAACATAGTAGTATATAACGTTATACGTTATAACGTAGTAGTACATAACGTTATACGTTACAACGTAGTAGTACATAACGTCATACGTCCTATAGTGATACAATGTAACGTTATAAGTTATAACGTAGAAGTATACAACGTTACACGTTATAACGTAGTAGTACATAACGTTATACGTTACAACGTAGTAGTACATAACGTTATCCGGTATAACGTAATAGTACATATCTATATACGTCATATAGTGATGCGATATAACGTTATACGTTATAACGTAGTAGTATATAACGTTATACGTTATAACGTAGTAGTACATAACGTTATACGTTACAACGTAGTAGTACATATCGTCATACGTCCTATAGTGATACAATGTAACGTTATAAGTTATAACATAGTAGTATACAACGTTATACGTTATAACGTAGTAGTACATAACGTTATACGTTACAACGTAGTAGTACATAACGCCATACGTCCTATAGTGATACAATGTAACGTTATACGATATAACGTCGTAGTATATAACGTTATACGCTATAACGTAGTAGTAAATGACGTCAAACGTCACATAGTGATACAATGTAACATTATACGTTATAATGTCGAAGTGCAAAACGTTATACGTCATATAGTAGTACAATATAACGTTATACGTTATAACGTAGTAGTACATAACGTCAAACGTCACATAGTGATACAATATAACGTTATACGTTATAACGTAGAAGTACATAACGTTATACGTTATAAAGTAGTAGTACATAACGTTATACGTTACAACGTAGTAGTACATAACGTCATACGTCCTATAGTGATACAATGTAACTTTATACGTTATAACGTAGTAGTATATAACGTTATACGTTATATCGTAGTAGTACATAACGTCATTCGTCCTATAGTGATACAATGTAACGTTATACGTTATAACGTAGAAGTATATAACGTTATACGTTATAACGTAGTAGTACATAACGTCAAACGTCACATAGTGATACAATGTAACATTATACGTTATAATGTCGAAGTGCAAAACGTTATACGTTACAACGTATTAGTACATAAGGTCATACGTCCTATAGTGATACAATGTAACATTATACGTTATAATGTAGAAGTGCAAAACGTTATACGTTATAACGTAGTAGTACATAACGTCAAATGGCACATAGTGATACAATATAACGTTATACGTTATAACGTAGAAGTACATAACGTTATACGTTATAAAGTAGTAGTACATAACGTTATACGTTACAACGTAGTAGTACATAACGTCATACGTCCTATAGTGATACAATGTAACGTTATACGTTATAACGTAGTAGTACATAACGTTATCCGGTATAACGTAATAGTGCATATCTATATACGTCATGTAGTGATGTAATATAACGTCATACGATATAACGTAGAAGTACATAACGTTATAGATTATAAAGTAGTAGTACATAACGTTATACGTTACAACGTAGTAGTACATAACGTTATCCGGTATAACGTAATAGTACATATCTATATACGTCATACAGTGATGCAATATAACGTTATACGTTATAACGTAGTAGTACACGACGTCAGACGTCACATAGTGATACAATGTAACATTATACGTTATAACGTCGTAGTATATAACGTTATACGTTATAACGTAGTAGTACATGACGTCAAACGTCACATAGTGATACAATGTAACATTATACGTTATAATGTCGAAGTGCAAAACGTTATACGTCATATAGTAGTACAATATAACGTTATACGTTATAACGTAGTAGTGCATAACGTCAAACGTCACATAGTGATACAATATAACGTTATACGTTATAACGTAGAAGTACATAACGTTATACGTTATAAAGTAGTAGTACATAACGTTATCCGGTATAACGTAATAGTGCATATCTATATACGTCATATGGTGATGCAATATAACGTCATACGTTATAACGTAGAAGTACATAACGTTATACATTATAAAGTAGTAGTACATAACGTTATACGTTACAACGTAGTAGTACATAACGTCAAACGTCACATAGTGATACAATATAACGTTATACGTTATAACGTAGAAGTACATAACGTTATACGTTATAAAGTAGTAGTACATAACGTTACACGTTACAACGTAGTAGTACATAACGTCATACGTCCTATAGTGATACAATGTAACTTTATACGTTATAACGTAGTAGTATATAACGTTATACGTTATAACGTAGTAGTACATAACGTCATTCGTCCTATAGTGATACAATGTAACGTTATACGTTATAACGTAGTAGTATATAACGTTATACGTTATAACGTAGTAGTACATAACGTCATACGTCACATAGTGATACAATATAACGTTATACGTTATAACGTAGAGGTACGTAACGTTATACGTTATAAAGTAGTAGTACATAACGTTATACGTTACAACGTACTAGTACATAACGTCATACGTCCTATAGTGATACAATGTAACGTTATACGTTATGACGTAGTAGTACATAACGTTATCCGGTATAACGTAATAGTGCATATCTATATACGTCATATAGTGATGCAATATAACGTCATACGTTATAACGTAGAAGTACAAAACGTTACATGTTATTACGTAGTAGTACTTAACGTTATACGTTACTACGTAGTAGTACATAACGTCATACGTCCTATAGTGATACAATGTAACTTTATACGTTATAACGTAGTAGTATATAACGTTATACGTTATAACGTAGTGGTACATAACGTCATTCGTCTTATAGTGATACAATGTAACGTTATACGTTATAACGTAGTAGTACATAACGTTATACATCATAAAGTAGTAGTACATAACGTCATACGTCCTATAGTGATACAATGCAACGTTATACGTTATAACGTCGTAGTATATAACGTTATACGTTATAACGTCGTAGTATATAACGTTATACGTTATAACGTAGTAGTACATGACGTCAAACGTCACATAGTGATACAATATAACGTTATACGTTACAACGTAGTAGTACATAACGTCATACGTCCTATAGTGATACAATGTAACGTTATAAGTTATAACGTAGTAGTATACAACGTTATACGTTATAACGTAGTAGTACATAACGTCAAACGTCACATAGTGATACAATATAACGTTATACGTTATAACGTAGAAGTACATAACGTTATACGTCCTATAGTGATACAATGTAACGTTATAAGTTATAACGTAGTAGTATACAACGTTATACGTTATAACGTAGTAGTACATAACATTATACGTTATAACGTAGTAGTACATGACGTCAAACGTCACATAGTGATACAATGTAACATTATACGTTATAATGTCGAAGTGCAAAACGTTATACGTTATAACGTAGTAGTACATAACGTCAAACGTCACATAGTGATACAATATAACGTTATACGTTATAACGTAGTAGTACATAACGTTATACGTTACAACGTAGTAGTACATAACGTCATCTGTCCTATAGTGATACAATATAACGTTATACGCTATAACGTAGAAGTACAAAACGTTATATGTTATTACGTAGTAGTACTTAACGTTATACGTTACTACGTAGTAGTACATAATGTCATACGTCCTATAGTGATACAATGCAACGTTATACGTTATAACGTCGTAGCATATAACGTTATATGTTATAACGTCGTAGTATATAACGTTATACGTTATAACGTAGTAGTACATGACGTCAAACGTCACATAGTGATACAATGTAACATTATACGTTATAATGTAGAAGTGCCAAACGTTATACGTTATAATGTAGTAGTACAGAACGTCAAACGTCACATAGTGATACAATATAACGTTATACGTTATAACGTAGTAGTACATAACGTTATACGTCATATAGTGGTACAATATAACGTTATACGTTATAATGTAGAAGTACAAAACGTTATACGTTATAACGTAGTAGTACATAACGTTATCCGGTATAACGTAATAGTACATATCTATATACGTCATATAGTGATGCAATATAACGTTATACGTTATAACATAGTAGTATATAACGTTATACGTTATAACGTAGTAGTACATAACGTTATACGTTACAACGTAGTAGTACATAACGTCATACGTCCTATAGTGATACAATGTAACGTTATAAGTTATAACGTAGTAGTATACAACGTTATACGTTATAACGTAGTAGTACATAACGTTATACGTTACAACGTAGTAGTACATAACGTCATACGTCCTATAGTGGTACAATGTAACGTTATACGTTATAACGTCGTAGTATATAACATTATACGTTATAACGTAGTAGTACATGACGTCAAACGTCACATAGTGATACAATGTAACATTATACGTTATAATGTCGAAGTGCAAAACGTTATACGTTATAACGTAGTAGTACATAACGTCAAACGTCACATAGTGATACAATATAACGTTATACGTTATAACGTAGTAGTACATAACGTTATACGTTACAACGTAGTAGTACATAACGTCATCTGTCCTATAGTGATACAATATAACGTTATACGCTATAACGTAGAAGTACAAAACGTTATATGTTATTACGTAGTAGTACTTAACGTTATACGTTACTACGTAGTAGTACATAACGTCATACGTCCTATAGTGATACAATGTAACGTTATACGTCATACCGTAGTAGTACTTAACGTTATTCGTTACTGCGTAGTAGTACATAACGTTATACGTCATATAGTGGTACAATATAACGTTATACGTTATAATGTAGAAGTACAAAACGTTATACGTTATAACGTAGTAGTACATAACGTTATCCGGTATAATGTAATAGTACATATCTATATACGTCATATAGTGATGCAATATAACGTTATACGTTATAACGTAGAAGTACAAAACGTTATACGTTATAACGTAGTAGTACTTAACGTTATACGTTACTACGTAGTAGTACATAACGTCATACGTCCTATAGTGATACAATGTAACGTTATACGTTATACCGTAGAAGTACTTAACGTTATACGTTACTACGTAGTAGTACATAACGTCATACGTCCTATAGTGATACAATGTAACGTTATACGTTATACCGTAGTAGTACTTAACGTTATACGTTACTGCGTAGTAGTACATAACGTTATACGTCATATAGTGGTACAATATAACGTTATACGTTATAATGTAGAAGTACAAAACGTTATACGTTATAACGTAGTAGTACATAACGTTATACGTTACAACGTAGTAGTACATAACGTCATACGTCATATAGTGATACAATGTAACGTTATACGTTATAACGTCGTAGTATATAACGTTATACGTTATAACGTAGTAGTACATGACGTCAAACGTCACATAGTGATACAATGTAACATTATACGTTATAATGTAGAAGTGCAAAACGTTATACGTTATAACGTAGTAGTACATAACGTCAAATGTCACATAGTGATACAATATAACGTTATACGTTATAACGTAGTAGTACATAACGTTATACGTAATATAGTGGTACAATATAACGTTATACGTTATAATGTAGAAGTACAAAACGTTATACGTTATAACGTAGTAGTACATAACGTTATCCGGTATAACGTAATAGTACATATCTATATACGTCATATAGTGATGCGATATAACGTTATACGTTATAACGTAGTAGTATATAACGTTATACGTTATAACGTAGTAGTACATAACGTTATACGTTACAACGTAGTAGTACATAACGTCATACGTCCTATAGTGATACAATGTAACGTTATAAGTTATAACGTAGTAGTATACAACGTTATACGTTATAACGTAGTAGTACATAACGTTATACGTTACAACGTAGTAGTACATAACGTCATACGTCCTATAGTGATACAATGTAACGTTATACGATGTAACGTCGTAGTATATAACGTTATACGCTATAACGTAGTAGTTCATGACGTCAAACGTCACATAGTGATACAATGTAACATTATACGTTATAATGTCGAAGTGCAAAACGTTATACGTCATATAGTAGTACAATATAACGTTATACGTTATAACGTAGTAGTACATACCGTCAAACGTCACATAGTGATACAATATAACGTTATACGTTACAACGTAGAAGTACATAACGTTATACGTTATAAAGTAGTAGTACATAACGTCATTCGTCCTATAGTGATACAATGTAACGTTATAAGTTATAACGTAGAAGTACAAAACGTTATATGTTACTACGTAGTAGTACTTAACGTTATACGTTACTACGTAGTAGTACATAACGTCATACGTCCTATAGTGATACAATGCAACGTTATACGTTATAACGTCGTAGTATATAACGTTATACGTTATAACGTCGTAGTATATAACGTTATACGTTATAACGTAGTAGTACAGAACGTCAAACGTCACATAGTGATACAATATAACGTTATACGTTATAACGTAGTAGTACATAACGTTATACGTCATATAGTGGTACAATATAACGTTATACGTTATAATGTAGAAGTACAAAACGTTATACGTTATAACGTAGTAGTACATAACGTTATCCGGTATAACGTAATAGTACATATCTATATACGTCATATAGTGATGCAATATAACGTTATACGTTATAACATAGTAGTATATAACGTTATACGTTATAACGTAGTAGTACATAACGTTATACGTTACAACGTAGTAGTACATAACGTCATACGTCCTATAGTGATACAATGTAACGTTATAAGTTATAACGTAGAAGTATACAACGTTACACGTTATAACGTAGTAGTACATAACGTTATACGTTACAACGTAGTAGTACGTAACGTTATCCGGTATAACGTAATAGTACATATCTATATACGTCATATAGTGATGCGATATAACGTTATACGTTATAACGTAGTAGTATACAACGTTATACGTTATAACGTAGTAGTACATAACGTTATACGTTACAACGTAGTAGTACATAGCGCCATACGTCCTATAGTGATACAATGTAACGTTATACGATATAACGTCGTAGTATATAACGTTATACGCTATAACGTAGTAGTAAATGACGTCAAACGTCACATAGTGATACAATGTAACATTATACGTTATAATGTCGAAGTGCAAAACGTTATACGTCATATAGTAGTACAATATAACGTTATACGTTATAACGTAGTAGTACATAACGTCAAACGTCACATAGTGATACAATATAACGTTATACGTTATAACGTAGAAGTACATAACGTTATACGTTATAAAGTAGTAGTACATAACGTTATACGTTACAACGTAGTAGTACATAACGTCATACGTCCTATAGTGATACAATGTAACTTTATACGTTATAACGTAGTAGTATATAACGTTATACGTTATATCATAGTAGTACATAACGTCATTCGTCCTATAGTGATACAATGTAACGTTATACGTTATAACGTAGAAGTATATAACGTTATACGTTATAACGTAGTAGTACATAACGTCAAACGTCACATAGTGATACAATGTAACGTTATAAGTTATAACGTAGAAGTATACAACGTTACACGTTATAACGTAGTAGTACATAACGTTATACGTTACAACGTAGTAGTACGTAACGTTATCCGGTATAACGTAATAGTACATATCTATATACGTCATATAGTGATGCGATATAACGTTATACGTTATAACATAGTAGTATATAACGTTATACGTTATAAAGTAGTAGTACATAACGTTATACGTTACAACGTAGTAGTACATAACGTCATACGTCCTATAGTGATACAATGTAACGTTATAAGTTATAACGTAGAAGTATACAACGTTACACGTTATAACGTAGTAGTACATAACGTTATACGTTACAACGTAGTAGTACGTAACGTTATCCGGTATAACGTAATAGTACATATCTATATACGTCATATAGTGATGCGATATAACGTTATACGTTATAACGTAGTAGTATATAACGTTATACGTTATAACGTAGTAGTACATAACGTTATACGTTACAACGTAGAAGTACATAACGTCATACGTCCTATAGTGATACAATGTAACGTTATAAGTTATAACGTTGTAGTATACAACGTTATACGTTATAACGTAGTAGTACATAACGTTATACGTTACAACGTAGTAGTACATAACGTCATACGTCCTATAGTGATACAATGTAACGTTATACGATATAACGTCGTAGTATATAACGTTATACGCTATAACGTAGTAATACATGACGTCAAACGTCACATAGTGATACAATGTAACATTATACGTTATAATGTCGAAGTGCAAAACGTTATACGTCATATAGTAGTACAATATAACGTTATACGTTATAACGTAGTAGTACATAACGTCAAACGTCACATAGTGATACAATATAACGTTATACGTTATAACGTAGAAGTACATAACGTTATACGTTATAAAGTAGTAGTACATAACGTTATACGTTATAAAGTAGTAGTACATGACGTTATACGTTACAACGTAGTAGTACATAACGTCATACGTCCTATAGTGATACAATATAACGTTATACGTTATAACGTAGAAGTACAAAACGTTACATGTTATTACGCAGTAATACTTTACGTTATACGTTACTACGTAGTAGTACATAACGTCATACGTCCTATAGTGATACAATGTAACGTTATACGTTATAACGTAGTAGTACTTAACGTTATACGTTATAACGTAGTAGTACTTAACGTTATACGTTACTGCGTAGTAGTACATAACGTTATACGTCATATAGTGGTACAATATAACGTTATGCGTTATAATGTAGAAGTACAAAACGTTACACGTTATAACGTAGTAGTACATAACGTTATCCGGTATAACCTAATAGTACATATCTATATACGTCATATATTGATGCGATATAACGTTATACGTTATAACGTAGTAGTATATAACGTTATACGTTATAACGTAGTAGTACATAACGTTATACGTTACAACGTAGTAGTACATAACGTCATACGTCCTATAGTGATACAATATAACGTTATACGTTATAACGTAGAAGTACAAAACGTTACATGTTATTACGCAGTAGTACTTTACGTTATACGTTACTACGTAGTAGTACATAACGTCATACGTCCTATAGTGATACAATGTAACGTTATACGTTATAACGTAGTAGTACTTAATGTTATACGTTACTGCGTAGTAGTACATAACGTTATACGTTATAATGTAGAAGTACAAAACGTTATACGTTATAACGTAGTAGTACATAACGTTATCCGGTATAACGTAATAGTACATATCTATATACGTCATATAGTGATGCAATATAACGTTATACGTTATAACGTAGAAGTACAAAACTTTATACGTTATAACTTAGTAGTAAATAACGTTATACGTTACAACGTAGTAGTACATAACGTCATACGTCTTATAGAGATACAATGTAACTTTATAAGTTATAACGTAGTAGTATACAACGTTATACGTTATAACGTAGTAGTACATAACGTTATACGTTACAACGTAGTAGTACATAACGTCATACGTCCTATAGTGATACAATGTAACGTTATACGTTATAACGTCGTAGTATATAACGTTATACGTTACAACGTAGTAGTACATAACGCCATACGTCCTATAGTGATACAATGTAACGTTATACGATATAACGTCGTAGTATATAACGTTATACGCTAAAACGTAGTAGTACATGACGTCAAACGTCACATAGTGATACAATTTAACATTATACGTTATAATGTCGAAGTGCAAAACGTTATACGTCATATAGTAGTACAATATAACGTTATACGTTATAACGTAGTAGTACATAACGTCAAACGTCACATAGTGATACAATATAACGTTATACGTTATAACGTAGAAGTACATAACGTCATTCGTCCTATAGTGATACAATGTAACGTTATACGTTATAACGTAGAAGTATATAACGTTATACGTTATAGCGTAGTAGTGCATAACGTCAAACGTCACATAGTGATACAATATAACGTTATACGTTATAACGTAGTAGGACATAACGTTATACGTCATATAGTGGTACAATATAACGTTATACGTTATAATGTAGAAGTACAAAACGTTATACGTTATAACGTAGTAGTACATAACGTTATCCGGTATAACGTAATAGTACATATCTATATACGTCATATAGTGATGCAATATAACGTTATACGTTATAACATAGTAGTATATAACGTTATACGTTATAACGTAGTAGTATATAACGTTATACGTTATATCGTAGTAGTACATAACGTCATTCGTCCTATAGTGATACAATGTAACGTTATACGTTATAACGTAGAAGTATATAACGTTATACGTTATAACGTAGTAGTACATAACGTCAAACGTCACATAGTGATACAATGTAACATTATACGTTATAATGTCGAAGTGCAAAACGTTATACGTTACAACGTATTAGTACATAAGGTCATACGTCCTATAGTGATACAATGTAACATTATACGTTATAATGTAGAAGTGCAAAACGTTATACGTTATAACGTAGTAGTACATAACGTCAAATGGCACATAGTGATACAATATAACGTTATACGTTATAACGTAGAAGTACATAACGTTATACGTTATAAAGTAGTAGTACATAACGTTATACGTTACAACGTAGTAGTACATAACGTCATACGTCCTATAGTGATACAATGTAACGTTATACGTTATAACGTAGTAGTACATAACGTTATCCGGTATAACGTAATAGTGCATATCTATATACGTCATGTAGTGATGCAATATAACGTCATACGATATAACGTAGAAGTACATAACGTTATAGATTATAAAGTAGTAGTACATAACGTTATACGTTACAACGTAGTAGTACATAACGTTATCCGGTATAACGTAATAGTACATATCTATATACGTCATACAGTGATGCAATATAACGTTATACGTTATAACGTAGTAGTACACGACGTCAGACGTCACATAGTGATACAATGTAACATTATACGTTATAACGTCGTAGTATATAACGTTATACGTTATAACGTAGTAGTACATGACGTCAAACGTCACATAGTGATACAATGTAACATTATACGTTATAATGTCGAAGTGCAAAACGTTATACGTCATATAGTAGTACAATATAACGTTATACGTTATAACGTAGTAGTGCATAACGTCAAACGTCACATAGTGATACAATATAACGTTATACGTTATAACGTAGAAGTACATAACGTTATACGTTATAAAGTAGTAGTACATAACGTTATACGTTACAACGTAGTAGTACATAACGTTATACGTCCTATAGTGATACAATGTAACGTTATACGTTATAATGTCGAAGTGCAAAACGTTATACGTTATAACGTAGTAGTACATAACGTCAAACGTCACATAGTGATACAATATAACGTTATACGTTATAACGTAGTAGTACATAACGTTATACGTTATAACGTAGTAGTACATAACGTTATCCGGTATAACGTAATAGTGCATATCTATATACGTCATATAGTGATGCAATATAACGTCATACGTTATAACGTAGAAGTACATAACGTTATACATTATAAAGTAGTAGTACATAACGTTATACGTTACAACGTAGTAGTACATAACGTCAAACGTCACATAGTGATACAATATAACGTTATACGTTATAACGTAGAAGTACATAACGTTATACGTTATTAAGTAGTTGTACATAACGTTACACGTTACAACGTAGTAGTACATAACGTCATACGTCCTATAGTGATACAATGTAACTTTATACGTTATAACGTAGTAGTATATAACGTTATACGTTATAACGTAGTAGTACATAACGTCATTCGTCCTATAGTGATACAATGTAACGTTATACGTTATAACGTAGTAGTATATAACGTTATACGTTATAACGTAGTAGTACATAACGTCATACGTCACATAGTGATACAATATAACGTTATACGTTATAACGTAGAAGTACGTAACGTTATACGTTATAAAGTAGTAGTACATAACGTTATACGTTACAACGTACTAGTACATAACGTCATACGTCCTATAGTGATACAATGTAACGTTATACGTTATGACGTAGTAGTACATAACGTTATCCGGTATAGCGTAATAGTGCATATCTATATACGTCATATAGTGATGCAATATAACGTCATACGTTATAACGTAGAAGTACAAAACGTTACATGTTATTACGTAGTAGTACTTAACGTTATACGTTACTACGTAGTAGTACATAACGTCATACGTCCTATAGTGATACAATGTAACTTTATACGTTATAACGTAGTAGTATATAACGTTATACGTTATAACGTAGTAGTACATAACGTCATTCGTCCTATAGTGATACAATGTAACGTTATACGTTATAACGTAGTAGTACATAACGTTATACATCATAAAGTAGTAGTACATAACGTCATACGTCCTATAGTGATACAATGCAACGTTATACGTTATAACGTCGTAGTATATAACGTTATACGTCATAACGTCGTAGTATATAACGTTATACGTTATAACGTAGTAGTACATGACGTCAAACGTCACATAGTGATACAATATAACGTTATACGTTATAACGTAGTAGTACATAACGTCATACGTCCTATAGTGATACAATGTAACGTTATACGATATAACGTCGTAGGATATAACGTTATACGCTATAACGTAGTAGTACATGACGTCAAACGTCACATAGTGATACAATGTAACATTATACGTTATAATGTCGAAGTGCAAAACGTTATACGTCATATAGTAGTACAATATAACGTTATACGTTATAATGTAGAAGTACAAAACGTTATACGTTATAACGTAGTAGTACATAACGTTATACGTTACAACGTAGTAGTACATAACGTCATACGTCCTATAGTGATACAATGTAACGTTATAAGTTATAACGTAGTAGTATACAACGTTATACGTTATAACGTAGTAGTACATAACGTCAAACGTCACATAGTGATACAATATAACGTTATACGTTATAACGTAGAAGTACAAAACGTTATACGTCCTATAGTGATACAATGTAACTTTATAAGTTATAACGTAGTAGTATACAACGTTATACGTTATAACGTAGTAGTACATAACATTATACGTTATAACGTAGTAGTACATGACGTCAAACGTCACATAGTGATACAATGTAACATTATACGTTATAATGTCGAAGTGCAAAACGTTATACGTTATAACGTAGTAGTACATAACGTCAAACGTCACATAGTGATACAATATAACGTTATACGTTATAACGTAGTAGTACATAACGTTATACGTTACAACGTAGTAGTACATAACGTCATCTGTCCTATAGTGATACAATATAACGTTATACGCTATAACGTAGAAGTACAAAACGTTATATGTTATTACGTAGTAGTACTTAACGTTATACGTTACTACGTAGTAGTACATAACGTCATACGTCCTATAGTGATACAATGCAACGTTATACGTTATAACGTCGTAGCATATAACGTTATATGTTATAACGTCGTAGTATATAACGTTATACGTTATAACGTAGTAGTACATGACGTCAAACGTCACATAGTGATACAATGTAACATTATACGTTATAATGTAGAAGTGCCAAACGTTATACGTTATAACGTAGTAGTACAGAACGTCAAACGTCACATAGTGATACAATATAACGTTATACGTTATAACGTAGTAGTACGTAACATTATATATCATATAGTCATGCAATATAACGTTATACGTTAAAATGTAGAAGTACAAAACGTTATACGTTATAACGTAGTTGTACATAACGTTATCCGGTATAACGTAATAGTACATATCTATATACGTCATATAGTGATGCAATATAACGTTATACGTTATAACATAGTAGTATATAACGTTATACGTTATAACGTAGTAGTACATAACGTTATACGTTACAACGTAGTAGTACATAACGTCATACGTCCTATAGTGATACAATGTAACGTTATAAGTTATAACGTAGTAGTATACAACGTTATACGTTATAACGTAGTAGTACATAACGTTATACGTTACAACGTAGTAGTACATAACGTCATACGTCCTATAGTGGTACAATGTAACGTTATACGTTATAACGTCGTAGTATATAACATTATACGTTATAACGTAGTAGTACATGACGTCAAACGTCACATAGTGATACAATGTAACATTATACGTTATAATGTCGAAGTGCAAAACGTTATACGTTATAACGTAGTAGTACATAACGTCAAACGTCACATAGTGATACAATATAACGTTATACGTTATAACGTAGTAGTACATAACGTTATACGTTACAACGTAGTAGTACATAACGTCATCTGTCCTATAGTGATACAATATAACGTTATACGCTATAACGTAGAAGTACAAAACGTTATATGTTATTACGTAGTAGTACTTAACGTTATACGTTACTACGTAGTAGTACATAACGTCATACGTCCTATAGTGATACAATGTAACGTTATACGTCATACCGTAGTAGTACTTAACGTTATTCGTTACTGCGTAGTAGTACATAACGTTATACGTCATATAGTGGTACAATATAACGTTATACGTTATAATGTAGAAGTACAAAACGTTATACGTTATAACGTAGAAGTACATAACGTTATCCGGTATAATGTAATAGTACATATCTATATACGTCATATAGTGATGCAATATAACGTTATACGTTATAACGTAGAAGTACAAAACGTTATACGTTATAACGTAGTAGTACTTAACGTTATACGTTACTACGTAGTAGTACATAACGTCATACGTCCTATAGTGATACAATGTAACGTTATACGTTATACCGTAGAAGTACTTAACGTTATACGTTACTACGTAGTAGTACATAACGTCATACGTCCTATAGTGATACAATGTAACGTTATACGTTATACCGTAGTAGTACTTAACGTTATACGTTACTGCGTAGTAGTACATAACGTTATACGTCATATAGTGGTACAATATAACGTTATACGTTATAATGTAGAAGTACAAAACGTTATACGTTATAACGTAGTAGTACATAACGTTATACGTTACAACGTAGTAGTACATAACGTCATACGTCCTATAGTGATACAATGTAACGTTATACGTTATAACGTCGTAGTATATAACGTTATACGTTATAACGTAGTAGTACATGACGTCAAACGTCACATAGTGATACAATGTAACATTATACGTTATAATGTAGAAGTGCAAAACGTTATACGTTATAACGTAGTAGTACATAACGTCAAATGTCACATAGTGATACAATATAACGTTACACGTTATAACGTAGTAGTATACAACGTTATACGTTATAACGTAGTAGTACATAACGTTATACGTTACAACGTAGTAGTACATAACGTCATACGTCCTATAGTGATACAATGTAACGTTATACGATGTAACGTCGTAGTATATAACGGTATAACGTAGTAGCACATAACGTATTACGTTACTACGTAGTAGTACATAACGTCAAACGTCACATAGTGATACAATGTAACGTTATACGTTATAATGTAGAAGTACAAAACGTTATTCGTTATAACGTAGTAGTACATAACGTCAAACGTCACATAGTGATACAGTATAACGCTATACCTTATAACGTAGAAGTACAAAACGTTATACGTTATAACGTAGTAGTACATAACGTCAATCTTCACATAGTGTTACAATATAGCGTTATACGTTATAACGTAGAAGTACAAAACGTTATACGTTATAACGTAGTAGTACTTAACGTTATACGTTATAGGTAGTAGTACATAACGTCATACGTCCTATAGTGATACAATGTAACGTTATACGTTATAATGTAGAAGTACAAAACGTTATACGTTATAACGTAGTAGTACATAACGTTATCCGGTATAACGTAATAGTACATATCTATATACGTCATATAGTGATGCAATATAACGTCATACGTTATAACGTAGAAGTACATAACGTTATACATTATAAAGTACTAGTATATAACGTTATACGTTACTACGTAGTAGTACATAACGTCATACGTCCTATAGTGATACAATGTAACGTTATACGTTATAACGTAGTAGTACTTAACGTTATACGTTACTGCGTGGTAGTACATAACGTTATACGACATATAGTGGTACAATATAACGTTATACGTCATAATATAGTACTACATAACGCTAAAAGTCACATAGTGATACAATATAACGTTATACGTTATAACGTAGAAGTACAAAACGTTATACGTTATAACGTAGTAGTACATAACGTCAAACTTCACATAGTGATACAATATAGCGTTATACGTTATAACGTAGAAGTACAAAACGTTATACGTTATAACGTAGTAGTACATAACGTCAAACTTCACATAGTGATACAATATAGCGTTATAAGTTATAACGTAGAAGTACAAAACGTTATACGTTATAACGTAGTAGTACTTAACGTTATATGTTATAGGTAGTAGTACATAACGTCATACGTCATATAGTGATACAATGTAACGTTATACGTTATAATGTAGAAGTACAAAACGTTATACGTTATAACGTAGTAGTACATAACGTTATACGTCATATAGTAGTACAATATAACGTTATACGTTATAACGTAGCAGTACATAACGTTATACGGTATAACGTAGTAGCACATAACGTTATACGTTACTACGTAGTAGTACATAACGTCAAACGTCACATAGTGATACAATGTAACGTTATACGTTATAATGTAGAAGTACAAAACGTTATACGTTATAACGTAATATTACATATCTATATACGTCATATAGTGATGCAATATAATGTCATACGTTATAACGTAGAAGTACATAAAGTTATCCGGTATAACGTAGTAGCACATAACGTTATACTTTACTACGTAGTAATACATAACGTCAAACGTCACATAGTGATACAATGTAACGTTATACGTTATAATGTAGAAGTACAAAACGTTATACGTTATAACGTAGTAGTACATAATGTCAAACGTCACATAGTGATACAGTATAACGTTATACGTTATACCGTAGAAGTACAAAACTTTATACGTTATAACGTAGTAGTACTTAACGTTATACGTTACTGCGTAGTAGTACATAACGTTATACGTCATATAGTAGTACAATATAACGTTATACGTTATAACGTAGCAGTACATAACGTTATACGGTATAACGTAGTAGCACATAACGTTATACGTTACTACGTAGTAGTACATAACGTCAAACGTCACATAGTGATACAGTATAACGTTATGCGTTATAACGTAAAAGTACAAAACGTTATACGTTATAACGTAGTAGTACTTAACGTTATACGTTATAACGTAGTAGTACATAACGTCAAACTTCACATAGTGATACAATATAGCGTTATACGTTATAACGTAGAAGTACAAAACGTTATACGTTATAACGTAGTAGTATATAACGTTATACGTTATAACGTAGTAGTACATAACGTCAAACGTCACATAGTGATACAATATAACGTTATACGTTATATCGTTGAAGTACATAACGTTATACGTTATAAACTAGTAGTACATAACGTCAAACTTCACATAGTGATACAATATAACGTTATACGTTATAACGTAGAAGTACAAAACGTTATACGTTATAACGTAGTAGTATATAACGTTATACGTTATAACGTAGTAGTACTTACCGTCAAACGTCACATAGTGATACAATATAACGTTATACGTTATATCGTAGAAGTACATAACGTTATACGTTATAAACTAGTAGTACATAACGTTATACGTTACAACGTAGTAGTACATAACGTCATACGTCCTATAGTGATACAATGTAACGTTATACGTTATAACGTAGTAGTATATATAACGTTATACGTTATAACGTAGTAGTACATAACGTTATACGTTACTACGTAGTAGTACATAACGTCAAACGTCACATAGTGATACAATGTAACGTTATACGTTATAACGTAGTAGTATATAACGTTATACGTTATAACGTAGTAGTACATAACGTCAAACGTCACATAGTGATACAATATAACGTTATACGTTATATCGTAGAAGTACATAACGTTATACGTTATAAAGTAGTGGTACATAACGTTATACGTTACAACGTAGTAGTACATAACGTCATACATCCTATAGTGATACAATGTAACGTTATACGTTATAACGTAGTAGTATATAACGTGATACGTTATAACGTAGTACTACATAACGTCAAACGTCACATAGTGATACAATATAACGTTATACGTTATATCGTAGAAGTACATAACGTTATACGTTATAAACTAGTAGTACATAACGTTATACGTTACAACGTAGTAGTACATAACGTCATACGTCCTATAGTGATACAATGTAACGTTATACGTTATAACGTAGTAGTATATAACGTTATACGTTATAACGTAGTAGTACATAACGTTATACGTTACTACGTAGTAGTAGATAACGTCAAACGTCACATAGTGATACAATGTAACGTTATACGTTATAACGTAGAAGTACATAACGTTATACGTTATAAACTAGTAGTACATAACGTTATACGTTACAACGTAGTAGTACATAACGTCATACGTCCTATAGTGATACAATGTAACGTTATACGTTATAACGTAGTAGTACATAACGTTATACGTTACAACGTAGTAGTACATAACGTCATACGTCCTATAGTGATACAATGTAACGTTATACGTTATAACGTAGCAATACATAACGTAATACGTTATAACGTAGTAGCACACAACGTTATACGCTACTACGTAGTAGTACATAACGTCAAACGTCACATAGTGATACAATATAGCGTTATACGTTATAACGTAGAAGTACAAAACGTTATACGTTATAACGTAGTAGTACATAACGTCAAACTTCACATAGTGATAAAATATAGCGTTATAAGTTATAACGTAGAAGTACAAAACGTTATACCGTATAACGTAGTAGTATATAACGTTATACGTTATAACGTAGTAGTACATAACGTCAAAGGTCACATAGTGATACAGTATAACGTTATACGTTATAACGTAGATGTACAAAACGTTATACGTTATAACGTAGAAGTACAAAACGTTATACGTTACTACGTAGTAGTACATAACGTCAAACGTCACATAGTGATACAGTATAACGTTATGCGTTATAACGTAAAAGTACAAAACGTTATACGTTATAACGTAGTAGTACTTAACGTTATACGTCATATAGTGATACAATGTAACGTTATACGTTATAACGTAGAAGTACATAAAGTTATCCGGTATAACGTTGTAGCACATAACGTTATACTTTACTACGTAGTATTACATAACGTCAAACGTCACATAGTGATACAATGTATCACGTTATAGAGTAGAAGTACAAAACGTTATACGTTATAACGTAGTAGTACATAATGTCAAACGTCAAATAGTGATACAGTATAACGTTATACGTCATAATGTAGAAGTACAAAACGTTATACGTTATAACGTAGAAGTACAAAACTTTATACGTTATAACGTAGTAGTACTTAACGTTATACGTTACTGCGTAGTAGTACATAACGTTATACGTCATATAGTAGTACAATATAACGTTATACGTTATAACGTAGCAGTACATAACGTTATACGGTATAACGTAGTAGCACATAACGTTATACGTTACTACGTAGTAGTACATAACGTCAAACGTCACATAGTGATACAATGTAACGTTATACGTTATAATGTAGAAGTACAAAACGTTATACGTTATAACGTAGTAGTACATAATATCAAACGTCACATAGTGATACAGTATAACGTTATACGTTATAATGTAGAAGTACAAAACGTTATACTTTATAACGTAGTAGTACATAACGTTAAACGTTACAACGTAGTAGTACATAACGTCATACGTCCTATAGTGATACAATGTAACGTTATACGTTATAACGTAGTAGTATATAACGTTATACGTTATAACGTAGTAGTACATAACGTCAAACGTCACATAGTTATACAATATAACGTTACACGTTATATCGTAGAAGTACATAACGTTATACGTTATAAACTAGGAGTACATAACGTTATACGTTACAACGTAGTAGTACATAACGTCATACGTCCTATAGTGATACAATGTAACGTTATACGTTATAACGTAGTAGTATATAACGTTATACGTTATAACGTAGTAGTACATAACGTTATACGTTACTACGTAGTAGTACATAACGTCAAACGTCACATAGTGATACAATGTAACGTTATACGTTATAACGTAGTAGTATATAACGTTATACGTTATAACGCAGTAGTACATAACGTCAAACGTCACATAGTGATACAATATAACGTTATACGTTATATCGTAGAAGTACATAACGTTATACGTTATAAACTAGTAGTACTTAACGTTATACGTTACTGCGTCGTAGTACATAACGATATACGTCATATAGTAGTACAATATAACGTTATACGTTATAACGTAGCAGTACATAACGTAATACGGTATAACGTAGTAGCACACAACGTTATACGCTACTACGTAGTAGTACATAACGTCAAACGTCACATAGTGATACAATATAGCGTTATACGTTATAACGTAGAAGTACAAAACGTTATACGTTATAACGTAGTAGTACATAACGTCAAACTTCACATAGTGATACAATATAGCGTTATAAGTTATAACGTAGAAGTACAAAACGTTATACCTTATAACGTAGTAGTATATAACGTTATACGTTATAACGTAGTAGTACATAACGTCAAACGTCACATAGTGATACAGTATAACGTTATACGTTATAACGTAGATATACAAAACGTTATACGTTATAACGTAGAACTACAAAACGTTATACGTTATAACGTAGTAGTACATAACGTCAAACTTCACATAGTGATACAATATAGCGTTATACGTTATAACGTAGAAGTACAAAACGTTATACGTTATAACGTAGTAGTACTTAACGTTATATGTTATAGGTAGTAGTACATAACGTCATACGTCATATAGTGATACAATGTAACGTTATACGTTATAATGTAGAAGTACAAAACGTTATACGTTATAACGTAGTAGTACATAACGTTATACGTCATATAGTAGTACAATATAACGTTATACGTTATAACGTAGTAGTACATAACGTCATACGTCCTATAGTGATACAATGCAACGTTATACGTTATAACGTCGTAGCATATAACGTTATATGTTATAACGTCGTAGTATATAACGTTATACGTTATAACGTAGTAGTACATGACGTCAAACGTCCTATAGTGATACAATGCAACGTTATACGTTATAACGTCGTAGTATATAACGTTATACGTTATAACGTCGTAGTATATAACGTTATACGTTATAACGTAGTAGTACATGACGTCAAACGTCACATAGTGATACAATATAACGTTATACGTTATAACGTAGTAGTACATAACGTCATACGTCCTATAGTGATACAATGTAACGTTATACGATATAACGTCGTAGGATATAACGTTATACGCTATAACGTAGTAGTACATGACGTCAAACGTCACATAGTGATACAATGTAACATTATACGTTATAATGTCGAAGTGCAAAACGTTATACGTCATATAGTAGTACAATATAACGTTATACGTTATAATGTAGAAGTACAAAACGTTATACGTTATAACGTAGTAGTACATAACGTTATACGTTACAACGTAGTAGTACATAACGTCATACGTCCTATAGTGATACAATGTAACGTTATAAGTTATAACGTAGTAGTATACAACGTTATACGTTATAACGTAGTAGTACATAACGTCAAACGTCACATAGTGATACAATATAACGTTATACGTTATAACGTAGAAGTACATAACGTTATACGTCCTATAGTGATACAATGTAACGTTATAAGTTATAACGTAGTAGTATACAACGTTATACGTTATAACGTAGTAGTACATAACATTATACGTTATAACGTAGTAGTACATGACGTCAAACGTCACATAGTGATACAATGTAACATTATACGTTATAATGTCGAAGTGCAAAACGTTATACGTTATAACGTAGTAGTACATAACGTCAAACGTCACATAGTGATACAATATAACGTTATACGTTATAACGTAGTAGTACATAACGTTATACGTTACAACGTAGTAGTACATAACGTCATCTGTCCTATAGTGATACAATATAACGTTATACGCTATAACGTAGAAGTACAAAACGTTATATGTTATTACGTAGTAGTACTTAACGTTATACGTTACTACGTAGTAGTACATAACGTCATACGTCCTATAGTGATACAATGCAACGTTATACGTTATAACGTCGTAGCATATAACGTTATATGTTATAACGTCGTAGTATATAACGTTATACGTTATAACGTAGTAGTACATGACGTCAAACGTCACATAGTGATACAATGTAACATTATACGTTATAATGTAGAAGTGCCAAACGTTATACGTTATAACGTAGTAGTACAGAACGTCAAACGTCACATAGTGATACAATATAACGTTATACGTTATAACGTAGTAGTACATAACGTTATACGTCATATAGTGGTACAATATAACGTTATACGTTATAATGTAGAAGTACAAAACGTTATACGTTATAACGTAGTAGTACATAACGTTATCCGGTATAACGTAATAGTACATATCTATATACGTCATATAGTGATGCAATATAACGTTATGCGTTATAACATAGTAGTATATAACGTTATACGTTATAACGTAGTAGTACATAACGTTATACGTTACAACGTAGTAGTACATAACGTCATACGTCCTATAGTGATACAATGTAACGTTATAAGTTATAACGTAGTAGTATACAACGTTATACGTTATAACGTAGTAGTACATAACGTTATACGTTACAACGTAGTAGTACATAACGTCATACGTCCTATAGTGGTACAATGTAACGTTATACGTTATAACGTCGTAGTATATAACATTATACGTTATAACGTAGTAGTACATGACGTCAAACGTCACATAGTGATACAATGTAACATTATACGTTATAATGTCGAAGTGCAAAACGTTATACGTTATAACGTAGTAGTACATAACGTCAAACGTCACATAGTGATACAATATAACGTTATACGTTATAACGTAGTAGTACATAACGTTATACGTTACAACGTAGTAGTACATAACGTCATCTGTCCTATAGTGATACAATATAACGTTATACGCTATAACGTAGAAGTACAAAACGTTATATGTTATTACGTAGTAGTACTTAACGTTATACGTTACTACGTAGTAGTACATAACGTCATACGTCCTATAGTGATACAATGTAACGTTATACGTCATACCGTAGTAGTACTTAACGTTATTCGTTACTGCGTAGTAGTACATAACGTTATACGTCATATAGTGGTACAATATAACGTTATACGTTATAATGTAGAAGTACAAAACGTTATACGTTATAACGTAGTAGTACATAACGTTATCCGGTATAATGTAATAGTACATATCTATATACGTCATATAGTGATGCAATATAACGTTATACGTTATAACGTAGAAGTACAAAACGTTATACGTTATAACGTAGTAGTACTTAACGTTATACGTTACTACGTAGTAGTACATAACGTCATACGTCCTATAGTGATACAATGTAACGTTATACGTTATACCGTAGAAGTACTTAACGTTATACGTTACTACGTAGTAGTACATAACGTCATACGTCCTATAGTGATACAATGTAACGTTATACGTTATACCATAGTAGTACTTAACGTTATACGTTACTGCGTAGTAGTACATAACGTTATACGTCATATAGTGGTACAATATAACGTTATACGTTATAATGTAGAAGTACAAAACGTTATACGTTATAACGTAGTAGTACATAACGTTATACGTTACAACGTAGTAGTACATAACGTCATACGTCCTATAGTGATACAATGTAACGTTATACGTTATAACGTCGTAGTATATAACGTTATACGTTATAACGTAGTAGTACATGACGTCAAACGTCACATAGTGATACAATGTAACATTATACGTTATAATGTAGAAGTGCAAAACGTTATACGTTATAACGTAGTAGTACATAACGTCAAATGTCACATAGTGATACAATATAACGTTATACGTTATAACGTAGTAGTACATAACGTTATACGTAATATAGTGGTACAATATAACGTTATACGTTATAATGTAGAAGTACAAAACGTTATACGTTATAACGTAGTAGTACATAACGTTATCCGGTATAACGTAATAGTACATATCTATATACGTCATATAGTGATGCGATATAACGTTATACGTTATAACGTAGTAGTATATAACGTTATACGTTATAACGTAGTAGTACATAACGTTATACGTTACAACGTAGTAGTACATAACGTCATACGTCCTATAGTGATACAATGTAACGTTATAAGTTATAACGTAGTAGTATACAACGTTATACGTTATAACGTAGTAGTACATAACGTTATACGTTACAACGTAGTAGTACATAACGTCATACGTCCTATAGTGATACAATGTAACGTTATACGATGTAACGTCGTAGTATATAACGGTATAACGTAGTAGCACATAACGTATTACGTTACTACGTAGTAGTACATAACGTCAAACGTCACATAGTGATACAATGTAACGTTATACGTTATAATGTAGAAGTACAAAACGTTATTCGTTATAACGTAGTAGTACATAACGTCAAACGTCACATAGTGATACAGTATAACGCTATACCTTATAACGTAGAAGTACAAAACGTTATACGTTATAACGTAGTAGTACATAACGTCAATCTTCACATAGTGTTACAATATAGCGTTATACGTTATAACGTAGAAGTACAAAACGTTATACGTTATAACGTAGTAGTACTTAACGTTATACGTTATAGGTAGTAGTACATAACGTCATACGTCCTATAGTGATACAATGTAACGTTATACGTTATAATGTAGAAGTACAAAACGTTATACGTTATAACGTAGTAGTACATAACGTTATCCGGTATAACGTAATAGTACATATCTATATACGTCATATAGTGATGCAATATAACGTCATACGTTATAACGTAGAAGTACATAACGTTATACATTATAAAGTACTAGTATATAACGTTATACGTTACTACGTAGTAGTACATAACGTCATACGTCCTATAGTGATACAATGTAACGTTATACGTTATAACGTAGTAGTACTTAACGTTATACGTTACTGCGTGGTAGTACATAACGTTATACGACATATAGTGGTACAATATAACGTTATACGTCATAATATAGTACTACATAACGCTAAAAGTCACATAGTGATACAATATAACGTTATACGTTATAACGTAGAAGTACAAAACGTTATACGTTATAACGTAGTAGTACATAACGTCAAACTTCACATAGTGATACAATATAGCGTTATACGTTATAACGTAGAAGTACAAAACGTTATACGTTATAACGTAGTAGTACATAACGTCAAACTTCACATAGTGATACAATATAGCGTTATAAGTTATAACGTAGAAGTACAAAACGTTATACGTTATAACGTAGTAGTACTTAACGTTATATGTTATAGGTAGTAGTACATAACGTCATACGTCATATAGTGATACAATGTAACGTTATACGTTATAATGTAGAAGTACAAAACGTTATACGTTATAACGTAGTAGTACATAACGTTATACGTCATATAGTAGTACAATATAACGTTATACGTTATAACGTAGCAGTACATAACGTTATACGGTATAACGTAGTAGCACATAACGTTATACGTTACTACGTAGTAGTACATAACGTCAAACGTCACATAGTGATACAATGTAACGTTATACGTTATAATGTAGAAGTACAAAACGTTATACGTTATAACGTAATATTACATATCTATATACGTCATATAGTGATGCAATATAATGTCATACGTTATAACGTAGAAGTACATAAAGTTATCCGGTATAACGTAGTAGCACATAACGTTATACTTTACTACGTAGTAATACATAACGTCAAACGTCACATAGTGATACAATGTAACGTTATACGTTATAATGTAGAAGTACAAAACGTTATACGTTATAACGTAGTAGTACATAATGTCAAACGTCACATAATGATACAGTATAACGTTATACGTTATACCGTAGAAGTACAAAACTTTATACGTTATAACGTAGTAGTACTTAACGTTATACGTTACTGCGTAGTAGTACATAACGTTATACGTCATATAGTAGTACAATATAACGTTATACGTTATAACGTAGCAGTACATAACGTTATACGGTATAACGTAGTAGCACATAACGTTATACGTTACTACGTAGTAGTACATAACGTCAAACGTCACATAGTGATACAGTATAACGTTATGCGTTATAACGTAAAAGTACAAAACGTTATACGTTATAACGTAGTAGTACTTAACGTTATACGTTATAACGTAGTAGTACATAACGTCAAACTTCACAT
Organism: Bombus terrestris; assembly: GCF_910591885.1. Lineage (NCBI taxonomy): Eukaryota > Metazoa > Arthropoda > Insecta > Hymenoptera > Apidae > Bombus > Bombus terrestris. Next base: position 4,663,452 of record NW_025963555.1, read on the forward strand.
AGTGATACAATATAGCGTTATACGTTATAACGTAGAAGTACAAAACGTTATACGTTATAACGTAGTAGTATATAACGTTATACGTTATAACGTAGTAGTACATAACGTCAAACGTCACATAGTGATACAATATAACGTTATACGTTATATCGTAGAAGTACATAACGTTATACGTTATAAACTAGTAGTACATAACGTTATACGTTACAACGTAGTAGTACATAACGTCATACGTCCTATAGTGATACAATATAGCGTTATACGTTATAACGTAGAAGTACAAAACGTTATACGTTATAACGTAGTAGTATATAACGTTATACGTTATAACGTAGTAGTACATAACGTCAAACGTCACATAGTGATACAATATAACGTTATACGTTATATCGTTGAAGTACATAACGTTATACGTTATAAACTAGTAGTACATAACGTCAAACTTCACATAGTGATACAATATAACGTTATACGTTATAACGTAGAAGTACAAAACGTTATACGTTATAACGTAGTAGTATATAACGTTATACGTTATAACGTAGTAGTACTTACCGTCAAACGTCACATAGTGATACAATATAACGTTATACGTTATATCGTAGAAGTACATAACGTTATACGTTATAAACTAGTAGTACATAACGTTATACGTTACAACGTAGTAGTACATAACGTCATACGTCCTATAGTGATACAATGTAACGTTATACGTTATAACGTAGTAGTATATATAACGTTATACGTTATAACGTAGTAGTACATAACGTTATACGTTACTACGTAGTAGTACATAACGTCAAACGTCACATAGTGATACAATGTAACGTTATACGTTATAACGTAGTAGTATATAACGTTATACGTTATAACGTAGTAGTACATAACGTCAAACGTCACATAGTGATACAATATAACGTTATACGTTATATCGTAGAAGTACATAACGTTATACGTTATAAAGTAGTGGTACATAACGTTATACGTTACAACGTAGTAGTACATAACGTCATACATCCTATAGTGATACAATGTAACGTTATACGTTATAACGTAGTAGTATATAACGTGATACGTTATAACGTAGTACTACATAACGTCAAACGTCACATAGTGATACAATATAACGTTATACGTTATATCGTAGAAGTACATAACGTTATACGTTATAAACTAGTAGTACATAACGTTATACGTTACAACGTAGTAGTACATAACGTCATACGTCCTATAGTGATACAATGTAACGTTATACGTTATAACGTAGTAGTATATAACGTTATACGTTATAACGTAGTAGTACATAACGTTATACGTTACTACGTAGTAGTAGATAACGTCAAACGTCACATAGTGATACAATGTAACGTTATACGTTATAACGTAGAAGTACATAACGTTATACGTTATAAACTAGTAGTACATAACGTTATACGTTACAACGTAGTAGTACATAACATCATACGTCCTATAGTGATACAATGTAACGTTATACGTTATAACGTAGTAGTACATAACGTTATACGTTACAACGTAGTAGTACATAACGTCATACGTCCTATAGTGATACAATGTAACGTTATACGTTATAACGTAGCAGTACATAACGTAATACGGTATAACGTAGTAGCACACAACGTTATACGCTACTACGTAGTAGTACATAACGTCAAACGTCACATAGTGATACAATATAGCGTTATACGTTATAACGTAGAAGTACAAAACGTTATACGTTATAACGTAGTAGTACATAACGTCAAACTTCACATAGTGATAAAATATAGCGTTATAAGTTATAACGTAGAAGTACAAAACGTTATACCGTATAACGTAGTAGTATATAACGTTATACGTTATAACGTAGTAGTACATAACGTCAAAGGTCACATAGTGATACAGTATAACGTTATACGTTATAACGTAGATGTACAAAACGTTATACGTTATAACGTAGAAGTACAAAACGTTATACGTTACTACGTAGTAGTACATAACGTCAAACGTCACATAGTGATACAGTATAACGTTATGCGTTATAACGTAAAAGTACAAAACGTTATACGTTATAACGTAGTAGTACTTAACGTTATACGTCATATAGTGATACAATGTAACGTTATACGTTATAACGTAGAAGTACATAAAGTTATCCGGTATAACGTTGTAGCACATAACGTTATACTTTACTACGTAGTATTACATAACGTCAAACGTCACATAGTGATACAATGTATCACGTTATAGAGTAGAAGTACAAAACGTTATACGTTATAACGTAGTAGTACATAATGTCAAACGTCAAATAGTGATACAGTATAACGTTATACGTCATAATGTAGAAGTACAAAACGTTATACGTTATAACGTAGAAGTACAAAACTTTATACGTTATAACGTAGTAGTACTTAACGTTATACGTTACTGCGTAGTAGTACATAACGTTATACGTCATATAGTAGTACAATATAACGTTATACGTTATAACGTAGCAGTACATAACGTTATACGGTATAACGTAGTAGCACATAACGTTATACGTTACTACGTAGTAGTACATAACGTCAAACGTCACATAGTGATACAATGTAACGTTATACGTTATAATGTAGAAGTACAAAACGTTATACGTTATAACGTAGTAGTACATAATATCAAACGTCACATAGTGATACAGTATAACGTTATACGTTATAATGTAGAAGTACAAAACGTTATACTTTATAACGTAGTAGTACATAACGTTAAACGTTACAACGTAGTAGTACATAACGTCATACGTCCTATAGTGATACAATGTAACGTTATACGTTATAACGTAGTAGTATATAACGTTATACGTTATAACGTAGTAGTACATAACGTCAAACGTCACATAGTTATACAATATAACGTTACACGTTATATCGTAGAAGTACATAACGTTATACGTTATAAACTAGGAGTACATAACGTTATACGTTACAACGTAGTAGTACATAACGTCATACGTCCTATAGTGATACAATGTAACGTTATACGTTATAACGTAGTAGTATATAACGTTATACGTTATAACGTAGTAGTACATAACGTTATACGTTACTACGTAGTAGTACATAACGTCAAACGTCACATAGTGATACAATGTAACGTTATACGTTATAACGTAGTAGTATATAACGTTATACGTTATAACGCAGTAGTACATAACGTCAAACGTCACATAGTGATACAATATAACGTTATACGTTATATCGTAGAAGTACATAACGTTATACGTTATAAACTAGTAGTACTTAACGTTATACGTTACTGCGTCGTAGTACATAACGATATACGTCATATAGTAGTACAATATAACGTTATACGTTATAACGTAGCAGTACATAACGTAATACGGTATAACGTAGTAGCACACAACGTTATACGCTACTACGTAGTAGTACATAACGTCAAACGTCACATAGTGATACAATATAGCGTTATACGTTATAACGTAGAAGTACAAAACGTTATACGTTATAACGTAGTAGTACATAACGTCAAACTTCACATAGTGATACAATATAGCGTTATAAGTTATAACGTAGAAGTACAAAACGTTATACCTTATAACGTAGTAGTATATAACGTTATACGTTATAACGTAGTAGTACATAACGTCAAACGTCACATAGTGATACAGTATAACGTTATACGTTATAACGTAGATATACAAAACGTTATACGTTATAACGTAGAACTACAAAACGTTATACGTTATAACGTAGTAGTACATAACGTCAAACTTCACATAGTGATACAATATAGCGTTATACGTTATAACGTAGAAGTACAAAACGTTATACGTTATAACGTAGTAGTATATAACGTTATACGTTATAACGTAGTAGTACATAACGTCAAACGTCACATAGTGATACAATATAACGTTATACGTTATATCGTAGAAGTACATAACGTTATACGTTATAAACTAGTAGTACATAACGTTATACGTTACAACGTAGTAGTACATAACGTCATACGTCCTATAGTGATACAATGTAACGTTATACGTTATAACGTAGTAGTATATAACGTTATACGTTATAACGTAGTAGTACATAACGTTATACGTTACTACGTAGTAGTACATAACGTCAAACGTCACATAGTGATACAATGTAACGTTATACGTTATAACGTAGTAGTATATAACGTTATACGTTATAACGTAGTAGTACATAACGTCAAACGTCACATAGTGATACAATATAACGTTATACGTTATATCGTAGAAGTACATAACGTTATACGTTATAAACTAGTAGTACTTAACGTTATACGTTACTGCGTCGTAGTACATAACGATATACGTCATATAGTAGTACAATATAACGTTATACGTTATAACGTAGCAGTACATAACGTAATACGGTATAACGTAGTAGCACACAACGTTATACGCTACTACGTAGTAGTACATAACGTCAAACGTCACATAGTGATACAATATAGCGTTATACGTTATAACGTAGAAGTATAAAACGTTATACGTTATAACGTAGTAGTACATAACGTCAAACTTCACATAGTGATACAATATAGCGTTATAAGTTATAACGTAGAAGTACAAAACGTTATACCTTATAACGTAGTAGTATATAACGTTATACGTTATAGCGTAGTAGTACATAACGTCAAACGTCACATAGTGATACAGTATAACGTTATACGTTATAACGTAGATATACAAAACGTTATACGTTATAACGTAGAAGTACAAAACGTTATACGTTATAACGTAGTAGTACATAACGTCAAACTTCACATAGTGATACAATATAGCGTTATACGTTATAACGTAGAAGTACAAAGCGTTATACGTTATAACGTAGTAGTATATAACGTTATACGTTATAACGTAGTAGTACATAACGTCAAACGTCACATAGTGATACAATATAACGTTATACGTTATATCGTAGAAGTACATAACGTTATACGTTATAAACTAGTAGTACATAACGTTATACGTTACAACGTAGTAGTACATAACGTCATACGTCCTATAGTGATACAATATAGCGTTATACGTTATAACGTAGAAGTACAAAACGTTATACGTTATAACGTAGTAGTATATAACGTTATACGTTATAACGTAGTAGTACATAACGTCAAACGTCACATAGTGATACAATATAACGTTATACGTTATATCGTTGAAGTACATAACGTTATACGTTATAAACTAGTAGTACATAACGTTATACGTTACAACGTAGTAGTACATAACGTCATACGTCCTATAGTGATACAATGTAACGTTATACGTTATAACGTAGTAGTATATAACGTTATACGTTATAACGTAGTAGTACATAACGTTATACGTTACTACGTAGTAGTACATAACGTCAAACGTCACATAGTGATACAATGTAACGTTATACGTTATAACGTAGTAGTATATAACGTTATACGTTATAACGTAGTAGTACATAACGTCAAACGTCACATAGTGATACAATACAACGTTATACGTTATATCGTAGAAGTACATAACGTTATACCTTATAAACTAGTAGTACTTAACGTTATACGTTACTGCGTAGTAGTACATAACGATATACGTCATATAGTAGTACAATATAACGTTATACGTTATAACGTAGCAGTACATAACGTAATACGGTATAACGTAGTAGCACACAACGTTATACGCTACTACGTAGTAGTACATAACGTCAAACGTCACATAGTGATACAATATAGCGTTATACGTTATAACGTAGAAGTACAAAACGTTATACGTTATAACGTAGTAGTACATAACGTCAAACTTCACATAGTGATACAATATAGCGTTATAAGTTATAACGTAGAAGTACAAAACGTTATACCGTATAACGTTGTAGTATATAACGTTATACGTTATAACGTAGTAGTACATAACGTCAAAGGTCACATAGTGATACAGTATAACGTTATACGTTATAACGTAGATGTACAAAACGTTATACGTTATAACGTAGAAGTACAAAACGTTATACGTTATAACGTAGTAGTACATAACGTCAAACTTCACATAGTGATACAATATAACGTTATACGTTATAACGTAGAAGTACAAAACGTTATACGTTATAACGTAGTAGTATATAACGTTATACGTTATAACGTAGTAGTACTTACCGTCAAACGTCACATAGTGATACAATATAACGTTATACGTTATATCGTAGAAGTACATAACGTTATACGTTATAAACTAGTAGTACATAACGTTATACGTTACAACGTAGTAGTACATAACGTCATACGTCCTATAGTGATACAATGTAACGTTATACGTTATAACGTAGTAGTATATAACGTTATACGTTATAACGTAGTAGTACATAACGTTATACGTTACTACGTAGTAGTACATAACGTCAAACGTCACATAGTGATACAATGTAACGTTATACGTTATAACGTAGTAGTATATAACGTTATACGTTATAACGTAGTAGTACATAACGTCAAACGTCACATAGTGATACAATATAACGTTATACGTTATATCGTAGAAGTACATAACGTTATACCTTATAAACTAGTAGTACTTAACGTTATACGTTACAGCGTAGTAGTACATAACGATATACGTCATATAGTAGTACAATATAACGTTATACGTTATAACGTAGCAGTACATAACGTTATACGGTATAACGTAGTAGCACATAACGTTATACGTTACTACGTAGTAGTACATAACGTCAAACGTCACATAGTGATACAATGTAACGTTATACGTTATAATGTAGAAGTACAAAACGTTATACGTTATAACGTAGTAGTACATAACGTCAAACGTCACATAGTGATACAGTATAACGTTGTACGTTATAATGTAGAAGTACAAAACGTTATACTTTATAACGTAGTAGTACATAACGTTAAACGTTACAACGTAGTAGTACATAACGTCATACGTCCTATAGTGATACAATGTAACTTTATACGTTATAACGTAGTATTATATAACGTTATACGTTATAACGTAGTAGTACATAACGTCATACGTCCTATGGTGATACAATGTAACGTTATACGTTATAACGTAGTAGTATATAACGTTATACGTTATAACGTAGTAGTACATAACGTCAAACGTCACATAGTGATACAATATAACGTTATACGTTATAACGTAGAAGTACATAACGTTAAACGTTATAAAGTAGTGGTACATAACGTTATACGTTACAACGTAGTAGTACATAACGTCATACATCCTATAGTGATACAATGTAACGTTATACGTTATAACGTAGTAGTATATAACGTTATACGTTATAACGTAGTACTACATAACGTCAAACGTCACATAGTGATACAATATAACGTTATACGTTATATCGTAGAAGTACATAACGTTATACGTCATAAACTAGTAGTACATAACGTTATACGTTACAACGTAGTAGTACATAACGTCATACGTCCTATAGTGATACAATGTAACGTTATACGTTATAACGTAGTAGTATATAACGTTATACGTTATAACGTAGTAGTACATAACGTTATACGTTACTACGTAGTAGTACATAACGTCAAACGTCACATAGTGATACAATGTAACGTTATACGTTATAACGTAGAAGTACATAACGTTATACGTTATAAACTAGTAGTACATAACGTTATACGTTACAACGTAGTAGTACATAACGTCATACGTCCTATAGTGATACAATGTAACGTTATACGTTATAACGTAGTAGTATATAACGTTATACGTTATAACGTAGTAGTACATAACGTCAAACGTCACATAGTGATACAATATAACGTTATACGTTATATCGTAGAAGTACATAACGTTATACGTTATAAACTAGTAGTACATAACGTTATACGTTACAACGTAGTAGTACATAACGTCATACGTCCTATAGTGATAAAATGTAACGTTAAACGTTATATCGTAGAAGTACATAACGTTATACGTTATAAACTAGTAGTACATAACGTTATACGTTACAACGTAGTAGTACATAACGTCATACGTCCTATAGTGATACAATGTAACGTTATACGTTATAACGTAGTAGTATATAACGTTATACGTTATAACGTAGTAGTACATAACGTTATACGTTACTACGTAGTAGTACATAACGTCAAACGTCACATAGTGATACAATGTAACGTTATACGTTATAACGTAGAAGTACATAACGTTATACGTTATAAACTAGTAGTACATAACGTTATACGTTACAACGTAGTAGTACATAACGTCATACGTCCTATAGTGATACAATGTAACGTTATACGTTATAACGTAGTAGTATATAACGTTATACGTTATAACGTAGTAGTACATAACGTCAAACGTCACATAGTGATACAATATAACGTTATACGTTATATCGTAGAAGTACATAACGTTATACGTTATAAACTAGTAGTACAAAACGTTATACGTTACAACGTAGTAGTACATAACGTCATACGTCCTATAGTGATACAATGCAACGTTATACGTTATAACGTAGTAGTATATAACGTTATACGTTATAACGTAGTAGTACATAACGTTATACGTTACTACGTAGTTGTACATAACGTCAAACGTCACATAGTGATACAATAAAGCGTTATACGTTATAACGTAGAAGTACAAAACGTTATACGTTATAACGTAGTAGTACATAACGTCAAACGTCACATAGTGATACAATATAACGTTATACGTTATATCGTAGAAGTACATCACGTTATACGTTATAACGTAGTAGTATATAACGTTATACTTTATAACGTAGTAGTACATAACGTCAAACGTCACATAGTGATACAATATAACGTTATACGTTATATCGTAGAAGTACATAACGTTATACGTTATAAACTAGTAGTACAAAACGTTATACGTTACAACGTAGTAGTACATAACGTCATACGTCCTATAGTGATACAATGTAACGTTATACGTTATAGCGTAGTAGTATATAACGTTATACGTTATAACGTAGTAGTACATAACGTTATACGTTACTACGTAGTAGTACATAACGTCAAACGTCTCATAGTGATACAATATAGCGTTATACGTTATAACGTAGAAGTACAAAACGTTATACGTTATAACGTAGTAGTACATAACGTCAAACGTCACATAGTGATACAATATAACGTTATACGTTATATCGTAGAAGTACATCACGTTATACGTTATAACGTAGTAGTACATAACGTTATACGTTACTACGTAGTAGTACATAACGTCAAACGTCACATAGTGATACAATGTAACGTTATACGTTATAACGTAGTAGTATATAACGTTATACGTTATAACGTAGTAGTACATAACGTCAAACGTCACATAGTGATACAATATAACGTTATACGTTATATCGTAGAAGTACATAACGTTATACGTTATAAACTAGTAGTACTTAACGTTATACGTTACTGCGTAGTAGTACATAACGATATACGTCATATAGTAGTACAATATAACGTTATACGTTATAATGTAGCAGTACATAACGTTATACGGTATAACGTAGTAGCACATAACGTTATACGTTACTACGTAGTAGTACATAACGTCAAACGTCACATAGTGATACAATGTAACGTTATACGTTATAATGTAGAAGTACAAAACGTTATACGTTATAACGTAGTAGTACATAACGTCAAACGTCACATAGTGATACAATATAGCGTTATACGTTATAACGTAGAAGTACAAAACGTTATACGTTATAACGTTGTAGTACTTAACGTTATATGTTATAGGTAGTAGTACATAACGTCATGCGTCCTATAGTGATACAATGTAACGTTATACGTTATAGTGTAGAAGTACAAAACGTTATACGTTATAACGTTGTAGTACATAACGTAATCCGGTATAACGTAATAGTACATATCTATATACGTCATGTAGTGATGCAATATAACGTCATACGTTATAACGTAGAAGTACATAACGTTATACATTATAAAGTAGTAGTACATAACGTTATACGTTACTACGTAGTAGTACATAACGTCATACGTCCTATAGTGATACAATGTAACGTTATACGTTATAACGTAGTAGTACTTAACATTATACGTTACTGCGTAGTAGTACATAACGTTATACGTCATATAGTGGTACAATATAACGTTATACGTCATAATATAGTACTACATAACGCTAAAAGTCACATAGTGATACAATATAACGTTATACGTTATAACGTAGAAGTACAAAACGTTATACGTTATAACGTAGTAGTACATAACGTCAAACTTCACATAGTGATACAATATAGCGTTATACGTTATAAAGTAGAAGTACAAAACGTTATACGTTATAACGTAGTAGTACATAACGTCAAACTTCACATAGTGATACAATATAGCGTTATACGTTATAACGTAGAAGTACAAAACGTTATACGTTATAACGTTGTAGTACTTAACGTTATATGTTATAGGTAGTAGTACATAACGTCATGCGTCCTATAGTGATACAATGTAACGTTATACGTTATAGTGTAGAGGTACAAAACGTTATACGTTATAACGTTGTAGTACATAACGTAATCCGGTATAAATTAATAGTACATATCTAGATACGACATATGGTGATGCAATATAACGTCATACGTTATAACATAGAAGTACATAACGTTATACATTATAAAGTAGTAGTACATAACGTTATACGTTACTACGTAGTAGTACATAACGTCATACGTCCTATAGTGATACAATGTAACGTTATACGTTATAACGTAGTAGTACTTAACGTTATACGTTACTGCGTAGTAGTACATAACGTTATACGTCATATAGTGGTACAATATAACGTTATACGTTATAACGTAGAAGTACATAACGTTATACGGTATAACGTAGTAGCACATAACGTTATACGTTACTACGTAGTAGTACATAACGTCAAACGTCACATAGTGATACAATGTAACGTTATACGTTATAATGTAGAAGTACAAAACGTTATACGTTATAACGTAGTAGTACATAATGTCAAACGTCACATAGTGATACAGTATAACGTTATACGTTATAACGTAGAAGTACAAAACTTTATACGTTATAACGTAGTAGTACTTAACGTTATACGTTACTGCGTAGTAGTACATAACGTTATACGTCATATAGTAGTACAATATAACGTTATACGTTATAACGTAGCAGTACATAACGTTATACGTTATAAAGTAGTAGTACATAACGTTATATGTTACAACGTAGTAGTACATAACGTCATACGTCCTATAGTGATACAATGTAACGTTATACGATATAACGTAGTAGTACAAAACGTTATACGTTATAACGTAGTAGTACATAACGTCAAACGTCACATAGTGATACAGTATAACGTTATACGTTATAACGTAGAAGTACAAAACGTTATACGTTATAACGTAGTAGTACATAACGTCAATCTTCACATAGTGATACAATATAGCGTTATACGTTATAACGTAGAAGTACAAAACGATATACGTTATAACGTAGTAGTACTTAACGTTATACGTTATAGGTAGTAGTACATAACGTCATACGTCTTATAGTGATACAATGTAACGTTATACGTTATAATGTAGAAGTACAAAACGTTATACGTTATAACGTAGTAGTACATAACGTTATCCGGTATAACGTAATAGTACATATCTATATACGTCATATAGTGATGCAATATAACGTCATACGTTATAACATAGAAGTACATAACGTTATACATTATAAAGTAGTAGTACATAACGTTATACGTTACTACGTAGTAGTACATAACGTCATACGTCCTATAGTGATACAATGTAACGTTATACGTTATAACGTAGTAGTACTTAACGTTATACGTTACTGCGTAGTAGTACATAACGTTATACGTCATATAGTGGTACAATATGACGTTATACGTTATAACGTAGAAGTACATAACGTTATACGGTATAACGTAGTAGCACATAACGTTATACGTTACTACGTAGTAGTACATAACGTCAAACGTCACATAGTCATACAATGTAACGTTATACGTTATAATGTAGAAGTACAAAACGTTATACGTTATAACGTAATAGTACATATCTATATACGTCATATAGTGATGCAATATAATGTCATACGTTATAACGTAGAAGTACATAAAGTTATCCGGTATAACGTAGTAGCACATAACGTTATACTTTACTACGTAGTATTACATAACGTCAAACGTCACATAGTGATACAATGTAACGTTATACGTTATAATGTAGAAGTACAAAACGTTATACGTTATAACGTTGTAGTACATAATGTCAAACGTCACATAGTGATACAGTATAACGTTATACGTTATAACGTAGAAGTACAAAACTTTATACGTTATAACGTAGTAGTACTTAACGTTATACGTTACTGCGTAGTAGTACATAACGTTATACGTCATATAGTAGTACAATATAACGTTATACGTTATAACGTAGCAGTACATAACGTTATACGTTATAAAGTAGTAGTACATAACGTTATATGTTACAACGTAGTAGTACATAACGTCATACGTCCTATAGTGATACAATGTAACGTTATACGATATAACGTAGTAGTATATAACGTTATACGTTATAACGTAGTAGTACATAACGTCAAACGTCACATAGTGATACAATATAACGTTATACGTTATATCGTAGAAGTACATAACGTTATACGTTATAAACTAGTAGTACATAACGTTATACGTCATATAGTGTTACAATATAACGTTATGCGTCATAATATAGTACTACATAACGCTAAAAGTCACATAGTGATACAATATAACGTTATACGTTATAACGTAGAAGTACAAAACGTTATACGTTATAACGTAGTGGTACATAACGTCAAACTTCACATAGTGATACAATATAGCGTTATACGTTATAACGTAGAAGTACAAAACGTTATACGTTATAACGTAGTAGTACATAACGTCAAACTTCACATAGTGATACAATATAGCGTTATACGTTATAACGTAGAAGTACAAAACGTTATACGTTATAACGTAGTAGTACATAACGTCAAACGTCACATAGTGATACAATATAACGTTATACGTTATATCGTAGAAGTACATCACGTCATACGTTATAACGTAGTAGTACATAACGTTATACGTTATAGGTAGTAGTACATAACGTCATACGTCCCATAGTGATACAATGTAACGTTATACGTTATAATGTAGAAGTACAAAACGTTATACGTTATAACGTAGTAGTACATAACGTTATCCGGTATAACGTAATAGTACATATCTATATACGTCATGTAGTGATGCAATATAACGTCATACGTTATAACGTAGAAGTACATAACGTTATACATTATAAAGTAGTAGTACATAATGTTATACGTTACTACGTAGTAGTACATAACGTCATACGTCCTATAGTGATACAATGTAACGTTATACGTTATAACGTAGTAGTACTTAACGTTATACGTTACTGCGTAGTAGTACATAACGTCAAACTTCACATAGTGATACAATATAGCGTTATACGTTATACAGTAGAAGTACAAATCGTTATACGTTATAACGTAGTAGTACCTAACGTCAAACTTCACATAGTGATACATTATAGCGTTATACGTTATAACGTAGAAGTACATAACGTTATACGTTATAAACTAGTAGTACATAACGTTATACGTTACAACGTAGTAGTACATAACGTCATACGTCCTATAGTGATACAATGTAACGTTATACGTTATAACGTAGTAGTATATAACGTTATACGTTATAACGTAGTAGTACATAACGTTATACGTTACTACGTAGTAGTACATAACGTCAAACGTCACATAGTGATACAATGTAACGCTATACGTTATAACGTAGTAGTACATAACGTCAAACGTCACATAGTGATACAATATAACGTTATACGTTATATCGTAGAAGTACATAACGTTATACGTTATAAACTAGTAGTACTTAACGTTATACGTTACTTGCGTCGTAGTACATAACGATATACGTCATATAGTAGTACAATATAACGTTATACGTTATAACGTAGCAGTACATAACGTAATACGGTATAACGTAGTAGCACACAACGTTATACGCTACTACGTAGTAGTACATAACGTCATACGTCCTATAGTGTTACAATGTAACGTTATAAGTTATAACGTAGTAGTATACAACGTTATACGTTATAACGTAGTAGTACATAACGTCAAACGTCACATAGTGATACAATGTAACATTATACGTTATAATGTCGAAGTGCAAAACGTTATACGTTATAACGTAGTAGTACATAACGTCAAACGTCACATAGTGATACAATATAATGTTATACGTTATAACGTAGTAGTACATAACGTTATACGTTACATCGTAGTAGTACATAACGTCATACGTCCTATAGTGATACAATATAACGTTATACACTATAACGTAGAAGTGCAAAACGTTATATGTTATTACGTAGTAGTACTTAACGTTATACGTTACTACGTAGTAGTACATAACGTCATACGTCCTATAGTGATACAATGTAACGTTATACGTTATACCGTAGTAGTACATAACGTTATACGTTACTACGTAGTAGTACATAACGTTATACGTCATATAGTGGTACAATATAACGTTATACGTTATAATGTAGAAGTACAAAACGTTATACGTTATAACGTAGTAGTACATAACGTTATCCGGTATAACGTAATAGTACATATCTATATACGTCATATAGTGATGCAATATAACGTTATACGTTGTAACGTAGAAGTACAAAACGTTATACGTTATAACGTAGTAGTACTTTACGTTATACGTTACAACGTAGTAGTACATAACGTTATACGTTATACCGTAGTAGTACATAACGTCATACGTCCTATAGTGATACAATGTAACGTTATAAGTTATAACGTAGAAGTACAAAACGTTATATGTTATTACGTAGTAGTACTTAACGTTATACGTTACAACGTAGTAGTACATAACGTCATACGTCCTATAGTGTTACAATGTAACGTTATAAGTTATATCGTAGTAGTATACAACGTTATACGTTATAACGTAGTAGTACATAACGTTATCCGGTATAACGTAATAGTACATATCTATATACGTCATATAGTGATGCAATATAACGTTATACGTTATAACGTAGAAGTACAAAACGTTATACGTTATAACGTAGTAGTAAATAACGTTATACGTTACAACGTTGTAGTACATAACGTCATTCGTCCTATAGAGATACAATGTAACGTTATAAGTTATAACGTAGTAGTATACAACGTTATACGTTATAACGTAGTAGTACATAACGTCAAACGTCACATAGTGATACAATGTAACATTATACGTTATAATGTCGAAGTGCAAAACGTTATACGTTATAACGTAGTAGTACATAACGTCAAACGTCACATAGTGATACAATATAATGTTATACGTTATAACGTAGTAGTACATAACGTTATACGTTACATCGTAGTAGTACATAACGTCATACGTCCTATAGTGATACAATATAACGTTATACACTATAACGTAGAAGTGCAAAACGTTATATGTTATTACGTAGTAGTACTTAACGTTATACGTTACTACGTAGTAGTACATAACGTCATACGTCCTATAGTGATACAATGTAACGTTATACGTTATACCGTAGTAGTACTTAACGTTATACGTTACTACGTAGTAGTACATAACGTCATACGTCATATAGTGGTACAATATAACGTTATACGTTATAATGTAGAAGTACAAAACGTTATACGTTATAACGTAGTAGTACATAACGTTATCCGGTATAACGTAATAGTACATATCTATATACGTCATATAGTGATGCAATATAACGTTATACGTTATAACGTAGAAGTACAAAACGTTATACGTTATAACGTAGTAGTACATAACGTTATACGTTACAACGTAGTAGTACATAACGTTATACGTTACAACGTAGTAGTACATAACGTCATTCGTCCTATAGTGATACAATGTAACGTTATAAGTTATAACGTAGAAGTACAAAACGTTATATGTTATTACGTAGTAGTACTTAACGTTATACGTTACAACGTAGTAGTACATAACGTCATACGTCCTATAGTGTTACAATGTAACGTTATAAGTTATATCGTAGTAGTATACAACGTTATACGTTATAACGTAGTAGTACATAACGTTATCCGGTATAACGTAATAGTACATATCTATATACGTCATATAGTGATGCAATATAACGTTATACGTTATAACGTAGAAGTACAAAACGTTATACGTTATAACGTAGTAGTAAATAACGTTATACGTTACAACGTTGTAGTACATAACGTCATTCGTCCTATAGAGATACAATGTAACGTTATAAGTTATAACGTAGTAGTATACAACGTTATACGTTATAACGTAGTAGTACATAACGTTATACGTTACAACGTAGTAGTACATAACGTTATACGTTACAACGTAGTAGTACATAACGTCAAACGTCCTATAGTGATACAATGTAACGTTATACGTTATAACGTCGTAGTATATAACGTTATACGCTATAACGTAGTAGTACATGACGTCAAACGTCACATAGTGATTCAATGTAACATTATACGTTATAATGTAGAAGTGCAAAACGTTATACGTTATAACGTAGTAGTACATAACGTTATCCGGTATAACGTAATAGTACATATCTATATACGTCATATAGTGATGCGATATAACGTTATACGTTATAACGTAGTAGTATATAACGTTATACGTTATAACGTAGTAGTACATAACGTTAGACGTTACAACGTAGTAGTACATAACGTCATACGTCCTATAGTGATACAATGTAACGTTATAAGTTATAACGTAGTAGTACTTAACGTTATACGTTACTGCGTAGTAGTACATAACGTTATACGTCATATAGTGGTACAATATAACGTTATACGTTATAATGTAGAAGTACAAAACGTTATACGTTATAACGTAGTAGTACATAACGTTATCCGGTATAACGTAATAGTACATATCTATATACGTCATATAGTGATGCAATATAACGTTATACGTTATAACGTAGAAGTACAAAACGTTATACGTTATAACGTAGTAGTACATAACGTTATACGTTACAACGTAGTAGTAAATAACGTCATACGTCCTATAGTGATACAATGTAACGTTATAAGTTATAACGTAGTAGTATACAACGTTATACGTTAGAACGTAGTAGTACATAACGTTATGCGTTACAACGTAGTAGTACATAACGTCATACGTCCTATAGTGATACAATGTAACGTTATACGTTATAACGTCGTAGTATATAACGTTATACGTTATAACGTAGTAGTACATGATGTCAAACGTCACATAGTGATACAATGTAACATTATACGTTATAACGTAGTAGTACATAACGTTATACGTCATATAGTAGTACAATATAACGTTATACGTTATAACGTAGTAGTACATAACGTTATCCGGTATAACGTAATAGTGCATATCTATATACGTCATATAGTGATTCAATATAACGTCATACGTTATAACGTAGAAGTACATAACGTTATACATTATAAAGTAGTAGTACATAACGTTATACGTTACAACGAGGTGGTACATAACGTCAAACGTCACATAGTGATACAATATAACGTTATACGTTATAACGTAGAAGTACATAACGTTATACGTTATAAAGTAGTAGTACATAACGTTATACGTTACAACGTAGTAGTACATAACGTCATACGTCCTATAGTGATACAATGTAACTTTATACGTTATAACGTAGTAGTATATAACGTTATACGTTATAACGTAGTAGTACATAACGTTATACGTTACAACGTAGTAGTACATAACGTCATACGTCCTATAGTGGTACAATGTAACGTTATACGTTATAACGTCGTAGTATATAACATTATACGTTATAACGTAGTAGTACATGACGTCAAACGTCACATAGTGATACAATGTAACATTATACGTTATAATGTCGAAGTGCAAAACGTTATACGTTATAACGTAGTAGTACATAACGTCAAACGTCACATAGTGATACAATATAACGTTATACGTTATAACGTAGTAGTACATAACGTTATACGTTACAACGTGGTAGTACATAACGTCATCTGTCCTATAGTGATATAATATAACGTTATACGCTATAACGTAGAAGTACGTAACGTTATACGTTATAAAGTAGTAGTACATAACGTTATACGTTATAAAGTAGTAGTACATAACGTTATACGTTACAACGTAGTAGTACATAACGTCATACGTCCTATAGTGATACAATGTAACGTTATACGATATAACGTCGTAGTATATAACGTTATACGCTTTAACGTAGTAGTAAATGACGTCAAACGTCACATAGTGATACAATGTAACATTATACGTTATAATGTCGAAGTGCAAAACGTTATACGTCATATAGTAGTACAATATAACGTTATACGTTATAACGTAGTAGTACATAACGTCAAACGTCACATAGTGATACAATATAACGTTATACGTTATAACGTAGAAGTACATAACGTTATACGTTATAAAGTAGTAGTACATAACGTTATACGTTACAACGTAGTAGTACATAACGTCATACGTCCTATAGTGATACAATGTAACTTTATACGTTATAACGTAGTAGTATATAACGTTATACGTTATATCGTAGTAGTACATAACGTCATTCGTCCTATAGTGATACAATGTAACGTTATACGTTATAACGTAGTAGTATATAACGTTATACGTTATAACGTAGTAGTACATAACGTTATACGTTACTACGTAGTAGTACATAACGTCAAACGTCACATAGTGATACAATATAATGTTATACGTTATAACGTAGTAGTACATAACGTTATACGTTACATCGTAGTAGTACATAACGTTATACGTTACTACGTAGTAGTACATAACGTCAAACGTCACATAGTGATACAATGTAACGCTATACGTTATAACGTAGTAGTACATAACGTCAAACGTCACATAGTGATACAATATAACGTTATACGTTATATCGTAGAAGTACATAACGTTATACGTTATAAACTAGTAGTACTTAACGTTATACGTTACTTGCGTCGTAGTACATAACGATATACGTCATATAGTAGTACAATATAACGTTATACGTTATAACGTAGCAGTACATAACGTAATACGGTATAACGTAGTAGCACACAACGTTATACGCTACTACGTAGTAGTACATAACGTCATACGTCCTATAGTGTTACAATGTAACGTTATAAGTTATAACGTAGTAGTATACAACGTTATACGTTATAACGTAGTAGTACATAACGTCAAACGTCACATAGTGATACAATGTAACATTATACGTTATAATGTCGAAGTGCAAAACGTTATACGTTATAACGTAGTAGTACATAACGTCAAACGTCACATAGTGATACAATATAATGTTATACGTTATAACGTAGTAGTACATAACGTTATACGTTACATCGTAGTAGTACATAACGTCATACGTCCTATAGTGATACAATATAACGTTATACACTATAACGTAGAAGTGCAAAACGTTATATGTTATTACGTAGTAGTACTTAACGTTATACGTTACTACGTAGTAGTACATAACGTCATACGTCCTATAGTGATACAATGTAACGTTATACGTTATACCGTAGTAGTACTTAACGTTATACGTTACTGCGTAGTAGTACATAACGTTATACGTCATATAGTGGTACAATATAACGTTATACGTTATAATGTAGAAGTACAAAACGTTATACGTTATAACGTAGTAGTACATAACGTTATCCGGTATAACGTAATAGTACATATCTATATACGTCATATAGTGATGCAATATAACGTTATACGTTATAACGTAGAAGTACAAAACGTTATACGTTATAACGTAGTAGTACTTTACGTTATACGTTACAACGTAGTAGTACATAACGTTATACGTTATACCGTAGTAGTACATAACGTCATTCGTCCTATAGTGATACAATGTAACGTTATAAGTTATAACGTAGAAGTACAAAACGTTATATGTTATTACGTAGTAGTACTTAACGTTATACGTTACAACGTAGTAGTACATAACGTCATACGTCCTATAGTGTTACAATGTAACGTTATAAGTTATATCGTAGTAGTATACAACGTTATACGTTATAACGTAGTAGTACATAACGTTATCCGGTATAACGTAATAGTACATATCTATATACGTCATATAGTGATGCAATATAACGTTATACGTTATAACGTAGAAGTACAAAACGTTATACGTTATAACGTAGTAGTAAATAACGTTATACGTTACAACGTTGTAGTACATAACGTCATTCGTCCTATAGAGATACAATGTAACGTTATAAGTTATAACGTAGTAGTATACAACGTTATACGTTATAACGTAGTAGTACATAACGTCAAACGTCACATAGTGATACAATGTAACATTATACGTTATAATGTCGAAGTGCAAAACGTTATACGTTATAACGTAGTAGTACATAACGTCAAACGTCACATAGTGATACAATATAATGTTATACGTTATAACGTAGTAGTACATAACGTTATACGTTACATCGTAGTAGTACATAACGTCATACGTCCTATAGTGATACAATATAACGTTATACACTATAACGTAGAAGTGCAAAACGTTATATGTTATTACGTAGTAGTACTTAACGTTATACGTTACTACGTAGTAGTACATAACGTCATACGTCCTATAGTGATACAATGTAACGTTATACGTTATACCGTAGTAGTACTTAACGTTATACGTTACTGCGTAGTAGTACATAACGTTATACGTCATATAGTGGTACAATATAACGTTATACGTTATAATGTAGAAGTACAAAACGTTATACGTTATAACGTAGTAGTACATAACGTTATCCGGTATAACGTAATAGTACATATCTATATACGTCATATAGTGATGCAATATAACGTTATACGTTATAACGTAGAAGTACAAAACGTTATACGTTATAACGTAGTAGTAAATAACGTTATACGTTACAACGTAGTAGTACATAACGTTATACGTTACAACGTAGTAGTACATAACGTCATTCGTCCTATAGTGATACAATGTAACGTTATAAGTTATAACGTAGAAGTACAAAACGTTATATGTTATTACGTAGTAGTACTTAACGTTATACGTTACAACGTAGTAGTACATAACGTCATACGTCCTATAGTGTTACAATGTAACGTTATAAGTTATATCGTAGTAGTATACAACGTTATACGTTATAACGTAGTAGTACATAACGTTATCCGGTATAACGTAATAGTACATATCTATATACGTCATATAGTGATGCAATATAACGTTATACGTTATAACGTAGAAGTACAAAACGTTATACGTTATAACGTAGTAGTAAATAACGTTATACGTTACAACGTTGTAGTACATAACGTCATTCGTCCTATAGAGATACAATGTAACGTTATAAGTTATAACGTAGTAGTATACAACGTTATACGTTATAACGTAGTAGTACATAACGTTATACGTTACAACGTAGTAGTACATAACGTTATACGTTACAACGTAGTAGTACATAACGTCAAACGTCCTATAGTGATACAATGTAACGTTATACGTTATAACGTCGTAGTATATAACGTTATACGCTATAACGTAGTAGTACATGACGTCAAACGTCACATAGTGATTCAATGTAACATTATACGTTATAATGTAGAAGTGCAAAACGTTATACGTTATAACGTAGTAGTACATAACGTTATCCGGTATAACGTAATAGTACATATCTATATACGTCATATAGTGATGCGATATAACGTTATACGTTATAACGTAGTAGTATATAACGTTATACGTTATAACGTAGTAGTACATAACGTTAGACGTTACAACGTAGTAGTACATAACGTCATACGTCCTATAGTGATACAATGTAACGTTATAAGTTATAACGTAGTAGTACTTAACGTTATACGTTACTGCGTAGTAGTACATAACGTTATACGTCATATAGTGGTACAATATAACGTTATACGTTATAATGTAGAAGTACAAAACGTTATACGTTATAACGTAGTAGTACATAACGTTATCCGGTATAACGTAATAGTACATATCTATATACGTCATATAGTGATGCAATATAACGTTATACGTTATAACGTAGAAGTACAAAACGTTATACGTTATAACGTAGTAGTACATAACGTTATACGTTACAACGTAGTAGTAAATAACGTCATACGTCCTATAGTGATACAATGTAACGTTATAAGTTATAACGTAGTAGTATACAACGTTATACGTTAGAACGTAGTAGTACATAACGTTATGCGTTACAACGTAGTAGTACATAACGTCATACGTCCTATAGTGATACAATGTAACGTTATACGTTATAACGTCGTAGTATATAACGTTATACGTTATAACGTAGTAGTACATGATGTCAAACGTCACATAGTGATACAATGTAACATTATACGTTATAACGTAGTAGTACATAACGTTATACGTCATATAGTAGTACAATATAACGTTATACGTTATAACGTAGTAGTACATAACGTTATCCGGTATAACGTAATAGTGCATATCTATATACGTCATATAGTGATTCAATATAACGTCATACGTTATAACGTAGAAGTACATAACGTTATACATTATAAAGTAGTAGTACATAACGTTATACGTTACAACGAGGTGGTACATAACGTCAAACGTCACATAGTGATACAATATAACGTTATACGTTATAACGTAGAAGTACATAACGTTATACGTTATAAAGTAGTAGTACATAACGTTATACGTTACAACGTAGTAGTACATAACGTCATACGTCCTATAGTGATACAATGTAACTTTATACGTTATAACGTAGTAGTATATAACGTTATACGTTATAACGTAGTAGTACATAACGTTATACGTTACAACGTAGTAGTACATAACGTCATACGTCCTATAGTGGTACAATGTAACGTTATACGTTATAACGTCGTAGTATATAACATTATACGTTATAACGTAGTAGTACATGACGTCAAACGTCACATAGTGATACAATGTAACATTATACGTTATAATGTCGAAGTGCAAAACGTTATACGTTATAACGTAGTAGTACATAACGTCAAACGTCACATAGTGATACAATATAACGTTATACGTTATAACGTAGTAGTACATAACGTTATACGTTACAACGTGGTAGTACATAACGTCATCTGTCCTATAGTGATACAATATAACGTTATACGCTATAACGTAGAAGTACGTAACGTTATACGTTATAAAGTAGTAGTACATAACGTTATACGTTATAAAGTAGTAGTACATAACGTTATACGTTATAACGTAGTAGTACATAACGTCATACGTCCTATAGTGATACAATGTAACGTTATACGATATAACGTCGTAGTATATAACGTTATACGCTTTAACGTAGTAGTAAATGACGTCAAACGTCACATAGTGATACAATGTAACATTATACGTTATAATGTCGAAGTGCAAAACGTTATACGTCATATAGTAGTACAATATAACGTTATACGTTATAACGTAGTAGTACATAACGTCAAACGTCACATAGTGATACAATATAACGTTATACGTTATAACGTAGAAGTACATAACGTTATACGTTATAAAGTAGTAGTACATAACGTTATACGTTACAACGTAGTAGTACATAACGTCATACGTCCTATAGTGATACAATGTAACTTTATACGTTATAACGTAGTAGTATATAACGTTATACGTTATATCGTAGTAGTACATAACGTCATTCGTCCTATAGTGATACAATGTAACGTTATACGTTATAACGTAGAAGTATATAACGTTATACGTTATAACGTAGTAGTACATAACGTCAAACGTCACATAGTGATACAATATAATGTTATACGTTATAACGTAGTAGTACATAACGTTATACGTTACATCGTAGTAGTACATAACGTCATACGTCCTATAGTGATACAATATAACGTTATACACTATAACGTAGAAGTGCAAAACGTTATATGTTATTACGTAGTAGTACTTAACGTTATACGTTACTACGTAGTAGTACATAACGTCATACGTCCTATAGTGATACAATGTAACGTTATACGTTATACCGTAGTAGTACTTAACGTTATACGTTACTGCGTAGTAGTACATAACGTTATACGTCATATAGTGGTACAATATAACGTTATACGTTATAATGTAGAAGTACAAAACGTTATACGTTATAACGTAGTAGTACATAACGTTATCCGGTATAACGTAATAGTACATATCTATATACGTCATATAGTGATGCAATATAACGTTATACGTTGTAACGTAGAAGTACAAAACGTTATACGTTATAACGTAGTAGTAAATAACGTTATACGTTACAACGTAGTAGTACATAACGTTATACGGTATAACGTAATAGTACATAACGTCATACGTCCTATAGTGATACAATGTAACGTTATAAGTTATAACGTAGAAGTACAAAACGTTATATGTTATTACGTAGTAGTACTTAACGTTATACGTTACAACGTAGTAGTACATAACGTCATACGTCCTATAGTGTTACAATGTAACGTTATAAGTTATATCGTAGTAGTATACAACGTTATACGTTATAACGTAGTAGTACATAACGTTATCCGGTATAACGTAATAGTACATATCTATATACGTCATATAGTGATGCAATATAACGTTATACGTTATAACGTAGAAGTACAAAACGTTATACGTTATAACGTAGTAGTAAATAACGTTATACGTTACAACGTTGTAGTACATAACGTCATTCGTCCTATAGAGATACAATGTAACGTTATAAGTTATAACGTAGTAGTATACAACGTTATACGTTATAACGTAGTAGTACATAACGTTATACGTTACAACGTAGTAGTACATAACGTTATACGTTACAACGTAGTAGTACATAACGTCAAACGTCCTATAGTGATACAATGTAACGTTATACGTTATAACGTCGTAGTATATAACGTTATACGCTATAACGTAGTAGTACATGACGTCAAACGTCACATAGTGATTCAATGTAACATTATACGTTATAATGTAGAAGTGCAAAACGTTATACGTTATAACGTAGTAGTACATAACGTTATCCGGTATAACGTAATAGTACATATCTATATACGTCATATAGTGATGCGATATAACGTTATACGTTATAACGTAGTAGTATATAACGTTATACGTTATAACGTAGTAGTACATAACGTTAGACGTTACAACGTAGTAGTACATAACGTCATACGTCCTATAGTGATACAATGTAACGTTATAAGTTATAACGTAGTAGTACTTAACGTTATACGTTACTGCGTAGTAGTACATAACGTTATACGTCATATAGTGGTACAATATAACGTTATACGTCATATAGTAGTACAATATAACGTTATACGTTATAACGTAGTAGTACATAACGTTATCCGGTATAACGTAATAGTGCATATCTATATACGTCATATAGTGATTCAATATAACGTCATACGTTATAACGTAGAAGTACATAACGTTATACATTATAAAGTAGTAGTACATAACGTTATACGTTACAACGTAGTAGTACATAACGTCAAACGTCACATAGTGATACAATATAACGTTATACGTTATAACGTAGAAGTACATAACGTTATACGTTATAAAGTAGTAGTACATAACGTTATACGTTACAACGTAGTAGTACATAACGTCATACGTCCTATAGTGATACAATGTAACTTTATACGTTATAACGTAGTAGTATATAACGTTATACGTTATAACGTAGTAGTACATAACGTCATTCGTCCTATAGTGATACAATGTAACGTTATACGTTATAACGTAGTAGTATATAACGTTATACGTTATAACGTAGTAGTACATAACGTTATCCGGTATAACGTAATAGTACATATCTATATACGTCATATAGTGATGCAATATAACGTTATACGTTATAACGTAGAAGTACAAAACGTTATACGTTATAACGTAGTAGTACATAACGTTATACGTTACAACGTAGTAGTACATAACGTCATACGTCCTATAGTGATACAATGTAACGTTATAAGTTATAACGTAGTAGTATACAACGTTATACGTTATAACGAAGTAGTACATAACGTTATACGTTACAACGTAGTAGTACATAACGTCATACGTCCTATAGTGATACAATGTAACTTTATACGTTATAACGTAGTAGTACATAACATTATACGTTACAACGTAGTAGTACATAACGTCATACGTCCTATAGTGATACAATGTAACTTTATACGTTATAACGTAGTAGTATATAACGTTATACGTTATAACGTAGTAGTACATAACGTCAAATGTCACATAGTGATACAATATAACGTTATACGTTATAACGTAGTAGTACATAACGTTATACTTCATATAGTGGTACAATATAACGTTATACGTTATAATGTAGAAGTACAAAACGTTATACGTTATAACGTAGTAGTACATAACGTTATCCGGTATAACGTAATAGTACATATCTATATACGTCATATAGTGATGCGATATAACGTTATACGTTATAACGTAGTAGTATATAACGTTATACGTTATAACGTAGTAGTACATAACGTCATACGTCACATAGTGATACAATATAACGTTATACGTTATAACGTAGAAGTACGTAACGTTATACGTTATAAAGTAGTAGTACATAACGTTATACGTTACAACGTAGTAGTACATAACGTCATACGTCCTATAGTGATACAATGTAACGTTATACGTTATGACGTAGTAGTACATAACGTTATCCGGTATAACGTAATAGTGCATATCTATATACGTCATATAGTGATGCAATATAACGTCATACGTTATAACGTAGAAGTACAAAACGTTACATGTTATTACGTAGTAGTACTTAACGTTATACGTTACTACGTAGTAGTACATAACGTCATACGTCCTATAGTGATACAATGTAACTTTATACGTTATAACGTAGTAGTATATAACGTTATACGTTATAACGTAGTAGTACATAACGTCATTCGACCTATAGTGATACAATGTAACGTTATACGTTATAACGTAGTAGTACATAACGTTATACATCATAAAGTAGTAGTACATAACGTTATACGTTACAAGGTAGTAGTACATAACGTCATACGTCCTATAGTGATACAATGTAACTTTATACGTTATAACGTAGTAGTATATAACGTTATACGTTATAACGTAGTAGTACATAACGTCATTCGTCCTATAGTGATACAATGTAACGTTATACGTTATAACGTAGTAGTACATAACATTATACATCATAAAGTAGTAGTACATAACGTTATACGTTACAAGGTAGTAGTACATAACGTCATACGTCCTATAGTGATACAATATAACGTTATACGTTATAACGTAGAAGTACAAAACGTTACATGTTATTACGTAGTAGTACTTAACGTTATACGTTACTACGTAGTAGTACATAACGTCATACGTCCTATAGTGATACAATGTAACGTTATACGTTACAACGTAGTAGTACTTAACGTTATACGTTACTGCGTAGTAGAACATAACGTTATACGTCATATAGTGGTACAATATAACGTTATACGTTATAATGTAGAAGTACAAAACGTTATACGTTATAACGTAGTAGTACATAACGTTATACGTTACAACGTAGTAGCACATAACGTCATACGTCCTATAGTGATACAATGTAACGTTATAAGTGATAACGTAGTAGTACATGACGTCAAACGTCACATAGTGATACAATGTAACATTATACGTTATAATGTTGAAGTGCAAAACGTTATACGTTATAACGTAGTAGTACATAACGTTATCCGGTATAACGTAATAGTGCATATCTATATACGTCATATAGTGATGCAATATAACGTCATACGTTATAACGTAGAAGTACATAACGTTATACATTATAAAGTAGTAGTACATAACGTTATACGTTACAACGTAGTAGTACATAACGTCAAACGTCACATAGTGATACAATATAACGTTATACGTTATAACGTAGAAGTACATAACGTTATACGTTATAAAGTAGTAGTACATAACGTTACGCGTTACAACGTAGTAGTACATAACGTCATACGTCCTATAGTGATACAATGTAACTTTATACGTTATAACGTAGTAGTATATAACGTTATACGTTATAACGTAGTAGTACATAACGTCATTCGTCCTATAGTGATACAATGTAACGTTATACGTTATAACGTAGTAGTATATAACGTTATACGTTATAACGTAGTAGTATATAACGTTATACGTTATAACGTAGTAGTACATAACGTCATACGTCACATAGTGATACAATATAACGTTATACGTTATAACGTAGAAGTACGTAACGTTATACGTTATAAAGTAGTAGTACAGAACGTTATACGTTACAACGTACTAGTACATAACGTCATACGTCCTATAGTGATACAATGTAACGTTATACGTTATGACGTAGTAGTACATAACGTTATCCGGTATAGCGTAATAGTGCATATCTATATACGTCATATAGTGATGCAATATAACGTCATACGTTATAACGTAGAAGTACAAAGCGTTACATGTTATTACGTAGTAGTACTTAACGTTATACGTTACTACGTAGTAGTACATAACGTCATACGTCCTATAGTGATACAATGTAACTTTATACGTTATAACGTAGTAGTATATAACGTTATACGTTATAACGTAGTAGTACATAACGTCATTCGTCCTATAGTGATACAATGTAACGTTATACGTTATAACGTAGTAGTACATAACGTTATACATCATAAAGTAGTAGTACATAACGTTATACGTTACAAGGTAGTAGTACATAACGTCATACGTCCTATAGTGATACAATGTAACTTTATACGTTATAACGTAGTAGTATATAACGTTATACGTTATAACGTAGTAGTACATAACGTCATTCGTCCTATAGTGATACAATGTAACGTTATACGTTATAACGTAGTAGTACATAACGTTATACATCATAAAGTTGTAGTACATAACGTTATACGTTACAAGGTAGTAGTACATAACGTCATACGTCCTATAGTGATACAATATAACGTTATACGTTATAACGTAGAAGTACAAAACGTTACATGTTATTACGTAGTAGTACTTAACGTTATACGTTACTACGTAGTAGTACATAACGTCATACGTCCTATAGTGATACAATGTAACGTTATACGTTACAACGTAGTAGTACTTAACGTTATACGTTACTGCGTAGTAGAACATAACGTTATACGTCATATAGTGGTACAATATAACGTTATACGTTATAATGTAGAAGTACGAAACGTTATACGTTATAACGTAGTAGTACATAACGTTATCCGGTATAACGTAATAGTACATATCTATATACGTCATATAGTGATGCAATATAACGTTATACGTTATAACGTAGAAGTACAAAACGTTATACGTTATAACGTAGAAGTACAAAACGTTATACGTTATAACGTAGTAGTACATAACGTTATACGTTACAACGTAGTAGTACATAACGCCATTCGTCCTATAGTGATACAATGTAACGTTATAAGTTATAACGTAGAAGTACAAAACGTTATATGTTATTACGTAGTAGTACTTAACGTTATACGTTACTACGTAGTAGTACATAACGTCATACGTCCTATAGTGATACAATGCAACGTTATACGTTATAACGTCGTAGTATATAACGTTATACGTTATAACGTAGTAGTACATGACGTCAAACGTCACATACTGATACAATGTAACATTATACGTTATAATGTAGAAGTGCAAAACGTTATACGTTATAACGTAGTAGTACAGAACGTCAAACGTCACATAGTGATACAATATAACGTTATACGTTATAACGTAGTAGTACATAACGTTATACGTCATATAGTGGTACAATATAACGTTCTACGTTATAATGTAGAAGTACAAAAAGTTATACGTTATAACGTAGTAGTACATAACGTTATACGGTATAACGTAATAGTACATATCTATATACGTCATATAGTGAGGCAATATAACGTTATACGTTATAACATAGTAGTATATAACGTTATACGTTATAACGTAGTAGTACATAACGTTATACGTTACAACGTAGTAGTACATAACGTCATACGTCCTACAGTGATACAATGTAACGTTATAAGTTATAACGTAGTAGTAAACAACGTTATACGTTATAACGTAGTAGTACATAACGTTATACGTTACAACGTAGTAGTACATAACGTTATACGTCCTATAGTGGTACAACGTAACGTTATACGTTATAACGTCGTGGTATATAACATTATACGTTATAACGTAGTAGTACATGACGTCAAACGTCACATAGTGATACAATGTAACATTATACGTTATAATGTCGAAGTGCAAAACGTTATACGTTATAACGTAGTAGTACATAACGTCAAACGTCACATAGTGATACAATATAACGTTAGACGTTATAACGTAGTAGTACATAACGTTATACGTTACAACGTAGTAGTACATAACGTCATACGTCCTATAGTAATACAATATAACGTTATACGCTATAACGTAGAAGTACAAAACGTTATATGTTATTACGTAGTAGTACTTAACGTTATACGTTACTACGTAGTAGTACATAACGTCATACGTCCTATAGTGATACAATGTAACGTTATACGTCATACCGTAGTAGTACTTAACGTTATACGTTACGGCGTAGTAGTACATAACGTTATACGTCATATAGTGGTACAATATAACGTTATACGTTATAATGTAGAAGTACAAAACGTTATACGTTATAACGTAGTAGTACATAACGTTATCCGGTATAACGTAATAGTACATATCTATATACGTCATATAGTGATGCAATATAACGTTATACGTTATAACGTAGAAGTACAAAACGTTATACGTTATAACGTAGTACTACTTAACGTTATACGTTACTACGTAGTAGTACATAACGTCATGCGTCCTATAGCGATACAATGTAACGTTATACGTTATACCGTAGTAGTACTTAACGTTATTCGTTACTACATAGTAGTACATAACGTCATACGTCCTATAGTGATACAATGTAACGTTATACGTTATACCGTAGTAGTACTTAACGTTATACGTTACTGCGTAGTAGTACATAACGTTATACGTCATATAGTGGTACAATATAACGTTATACGTTATAATGTAGAAGTACAAAACGTTATACGTTATAACGTAGTAGTACATAACGTTATACGTTACAACGTAGTAGTACATAACGTCATACGTCCTATAGTGATACAATGTAACGTTATACGTTATAACGTCGTAGTATATAACGTTATACGTTATAACGTAGTAGTACATGACGTCAAACGTCACATAGTGATACAATGTAACATTATACGTTATAATGTAGAAGTGCAAAACGTTATACGTTATAACGTAGTAGTATATAACGTTATACGTTATAACGTAGTAGTACATAACGTTATCCGGTATAACGTAATAGTACATATCTATATACGTCATATAGTGATGCAATATAACGTTATACGTTATAACGTAGAAGTACAAAACGTTATACGTTATAACGTAGTAGTACATAACGTTATACGTTACAACGTAGTAGTACATAACGTCATACGTCCTATAGTGATACAATGTAACGTTATAAGTTATAACGTAGTTGTATACAACGTTATACGTTATAACGTAGTAGTACATAACGTTATACGTTACAACGTAGTAGTACATAACGTCATACGTCCTATAGTGATACAATGTAACTTTATACGTTATAACGTAGTAGTACATAACATTATACGTTACAACGTAGTAGTACATAACGTCATACGTCCTATAGTGATACAATGTAACTTTATACGTTATAACGTAGTAGTATATAACGTTATACGTTATAACGTAGTAGTACATAACGTCAAATGTCACATAGTGATACAATATAACGTTATACGTTATAACGTAGTAGTACATAACGTTATACGTCATATAGTGGTACAATATAACGTTATACGTTATAATGTAGAAGTACAAAACGTTATACGTTATAACGTAGTAGTACATAACGTTATCCGGTATAACGTAATAGTACATATCTACATACGTCATATAGTGATGCGATATAACGTTATACGTTATAACGTAGTAGTATATAACGTTATACGTTACAACGTAGTAGTACATAATGTTATACGTTACAACGTAGTAGTACATAACGTCAAACGTCGCATAGTGATACAATATAACGTTATACGTTATAACGTAGAAGTACATAACGTTATACGTTATAAAGTAGTAGTACATAACGTTATACGTTACAAGGTAGTAGTACATAACGTCATACGTCCTATAGTGATACAATATAACGTTATACGTTATAACGTAGAAGTACAAAACGTTACATGTTATTACGTAGTAGTACTTAACGTTATACGTTACTACGTAGTAGTACATAACGTCATACGTCCTATAGTGATACAATGTAACGTTATACGTTACAACGTAGTAGTACTTAACGTTATACGTTACTGCGTAGTAGAACATAACGTTATACGTCATATAGTGGTACAATATAACGTTATACGTTATAATGTAGAAGTACAAAACGTTATACGTTATAACGTAGTAGTACATAACGTTATCCGGTATAACGTAATAGTACATATCTATATACGTCATATAGTGATGCAATATAACGTTATACGTTATAACGTAGAAGTACAAAACGTTATACGTTATAACGTAGAAGTACAAAACGTTATACGTTATAACGTAGTAGTACATAACGTTATACGTTACAACGTAGTAGTACATAACGTCATTCGTCCTATAGTGATACAATGTAACGTTATAAGTTATAACGTAGAAGTACAAAACGTTATATGTTATTACGTAGTAGTACTTAACGTTATACGTTACAACGTAGTAGTACATAACGTCATACGTCCTATAGTGTTACAATGTAACGTTATAAGTTATATCGTAGTAGTATACAACGTTATACGTTATAACGTAGTAGTACATAACGTTATCCGGTATAACGTAATAGTACATATCTATATACGTCATATAGTGATGCAATATAACGTTATACGTTATAACGTAGAAGTACAAAACGTTATACGTTATAACGTAGTAGTAAATAACGTTATACGTTTCAACGTAGTAGTACATAACGTCATTCGTCCTATAGAGATACAATGTAACGTTATAAGTTATAACGTAGTAGTATACAACGTTATACGTTATAACGTAGTAGTACATAACGTTATACGTTACAACGTAGTAGTACATAACGTTATACGTTACAACGTAGTAGTACATAACGTCAAACGTCCTATAGTGATACAATGTAACGTTATACGTTATAACGTCGTAGTATATAACGTTATACGCTATAACGTAGTAGTACATGACGTCAAACGTCACATAGTGATTCAATGTAACATTATACGTTATAATGTAGAAGTGCAAAACGTTATACGTTATAACGTAGTAGTACATAACGTTATCCGGTATAACGTAATAGTACATATCTATATACGTCATATAGTGATGCGATATAACGTTATACGTTATAAGGTAGTAGTATATAACGTTATACGTTATAACGTAGTAGTACATAACGTTATACGATACAACGTAGTAGTACATAACGTCATACGTCCTATAGTGATACAATGTAACGTTATAAGTTATAACGTAGTAGTACTTAACGTTATACGTTACTGCGTAGTAGTACATAACGTTATACGTCATATAGTGGTACAATATAACGTTATACGTTATAATGTAGAAGTACAAAACGTTATACGTTATAACGTAGTAGTACATAACGTTATCCGGTATAACGTAATAGTACATATCTATATACGTCATATAGTGATGCAATATAACGTTATACGTTATAACGTAGAAGTACAAAACGTTATACGTTATAACGTAGTAGTACATAACGTTATACGTTACAACGTAGTAGTAAATAACGTCATACGTCCTATAGTGATACAATGTAACGTTATAAGTTATAACGTAGTAGTATACAACGTTATACGTTAGAACGTAGTAGTACATAACGTTATGCGTTACAACGTAGTAGTACATAACGTCATACGTCCTATAGTGATACAATGTAACGTTATACGTTATAACGTCGTAGTATATAACGTTATACGTTATAACGTAGTAGTACATGACGTCAAACGTCACATAGTGATACAATGTAACATTATACGTTATAACGTAGTAGTACATAACGTTATACGTCATATAGTAGTACAATATAACGTTATACGTTATAACGTAGTAGTACATAACGTTATCCGGTATAACGTAATAGTGCATATCTATATACGTCATATAGTGATTCAATATAACGTCATACGTTATAACGTAGAAGTACATAACGTTATACATTATAAAGTAGTAGTACATAACGTTATACGTTACAACGTAGTAGTACATAACGTCAAACGTCACATAGTGATACAATATAACGTTATACGTTATAACGTAGAAGTACATAACGTTATACGTTATAAAGTAGTAGTACATAACGTTATACGTTACAACGTAGTAGTACATAACGTCATACGTCCTATAGTGATACAATGTAACTTTATACGTTATAACGTAGTAGTATATAACGTTATACGTTATAACGTAGTAGTACATAACGTCATTCGTCCTATAGTGATACAATGTAACGTTATACGTTATAACGTAGTAGTATATAACGTTATACGTTATAACGTAGTAGTACATAACGTTATCCGGTATAACGTAATAGTACATATCTATATACGTCATATAGTGATGCAATATAACGTTATATGTTATAACGTAGAAGTACAAAACGTTATACGTTATAACGTAGTAGTACATAACGTTATACGTTATAAAGTAGTAGTACATAACGTCATACGTCCTATAGTGATACAATGTAACGTTATAAGTTATAACGTAGTAGTATACAACGTTATACGTTATAACGTAGTAGTACATAACGTTATACGTTACAACGTAGTAGTACATAACGTCATACGTCCTATAGTGATACAATGTAACTTTATACGTTATAACGTAGTAGTTCATAACATTATACGTTACAACGTAGTAGTACATAACGTCATACGTCCTATAGTGATACAATGTAACTTTATACGTTATAACGTAGTAGTATATAACGTTATACGTTATAACGTAGTAGTACATAACGTCAAATGTCACATAGTGATACAATATAACGTTATACGTTATAACGTAGTAGTACATAACGTTATACGTCATATAGTGGTACAATATAACGTTATACGTTATAATGTAGAAGTACAAAACGTTATACGTTATAACGTAGTAGTACATAACGTTATCCGGTATAACGTAATAGTACATATCTATATACGTCATATAGTGATGCGATATAACGTTATACGTTATAACGTAGTAGTATATAACGTTATACGTTACAACGTAGTAGTACATAACGTCATACGTCCTACAGTGATACAATGTAACGTTATACGTTATGACGTAGTAGCACATAACGTTATCCGGTATAACGTAATAGTGCATATCTATATACGTCATATAGTGATGCAATATAACGTCATACGTTATAACGTAGAAGTACAAAACGTTACATGTTATTACGTAGTAGTACTTAACGTTATACGTTACTACGTAGTAGTACATAACGTCATACGTACTATAGTGATACAATGTAACTTTATACGTTATAACGTAGTAGTATATAACGTTATACGTTATAACGTAGTAGTACATAACGTCATTCGTCCTATAGTGATACAATGTAACGTTATACGTTATAACGTAGTAGTATATAACGTTATACGTTATAACGTAGTAGTACATAACGTCATACGTCACATAGTGATACAATATAACGTTATACGTTATAACGTAGAAGTACGTAACGTTATACGTTATAACGAAGTAGTACATAACGTTATACGTTATAACGTAGTAGTACATAACGTTATCCGGTATAACGTAATAGTGCATATCTATATACGTCATATAGTGATGCAATATAACGTCATACGTTATAACGTAGAAGTACATAACGTTATACATTATAAAGTAGTAGTACATAACGTTATACGTTACAACGTAGTAGTACATAACGTCAAACGTCACATAGTGATACAATATAACGTTATACGTTATAACGTAGAAGTACATAACGTTATACGTTATAAAGTAGTAGTACATAACGTTACACGTTACAACGTAATAGTACATAACGTCATACGTCCTATAGTGATACAATGTAACTTTATACGTTATAACGTAGTAGTATATAACGTTATACGTTATAACGTAGTAGTACATAACGTCATTCG
The DNA here is from genome assembly GCF_910591885.1 of Bombus terrestris. Taxonomy (NCBI): domain Eukaryota; kingdom Metazoa; phylum Arthropoda; class Insecta; order Hymenoptera; family Apidae; genus Bombus; species Bombus terrestris. Next base: position 4,699,951 of record NW_025963555.1, read on the forward strand.
TCCTATAGTGATACAATGTAACGTTATACGTTATAACGTAGTAGTATATAACGTTATACGTTATAACGTAGTAGTACATAACGTCATACGTCACATAGTGCTACAATATAACGTTATACGTTATAACGTAGAAGTACGTAACGTTATACGTTATAAAGTAGTAGTACATAACGTTATACGTTACAACGTAGTAGTACATAACGTCATACGTCCTACAGTGATACAATGTAACGTTATACGTTATGACGTAGTAGTACATAACGTTATCCGGTATAACGTAATAGTGCATATCTATATACGACATATAGTGATGCAATATAACGTCATACGTTATAACGTAGAAGTACAAAACGTTACATGTTATTACGTAGTAGTACTTAACGTTATACGTTACTACGTAGTAGTACATAACGTCATACGTACTATAGTGATACAATGTAACTTTATACGTTATAACGTAGTAGTATATAACGTTATACGTTATAACGTAGTAGTACATAACGTCATTCGTCCTATAGTGATACAATGTAACGTTATACGTTATAACGTAGTAGTATATAACGTTATACGTTATAACGTAGTAGTACATAACGTCATACGTCACATAGTGATACAATATAACGTTATACGTTATAACGTAGAAGTACGTAACGTTATACGTTATAAAGTAGTAGTACATAACGTTATACGTTACAACGTAGTAGTACATAACGTCATACGTCCTATAGTGATACAATATAACGTTATACGTTATAACGTAGTAGTACATAACATTATACATCATAAAGTAGTAGTACATAACGTTATGCGTTACAAGGTAGTAGTACATAACGTCATACGTCCTATAGTGATACAATATAACGTTATACGCTATAACGTAGAAGTACAAAACGTTACATGTTATTACGTAGTAGTACTTAACGTTATACGTTACTACGTAGTAGTACATAACGTCATACGTCCTATAGTGATACAATGTAACGTTATACGTTACAACGTAGTAGTACTTAACGTTATACGTTACTGCGTAGTAGAACATAACGTTATACGTCATATAGTGGTACAATATAACGTTATACGTTATAATGTAGAAGTACAAAACGTTATACGTTATAACGTAGTAGTACATAACGTTATACGTTACAACGTAGTAGCACATAACGTCATACGTCCTATAGTGATACAATGTAACGTTATAAGTGATAACGTAGTAGTACATGACGTCAAACGTCACATAGTGATACAATGTAACATTATACGTTATAATGTTGAAGTGCAAAACGTTATACGTTATAACGTAGTAGTACATAACGTCAAACGTCACATAGTGATAAAATATAACGTTATACGTTATAACGTAGTAGTACATAACGTTATACGTTATAAAGTAGTAGTACATAACGTTATCCGGTATAACGTAATAGTGCATATCTATATACGTCATATAGTGATGCAATATAACGTCATACGTTATAACGTAGAAGTACATAACGTTATACATTATAAAGTAGTAGTACATAACGTTATACGTTACAACGTAGTAGTACATAACGTCAAACGTCACATAGTGATACAATATAACGTTATACGTTATAACGTAGAAGTACATAACGTTATACGTTATAAAGTAGTAGTACATAACGTTACACGTTACAACGTAGTAGTACATAACGTCATACGTCCTATAGTGATACAATGTAACTTTATACGTTATAACGTAGTAGTATATAACGTTATACGTTATAACGTAGTAGTACATAACGTCATTCGTCCTATAGTGGTACAATGTAACGTTATACGTTATAACGTAGTAGTATATAACGTTATACGTTATAACGTAGTAGTATATAACGTTATACGTTATAACGTAGTAGTACATAACGTCATACGTCACATAGTGATACAATATAACGTTATACGTTATAACGTAGAAGTACGTAACGTTATACGTTATAAAGTAGTAGTACAGAACGTTATACGTTACAACGTACTAGTACATAACGTCATACGTCCTATAGTGATACAATGTAACGTTATACGTTATGACGTAGTAGTACATAACGTTATCCGGTATAACGTAATAGTGCATATCTATATACGTCATATAGTGATGCAATATAACGTCATACGTTATAACGTAGAAGTACAAAGCGTTACATGTTATTACGTAGTAGTACTTAACGTTATACGTTACTACGTAGTAGTACATAACGTCATACGTCCTATAGTGATACAATGTAACTTTATACGTTATAACGTAGTAGTATATAACGTTATACGTTATAACGTAGTAGTACATAACGTCATTCGTCCTATAGTGATACAATGTAACGTTATACGTTATAACGTAGTAGTACATAACGTTATACATCATAAAGTAGTAGTACATAACGTTATACGTTACAAGGTAGTAGTACATAACGTCATACGTCCTATAGTGATACAATGTAACTTTATACGTTATAACGTATTAGTATATAACGTTATACGTTATAACGTAGTAGTACATAACGTCATTCGTCCTATAGTGATACAATGTAACGTTATACGTTATAACGTAGTAGTACATAACGTTATACATCATAAAGTAGTAGTACATAACGTTATACGTTACAAGGTAGTAGTACATAACGTCATACGTCCTATAGTGATACAATATAACGTTATACGTTATAACGTAGAAGTACAAAACGTTACATGTTATTACGTAGTAGTACTTAACGTTATACGTTACTACGTAGTAGTACATAACGTCATACGTCCTATAGTGATACAATGTAACGTTATACGTTACAACGTAGTAGTACTTAACGTTATACGTTACTGCGTAGTAGAACATAACGTTATACGTCATATAGTGGTACAATATAACGTTATACGTTATAATGTAGAAGTACAAAACGTTATACGTTATAACGTAGTAGTACATAACGTTATCCGGTATAACGTAATAGTACATATCTATATACGTCATATAGTGATGCAATATAACGTTATACGTTATAACGTAGAAGTACAAAACGTTATACGTTATAACGTAGAAGTACAAAACGTTATACGTTATAACGTAGTAGTACATAACGTTATACGTTACAACGTAGTAGTACATAACGTCATTCGTCCTATAGTGATACAATGTAACGTTATAAGTTATAACGTAGAAGTACAAAACGTTATATGTTATTACGTAGTAGTACTTAACGTTATACGTTACTACGTAGTAGTACATAACGTCATACGTCCTATAGTGATACAATGCAACGTTATACGTTATAACGTCGTAGTATATAACGTTATACGTTATAACGTAGTAGTACATGACGTCAAACGTCACATAGTGATACAATGTAACATTATACGTTATAATGTAGAAGTGCAAAACGTTATACGTTATAACGTAGTAGTACAGAACGTCAAACGTCACATAGTGATACAATATAACGTTATACGTTATAACGTAGTAGTACATAACGTTATACGTCATATAGTGGTACAATATAACGTTCTACGTTATAATGTAGAAGTACAAAACGTTATACGTTATAACGTAGTAGTACATAACGTTATACGGTATAACGTAATAGTACATATCTATATACGTCATATAGTGAGGCAATATAACGTTATACGTTATAACATAGTAGTATATAACGTTATACGTTATAACGTAGTAGTACATAACGTTATACGTTACAACGTAGTAGTACATAACGTCATACGTCCTACAGTGATACAATGTAACGTTATAAGTTATAACGTAGTAGTAAACAACGTTATACGTTATAACGTAGTAGTACATAACGTCAAACGTCACATAGTGATACAATATAACGTTAGACGTTATAACGTAGTAGTACATAACGTTATACGTTACAACGTAGTAGTACATAACGTCATACGTCCTATAGTAATACAATATAACGTTATACGCTATAACGTAGAAGTACAAAACGTTATATGTTATTACGTAGTAGTACTTAACGTTATACGTTACTACGTAGTAGTACATAACGTCATACGTCCTATAGTGATACAATGTAACGTTATACGTCATACCGTAGTAGTACTTAACGTTATACGTTACGGCGTAGTAGTACATAACGTTATACGTCATATAGTGGTACAATATAACGTTATACGTTATAATGTAGAAGTACAAAACGTTATACGTTATAACGTAGTAGTACATAACGTTATCCGGTATAACGTAATAGTACATATCTATATACGTCATATAGTGATGCAATATAACGTTATACGTTATAACGTAGAAGTACAAAACGTTATACGTTATAACGTAGTAGTACTTAACGTTATACGTTACTACGTAGTAGTACATAACGTCACACGTCCTATAGCGATACAATGTAACGTTATACGTTATACCGTAGTAGTACTTAACGTTATTCGTTACTACATAGTAGTACATAACGTCATACGTCCTATAGTGATACAATGTAACGTTATACGTTATACCGTAGTAGTACTTAACGTTATACGTTACTGCGTAGTAGTACATAACGTCAAACGTCACATAGTGATACAATATAACGTTATACGTTATAACGTAGAAGTACATAACGTTATACGTTATAAAGTAGTAGTACATAACGTTACACGTTACAACGTAGTAGTACATAACGTCATACGTCCTATAGTGATACAATGTAACTTTATACGTTATAACGTAGTAGTATATAACGTTATACGTTATAACGTAGTAGTACATAACGTCATTCGTCCTATAGTGATACAATGTAACATTATACGTTATAACGTAGTAGTATATAACGTTATACGTTATAACGTAGTAGTACATAACGTCATACGTCACATAGTGATACAATATAACGTTATACGTTATAACGTAGAAGTACGTAACGTTATACGTTATAAAGTAGTAGTACATAACGTTATACGTTACAACGTAGTAGTACATAACGTCATACGTCCTATAGTGATACAATGTAACGTTATACGTTATGACGTAGTAGTACATAACGTTATCCGGTATAACGTAATAGTGCATATCTATATACGTCATATAGTGATGCAATATAACGTCATACGTTCTAACGTAGAAGTACAAAACGTTACATGCTATTACGTAGTAGTACTTAACGTTATACGTTACTACGTAGTAGTACATAACGTCATACGTACTATAGTGATACAATGTAACTTTATACGTTATAACGTAGTAGTATATAACGTTATACGTTATAACGTAGTAGTACATAACGTCATTCGTCCTATAGTGATACAATGTAACGTTATACGTTATAACGTAGTAGTATATAACGTTATACGTTATAACGTAGTAGTACATAACGTCATACGTCACATAGTGATACAATATAACGTTTTACGTTATAACGTAGAAGTACGTAACGTTATACGTTATAAAGTAGTAGTACATAACGTTATACGTTACAACGTAGTAGTACATAACGTCATACGTCCTATAGTGATACAATGTAACGTTATACGTTATGACGTAGTAGTACATAACGTTATCCGGTATAACGTAATAGTGCATATCTATATACGTCATATAGTGATGCAATATAACGTCATACGTTATAACGTAGAAGTACAAAACGTTACATGTTATTACGTAGTAGTACTTAACGTTATACGTTACTACGTAGTAGTACATAACGTCATACGTCCTATAGTGATACAATGTAACTTTATACGTTATAACGTAGTAGTATATAACGTTATACGTTTTAACGTAGTAGTACATAACGTCATTCGTCCTATAGTGATACAATGTAACGTTATACGTTATAACGTAGTAGTACATAACGTTATACATCATAAAGTAGTAGTACATAACGTTATACGTTACAAGGTAGTAGTACATAACGTCATACTTTCCTATAGTGATACAATGTAACTTTATACGTTATAACGTAGTAGTACATAACGTCATTCGTCCTATAGTGATACAATGTAACGTTATACGTTATAACGTAGTAGTACATAACATTATACATCATAAAGTAGTAGTACATAACGTTATACGTTACAAGGTAGTAGTACATAACGTCATACGTCCTATAGTGATACAATATAACGTTATACGTTATAACGTAGAAGTACAAAACGTTACATGTTATTACGTAGTAGTACTTAACGTTATACGTTACTACGTAGTAGTACATAACGTCATACGTCCTATAGTGATACAATGTAACGTTATACGTTACAACGTAGTAGTACTTAACGTTATACGTTACTGCGTAGTAGAACATAACGTTATACGTCATATAGTGGTACAATATAACGTTATACGTTATAATGTAGAAGTACAAAACGTTATACGTTATAACGTAGTAGTACATAACGTTATACGTTACAACGTAGTAGTACATAACGTCATACGTCCTATAGTGATACAATGTAACGTTATAAGTTATAACGTAGTAGTATACAACGTTATACGTTATAACGTAGTAGTACATAACGTTATACGTTACAACGTAGTAGTACATAACGTCATACGTCATATAGTGATACAATGTAACGTTATACGTTATAACGTAGTAGTACATAACATTATACGTTACTACGTAGTAGTACATAACGTCATACGTCCTATAGTGATACAATGTAGCGTTATACGTTATAACGTAGTAGTATATAACGTTATACGTTATAACGTAGTAGTACATAACGTCAAATGTCACATAGTGATACAATATAACGTTATACGTTATAACGTAGTAGTACATAACGTTATACGTCATATAGTGGTACAATATAACGTTATACGTTATAATGTAGAAGTACAAAACGTTATACGTTATAACGTAGTAGTACATAACGTTATCCGGTATAACGTAATAGTACATACCTATATACGTCATATAGTGATGCGATATAACGTTATACGTTATAACGTAGTAGTATATAACGTTATACGTTACAACGTAGTAGTACATAACGTTATACGTTACAACGTAGTAGTACATAACGTCAAACGTCGCATAGTGATACAATATAACGTTATACGTTATAACGTAGAAGTACATAACGTTATACGTTATAAAGTAGTAGTACATAACGTTATACGTTACAACGTAGTAGTACATAACGTCATACGTCCTATGGTGATACAATTTAACGTTATAAGTTATAACGTAGTAGTATACAACGTTATACGTTATAACGTAGTAGTACATAACGTTATACGTTACAACGTAGTAGTACATAACGTCATACGTCCTATAGTGATACAATGTAACGTTATACGTTATAACGTCGTAGTATATAACGTTATACGTTATAACGTAGTAGAACATGACGTCAAACGTCACATAGTGATACAATGTAACATTATACGTTATAATGTAGATGTGCAAAACGTTATACGTTATAACGTAGTAGTACATAACGTCAAACGTCACATAGTGATACAATATAACGTTATACGTTATAACGTAGTAGTACATAACGTTATACGTCATATAGTGGTACAATATAACGTTATACGTTATAATGTAGAAGTACAAAACGTTATACGTTATAACGTAGTAGTACATAACGTTATCCGGTATAACGTAATAGTACATATCTATATACGTCATATAGTGATGCAATATAACGTTATACGTTATAACGTAGTAGTATATAACGTTATACGTTATAACGTAGTAGTACATAACGTTATACGTTACAACGTAGTAGCACATAACGTCATACGTCCTATAGTGATACAATGTAACGTTATAAGTGATAACGTAGTAGTACATGACGTCAAACGCCACATAGTGATACAATGTAACATTATACGTTATAATGTCGAAGTGCAAAACGTTATACGTTATAACGTAGTAGTACATAACGTCAAACGTCACATAGTGATACAATATAACGTTATACGTTATAACGTAGTAGTACATAACGTTATACGTTATAACGTAGTAGTACATAACGTTATCCGGTATAACGTAATAGTGCATATCTATATACGTCATATAGTGATGCAATATAACGTCATACGTTATAACGTAGAAGTACATAACGTTATACATTATAAAGTAGTAGTACATAACGTTATACGTTATAACGTAGTAGTACATATCGTCATACGTCACGTAGTGATACAATATAACGTTATACGTTAAAATATAGAAGTACATAACGTTATACGTTATTAAGTAGTTGTACATAACGTTACACGTTACAACGTAGTAGTACATAACGTCATACGTCCTATAGTGATACAATGTAACTTTATACGTTATAACGTAGTAGTATATAACGTTATACGTTATAACGTAGTAGTACATAACGTCATTCGTCCTATAGTGATACAATGTAACGTTATACGTTATAACGTAGTAGTATATAACGTTATACGTTATAACGTAGTAGTACATAACGTCATACGTCACATAGTGATACAATATAACGTTATACGTTATAACGTAGAAGTACGTAACGTTATACGTTATAAAGTAGTAGTACATAACGTTATACGTTACAACGTAGTAGTACATAACGTCATACGTCCTATAGTGATACAATGTAACGTTATACGTTATGACGTAGTAGTACATAACGTTATCCGGTATAACGTAATAGTGCATATCTATATACGTCATATAGTGATGCAATATAACGTCATACGTTCTAACGTAGAAGTACAAAACGTTACATGTTATTACGTAGTAGTACTTAACGTTATACGTTACTACGTAGTAGTACATAACGTCATACGTACTATAGTGATACAATGCAACTTTATACGTTATAACGTAGTAGTATATAACGTTATACGTTATAACGTAGTAGTACATAACGTCATTCGTCCTATAGTGATACAATGTAACGTTATACGTTATAACGTAGTAGTATATAACGTTATACGTTATAACGTAGTAGTACATAACGTCATACGTCACATAGTGATACAATATAACGTTTTACGTTATAACGTAGAAGTACGTAACGTTATACGTTATAAAGTAGTAGTACATAACGTTATACGTTACAACGTAGTAGTACATAACGTCATACGTCCTATAGTGATACAATGTAACGTTATACGTTATGACGTAGTAGTACATAACGTTATCCGGTATAACGTAATAGTGCATATCTATATACGTCATATAGTGATGCAATATAACGTCATACGTTATAACGTAGAAGTACAAAGCGTTACATGTTATTACGTAGTAGTACTTAACGTTATACGTTACTACGTAGTAGTACATAACGTCATACGTCCTATAGTGATACAATGTAACTTTATACGTTATAACGTAGTAGTATATAACGTTATACGTTTTAACGTAGTAGTACATAACGTCATTCGTCCTATAGTGATACAATGTAACGTTATACGTTATAACGTAGTAGTACATAACGTTATACATCATAAAGTAGTAGTACATAACGTTATACGTTACAAGGTAGTAGTACATAACGTCATACTTTCCTATAGTGATACAATGTAACTTTATACGTTATAACGTAGTAGTACATAACGTCATTCGTCCTATAGTGATACAATGTAACGTTATACGTTATAACGTAGTAGTACATAACATTATACATCATAAAGTAGTAGTACATAACGTTATACGTTACAAGGTAGTAGTACATAACGTCATACGTCCTATAGTGATACAATATAACGTTATACGTTATAACGTAGAAGTACAAAACGTTACATGTTATTACGTAGTAGTACTTAACGTTATACGTTACTACGTAGTAGTACATAACGTCATACGTCCTATAGTGATACAATGTAACGTTATACGTTACAACGTAGTAGTACTTAACGTTATACGTTACTGCGTAGTAGAACATAACGTTATACGTCATATAGTGGTACAATATAACGTTATACGTTATAATGTAGAAGTACAAAACGTTATACGTTATAACGTAGTAGTACATAACGTTATACGTTACAACGTAGTAGTACATAACGTCATACGTCCTATAGTGATACAATGTAACGTTATAAGTTATAACGTAGTAGTATACAACGTTATACGTTATAACGTAGTAGTACATAACGTTATACGTTACAACGTAGTAGTACATAACGTCATACGTCATATAGTGATACAATGTAACGTTATACGTTATAACGTAGTAGTACATAACATTATACGTTACTACGTAGTAGTACATAACGTCATACGTCCTATAGTGATAGAATGTAACGTTATACGTTATAACGTAGTAGTATATAACGTTATACGTTATAACGTAGTAGTACATAACGTCAAATGTCATATAGTGGTACAATATAACGTTATATTTTATATCGTAGTAGTGCGAAACATTATATATCATATAGTCATGCAATATAACGTTATACGTTAAAATGTAGAAGTACAAAACGTTATACGTTATAACGTAGTAGTACATAACGTTATCCGGTATAACGTAATAGTACATACCTATATACGTCATATAGTGATGCGATATAACGTTATACGTTATAACGTAGTAGTATATAACGTTATACGTTACAACGTAGTAGTACATAACGTTATACGTTACAACGTAGTAGTACATAACGTCAAACGTCGCATAGTGATACAATATAACGTTATACGTTATAACGTAGAAGTACATAACGTTATACGTTATAAAGTAGTAGTACATAACGTTATACGTTACAACGTAGTAGTACATAACGTCATACGTCCTATGGTGATACAATTTAACGTTATAAGTTATAACGTAGTAGTATACAACGTTATACGTTATAACGTAGTAGTACATAACGTTATACGTTACAACGTAGTAGTACATAACGTCATACGTCCTATAGTGATACAATGTAACGTTATACGTTATAACGTCGTAGTATATAACGTTATACGTTATAACGTAGTAGAACATGACGTCAAACGTCACATAGTGATACAATGTAACATTATACGTTATAATGTAGATGTGCAAAACGTTATACGTTATAACGTAGTAGTACATAACGTCAAACGTCACATAGTGATACAATATAACGTTATACGTTATAACGTAGTAGTACATAACGTTATACGTCATATAGTGGTACAATATAACGTTATACGTTATAATGTAGAAGTACAAAACGTTATACGTTATAACGTAGTAGTACATAACGTTATCCGGTATAACGTAATAGTACATATCTATATACGTCATATAGTGATGCAATATAACGTTATACGTTATAACGTAGTAGTATATAACGTTATACGTTATAACGTAGTAGTACATAACGTTATACGTTACAACGTAGTAGCACATAACGTCATACGTCCTATAGTGATACAATGTAACGTTATAAGTGATAACGTAGTAGTACATGACGTCAAACGCCACATAGTGATACAATGTAACATTATACGTTATAATGTCGAAGTGCAAAACGTTATACGTTATAACGTAGTAGTACATAACGTCAAACGTCACATAGTGATACAATATAACGTTATACGTTATAACGTAGTAGTACATAACGTTATACGTTATAACGTAGTAGTACATAACGTTATCCGGTATAACGTAATAGTGCATATCTATATACGTCATATAGTGATGCAATATAACGTCATACGTTATAACGTAGAAGTACATAACGTTATACATTATAAAGTAGTAGTACATAACGTTATACGTTACAACGTAGTAGTACATAACGTCAAACGTCACATAGTGATACAATATAACGTTATACGTTATAACGTAGAAGTACATAACGTTATACGTTATAAAGTAGTAGTACATAACGTTACACGTTACAACGTAGTAGTACATAACGTCATACGTCCTATAGTGATACAATGTAACTTTATACGTTATAACGTAGTAGTATATAACGTTATACGTTATAACGTAGTAGTACATAACGTCATTCGTCCTATAGTGATACAATGTAACGTTATACGTTATAACGTAGTAGTATATAACGTTATACGTTATAACGTAGTAGTACATAACGTCATACGTCACATAGTGATACAATATAACGTTATACGTTATAACGTAGAAGTACGTAACGTTATACGTTATAAAGTAGTAGTACATAACGTTATACGTTACAACGTAGTAGTACATAACGTCATACGTCCTATAGTGATACAATGTAACGTTATACGTTATGACGTAGTAGTACATAACGTTATCCGGTATAACGTAATAGTGCATATCTATATACGTCATATAGTGATGCAATATAACGTCATACGTTCTAACGTAGAAGTACAAAACGTTACATGTTATTACGTAGTAGTACTTAACGTTATACGTTACTACGTAGTAGTACATAACGTCATACGTACTATAGTGATACAATGCAACTTTATACGTTATAACGTAGTAGTATATAACGTTATACGTTATAACGTAGTAGTACATAACGTCATTCGTCCTATAGTGATACAATGTAACGTTATACGTTATAACGTAGTAGTATATAACGTTATACGTTATAACGTAGTAGTACATAACGTCATACGTCACATAGTGATACAATATAACGTTTTACGTTATAACGTAGAAGTACGTAACGTTATACGTTATAAAGTAGTAGTACATAACGTTATACGTTACAACGTAGTAGTACATAACGTCATACGTCCTATAGTGATACAATGTAACGTTATACGTTATGACGTAGTAGTACATAACGTTATCCGGTATAACGTAATAGTGCATATCTATATACGTCATATAGTGATGCAATATAACGTCATACGTTATAACGTAGAAGTACAAAGCGTTACATGTTATTACGTAGTAGTACTTAACGTTATACGTTACTACGTAGTAGTACATAACGTCATACGTCCTATAGTGATACAATGTAACTTTATACGTTATAACGTAGTAGTATATAACGTTATACGTTTTAACGTAGTAGTACATAACGTCATTCGTCCTATAGTGATACAATGTAACGTTATACGTTATAACGTAGTAGTACATAACGTTATACATCATAAAGTAGTAGTACATAACGTTATACGTTACAAGGTAGTAGTACATAACGTCATACTTTCCTATAGTGATACAATGTAACTTTATACGTTATAACGTAGTAGTACATAACGTCATTCGTCCTATAGTGATACAATGTAACGTTATACGTTATAACGTAGTAGTACATAACATTATACATCATAAAGTAGTAGTACATAACGTTATACGTTACAAGGTAGTAGTACATAACGTCATACGTCCTATAGTGATACAATATAACGTTATACGTTATAACGTAGAAGTACAAAACGTTACATGTTATTACGTAGTAGTACTTAACGTTATACGTTACTACGTAGTAGTACATAACGTCATACGTCCTATAGTGATACAATGTAACGTTATACGTTACAACGTAGTAGTACTTAACGTTATACGTTACTGCGTAGTAGAACATAACGTTATACGTCATATAGTGGTACAATATAACGTTATACGTTATAATGTAGAAGTACAAAACGTTATACGTTATAACGTAGTAGTACATAACGTTATACGTTACAACGAAGTAGCACATAACGTCATACGTCCTATAGTGATACAATGTAACGTTATAAGTGATAACGTAGTAGTACATGACGTCAAACGTCACATAGTGATACAATGTAACATTATACGTTATAATGTCGAAGTGCAAAACGTTATACGTTATAACGTAGTAGTACATAACGTCAAACGTCACATAGTGATACAATATAACGTTATACGTTATAACGTAGTAGTACATAACGTTATACGTTATAACGTAGTAGTACATAACGTTATCCGGTATAACGTAATAGTGCATATCTATATACGTCATATAGTGATGCAATATAACGTCATACGTTATAACGTAGAAGTACATAACGTTACATGTTATTACGTAGTAGTACTTAACGTTATACGTTACTACGTAGTAGTACATAACGTCATACGTCCTATAGTGATACAATGTAACTTTATACGTTATAACGTAGTAGTATATAACGTTATACGTTATAACGTAGTAGTACATAACGTCATTCGTCCTATAGTGATACAATGTAACGTTATACGTTATAACGTAGTAGTACATAACGTTATACATCATAAAGTAGTAGTACATAACGTCATACGTCCTATAGTGATACAATGCAACGTTATACGTTATAACGTCGTAGTATATAACGTTATACGTTATAACGTCGTAGTATATAACGTTATACGTTATAACGTAGTAGTACATGACGTCAAACGTCACATAGTGATACAATATAACGTTATACGTTATAACGTAGTAGTACATAACGTCATACGTCCTATAGTGATACAATGCAACTTTATACGTTATAACGTAGTAGTATATAACGTTATACGTTATAACGTAGTAGTACATAACGTCATTCGTCCTATAGTGATACAATGTAACGTTATACGTTATAACGTAGTAGTATATAACGTTATACGTTATAACGTAGTAGTACATAACGTCATACGTCACATAGTGAAACAATGTAACATTATACGTTATAATGTCGAAGTGCAAAACGTTATACGTTATAACGTAGTAGTACATAACGTCAAACGTCACATAGTGATACAATATAACGTTATACGTTATAACGTAGTAGTACATAACGTTATACGTTACAACGTAGTAGTACATAACGTCATACGTCCTATAGTGATACAATGTAACGTTATAAGTTATAACGTAGTAGTATACAACGTTATACGTTATAACGTAGTAGTACATAACGTTATACGTTACAACGTAGTAGTACATAACGACATACGTCCTATAGTGATACAATGTAACGTTATACGTTATAACGTCGTAGTATATAACATTATACGTTATAACGTAGTAGTACATGACGTCAAACGTCACATAGTGAAACAATGTAACATTATACGTTATAATGTCGAAGTGCAAAACGTTATACGTTATAACGTAGTAGTACATAACGTCAAACGTCACATAGTGATACAATATAACGTTATACGTTATAACGTAGTAGTACATAACGTTATACGTTACAACGTAGTAGTACATAACGTCATACGTCCTATAGTGATACAATATAACGTTATACGCTATAACGTAGAAGTACAAAACGTTATATGTTAATACGTAGTAGTACTTAACGTTATACGTTACTACGTAGTAGTACATAACGTCATACGTCCTATAGTGATACAATGTAACGTTATACGTTATACCGTAGTAGTACTTAACGTTATACGTTACTGCGTAGTAGTACATAACGTTATACGTCATATAGTGGTACAATATAACGTTATACGTTATAATGTAGAAGTACAAAACGTTATACGTTATAACGTAGTAATACATAACGTTATCCGGTATAACGTAATAGCACATATCTATATACGTCATATAGTGATGCAATATAACGTTATACGTTATAACGTAGAAGTACAAAACGTTATACGTTATAACGTAGTAGTACTTAACGTTATACGTTACTACGTAGTAGTACATAACGTCATACGTCCTATAGTGATACAATGTAACGTTATACGTTATACCGTAGTAGTACATAACGTTATACGTCATATAGTGGTACAATATAACATTATACGTTATAATGTAGAAGTACAAAACGTTATACGTTATAACGTAGTAGTACATAACGTTATCCGGTATAACGTAATAGTACATATCTATATACGTCATATAGTGATGCAATATAACGTTATACGTTATAACGTAGTAGTACATAACGTTATACGTCATATAGTGGTACAATATAACGTTATGCGTTATAATGTAGAAGTACAAAACGTTATACGTTATAACGTAGTAGTACATAACGTTATCCGGTATAACGTAATAGTACATATCTATATACGTCATATAGTGATGCAATATAACGTTATACGTTATAACATAGTAGTATATAACGTTATACGTTATAACGTAGTAGTACATAACGTTATACGTTACAACGTAGTAGTACATAACGTCATACGTCCTATAGTGATACAATGTAACGTTATACGATATAACGTCGTAGTATATAACGTTATACGCTATAACGTAGTAGTTCATGACGTCAAACGTCACATAGTGATACAATGTAACATTATACGTTATAATGTCGAAGTGCAAAACGTTATACGTCATATAGTAGTACAATATAACGTTATACGTTATAACGTAGTAGTACATAACGTCAAACGTCACATAGTGATACAATATAACGTTATACGTTATAACGTAGAAGTACATAACGTTATACGTCCTATAGTGATACAATGTAACGTTATAAGTTATAACGTAGTAGTATACAACGTTATACGTTATAACGTAGTAGTACATAACGTTATACGTTACAACGTAGTAGTACATAACGTCATACGTCCTATAGTGGTACAATGTAACGTTATACGTTATAACGTCGTAGTATATAACATTATACGTTATAACGTAGTAGTACATGACGTCAAACGTCACATAGTGATACAATGTAACATTATACGTTATAATGTCGAAGTGCAAAACGTTATACGTTATAACGTAGTAGTACATAACGTCAAACGTCACATAGTGATACAATATAACGTTATACGTTATAACGTAGTAGTACATAACGTTATACGTTACAACGTGGTAGTACATAACGTCATCTGTCCTATAGTGATACAATATAACGTTATACGCTATAACGTAGAAGTACGTAACGTTATACGTTATAAAGTAGTAGTACATAACGTTATACGTTACAACGTAGTAGTACATAACGTCATACGTCCTATAGTGATACAATGTAACGTTATACGTTATGACGTAGTAGTACATAACGTTAT